>NC_137541.1:212557467-213236590 GCF_963082525.1 Nesoenas mayeri
GTTCCCCACACCCAACCTCAACCTCCCCTGGTTGCAACGTGAGGCTTGTACTTTGGCAGTTCACCATGTAGGACGACATTGCAGTCATTAGGGGAGACACTAGGGTGCAAATTCAGAATTTGAGCTTCTTTCCTATTTTCCTACAGAGCATTGCACAGGCAGCACTTGACTTGTCGTCACCTCTGGGCACAGAGATGAGTTTTTGAATAACTACATCCAATTCTTCCTGGCATAAACAGCAGCATTTCTCATGCAGTATATAAAATGGGAAAAATGCATGATAAGTGAGGGTCAAAAAGTCAAATGGAAGTGTCTCGGTAGCTTCTGGAGAGATACTTCAAAGGATTGTGCTTACGTGCCCAAGGCAATGACACCAACTCACAAAAGAGTCTGTTCCAATACTAGTTAAATGGCTTAACCTCAAAAAAGGATGGCTGCATGCAAACTACCTTAAAGGATTGATCCTGAACAGCTGGAACCTCTGACCATGCCCAGGGTTGCTCCAAGAATGTGGGCTGCAACGAGCCGATTTTGCACGAGGGTGTGTAAAACCTTGGATCACATCTTCAGATCATAGAACCATGGAGTAGTTTGGGTTGAAGGACCTTCCAGCTGCCCCAATGCCCCCCCTGCCATGAGCAG
Source organism: Nesoenas mayeri (assembly GCF_963082525.1). NCBI lineage: Eukaryota > Metazoa > Chordata > Aves > Columbiformes > Columbidae > Nesoenas > Nesoenas mayeri. The sequence goes on from NC_137541.1 coordinate 212,558,110, forward strand.
GGACATCTTCACCAGCTCAGGTTGCTCAGAGCCCCATCCAGCCTGGCCTGGGATGTCTCCAGGGATGGTTCATCCACCACCTCTCTGGACAACCTGGGCCAGGCTCTCACCACCCTCAGCACAAACAATTTCTTCCTCATATCCGGCCTGAATCTCCCTCCTTTAGTTTAAACCATCACCCCTTGTCCTATCACAACAGGCCCTGCTCAAAAGTCTGTATCCATCTTTCTCATCAGCCGCTTTTCAGGCCAAAAAGGCCGCACTAAGGTCTCCCCGGAGCTTCTGTTCTCCAGCTGAACACCCCAACTCTCTCACCTGTCCTCCCAGCAGAGCTGTTCCAGCCTCGCATCATTCCTGTGGCTCCTCTGGCCCCTCTCCAGCAGGTCCGTGTGTGTCCTGTGCTGAGGACCCAGAGCTGGACCAGCACTGCAGGGGGGTCTCACCAGAGCGGAGCAGAGGGGCAGAATCCCCTCCCTGCACCTGCTGCTCACGCTGCTGGGGATGCAGCCCAGGACACGGGTGGATTTCTGGGCTGCAAGCACACGTTGCCGGCTCATGGCCAATCTTGCACCCCCAGCACCCCCGAGTCCTTCTCCTGGGGCTGCTCTCCATCCCCAGCCTGGATTGATACTGGGGGTTACCCTGACCAGGTGCAGGACCTTGCACTTGGCCTTGTCATTGTCAGATGTCTCTACAGGCCTCTCAAACTCTTTGTCTGTCCCAGGAATGTCCTGTGTGGAAGAGTGCAGTGCACCAATGTCAAACGCGTGCCCATCAGGCAAGATGGCGAGACCGTGGTTCAAACCATCATGAACGAAGAGATCTGCTGGGGACTCGAATTCCACCTGGCTACAGACACCCCTGACGCGGGATCCGTGAAAGACGGCACCTCCTGCGGTAGAAACAAGGTACCCTTAGAAAACTAGAGGATATACAAACAGTACAGGATGGAGATGAAATGAAGGATTTTGTTCCTAAAGGAGATGATCTTGATCTTGGATATAAGCCCTGTAGACTCTTCTGATAAAGCCTCCTTTAGTGGCTGATAAATAGTAACATCTTGTATTGGTTTTGTGGGTCTTTTCGCTCAGAGAGGCTAACACAATAGCTTCTCTTTACTTTTCCATTAGGAAAAAGGAATTCTGCTCTTATTTTGAAGCTCCTAACCAACGCCAACGTTGTTTCGTTGTGCACGCAAGTAGAATTTGAAGTGTTGTTCTAAGAACAGGGTTCAATTTTTCCCTTTGACCCACGCAAAAGACCGAATTCCTGTCAAGATGGTGATGCACTAAAGGAGGAGTTCCCTGCTATTACATGGCAAGGAAAACCTTTCTAACAAAAACAGAGGTGCTGAGTTCCACCAAAAGGGAAGGAGCTGCTCAGTGTTGGCTTCAGTAGAGTCCTCCTTTCAGGAGACAGGGTTTCACACCACCAAACGCAAACATTAATTCCAAAAATAACTAAATTGCAATTACTTCCGACTAATGCTGGTGCAACCTTCGGTCATTTTCACTGTTTAATTACCGAGACCCTGACACAGAAGTGGTTTCTGTGTATTTTGTAGCCCTCAACGGGTTTGTTCAGCTTCTCCTTTGGTTTGTCTTGAACCTGGAACCCAAGAGCTTCACTTTATGCTCCTTAAGGCTTGTTTGGAGAGAGGGAAAGAAAACTCTTGAATGAAACAAATGGCTAAAAATACTTGCCAGGCTGTTTCTCGCTACTTTTACCCATATTCACCAGTCAGTGCCCTTTCCTGCTATCATTCATTTTATCATTTCACTAATAAATCTGTCTCTTTCTGCAGATATGTGTGAACAGGACATGTGTCAGCGCAGCTTTTCTCGACAGCGATTGCAGGGAGAGAAAATGCCATGACAGAGGGGTGAGTAGAAAACATTCCCGTATCCTTTTAACGGAATGCACAAAATATAAATGTGTCTCTCAAAAGCAGCATTAGAAGTCCAGAATCATTCCTGGTTCAGCAGCACAGAGATTATTCTCATTTTCACTCCTGACTGTCCTCCCAGGTTCTTCTCTGGCTGTTCACACCTCTTCGTAGCTGCATTTGGTGGTTACATTTACTGTTTTTCTTCTTTGTTCCTCAAATATCATGAAAACCAACTTCCACATGGTAACGCTTCATCCATTGCGTCTGTCAGTGCTACTGAATAAGAGGGTCATTAGAGACAGTCAACATGGCTTCACCAAGGGGAAGTCGTACTTGACCAACCTCATTGACTTTTATGAGGACATAACGAGGTGGATGGATGATGGCAGAGCGGTGGACGTGATCTACCTTGACTTGAGTGAGGCATTGGACACAGTGTCCCACAGCATCCTCACAGCTGAACTGAGGGAGTGCGGTCTGGATGATCGGGGAGTGAGGTGACTGTGAACTGGCTGAAGGGAAGAAGCCAGAGAGTCGTGGTCAATGGGGCAGAGTCCAGTTGAGGCCTGAATCTAGTGCAGTGCCTCAGGGGCAGTGCTGGGGCCGCTGTTATTCAATATATTCATCAATGATTTGGACGATGGAATAGAGTGACTGTCAGCAAGTTTGCTGGTGACACCAAGCTGGGAGGAGTGGCTGACACGCCAGAGGCTGTGCTGCCATCAGAGACCTGGACAGGCTGAGAGTTGGGATGGGAGAAATGTAATGAACTAGAACAAGGGCAAGTGTAGAGTCTTGGATCTGGGCGGGAACAACCCCAGGTTCCAGTGTGAGTTGAGGAATGACCTGTTGGAGAGTAGAGTAGGCTAAAGGGACCTGGGGGTCCTGGGGACAGCAGGGTGAGCATGAGCCAGCACTGGGCCCTTGTGGCCAGGAAGCCAATGGTACCTGGGGTGGGTTAGAAGGGGGTGGTCAGTAGGTCAGAGAGGTTCTCCTGCCCCTCTGCTCTGCCCTGGGGAGACCACACCTGGAATCTTGTGTCCAGCTGTGGCCCCTCAGTTCCAGCAGGACAGGGAACTGCTGGAGAGAGTCCAGCGCAGCCACCAAGATGCTGAAGGGAGTGGAGCATCTCCCGTGTGAGGAAAGGCTGAGGGAGCTGGGGCTCTGGAGCTGGACAAGAGGACACTGAGGGGGGACTCATTCATGGGGATCAATATGGAAAGGGTGAGTGTCAGGAGCATGGAGCCAGGCTCTTCTCGGTGACAACCAATGGTAGGACAAGGGGCAATGGGTGCAAACTGGAACACAGGAGGTTCCACTTAAATATGAGAAGCAACTTGTTCCCGGTGAGGATGGCAGAGCCTGGCCCAGGCTGCCCAGGGGGTTGTGGAGTCTCCTTCTGTGCAGACATTCCAACCCGCCTGGACACCTTCCTGTGTAACCTCATCTGGGTGTTCCTGCTCCATGGGAGGATTGCACTGGATGAGCTTTCCAGGGCCCTTCAACCCCTGACATTCTGGGATTCTGTGATTCTGTGAGTTGGAGAGACCTAAAAATGCAAGCTCAGTTCTGTAACTTTGTTTTCCTTACGAATACCAGAAAAATGAAGGTAGATTTTATACATTGGCTGCACTTAGCCTTACATAAAACTACATTTCAAACATTCATACCGGTAGAATTATTTCATGTGTGGATTTTTTTTATGACATCACATTCAAGGTGCCTGCTTCTCTTTCCAGACAAATATTGTTGTAGATGAGCCCATCTGTGTGGGTGTTAGTGTGGACGCAAAGGGAAGATTTTCTACCATCTGTCCTTTATCTGAAACAGTTCTGAGGACGATTTAGAGAAGTTACTGTCAGTCTATAAACCTGTAACTGAGAGAGTCTGAGATCCACTTTTCTTCTGCTCTGTCCCCACCAGAAGTTCTTGTGTTCTTCAAGAAGCTGGAATAATCATGTATATTGTTGTCCCCAGAGAGAAAGGTTATGACCAAAAAAAATGCACTTTTTTCCTGGGAAGCAGTTCTACAAACTTAAACACACATCCCTGAAAATTATTAATGATTGCTCCGTATGGTTTGGCTGCACCAATGAGTGAAGAAAGCTGTTAATAACCTCAACCCCATCTCCACGAAGGAGAGAAAAATGTTACTCGAAATGGAGCCGCTACGTTTGGGTAGGAAACTGTCACGACCTACATGGGTGTGCAAATTTGAGATGTTGGGGAGCAGAGCTATGGGTCCAAACTACCAAACAATAACACAAACATGGATTAATAACATATAATAAGAAATCAGCCAATGAGCATCTAAAGAGGGTTAGAGAGGCTCAATTCTGCATCACCTCAGCATTTGCCACCAATGTGGGCTGACCGTGGACCCACACAGCAGCATGACCCAAAATCAGGCCAGTAGAATCACAGAATGTCCTGAGTTGGGAGGGAGCCACAAGGATCATCGAGTCCAACTCCTGTCCCTGCACAGGACAACCCCAAAGTTAATCCCAGGGGATCTTCTCCCTCTGCTCCTGGTCCATGGTGGGGACGATCAGACCGCTCATCAGCCCTCACTGCAGCCCGTGAGAGGTTCAGCTGTTACAGACCATGAGTGAGAACTGAGTAGCTGAGTAATCCAGCCTGGACAGGACAAATAAATGTGCAATTAAGGGAGTCATGGACTTATTTCATAGGAAAAGCCATAATCTTTGGATCACGTGAAGGTGACAAATTTATTTTGGACATATTTGAGAGATAGGTTGCCATAACAGAATCATGGGATCATAGAATCATTTTGGTTTGGAAAGCCCCTCAAGATCATCGAGTCCAACCGTTCCCCACCCCTGTCCCTGCCCCATGTCCTGAGAACCTCATGTCCGTCTGTCCAACCCTCCAGGGCTGGTGACTCCAGCACTGCCCTGGGCAGCCTGTTCCAATGCCCCACAGCCCTTTGGGGAAGAAATTGTTCCCACATCCAACCTCACCCTCCCCTGGCGCAACTTGAGGCCGTTTCCTCTGCTCCTGGCGCTTGTTCCTGGGGAGCAGAGCCCGATCCCCCTGGCTCCAAGCTCCTTTCAGGCAGTTCAGAGATCAGAAGGTCTCCCCTCAGTTCCTGTTCTCCAGCTGAACCCCCCAGGTCCCTCAGCCGCTCCATCACACTTGTGCTCCAGCCCCTCACCAGCTCCGTTCCCTTCTCTCCACTCGCTCCAGCACCTCAAGGCCTTTCTTGGCGTGAGGTAAGTCACAATTTCTTTAATTTTCATGTCGTGAAAGCTGTGTTTTCTTTTAGGTGTGCAACAATAAGAACAATTGTCACTGCGATTTTGGATGGCGCCCTCCGTTCTGCAAGCTGGAAGGATTTGGAGGTAGCATTGACAGTGGACCACCCCCTTCTTTGTACTGTAAGTGCCATGAGGTGGGACCTCTCTGCACATCACATCACCTCTCTTAGATTTAATTTTTGTTCACATTCAGAAGTTCTCCATGTACACTTTCAGATCACCTCAGACTTCATTCAGGGATCTCTTGATCCTTTGCCGTTTAGCCATCTCAGACTTTTTTCTTTCCTCTTCTCACACCTTTTTTATCATTCCGTAGAACCATAGAATGGTTTGGGTTGAAGGGACCTCCCCAGCTCCCCCAGTGCCCCCCCTGCCATGAGCAGGGACATCTTCACCAGCTCAGGGTGCTCAGAGCCCCGTCCAGCCTGGCCTGGGATGTCTCCAGGGATGGTTCAGCCACCACCTCTCTGGCCAACCTGGGCCAGGCTCCCACCACCCTCAGCATCAAAAATTCCTTCCCCATGTCTAGAACAATTCCAGTTGTGCTTGCCCTGCCTGACTCCACCAGACTATTCCCAGGGCACCCACACCAACTGCAGATCGATTCCATTAAGTGCAGGGGCTGAGCAGCCAGCGCACAGCTCATCAAGATGCTTTACGATGGGTGTCTTACGAGCTCATCAAAACCCTCTTAGGACAATCTTCCACTCTTCTTAACAAAGATCTCCAGTCCTGAGAGGACAGGACATAAATAAATATGATCCCGGCATGTACCTCTGAGAGATGTACTCCTGCCTTCCTGTACTTCAGACATTCTGTCTGGCTGATTAAGAAATACCAGGCGGTCACTCAGCTGTAAGGCACAAAGCCATCAGCACCCGGCAGCTGACAACCTTCTTCACTCATTAGCTCTGTTACTGACAAAGAACCATCAGATCTTCCCACTGTTCATCTGACCAAGTGATTCAGGCAGTAATGGGCCCACTGGCACTGCGGAAATATGATTCTTTTGAGCAGATTAACAGTTTATATGTCAAACATGGAGCTGCTGGAGAGGGGCCAGAGGAGTCCCAGAAATGACCCGAGGCTGGAACAGCTCTGCTGGGGGACAGGCTGAGAGAGCTGGGGTGTTCAGCTGGAGAACAGAAGCTCCGGGGAGACCTTAGTGTGGCCTTTCCAGACTTAAAAGGGGCTGAGAAGAAAGATGGGGATAGACATTTGAGCAGGGCCTGTTGTGACAGGACAAGGGGTGATGGTTTGAAACTAAAAGAGGGAGATTGAGGCTGGACATGAGGAAGGAATTGTTGGCCATGAGGGTGGTGAGAGCCTGGCCCAGGTTGTCCAGAGAGGTGGTGGCTGAACCATCCCTGGAGACATCCCAGGCCAGGCTGGACGGGGACTCTGAGCAACCTGAGCTGTGAAGATGTCCCTGCTCATGGCAGTGGGGCACTGGGGAGCTGGGAAGGTCCTTCCAACAAGCACCAGGAGCAGAGGAAACGGCCTCAAGTTGCGCCAGGGGAGGTTGAGGTTGGATGTGGGAACAATTTCTTCCCCAAAGGGCTGTGGGGCATTGGAACAGGCTGCCCAGGGCAGTGCTGGAGTCACCATCCCTGGAGGGTTGGACAGACGGACAGGAGGTTCTCAGGACATGGGGCAGGGACAGGGGTGGGTTATGGTTGGACTCAATGATCCTGAGGGACTTTTCCAACCAATAATGGTTCTCTGATTCTATAGTGTGCACAGAGCATAACATTCTCTCTTTCTCTCTTCCATTCCAAGTGTTGAGAGCCGTAAAGAAATTTGGAAGAGCTGCTTTAATATTCCTTTTGTTCTTCTTTATTTTGGCCTTTTTGATGTACAAGAAGAACTCCATTTCTCTGTGGTTTCATAGGTACGTAAAGCTCCACTAATCTTCACACCACCTGGCAAAACTGAGGCACATTTCACAATTTCTAACCAATTACTTCCCCTGAAGGGCCTCACTATGAGTTCCAAGCACAACGTTGGCCACTTCTCTCATAAACCAAGTTGCTCTTGTTTCAATCTGCAGGTTAATGCCACCAAACATGCTCCAATCCATGAACAGACCTTCCCCACAACCGCCTCTTATCCACAAATGGCAGCTACAGCTTAATCATTTCTAATCCTTTCTGGCACTTCTTAAAAAGTTTTCCACAGAAATTTCGAAATTAACGTTGTTGTCTGACTTTGGGATAATTTTTCATTAAGTTTCGTGTTTTTGACACAGCTCTTACTTTTTTTCTTCTCTTGGCACGTTTCATTCCATGTTATTTTTACCATTTCCTTTGATTTTCACCTTTTTTTTTCATTCACTGAAGAACGCGAACAAAAGTTGAAAAAAAGGAAAGATTTTTAGATAGTGTGTGAAGGGTAAATTCTCCTTTATCCTCTTACCATTTCACACATTTTTCTCAGGTCAAACGGGTTTATAAGCTCAACTGAAAGAAAACGGGAACGTGACAGGAGACAAAACCCCAAAGCAGAAAATGAACTATGACCTTCCCCTCCATGATCTCTGCACGTCCACACGCTTCCCATTTGCTGCGTTGACTTATCCTGCCAAAAAGTAGGAGAAAGAACAGGGAGATTTGTTCTGCTCTTTGCAGCAGGACTATCGAGCACCAAGCTGCCTCATGTACAACCAATTTAGTTGTTTCTACCCTATTTTATAGTCTCTAGAGCAGATAGAATTAGTGCTTTTCCCTCCCCACAGTGATTTGTTTTGTCTCAGGTAAGAGACGGGTTTTAACTTATTTCCAGATCTTATTTTCCCATCATTTTACATATCTATGTCAGAGAATACAATTTAAATATATATATATACCATAAGGTACTCATCCATGAACTAAAGCATCTCATTCTGCATGAAATCTAAAGTTCCGTTCACTGAGCACTTTATATTATAGGTGTCGACGTAAAAAACAGGAAAACTGCTTCAAGAGCTGGCATCGGCACAACAACAGCTGAACAAGTACAAACAAAACACTGGCCCTTGTCAGGAAATAAGAGTTTTGTCTACATTGGGACAAATATTTCTCCCAAAATGAGTAATATGAGGTGGCAGAAATTGTAGTGTCCAGGCTGGAGGGTCAAGTTCAAGCCTCTGCTCTATCCTCCAGGAATTTGGCTAAATCTAAACTACGTCAAAGCTGATGCAGTTTTATCAGATCGACTTTTCCAAGGAAAAGCTGCCTGGGAAACAATACAAAATATAGTATGAAAGAAGAGCAGCAAATGTGTGTAGGGATCACCCAGGGAGGCCCAGAGAAGAGCTCTGGGCTCAGAAACTCAGGGTCCTCAAGAACAAACTGGAAGATGTAGGTTATTGGATAATAACCCCCAAATACATTCAAGGCAACCACAATGGAGACCTCGCTTTTTAGGTTTATTGTGGGCAGAACAAAAACTGGTGAGATTAAACTGCCACACAAGAGATTTTGGGGAGGAAAAAGTGAAAATAAAGCTGTGTATTTGTGTATTTTTTATAGAGCGCTGAGGAGGTTCACCACATCTTGTAGAAGGTCCACCACATCTTGTGGAAGGTCCATCACATCTTGTAGAAGGTCCATCACATCTTGTGGAAGGTCCATCACATCTTGTAGAAGGGCCACCACATCTTGTGGAAGGTCCATCACATCTTGTAGAAGGTCCATCACATCTTGTAGAAAGTCCATCACATCTTGTAGAAGGCCCATCACATCTTGTAGAAGGCCCACCACATCTTGTAGAAGGTCCATCACATCTTGTAGAAAGTCCATCACATCTTGTAGAAAGTCCATCACATCTTGTAGAAGGTTCGTCACATCTTGTAGAAGGCCCGTCACATCTTGTAGAAGGCCCACCACATCTTGTAGAAGGCCCACCACATCTTGTAGAAGGTCCATCACATCTTGTAGAAGGTCCGTCACACCTTGTAGAAGGTCCATCACATCTTGTAGAAGGTCCATCACATCTTGTAGAAGGTCCACCACATCTTGTAGAAGGTCCACCACACCTTGCAGAAGGTCCATCACATCTTGTAGAAGGTCCATCACATCTTGTAGAAGACCCACCACATCTTGTAGAAGGCCCACCACATCTTGTAGAAGGTCCACCACATCTCATAGAAGGTCCATCACATCTTGTAGAAGGTCCATCACATCTTGTAGAAGGCCCACCACATCTTGTAGAAGGTCCATCACATCTTGTAGAAGGCCCACCACATCTTGTAAAAGGCCCACCACATCTTGTAAAAGGCCCACCACATCTTGTAGAAGGTCCATCACATCTTGTAGAAGGTCCACCACATCTTGTAGAAGGTCCACCACACCTTGCAGAAGGTCCATCACATCTTGTAGAAGGTCCATCACATCTTGTAGAAGGCCCACCACATCTTGTAGAAGGTCCACCACATCTTGTAGAAGGTCCATCACATCTTGTAGAAGGTCCACCACATCTTGTAGAAGGTCCACCACACCTTGCAGAAGGTCCATCACATCTTGTAGAAGGTCCATCACATCTTGTAGAAGGCCCACCACATCTTGTAGAAGGTCCACCACATCTCATAGAAGGTCTACCACACCTTGTAGAAGGTCCACCACATCTTGTAGAAGGCCCACCACATCTTGTAGGAGGCCCACCACATCTTGCAGAAGGTCCATCACTTCTTGTAGAAGGTCCATCACTTCTTGTAGAAGGTCCATCACATCTTGTAGAAGGTCCACCACATCTCGTAGAAGGCCCATCACATCTTGTAAAAGGTCCACCGTATCTTGTAAAAGGTCCACCACATCTTGTAAAAGGTCCACCACATCTTGTAGAAGGTCCACCACATCTTGTAAAAGGTCCACCACATCTCATAGAATGCCCACCACATCTTATACAAGCTCCACCACATCTCATAGGACAAGTGAACATAAAAAGACACAGAAAACTACTCCTTTCTGTCAATAGTTTAGTTAAAGTGTGGCTGTCGCTGTCACAAGATGCTGATGAAATCAAGCGCTGAACACAATGCAAAGATTAGAGAGATAATGAGATTAATCAAAATCTTAATAGAGTATTAACATAACCCACAAAACAATTCAGAGGAGAGAAGAAGAGGCAGTTGAGGAAATGTATCCTGAGTCCGACATCTTTGTTGTTAAAACATCACGTGTGGGCTCTAAACGCCACAGCAGTCTATAAACAACAGATTTGATAAAATGCATGTAAATTAATCCCGCCAAGGCTATGCAACTGAAGAACTTCACTACAACTTTGCAAATAATATAAATGAGAAAAGCATACATTAATTAAGAGGCCTGGATCTAGTGCAGTGCCTCAGGGGCAGTGCTGGGGCCGGGATCATTCAATATATTCATCAATTACTTGGACGAGGGAATAGAGTGACTGTCAGCAAGTTTGCTGGTGACACCAAGCTGGGAGGAGTGGCTGACACGCCAGAGGCTGTGCTGCCATCAGAGACCTGGACAGGCTGAGAGTTGGGCGGGGAGAAATGTAATGAACTAGAACAAGGGCAAGTGTAGAGTCTTGAATCTGGGCAGGAACAACCCCAGGTTCCAGTGTAAGTTGGGGAACGAGCTGTTGGAGAGCAGTGTAGGGGAAAGGGAGCTGGGGGTCCTGGGGACAGCAGGATGAGCATGAGCCAGCACTGGGCCCTTGTGGCCAGGAAGCCAATGGGACCTGGGGTGGGTTAGAAGGGGGTGGTCAGTAGGTCAGAGAGGTTCTCCTGCCCCTCTGCTCTGCCCTGGGGAGACCACACCTGGAATCTTGTGTCCAGTTGTGGCCCCTCAGTTCCAGCAGGACAGGGAACTGCTGCAGAGAGTCCAGCGCAGCCACCAAGATGCTGCAGGGAGTGGAGCATCTCCCGTGTGAGGAAAGGCTGAGGGAGCTGGGGCTCTGGAGCTGGACAAGAGGACACTGAGGGGGGGACTCATTCCTGGGGATCAATATGGAAAAGGTGAGTGTCAGGAGGATGGAGCCAGGCTCTGCTGGTGACAACCAGGGACAGGACAAGGGGTAATGGGTACAAACTGGAACACAGGAGGTTCCACTTAAATTTGAGAAGAAACTTGTTCCTGGTGAGGGTGGCAGAGCCTGGCCCAGGCTGCCCAGGGGGTTGTGGAGTCTCCTTCTGTGCAGACATTCCAACCCGCCTGGACACCTTCCTGTGTAACCTCATCTGGGTGTTCCTGCTCCATGGGGGGATTGCACTGGATGAGCTTTCCAGGGCCCTTCAACCCCTCACATCTGTGATTCTGTGTGATTCTGTTCTCCTGATGTTCTGCTGGTGGCCAAAATTTGCAGCCAAACCATTATATTTAAAGGTCCTGTTAGATTCGCGCTCCACAAACGCGTCTAATCCCCCTGACATTACTCATCCTCCTGCCTCCCCAGCATCCTGTGGCTGCAAATTTCACCAAAAAAACAGATATATTCACTCTCTGGAGGTGCATCCTTCCAAACAGTTCTACTGTTCCTCTGTATATTCCTTAAAATTGAGAACATTGGACTCTGCACACTAACCAGATGACCTCCATTTGAGTAGAATATATTGTATTAACTTTAACATTATATTTTTCAGGAAAAAGTAGAAGGGGAAAGCTCCGTGTAAAGATTAAGCCTGAGAAGTGACTCTGGGCAAGAGAAAAGACCCCAGAGGGTTGAAAAGAGCCAACAGTTTGAGATCGGCCACACGTGTCGCTGGTTCGGCTTTAACTGCAGGGAGCCAAGCTTCCCAAATTTCTCACCTTCGTTTTGGGTTTGTTCAGCTTTAAAAAACAACGGTGCCTTCACTAAAATAAACGGGTTTTCTTCCTATTTCTGTTTACAACAATATATTGCTTTTCTACGAGAAAGCTGGAGTACACATTCACCCACGGGTTTCCATCGCTGCTTCTTTTTGGGGACAGACTTTTGAGCAGGGCTGTTGCGATAGGACAAGAGGTGACGGTTTTAAGCTAAAGGAGGGAGATTCAACATAGATATAAGAAATTGTTGTCCCCGAGGGGTGGTGAGAGCCTGGCCCAGGTTGGCCAGAGAGGTGGTGGATGAACCATCCCTGGAGACATCCCAGGCCAGGCTGGACGGGCTCTGAGCACCCTGAGCTGGTGAAGATGTCCCTGCTCATGGCAGGGGGGGCACTGGATAAGCTTAGAAGGTCCTTTCCAACCCAAACTATTCTATGAATCTATGATTCTACGATCTCCGCTCCCCAGGTATGTCACACCTGCTGTAGCAGCAGTCCAGACTTGCTTTATGGACCTCGCAAACCCTGCAGGCTGTATATTGACACTCTGAATTTTTTAGGCTGAGTGTTGTGAGTCCGGACCGGCAGACTGAAAACACACAAGCCTAAAAACGCAGAGCTTGCCCATGGCCAGGGCAAGCTCACCGCGACACGTTGGCGTGTACCCGAAAGGATGCACCAATGGCAAGAATGAGCGGCTCAGAGTCCTTAGGGTTCCTCAGGCTCTTTTAGATGAGATGAAACAGCCTCAAGTTGCACCAGGGGAGGTTGAGGTTGGATCTTGGAACAATTCCTTCCCCAAAGGGCTGTGGGGCATTGGAACAGGCTGCCCAGGGCAGTGCTGGAGTCACCAGCCCTGGAGGGTTGGACAGACGGACATGAGGTTCTCAGGACATGGGGCAGTGTGGGAACAGTTGAATTTGATGATCTTGAGGGGCTTTTCCAACCAAAATGATTCTATGAAATAGCAACTGGAAAGATAATATTTATCCTATTAACTACTGCATAACATTGAGACTCAAGACTGCCCAGAGGTCCAGTAGGTAATTACTGTTTCATTTCATCTCAGTTAAAGACCTTAGTTCCCAAAGTAACAATTTCCACTCCAAGCCCCTTCACCACTTGTTTTCCCAACACACAACATCTCCAAGGCCGCCCAAAACCTGATCCAGTGCAAAGTCTGAGGGCAGAGAGAAGCCACGAAGGTGGTAGAGCTCTCCTTCACTTTGCCAAGCGCTCTGCCGAAAAACAAAACCCAGCAATTTCCTATTTTCTTAAATAAATTGGCAAAGCCACACACTGAGGCACAACAAACCAGCTCAGCCCATTCCTATTATCGTATTTCTGCAACAAATGTTCCCATTTTTCACTCTTTCCTCTTCAATATTTTGAGATTAAAGTATTTCTTTTCTGGAGAGATTTTGAAACGGCCTTAAAACGTTTGTTTTGTTTCAATTTCAATGGTTGTTTCAGCCGTTGTCTCCATTCAGGCCTCGGTATTTCAAACCCACTCCGGGTTATCTGTAGTGAGGGGGGGTTGTCTTTTCCCCACTCACCCTCTTTGCTCCCTCAGTCAGCTGGAAAGATGAAGATGAAGATTGAAGATGAAGATGAAGATGAAGATAAAGAAGATGAAGAAAGATGAAGATGAAGATGATAGATAAAGATGAAGATAGATGAAGATGAAGATAGATGAAGATGAAGATGAAGATGAAGATGAAGATAGATGAAGATGAAGATGAAGATGAAGATGAAGATGAAGATGAAGATGAAGACAAAGAAGATGAAGAAAGATGAAGATGAAGATGAAGATGAAGATGAAGATGAAGATGATAGATAAAGATGAAGATATATATGAAGATGAAGATAGATGAAGATGAAGATGAAGATGAAGATGAAGATGAAGATGAAGATGAAGATGAAGATGATAGATAAAGATGAAGATATATATGAAGATGAAGATAGATGAAGATGAAGATGAAGATGAAGATGAAGATGAAGATGAAGATGAAGACAAAGAAGATGAAGAAAGATGAAGATGAAGATGAAGATGATAGATAAAGATGAAGATAGATGAAGATGAAGATAGATGAAGATGAAGAAGAAGATGAAGATAGGTGAAGATGAAGATGAAGATGAAGATGAAGATGAAGATGAAGAAGATAGATGAAGATAGATGAAGATGAAGATGAAGATGAAGATGAAGATGAAGATGAAGATGAAGATAAAGATATATATAAAGATGAAGATAAAGATAAAGATGAAGATGAAGATGAAGATGAAGATGAAGACAAAGAAGATGAAGAAAGATGAAGATGAAGACGAAGAAGATGATAGATAAAGATGAAGATGAAGATGATAGATAAAGATGAAGATATATATGAAGATGAAGATAGATGAAGATGAAGAAGATGAAGATGAAGATTGAAGATGAAGATGAAGATGAAGATGAAGATGAAGATGAAGATGAAGACAAAGAAGATGAAGAAAGATGAAGATGAAGATGAAGATGAAGATGATAGATAAAGATGAAGATAGATGAAGATGAAGATAGATGAAGATGAAGATAGATGAAGATGAAGAAGAAGATGAAGATGAAGATGAAGATAAAGATATATATAAAGATGAAGATGAAGATGAAGATAAGATGAAGATGAAGATAGATGAAGATATATATGAAGATGAAGATGAAGATAAGATGAAGATGAAGATAGATGAAGATGAAGAAGAAGATGAAGATTGAAGATGAAGATGAAGATGAAGATGAAGATGAAGATAAAGATGAAGATGAAGATGAAGATAAGATGAAGATGAAGATGAAGATAAGGATAAAGATGAAGATGAAGATGAAGATAAAGATGAAGATGAAGATAAAGATAAAGATAAAGATAAAGATAAAGGTAAAGATGATAAAGATAAAGATAAAGAGGCAAGAACATGCAGAGAAGATGTTTTTCAGGTGCTTCCTTTGATATTTCTCCTCCTCTCTGTTCTCACACCTTGTTGGAGGAGAACGTCGCATTCACTTGGCTGCTCATCCACCTTGGGATAAGCTCGTGTCCTGCAATTAGTGCACAGAGCAGAAATGAGTTAATGGGACCAGGTGACACGAGGGTGACGCAGCTCTGAGCCCCTGAAGTGTCACATCTCTGTACTCTCAAATGCTGTCGTGGCTTTATATCCCGGCTCACTCCAACACCCCTCATAGATTTCTATCAAACGTGTTCTAACAGTCATATGATTTAGATTAAAAAAGAAAAAAAAGAAGAAAAACTGCAGAGCAGGAAGTTTCGGGTTCTTCACAAGATGTTTACTCAACACTTTTTGAATCACAGTATATAAAAAGAATCATTGAGACAAGGCTTTTAGTGAATTGCAGATCCTTAGAATCATAGAATCATTTGGGTTGGAAAAGCCCCTCAAGATCGATTCCAACCATAACCCACCCCTGTCCCTGCCCCATGTCCTGAGAACCTCCTGTCCGTCTGTCCAACCCTCCAGGGCTGGTGACTCCAGCACTGCCCTGGGCAGCCTGTTCCAATGCCCCACAGCCCTTTGGGGAAGAAATTGTTCCCACATCCAACCTCAACCTCCCCTGGTGCAACTTGAGGCTGTTTCCTCTGCTCCTGGCGCTTGTTCCTGGGGAGAAGCAGCTATTTTACAAAAGTAACGTGAGCATCTGTGAACTGAGATGAACAAACTCAGGGCCAACGGGTCTGTAAGGGAATTAAGCAATAAAAGGGCTGGGAGGTGGTACCTGCCCAGGTATGTTTATGGGTTAAGGAAATCCCAGGGGCAAATACAGGCTGGACAAGAATGGATGGAGAGCAGCCCCCAGGAGAAGGACTCGGGGTGCTGGGGGATGAAAGATTGTCCATGAGCCGGCAACGTGCGCTTGCAGCCCAGAAATCCACCCGTGTCCTGGGCTGCATCCCCAGCAGCGTGAGCAGCAGGTGCAGGGAGGGGATTCTGCCCCTCTGCTCCACTCTGATGAGACCCCCCTGCAGTGCTGGTCCAGCTCTGGGTCCTCAGCACAGGACACACATGGACCTGCTGGAGAGGGGCCAGAGGAGCCACAGGAATGATGTGAGGCTGGAACAGCTCTGCTGGGAGGACAGGCTGAGAGAGTTGGGGTGTTCAGCTGGAGAACAGAAGCTCCGGGGAGACCTTAGTGTGGCCTTTCCAGACTCAAAAGGGGCTGATGAGAAAGATGGGGACAGACTTTTGAGCAGAGCCTGTTGTGACAGGACAAGGGGTGATGGTTTTAAAGTAAAAGAGGGACATTCAGGCTGGACATGGGGAAGAAATTGTTGCCCTGAGGGTGGTGAGAGCCTGGCCCAGGTTGGCCAGAGAGGTGGTGGCTGAACCATCCCTGGAGACATCCCAGGCCAGGCTGGACGGGGCTCTGAGCAACCTGAGCTGGTGAAGATGTCCCTGCTCATGGCAGGGGGGGGCACTGGGGGAGCTGGAATGTCCTTCAACTCAAACTATTCTATGATTCTCTCCATCCTTTCTCTGAACAGTTCTAATAGCAATTTATCTCGAAGCAGCAAAGTGGATTATCTTGGAAAAATAACCACAAGTGAGGCAAAGTGCTTCTCACATCAACCAGTGCCAGTTTCTGCTTCCAGAGCAGCGTCTCAGCTGAAGGGCTCTGGCTTTCCAGCCGTGTTTTCACCGCACTTCTGCCCTTGTTTCTCGCTCCCGTCTCTCCCGACATCCCTGAATTAGCCCCGAGCAGGGAGCTCAGACAGTGCAACCCCAGCCTGAACCCATCATGTCACCCACCACGTCCACCCACCTCTCCAGCACAGCAGGAACCCCAGAAACCGCCCCACAAAACCACCCCAAGCGTCTCCATCCCCCTGCGACAACCCCTGCGTGACCGACCAAACGAGGGGAAACAAACGGCTGGGAACGTCAGATAACGCAGGAGGCACCGCACAGGGTGCGAGATTCACATTTTGATGTATTTCTGTAAAAACAAGATGTTTTTCTGGTTATTCCGGAGCCGCCTCGGAAGCCGGAGGCTGCCACCTTGCAGCGTGACAGAAAACACACTGAAAACAGGCACAGATTGCTGCCCAACGCCGGCTAAAAATGGCCAGAAGGCAGAGAAAAGCACGATAATCCATAATAAACTCCCAAATGTCAGCGCTGATCACCAAGTGTTGCTGTTAACAGTTTGTAGATAGAAGCAAGTTAGTGGCACCGACCCTTTGAGTCTGTGCTGGAGAGAAATGGAGATGAACATATGGCTGAAATAGGCCCAGCTTTGCAATCCCGGCTTAAGCAGCATCCTCCAGGCATGGGAAACCAGAGTCGATGAGGTGATACACAGGAAAAGAGTGAAATATCGAAGAATGACGTGTTGTTAAAAAGGAAAAGCGTATTAGAAGGGGGTGGTCAGTAGGTCAGAGAGGTTCTCCTGCCCCTCTGCTCTGCCCTGGGGAGACCACACCTGGAATCTTGTGTCCAGTTGTGGCCCCTCAGTTCCAGCAGGACAGGGAACTGCTGCAGAGAGTCCAGCGCAGCCACCAAGATGCTGCAGGGAGTGGAGCATCTCCCGTGTGAGGAAAGGCTGAGGGAGCTGGGGCTCTGGAGCTGGACAAGAGGACACTGAGGGGGGACTCATTCCTGGGGATCAATATGGAAAGGGTGAGTGTCAGGAGGATGGAGCCAGGCTCTTCTCGGTGACAATCAGTGATAGGACAAGGGGTAATGGGATCAAACTGGAACACAGGAGGTTCCACTTAAATTTGAGAAGCAACTTGTTCCTGGTGAGGGTGGCAGAGCCTGGCCCAGGCTGCCCAGGGGGTTGTGGAGTCTCCTTCTGTGCAGACATTCCAACCCGCCTGGACACCTTCCTGTGTAACCTCATCTGGGTGTTCCTGCTCCATGGGGGGATTGCACTGGATGAGCTTTCCAGGTCCCTTCAACCCCTGACACTCTGGGATCCAGTGAAAGCTTAGATAAGGGTTAGGTGGGATCCAGCGTGTAATCACCACGTTATACAGAGTCACTGGCACAACGGGTGTCTGAATTTATCACCGCGCCTGCTTGTGGGTATTTCTGTGTATTTGATAAGATGCAGGTTTCTGCCTCACAAGGGGAGGAGGAAGCGGAGGTGTCAAACTCTTTAGTGACCGGTGACAGAGCCCAGGGAACAGCAGAAGATGCACCAGGGAGGGTCAGTGGGACATGAGGAAAAGGTTCTTCCCCTAGAGGTGCTGGACACTGAACAGGCTCCCAGGGAGGTGTCACAGCCCCAACCTGACAGTGTTCAACAAGAGACTGGACACCGTCCTCAGACACACGGGGTGACCTGTGGGGTTGTCACTGCAGGGACAGCAGTTGGACTCCGTGATCCTTGTGGGTCCCTTCCAACCTGTGGGGTTGTCACTGCGGGGACAGCAGTTGGACTCGATGATCCTGTGGGTCCTTCCAGCTCAGGACACTGTGGAAAGAGGATCACGTATTTCCTATGATTCTGCAGTTACTACCTGGGCTATAATTACAAAGCCACAGGTAAACCCGCACGCCTACCTACGTGTCAGATTTCTGGTTGTTGGAACGTGTGACTGAACCAACGCTGCAGTGTGACCTGATGGTTCTTCTCCATCTTTCTGCTGTCCCTGCACACAGGACTGTAAACCCACACCACTGTAAACCCACGGCCAAGACCCCTCTAAACCCATGGCTAAATCCACCCGAAATCCATGACCAAGCCCACCCTAAACCCATGTCCAAACCCACGGCCAAATCCACCATAAACCTACAGCCAAACTCATGTTAAACCCATGACCATGCCCACCCTAAACCCACGGCCAAGTCCACTCTAAACCCATAGCCAAGCTCGCACTAAACCCACGGCCAAATCCATGCTAAACCCACAACTAAGCCCACCCTAAACCCAAGGCCAAGCCCGCCTTACACCCATGGGCAAACACCCTAAATCCACAGCCAAGCTCACCCTAAACCCAAAACGAAACCCACACTAAACCCACAACAAAGCCCATGGCTAAACCCACACTAAACCCATGATGAAGCTCACCCTAAACCCATGGCTAAACCCACAGCCAAGCCCACGCTAAACCCACGATCAAACTCTGCCCTAAACCTACGTCCAAGCCCATTCTAAATCCATGACCAAGCACAGCCTAAACCCACAACCAAACCCACAGCAACGCCCATCTGAAACCCAGGATCAAACCCACCCTAAACCCATGGCCAAGCCCACATTAAACTCAGAACCAAGTCCACTCTAAACCCACAGCCAAACCCACATTAAACTCAGAACCAAGTCCACTCTAAACCCACAGCCAAGCCCACATTAAACTCACAACCAAATCCACTCTAAACCCACAGCCAAGCCCACATTAAACTCAGAACCAAGTCCACTCTAAACCCACAGCCAAGCCACCCTAAAGCCAGGGCTGAACCCACCCTAAATCCACAGCAAAACTCACATTGAACTCACAATCCCTCTATCCATCCTTCCTTTCATCCATCCCTCCCTCTGTCCATCCCTCTCTCTGTCCATCCCTCCCTCTGTCCATCCCCCCATCCATCCGTCCATTGAATCATTTGGGTTGGAAAAGCCCCTCAAGACCATCGAGTCCAACCATTCCCACCCCTGTCCCTGCCCCATGTCCTGAGAACCTCCTGTCTGTCTGTCCAGCCCTCCAGGGGTATGACTGTAGGACAGAATAACCCTGGGCAGCATCTCGCAGCTATTTACTATTGTTTATTACTATGTATAAATATGTATTACTATGTATTACTATGTACTATTATGTACTATTTCATTTTATGTTTTATTATTTTATTTTATTATTTTTCTTATTTATTTCTTATTTCTCATTTATTTCCAGTTATTTTATCATTTATTGTTTATTATTATTTTATTTTCATTTTATTATTCCATCTCATTTTTCTTCTGCATTTCTTATTATTTCTTATTTAATTATTGTTTTATTTTAATTCATTTTATCATTTATTATTTATTATAGTTTTAGTTTTATCATTTTATATTATTTTAATCATTTCTAAATTATTATTATTTATTACTATTTACTATTATTTTTTAGGATTTTATTTTACTATTTTTATCATTTTTATTTATTATTTATTATTACTTTTACTATTCTTTATTATTATTTTATCATGTATTATTTATCATTATTTATTATTTTATATTATGACTTTTCTTGTGTATTTCTTATTATTTCTCATTTAATTATTCTTTATTTTCATTTATTTTATGATTTATAATTTAATATTGTTATTTTCTTTTAATTTTCTTATTCCATTTTATTCTTTTTCTTATATGTTTCTTATTATTTCTTATTTAATTATTATTCTATTTTCAATTATTTTCTTATTTATTATTTATTATTATTGTATTAATTTTATTATTTTATTTTCTTCTTATCATTTTATTTTCTTTTTATAATTTTCAATTTATTATTATTTATTATGATTTACTATTATTTTACTTTTAATATTTTATTTTAGTATTTTAATCATTTTTATTTATTAGTTATTAGTTATTATTACTTTTATTATTTATTATTATTCTTTATAATTTATCATTCATCATTATTCATCATTTATTATAATTTTATAATTTTATTTATAATTTTTATTTTAATTTTATTATCCTATTTTATTATTTTTCTTATGTATTTCTTATTATTTCTTATTTAATTATTGTTTTATTTCCCATTATTTTATAATTTTTATTTATAATTATTATTACTTTTATTGTTCTTTATTATTTTTATCATGTATTATTTATCATTATTATTATTTATTATTTTATATTACTATTTTTCTTATTTATTTATTATTTATTATTTATTATTTTCATTTATTTTATATTTTATAATTTATTATTATTTTGATTTTATTATTCTATTTCATTATTTTTCTTATTATTTCTTATTTAATTATTGTTTTATTTTCAATTATTTTATCATTTTTATTTATTATTTTTATTAATTTTATTATTTTTTATTTTTATAATTTATAATTTATAATTTTTTATTATTTCTTACTATTTACTATTATTTTATTTTCATTATTTTATTTTATTCTTGTTATCATTTTTATTATCTGTTAATACTTTTATTATTCCTTATCATGTTATACTTTCTCTGTTATCATTCTTCCCCCTAAACCCCGTGGATTTCTTTCCCCCTTTAAATCAGCGCCGCCCAAACGCTTTCCCACCTCTTTTGACCCTCCCCGCCTCCCTTACGGGTCACACGGGCGCGCCGCCGTGTGACGTCACGAGCGCGCCGGGCGGCGTTGCCATGGAGATGGCGGGCGGCGAGGAGGAGGCGGCGGACGAATGGCTGATCCAGTCACTGCGAATGTGAGGGAACCGCGGGCCCCATCGCTGCCCCCACCGGCCCCATCGCCGCCCCCCGGCCCCATCGCCGCCCCCCGGGCCCCCCTGACCTCCTGCTCCTCCCCACAGGTACGAGGAGCTTCACACCTTCGAGCTCCAGGCGCCCACCCGCGTCATCGAATGGGCCCGGGGGAACCGTGAGTGCGGGGCGGGCGAAATGGGAAATGGCCGCGGGGAGGGTCATGAAGGGGGAGAAGTGGCCGAGGGGCAGGGTGGGACCCCAGGAGTGCGGGTGAGGGCTGTACCGGGGCTCATAGAATCATAGAATCACAGACTAGTTTGGGGTGAAGGGACCCTCAAAGCTCCCCCAGTGCCCCCCCTGCCATGACAGGGACATCGTCACAGCTCAGGGTGCTCAGAGCCCCGTCCAGCCTGGCCTGGGATGTCTCCAGGGATGGTTCAGCCACCACCTCTCTGGCCAACCTGGGAGAGGCTCTCACCACCCTCAGGGCAACAATTCCTCATATCCACCCTGAATCTCCCTCCTTTAATTTAAACCATCACCCCTTGTCCTATCACAACAGGCCCTGCTCAAAAGTCCATCCCCATCTTTCTCATCGGCCCCTTTATAACCCCGGGCTGTGTCCAGGTTCGGATGGCCCTGGGTCTGGCTCAGGGCGGGTGGGGTGTCCTTCACCACGTCCCTGCTCTTTCATCCCCTCCAAGGTGTCTGTGTAGCCGGGTATGAGGACTCCGGTGGGAACGAGATCCTGCAGCTGCTCCCGCCGCCAACGCTGCAGGCGAAGGAGACGCAGGTGGGTGGCACCAGGTCCCTCTGTCCCCCTTGGCCTTGTGTCTTCAGAGACCGAGCTGTGCTGGGCGCTACAAGCTGTTACCTGGTCTGTGCTGCTCTGACAAGGACTTGGCCAAGTTAAAGTCGGTTTGGTTGAAAAATAAAGCACGTAATTCACCCGGCTAATGTCCAGTTGAGGTAACACAGGTTGGAAGTCAAGTCTTGTAATCCCGCTGCTCTGTGGGCAGCTTGTGCTGTGAAAACTTCACCTCCACATCATAGAATCACAGGATGCCCTGAGCTGGAAGGACCCACAGGATCATCGGTTCCAACTGCTGTCCCTGCAGTGACAGCCCCACAGGCTGGAAAGGACCCACAAGGATGATCGAGTCAAACTCCTGTCCCTGAAGTGACAACCCCACAGGTCACCCCGTGTGTCTGAGGACGGTGTCCAGTCTCTTGTTGAACACTGTCAGGTTGGGGCCGTGACACCTCCCTGGGAGCCTGTTCAGTGTCCAGCACCTCTGGGGGAAGAACCTTTTCCTCATGTCCCACTGACCCTCCCTGGCGCATCTTCTGCTGTTCCCTGGGCTCTGTCACCGGTCACTAAAGAGTTCGACACCTCCGCTTCCTCCTCCCCTTATGAGGAAGATGTAGCCACAATGAGGTCTCCTCTTAGTCTCCTCCAACATGTGTGAATTAACGTGTTTTGTGGGGAAATAGGACAGATGGGGATGCACAGATAAACGGAGAAGGGACTTGCTGAGCTGCCCAAGGCAGGGGCACCGCGGTGCTGAGCAGGAGGGTGGCCCGTGGGTGTGTGACGCCTACACTGAAGCAGAAAGCGGAGCTTGGTCACTGGGTGAGTGAGAGCTCCTGAGCCAGATGTGTGCAGATGGCAACAAGCCCCATCAGAGCTCTTGACAGGAGCTTTCTCTGTATGTTGTTTTTGCTTTAAGTATTTTGGGACCCTTCAGTCCTGTAGCTCCTGCTGAAATCGCAGAATCACAGAATCATTTTGGTTGGGAGAGAACCTCAAGATCATCGAGTCCAACCGTTCCCCCACCCCTGTCCCTGCCCCATGTCCTGAGAACCTCATGTCTGTCTGTCCAGCCCTCCAGGGATGGTGAGTCCAGCACTGCCCTGGGCAGCCTGTTCCAATGCCCCACAGCCCTTTGGGGAAGAAATTGTTCCCACATCCAACCTCAACCTCCCCTGGCGCAACTTGAGGCCGTTTCCTCTGCTCCTGGCGCTTGTTCCTGGGGAGCAGAGCCTGACCCCCCTGGCTCCAAGATCCTTTCAGGCAGTTGTAAAGAGCATTGTTGGTGTTTCTGGACAAGCACAAGCTTTCCCAAGCAAGAACATGTCTCTATGTCTTTTATTTCTGTGTTAACTGACCGCACCACGTTCTGCACCGTTAAGCGCGAAGAAATGACTTTGCCTCTTGATTTGCAGGGCCTGTGTCCAGAGAGAGATTTCAAGGTGGAATGCGGCGCATTTTCAAACCGCCCGGTGTACGGCCTGAAACACGTTCCGGACACCAGGTATGGCCACAGGATCGTGGAATCACAGAATGCCCTGAGCTGGAAGGGACCACAAGGATGATCGAGTCCAACTGCTGTCCCTGTAGTGACAACCCCACAGGTCACCCCGTGTGTCTGAGGACGGTGTCCAGTCTCTTGTTGAACACTGTCAGGTTGGGGCCGTGACACCTCCCTGGGGAGCCTGTTCAGTGTCCAGCACCTCTGGGGGAAGAACCTTTTCCTCATGTCCCACTGACCCTCCCTGGTGCATCTTCCTTCGAGGAGGTGGAGAGGGGGCTTGTCCACTGCGATCAAGCTCCTTTTGCTTCTTCCCAACCCAACTGGTCAATCCCACCAGCTCCAAGAGCAGCGTGAGTGTGAGTGAGGATTTGCCAGCCGGTGAAATGTAACATTCAGACCAGAGCCCCATCCTGCTGTTTGCAGAGGAGCTGTTTATCAGGGTGCTCAGCAAAACAGGGTGCACCCCACTGTTGCCGTACGGAAAGCTGCAATGGTGTGTTTTTGGGGGGGCTGGCAGCGAGACCGAAGCTTCTGCTGGATAATTTGAACCCTTAGCTTCTTGCAGGGGTGCTGGCGTTGGTGCTGACTCAGCAGGGATCCCTCCGTACCCCGTTTTGGGGCGGCGGGGCATGTGGAGCTTCCCAGCTCTGCCTTTTCCATCTCTGCGTGCGCATGTTCTGAAGGTGTTTTGTATCCTGCTGTGGGTTGTAGACCAAGCAAACGCGCTTCCCTCCGGCTGATTCACTTCACTCCTTCGCTTTTCCCCTCCTACACGAGCCCCTGTTGCTGCTTCGGGGCTCTTTGCGACGTTCCTAGTCTAGCGCTTTTGGAAAACGTGCTAATTAAATGCCGTTGTGTATTAAATGCTGTGTGAAGCGCCCTGTTGTGAGGAGTTGTGGGATTGTGGTCCTTGCAGCCCCATCTCTGCTCCTTGCGGCAGGAGTGGCGGAGCACGGCCGTGCTCATCACACTGGGGGAAGTAAAAGGTTGTTCTCTGCTCCTGAAGAGTTTTGTGGGGTGTTTTTTGTGTGTTTCCTCAGCTTGCTGGTGACGAGCGGCCCCTCCGACAGCTCCCTGCAGGTCTGGCGGGTGTCAGCGGAGGACTCGGGTAAGGGAACGTGCTTCTGAGCGCCAGTAGTTTCTCAATTCGGTCCTTGCGTCAGGCTCCTCCAACTTCCCCTTCTCCCTGCGTGTTAAATGTCAGCATCACAGAATCATTTAGGTTGGAAAAGACCTTTAAGATGATCAAATCCAGCTGTTCCGTCACCCCTGGCACTGCCTCGTGTCCCTGAGAACCTCATCTATGTGTATTTTCAACCCTCCAGGGATGGTGACTCCAGCACTGCCCTGGGCAGCCTGTTCAATGCCCCACAGCCCTTTGGGGAAGAAATTGTTCCTAAATCCAACCTCAACCTCCCCTGGCGCAACTTGAGGCTGTTTCCTCTGGTCCAGTGGTGGATTTACACCTGTCAGCAGCTTTCTGCTTATTTATGAGCTCTTAGTCATACTAAAAAAAACCCCTAATCATATATTTGACATAATATTCTCTTAATAACTGCAAGCATTAGAAATAAAGCACTTCACACATCACCTTTCACGATATATCATGAACCACCTCAGTTCTCCAAGCCCATGTCTTCCTGCTTCTATAGTATAGTTGCTTTGTCTACTGTTGTGAAACACTTCAAAACCACCAGAAAGGAAGTGCAAAATGTTAACGCGAGCATTCTTATCCTTCTTCATTGACAATAAACATGTTACTTCGCAACTTGCCGTGCGTTTTGCTAGATTTTTCAATGGCTTGTTGTTGATCCGTGCTGGTTGTTTTGGAAAGAGCGGGTTTATTCTGGAGGGGGGGATTGGTCATAATTGGATTTCTTATGGGTTTAGTAGGTCGCTTTTAGCTTTAGGAGGCTGTGAAACAGCTTAATCTTGTGGATTACATGACTCCTGATGTGCTTTACAACTGCTTACCTCTCTGTGGAATAGATGTCATTAAACCCCTAAGTGCCATCGCTGCCGAAAACGACGCTGGCCAACCTTGGGCTAAAATCGCGACGATTTCGGCCAAAGCCCCGTGGGTCCTTCACGGCTCGAGACTCAACAGCGTCCAAGTTACAGAGGTTGAATCGAGGAAAAACGTCTACACGGCAGGTATTTAAGCCAAGTCTAATGTCTGGTTTTGGAAAGCTGGGGTTTGGGCAAAGCCAAAGGTAGTTCCTCAAGCGGTGAATATTTATTGAGTGCGTTCTTTGACATGTGCCAAAGGTATAAAGGTATTTGCAGAAAGTCTTGAGGAAAGAGGCCACAATGCTCT
This sequence comes from Nesoenas mayeri, assembly GCF_963082525.1. Classification (NCBI taxonomy): domain Eukaryota; kingdom Metazoa; phylum Chordata; class Aves; order Columbiformes; family Columbidae; genus Nesoenas; species Nesoenas mayeri. The sequence goes on from NC_137541.1 coordinate 212,584,036, forward strand.
GGTCCATCTCCGGCTTCTTGCTGGCCCCCCTGATGGTGATTTCTCAAGCTTCTGCACCAAATTTGTGCCCTACGAGAGCACGGTGGATGGTTTCAGTGCAAAGAGTCGGGTTTGCTGCGCGTGTTGTCCCAAGCGAGGGAGGTGATGGCCCATTGGGGTCGTTGGAATCAACATCAACTTCTGAGCAAGCTGTGTATTAGTCGGTGATCTGTCCGTGCGGGTGGGAGGAGGGTGGTTAAACCTTGTTAAACCAGCCCTGCCTTACCTTGAGGAGCTTAGTCCAGGCCTGGTTTGTTGGGGATCCTGGAGACCAGCTGCCTTCACCTACACAGTGCGATTCAGTCCCCACACGCCTCATCCCCGAGTGAGCAAAATCACAGAAACATTTCGGTTGGAAAAGACGTTTAAGATCATCAAGTCCAACCATTCCCCCACCCTTGGCGCTGCCCCATGTCCTGAGAACCTCATGTCCGTCTGTCCAACCCTCCAGGGCTGGTGACTCCAGCACTGCCCTGGGCAGCCTGTTCCAATGCCCCACAGCCCTTTGGGGAAGAAATTGTTCCCACATCCAACCTCAACCTCCCCTGGCGCAACTTGAGGCCATTTCCTCTGCTCCTGGCGCTTGTTCCTGGGGAGCAGAGCCCGACCCCCCTGGCTCCAAGCTCCTTTCAGGCAGTTCAGAGATCAGAAGGTCTCCCCTCAGCTCCTGTTCTCCAGCTGAACCCCCCAGGTCCCTCAGCCGCTCCATCACATTGTGCTCCAGCCCCTCACCAGCTCCGTTCCCTTCTCTCCACTCGCTCCAGCACCTCAAGCCCTTTCTTGTGAGGGGAATCACTCAAACACTCTTTGTGCTATGAAATCTGCGTCTCTATTTCTTCCCAGCATCCAGAACCAGCGAGGAGCTCAGCGACGTGGCGTTCCTGGACGGGAACACGGCGCTGCTGTGCTGTGCGGAGGGCCGGCTGTCCCTGGCCGACGTTCGGCAGCCTCAGGTTCCCTTGGAGGCCGTGTCCATGCCCTGGGCACCGTGTGGCGAGCGCTGGCGCATGGGGGTCGCACCTCAGGGCTCCGATTCTGGCTCCCGGCCCGTCGCTCGTCTCTCGAGCGGGGGGCACCTCAGCCTGACGGACGTAAGGAAAACCTCGGAGTCCTTGGCTTGGGTGAAATGCCCATTTCCTCGTCCCGGCTCGGGCGCGGAGTTCCTGCGCGTCTCCTGGGCTCCTGCTCTGCAGGGCTGCCTTGCTGTCTCAGGTACGTCCTTTTGGGCAGAGATCTCTTTGCTGTCTCAGGTACGTGCTTTTGGGCAGAGATCTCTTTGCTGTCTCAGGTACGCGCTTTTGGGCAGAGATCTCTTTGCTGTCTCAGGTACGCGCTTTTGGGCAGAGATCTCTCTCTCTGGATGATCTTTTGCTCTGTATTTCTCTCTGATTCACCCCACTTTAAACACCCCAATTATTTAGAGCGGAGACATGAGCTAATCATCTTCAATGGGTTCTGGGGGGTTCCCGCTTCCCTCCTGGGAGAACAAAAAACCCCCATTCTTGGCAAACGCTGCCCTGATAGTGCCAGCGATACCGCGCTGGTAAGACAGCAAAGCTGCCTCTTGGCCAGAGCTTTGCACATTCAAACTGGGAGATTTTCAGGCTTTTTGGGTCTGGCCTGTTCCAGACAAGCTCCACTGTCACAGGTTGTCACTCTGGGCCATCATCCTCATTTCTGTGTCTTGCCAGGAGAGGAGCTTGAGCTCGATAGGACTAGAGCAAAACAATAATAGTGCGGCCTCCCAATTCCCTTTTATCGAAGGTTTCGACGGCACCGTGCACGTGTACGACACGCAGCGCTGGGACAACTCCGGCCGGGAAGCCGAGCCGATATTTATCCACAAAGGCCACGCGTTCGGCGGAGCAGACAGCGGCGACAACCCTCCCCTGGTGACAACGCACACGTGGCACCCGCAGAAGCCCAGAACCTTATTGTCAGCGGCGAGCGACGGTTCCCTGCACGTTTGGGAGTGGGTTCGGCCTTGAGGGAAGTGTGGGTGGGTGATACTTTCGCTGGGACGTGGCGCGTTTCCTGTTAATGTTCTTGTTTGCGTGGGCTGCGCGGCGCCTGTTTGCGCGCGGATGCTGCTTTGAGATGGTTGTAGCGAGCAGAACTGGCTGTAAAGTGTCTATACATTTTCGATTGTGTTACTTCTGCGTCCCATCTTTCAAATGACAGCGCGGACTGCTTGCATCCGCTAGCAGAGAACATCCTGCTGTCGTTTTATCGCGGACCCGTGTCATGTCTGCCCTGCGTTTTCAGAAGGAAACAGCCGAAAAAAGCGCGAGCACGGTTTGAGGAAACGGGCTGTTCTGTGGCATTTTTAACCCGTCGTTTTCCAGGCCCCAAACGCCGAGGGGAAGGACATTTCGTCACTCGTGTGCGTGTCACGAGGAGCAGCCACCGCTCAGGAAGTTGCAGCCTTGCAAAAAGGAACAGGAACGACATTTTCAGCCCCAGCCTTTTAGGAGCTTTACCCTCCCCCAACTGCAGAGCGCCCGCTCTACAAAAAAGGACCTTGGTATCTTTTGGCTCTTTTCCCACCAGCCGAAAGTTTAAATTTGATCAAGCTAATGTGATTTCCTGGGCCCAAGGAAAGCAGGCGATGACTCCTGCAACGCCTACGCTGTTACCAAGGTGTTACTTGGGGGAATGAAAACTGTCTGCTCGTTATTCCCAATATTTAAAAGGAGCATGTTTTGTGGAGGAGGGAGTGGAGAGAGGGTGGCAGCGGGGCAAGGGAGGGGGTGTCACCTGCAGAGTGGGGACACCCTGGGTTGTTCTGGCACTGGGGGTTCTTGTGCGGGAGCAGCAGGAGCTGAGGGGAGACCTGATCTCTGAACTGCCTGAAAGGAGCTTGGAGCCAGGGGGGTCGGGCTCTGCTCCCCAGGAACAAGCGCCAGGAGCAGAGGAAACGGCCTCAAGTTGCGCCAGGGGAGGTTGAGGTTGGATGTGGGAACAATTTCTTCCCCAAAGGGCTGTGGGGCATTGGAACAGGCTGCCCAGGGCAGTGCTGGAGTCACCAGCCCTGGAGGGTTGGACAGACGGACATGAGGTTCTCAGGACATGGGGCAGGGACAGGGGTGGGGAACAATCGGACTCGATGATCTTGAGGGGCTTTTCCAACCAAAATGATTCTATGATTATTATTGCGACCTTTCTGTACTTAAAAGAGGCTGATGAGAAAGATGGGAACAGACTTTTGAGCAGGGCCTGTTGTGATAGGACAAGGGGTGATGGTTTTAAACTGAATGAGGGAGATTCAGGCCGGACATGAAGAAGGAATCGTTGCCCTGAGGGTGGTGAGAGCCTGGCCCAGGTTGGCCAGAGAGGTGGTGGCTGAACCATCCCTGGAGACATCCCAGGCCAGGCTGGACGGGGCTCTGAGCAACCTGAGCTGGTGAAGATGTCCCTGCTCATGGACTCAGTGTCCCTTCCCACCCAAACCCTTCTGTGATTTGCTGTCCCCTCGCACTCTCAAGCTCCTTCCCAGGCTTATTTCTGGGGTGGGAATGCAGAGGACGGATGCAAAGCGCTCCCCGTTTTCCTGGGTGTACGTTGAGTTGTGAGCAGGGTTGAGGAGGGGGGAGATGGGGCACTGGGGTGCACGTTGTCCTTTGGGAGGCCAGTGCTGGGATGCGCTGAGCTGATCCATGCTGTCTCATGGCAACAGCTCTTTGCCTGCCTGTGCTGAGGCTGAATCCTCCTCTGTTCCGCGCAATAACGACGCCACGGGGAAGCTCCACGCTGTTCATCACCTCCCAAGTCTCCTCCCAGCAGAAGCTCTTCAATTCCACACCCTAAACTTATTCCTCCCCGGGCGAGGATGCTTTGTCACCTGTCAAAGCCACAGGTCTGTGTCATCCAGACACGGACATGAGGTTCTCAGGACATGGGGCAGGGACAGGGCTGGGTTATGGTTGGACTCGATGATCTTGAGGGGCTTTTCCAACCAAAATGATTCTGTGATTCTATGAAATTCAGCCGAGGTGAGTGCAGGGTCCTGTCCCTGGGGAGGAATGACCCCCAGCACCAGCACAGGTTGGGGTTGAGCTTTGGAGAAGGACCTGGGAGTTGTGACAACAGGGTGACCATGAGCCACCAATGTGCCCTGTGGCCAAGAGGCCAACGGTACCTGGGGTGTGTGAGGAAGAGTGACCAGGAGGTCAAGGGAGGTTGTTGTCCCGCTCTGCTCTGCCCCGGTGAGGCCACATCTGCAGAACTGGGTCCGGTTTAAGGACAAGGAATCACTGGCGAGAGTCCAGGGAGGGACACAAAGATGCTGAGGGGTCTGGAGCATCTTTGTGAGAGGAGACACTGAGAGAGCTGGGGCTGCTGAGCTGGAGAAGAGAAGCTGAGAGGGATGTGATCAATGGATCAATATGTCAGGGTGGGTGTCAGAGGATGGACCAGACTCTGCTCAGTGGTGCCCAACGCCAGGGTGAGGGGCAACGGGCACAGACTGAAACACAGGAGGTTCCATCTGAACATGAGCAGCAACTTGTGTGCTGGGAGGTGCCAGAGCCTGGCCCAGGCTGCCCAGAGCGGGTGTGGAGTCTCCTTCTCTGAGACATTCAAACCCCCTGGGATCCTGTGTGATCCGCTCTGGTGATCTTGCATTATCCTGACCCCGTCCCACGTCAGCACAGAGGGGACAGGGAAGGAAATTCGCTTGGCTTCCTAGAGATACGGCACTTGAGCAACAGCAGTTTGTACACATCCAAACTTCCCTTTTTTTCCCCAAAATAACTAAGCTGCCGTGTCCGGCTCGAACCGGCTTTGACAGGGAAATGTCCGAAATAGTAAGTTCTTGCAGCTGCTGGACACGGGGCTGATACACAGAAGGGGGAACGTCCTTTAAAGGTGATGATGGAGAACTCGCGGTGAGGACGTTGCTCCCGGAATTGCACCACATGGACCTTGTGTTAACATGGGAACATCTGATCAGAGTCCAGTTTGTGACTGGGGCCACCTCGGCTTTGCTGGAGCCGGGTTTGCCCTTGGTTGGGAAGGTTGGGAGGGGTCTGGGCCGTTCCCGCGGGGCTGTCCCTCAATTCAGGCTCAGAAATCGGTGATTTTTGGCTCATCCCCCCGTCCTGGCTCCTCCTGGTCGCAGGAGGGATGTGGAGCAGAGTGGTCCAGCTGCAATGCTGCTCCACATCTCCATCCTCCTGGGACACCCACCAGGGTAGCTTGGCCGTGAACTTGAACCGCCTGCAATGCGCCTGCATCTCTGTGTCCTTCTGGGGACAAACTGGGGGGTTTTGGGGTCTCCATCCTCACTGCTCCGCCTGGTTCCTCCTCAGCCCCTTGCTGGGAAGACACGATTTCAAACCAAGAACAATTTTGGGGTTCATTCTGCAGCGTGCGGCTCTGAGATCCGATGATCTCCAGGGTCTCTTCCAACCAAAGTGAGTCCGTGATTCACCCTCCTGTGCCCAAACAGACTGTGGGGGCAGAGTTAAAAATTTACTGCAAGTCTTTTATGCCACACCAGAGGCTGGAGGTTGTCAGGAAATAAGAGAAAAGAATAATGCGTGTTGAAGGACCTTCCCAGCTCCCCCAATGCCCCCCCTGCCATGAGCAGGGACATCTTCACCAGCTCAGGTTGCTCAGAGCCCCGTCCAGCCTGGCCTGGGATGTCTCCAGGGATGGTTCATCCACCACCTCTCTGGACAACCTGGGCCAGGCTCTCACCACCCTCAGGGTAATGATTTCTTCCTCATGTCCGGCCTGAATCTTCCTCCTTTAGTTTAAAACCATCACCCCTTGTCCTGTCACAACAGGCCCTGCTCAAAAGTCTGTCCCCATCTTTCTCATCAGCCCCTTTTGAGTATGGAAAGGCCGCACTAAGGTCTCCCTGGAGCTTCTGTTCTCCAGCTGAACACCCCAACTCTCTCACCTGTCCCCAGCAGAGCTGTTCCAGCCTCACATCATTCCTGGGGCTCCTCTGGCCCCTCTCCAGCAGGTCCATGTGTGTCCTGTGCTGAGGACCCGGAGCTCAAGGCTCCTGTTACAAACAGCAGGCGCGGGCGTGATTTAGGAAATTAAATGCAAAGCCGCACAGTACCCGGTGTGCACGATGTATTAATGAGATATTTGTGAAACGAGCGCTATCCAGTCTGCGTCCTGCTGAGGAACTTCTCGGAGTTGATGGTTTAAGTTGTGCCCTGAGGGGTTTGATATACTCGTGAATGAAGACACCAAAGAATCATAGAACCATTTTGGCTGGAAAAGCCCCTCAAGATCATGGAGTCCAACCATTCCCCACCCCTGTCCCTGCCCCATGTCCTGAGAACCTCATGTCTGTCTGTCCAACCCTCCAGGGCTGGTGACTCCAGCACTGCCCTGGGCAGCCTGTTCCAATGCCCCACAGCCCTTTGGGGAAGAAATTGTTCCCACATCCAACCTCAACCTCCCCTGGCGCAACTTGAGGCCGTTTCCTCTGCTCCTGGCGCTTGTTCCTGGGGAGCAGAGCCCGACCCCCCTGGCTCCAAGCTCCTTTCAGGCAGTTCAGAGACCAGAAGGTCTCCCCTCAGCTCCTGTTCTCCAGCTGAACCCCCCAGGTCCCTCAGCCGCTCCATCACATTGTGCTCCAGCCCCTCACCAGCTCCGTTCCCTTCTCTCCACTCACTCCAGCACCTCAAGGCCTTTCTTGTGAGGTGATCCCACCACCCCTCTGGCCGCCATTTTGAGCTCTGAGGTGACTCTGTTGCCCCTGGCGCCGCCATTTTGTGTCTGAGGTGACTCTGTTGCTCCCGGTGCCACCATTTTGTGTCTGAGGTGATTTTGCTGCTCCTGGCACCACCATTTTGCGCCCTGAGGTGACTCTGTTGCCCCTGGCGCCACCATTTTGTGTCTGAGGTGATTTTGCTGCCCCTGGCGCCGCCATTTTGTGTCTGAGGTGACTCTGTTGCCCCTGGTGCCGACATTTTGTGTCTGAGGTGACTCTGTTGCCCCTGGTGCCACCATTTTGTGTCTGAGGTGATTTTGCTGCCCCTGGCGCCACCATTTTGTGTCTGAGGTGACTGTTGCCCCTGGTGCCGCCATTTTGTGTCTGAGGTGACTCTGTTGCCCCTGGTGCCGCCATTTTGTGTCTGAGGTGATTTTGCTGCCCCTGTTGTCGCCATTTTGAGCCCTGAGGTGACTCTGTTGCCCCTGGTGCCACCATTTTGTGTCTGAGGTGACTCTGTTGCCCCTGGCGCCGCCATTTTGTGTCTGAGGTGATTTTGCTGCCCCTGGTGCCGCCATTTTGTGTCTGAGGTGATTTTGCTGCCCCTGTTGCCGCCATTTTGAGCCCTGAGCTGAGGTGCCCAAACCCACCCCCAGCACTGGAGGTTTAGTTCACGTCCTGCGGCATTTCAGCATCGATCTGTGTGTTTTGTCCAACAGTTCAAAGCTCACAGGCCGCACACACACACCCCTTGCCATGACACAAGCCAAACTGGCATCTTTGGTGGCCAAACAGCCAGGTAAGACGGTTTTTTGGGGGGGGAAAACAAGGTACATACAGACCAGAGATCAACTGGGGGTCCCAGCGCCGAGCTCGGCTCAGGCAGCAGCTACCGGGAGCCTTAATTAATCATTAATAAATCAATTTAACACAGCAGCAGGACCTTGAGATGCTGCAACGAATTAATCTGTTCTTACCAGTCTGCGTTTGATTTTTGGGGTGGAAAGCAACAGAAAGGGGGGGGTCACAACCTTCTGTATTCGCCCCAAGCACCATCAGATGCCACATAAACCCCCGTTTTGCGCCAGCAAAACCAATAATTGTCCATATATATTTTATATATATGTATTTTTTTCCCTTTTTTCTGAGTTTAATAAACTAGAATAATTTATTTGACAGAACACGGAAACATCACAGATAACGGTGGAGAAACCGAAGGAGCAAGGTACCCGTGACCAAGTACAAAGAAACCACTTTACAAAAAAAATAGAAAGGAAAAAAAGAAAGAAAAATCAAATTAAAAAGTACCAGCTTTACCCAAAAATAACGGGGGAGGGGGGGGACACACACACATGTCACTGTGTCCCCATGGGCTGCTCTGAGGTGACAATGGCGACGGCACAATAAATAGTGAGGAACGGCCTCTGCGTGGGTGGGGAGACCCAAAATCCATGGGGGGGACCCAAAATCCATGGGGGGGGACCCAAAATCCATGGGAGGGGACTCGAAATCTATGGGGAGGGACCCAAAATCCATGGGGGGGACCCAAAATCCATGGGGGGGGACCCAAACTCCATGGGGGAGGGACCCAAACTCCATCGGGAGGATCTCAAACTCCATGGAGGGGGACTCAAAATCCATGGGGGGGACCTGAAATCCATGGGGGGGACCCAAACTCCATGGGGGGGGACTCAAAATACATGGGGGGGACCCGAAATCCATGGGGGGGAGCCAAAATCCATGAGGGGGACTCGAAATCCATGGGGGAGGACTCAAAATCCATGAGGGGGACTCAAAATCCATGAGGGGGGACCCGAAATCCATGGGGGGACCCAAACTCCATGGGGGGGACCCAAAATCCATGGGGGGGGACTCGAAATCCATGGAGGGGGACCCGAAATCCACGGGGGGGACCCAAACTCCATGGTGGGGGAACCCAAAATCCATGGGGGAGGACTCAAAATCCATGGGGGGGACCCGAAATCCATGGGGGGGACCCAAACTCCAAGGGGGGGGACCCAAAATCCATGGGGGGGACCCGAAATACATGGGGGGGACCCAAAATCCATGGGGAGGAACCCAAAATCCATGGGGGGGACCCAAACTCCATGGGGGGGATCCCAAAATCCATGGGGGAACCTGAAATCCCAGGGTGGGGGCAAGAGGTGTTTATGGAGTCCCCCCAGGCGCTGGCACCGTGCGGGAGGTGACATGGAGCCCCCGTCCCCACGTGTCACCTCCACATCCCCTGGTGTCACCTGGTGTCACCCAGCACCTCCAGGGGTGTAAAAAACGAATAAACCCCTAAATTTGGGGGGTTTAAGGAGGATTTTGGGGGAGGAAAGACCTGGGGAGGGGGGACACCCACCTGTCTTCCCAGCTCCAAACCGCAGGTTGAGTTTCAATGGGGATAAGCCAGGCTCAGGTCTTAGGCGGGGTCTAAGGGTTAAGCCAGGCTCGTGCATCCCGGGGAAGGGGACACATGCAGCAAAGGGCCAGAAGAGGGGGGGAACAAAGGGGATGTGCCCTTTCCCATGAGCTGGCTTGCTTAGAAAACACCCCCCCCCCCAAAATTCTCCTGCAACCCCCCCACCCAGTAGCAAACTGGTCCCCTCCCTGGACTGATATAAAAGAGGCGGCTCATAGGAAAGGGGGGGATGGATGGGGAGGTTGCGGGGGGACAAGGTGAGGGGTGCTGTGCCCCCCCAAAACCTCCAGCACCCCCCACAACAGGGAGGGGGAAACATCTGGATGAGAAGTGACGACACGGCACAGCTGGATGGTTATAATTGCTGTCGCCATTGGGCGATCCATAGGTAGAAATTAAAAAAACACCGAAAAAATCAAAAATTAATAATTATACAAAAAAATAAACCAAGAAGCCGAACGCGACGGACGTTCCTGGGCGAGGAGGGGGACACACACACGCTCGTTTATCTGTCGTTGAGCTGGGGGGAGTTTGTCCGCTCGTCCTCGTCCTCCTTGTCGTCCTTCATGCCCTTGAGCCGCTGGCGGGCAAAGTCTTCGAACACGATGTCATCATCGCTACATTTGGGGACAAAAAGGGAGAAAAAGGGGGCGGGGGATTTACCGGAGAAGGGGGGGGGACAACCCACCGCTGGGGTTTGTCCCCATGTGTTGCGCTTTTGGCTTTTAAACCCCCCCCCCCGTGTTCAGTTGATTCCTCCAAGTTTTGCCAACTCTTTGCCCCTTGAAGAATCGCAAACATCCCCCACCCTAAATCCACTTATTCCAACCCAAACGCAAAGCCCGGGATTAACGGGGCGGGGGTGCAAATTGCCGCGGTGTTGCCACCCATAGGGACAATGCGGGGACACCGTGGGGACACCGTGGGGACACCCCCCCACCACAACGCGATCCCGGCGGCTGTTTCCTTACTGCGCTTGCTCCTTTTAGTTTGGATTGTATTGTTTGGAAAGGCATGCGGGGGGGGGGGGGGTGGTGAAAGGGAGGTGGAGAGAAGTGCGATTGGGGTGACGTGCACAGCGCGGGGGGGTCAATGTTTTCCTAGGTGGGGGGGGTCCAAAATTCTAATGGTTTAATCATCACTTACTTTGTGTCGAGCTCGATGAGGTTCGTATCAATGGGCGCTTCGTGCTCTGGAACTGAAGAGAGGGGACGGGGTTTAGTCGTTAATGTCACCAAAAAGATGTGACCCCCCCCACCCCGCCACTGTTTGGGAGGGCGATGGGGACACCCCCATGGTTTTAAAGCTGGGATTTGCTGCCCCATGGGGGGTGAAAATCTCTCTGGAGCAAACTGATCCCTCTGCCCCCCCCCCCCCAAAAAAGAAATGACCCCCCCAAAAAAGAAATGACCCCCCCCCAAAAGAACTGACCCCCCCAAAATCACCCCCCATGGCCTGGGGGGATGTCGGACACTCACCGTCGCGGTGCGGAGGTTCCTCCTTGGGTTTGGGGTGCATGAGCGTGAAGGGCAGTTCCACCGCCACGTCGCTGCGAAATACACAGTGTGGGGGTGGAAATTTGGGGTTCGGGGGGGGGAAATTTGGGGTTGGAAGGGGGAATATTGGGGTGGGGGGGGGGCCAGAGTAAATTCCATGTTTAGGCAGCCGGGGGGGCCACAAAGCTGGGTTTAAAATGGTGTTACGGTCGTTATAGTGATCATGTTTCTTGGTTGAGCTTGAGTTGGTGGTTTGGGCTCGGCTTAAATCCCCCTTGGGATTAGGGGGGGACATGTGGGCAGGTTGGGGGGGACATGGATGCACCGTTAAGGGGATTTGGCAGCAGATTTGGGGGGACACACCAATAGAGTTGGGGGGGGACATGCTGGCAGGACTGGGGGACACAGCAGCAGAGTTGGGGGGACACACAAGCATGTTTTGGGGGGGACTCTGGCAGGATTAGGGGGGACATCAGCAGGATTAGGGGGGACATGGCAGCGTGGTCAGGGGGATGTGGCAGCAGATTTCGGGGGGGACACACCAGTAGAGTTGGGGGGACATGAAGGGGTCAGGGGGACACTGATAGGACTGGGGGACATCAGCAGAGTTGGGGGACACAAGAGCACATTTTGGGGGACACACAGTGGGACAATTAGGGGGGACATGCGGGCAGGTTCAAGGGGATGTGGCAGCAGATTTGGGGGGGACAGCAGCAGGGTTGGGGGGGGACACCAAGAGGAATGGGGGACACACCAGCAGAGTTGGGGGGACACACAAGCACACTTTGGGGGTGACACCAGCAGAGTTGGGGGGACATGCAGGCAGGGTTAGGGGGATGGGACAGCAGATTTGGGGGTGACACCAGCAGGGTTGGGGGGACATACAAGCGCATTTTGGGGGGGGACAACAGGAGGATTTGGGGTGGGACATGTAGACAAGGTCAGGGGGATATGGCAGCAGATTTGGGGGGGACACAAGCACATTTTGGGGGGGGACACTGGTGGGATCAGGGGGGGACACATGGGCAGGGTTGGGGGGATGTGGCAGCAGATTTGGGGGACACACCAGCCAACTTGGGGACACATCCAAGCCATGGTGCCCACGTGACCCCAATGTTGGTGACACCCCGATGACAAGTGTGGGGTGCGGGTGGCAGCGGAGGGGACCGAGGTGGGGGGTGCAGTGGCAATTTAGGGGTGTCCAGGGGGGTTACCTGGAGGCGAGGTCTCCCAGCAGGCTGGTGTGGGACAAAGGGGACAACATGTCAGTCACCGTCACCTAAGGACACCCCCTTGTCCCCAACCTTGTGTCCCCGCCACCCCATGAGCCCCAGAGGAGGTTCGAAGCGGGGGGTCCCCAAAACTCACCCTCCTCGGGACACCACCAGCTTCACCTTGACCTTGTAGGACACAATGATGCCCAAGATCTCCTTGTTGGCTCCGTCCCGCAACCTGGAGAAGGGGGGACAGTGAGGGGGGGGGCACGGGGACAATCTAGGGGGGTCACAGGGTATAGGACCCAAGGGGTGGGTTTTGGGGGGTGCAGGAGCCCCAGGAGTGGTTTTTGGGGCATCACAGGGCACTGGAAGCCCAGGGATTACTTTGGAGGGGCTTGCAGGGTGCAGGATGATTTTGAGGGGGGTCACTGGGTGCAGGATGGTTTTTGGGGGGTCACAGGGTGCTAGATGGTTTTGAGGGGGTCACTGGGTGCAGGAGCTCCAAGGATGTTTTGGGGGGGGGCTCACATGATGCAGAACCCTGGGTACAGTTTTGAGGGCTCACAGGGCACAGCATGGTTTTGGGGGCTCACAGGGCACAGGATGGTTTTGGGGGACCCACAGGATGCAGGAGCCCCAGGGATTGTTTTTGGGGGGGTCACAGGGCTCAGGATGGTTTTGGGGGAGTCAGAGAGTGCAGGGTGGTTTGGGGGGGACAGTCACAGGGTGCAGGATGTTTTTTGGGGGGGTCACAAGACATAAGATGGTTTTGGGGGGTCATAGGGCACAGGGTGGTTTTGGGTGGGCTCACAGGGTGCAGGATGTTTTTGGGGGGGGTCACAGGGTATAAGATGGTTGGAGGGGGGTCAGAGGACACAGGATGGTTTTAGGGGGGGTCACAGGGCTCAGGATGGTTTTTAGGGGTCACAGGATGTTTTTGGGGTGCTCACAGGGTGCTGGAGGCCAGGTTGGTGTCCTCGTGCTTGAGCTTCCCGTCCAGCGCCAGCCCCCGCTTCTCCCGGTTGTTGGCCAGGAAGGGCGTGAGGGTGTAGACCTTGCAGAATGTCGAGCTGGGGGCCACCATGTCGCTGGAGGGGACAGTCACCATCAGCCCCAGCTCCAAACCCCACCTCTAACAACCCCAACCTGCACATCTGCAGCCCAGCCTGGAGAACATCTCCATCCCATCCACAACCTGGAGAACATCTCCAACCCATCCACAACCTGGAGAACATCTCCATCCCATCCCCAGCCTGGAGAACATCTCCACCCCACCCCCAATCTGGAGAACATCTCCATTCTATCCCCAGCCTGGAGAACATCTCCATCCCATCCACAATCTGGAGAACATCTCCATTCCATCTCCAACCTGGAGAACATCTCCATTCTATCCCCAGCCTGGAGAACATCTCCATCCCCAGCCTGGAGAACATCTCCATCCCATCTCCAACCTGGAGAACATCTCCACCACATCTCCAACCTGGAGAACATCTCCATCCCATCCCCAACCTGGAGAACATCTCCATCCCATCCACAACCTGGAGAACATCTCCATCCCATCCCCAGCCTGGAGAACATCTCCATCCCATCCACAACCTGGAGAACATCTCCATCCCATCCCCAGCCTGGAGAACATCTCCATCTCATCCCCAGCCTGGAGAACATCTCCATCCCATCCACAACCTGGAGAACATCTCCTTCCCATGACCAGCCTGGAGAACATCTCCATCCCATCCCCAACCTGGAGAACATCTCCATCCCATCCACAACCTGGAGAACATCTCCATCCCATCCCCAACCTGGAGAACATCTCCATCCCATCTCCAACCTGGAGAACATCTCCTTCCCATGACCAGCCTGTAGAACATCTCCATCCCAGTCCTTGGTGAACATCTTCATCTGAACTCCAGATCATTCCCCAACATGGTGAACATCAACCCAACTCCAGACCCAGCCCAGATATCTCCATGCAGCCTGGTGAACATCTCCATCCCAACTCCAGGCCCAGCCTGGAGAACATCTCCATCCCATCCCAAGCCTGGAGAACACCTTCTTCCCAAGACCAGCCTGAAGAATATCTCCATCCCAGTCACAGCTTGGCAAACATCATCCCAACTCCAGACTTAACTCAAACATCCTCATCTAGCCTGGTGAATATCTCCATCCCAACTCCAGATCCAACAGAGATATCTCCAGCCCAGCCTGAAGAACGTCTCCATCCCAGTCCCAGCCTGGTGACCATCTCCATCCCAACTCCAGACCCAGCACAGCAACATCTCCATCCTGCCCCAGCTTGAAGTTCATCTCCAGCTGGTGGGACGCAGAGGTTGATGTTCCCCATGGTGCCATCCAAGAAGCTTCTCCTCCCACCAGGACCTGCTCACTGGATGCACCATCCCATAGCTCTGAAGGTTCTGCACCAGGGCAAGAGACCCCCAAGGCTCCTCTGATGTCCTTTGCCATGTTCCCAGTACTCACTCAGCGTCCTCCACGGCCACCGGACACTTGTACTGGGCGGTGTTGAAGAGGCAGATGTCGGCGTACTGGCGCACTGCGGGGAGACATGGAGACACGGGGGTCTGGGACATCAGGGATGGCCACCACAGGGACATCAGATGGGGTGTGGGGTGACACCCCATTCCTCACCTGAGATCTTGATCTTCTTCACTGTCTTGTTGGTGTTGTTGGTGACGTGGACGTTGACACTGATGGGTTCTCCGTGGTAATAGATCTGTGAGGAACAACAGGGCGGGCAGTGAGGTCCACGTCCTCGCCGAGATCGCCGCACTAGTGTCCCCAGCCTGTCCTCACCCACCTCCTTGTCCAGGGACGCCTCGAGGTGCAGCGGTTTGTCTGACATGAGGAACTGCCGCGTGGTCTCTGCCATGGGCTGGGGACCGGGGCGCTCCGGCGCATATTGGACCTTCCGGATGACCAGGCGGACCGAGTTCCTGGTTGGGGGGGACATGGCCAGAGGAGAACCCAGGCGTCCGGCTGCCCACATGCTGCCTGTGCTGCCTTGACCCATTTTGGGGCCAAATCCCTTTCTTCTTCTGGTCTAGGGTCATGGCAGGTTGGGGTGCTGGGGGTGTCCATCCCAACCCCAGGATCATCCCTCACCCATCCCAATCCTGGAGAACATCTCCAGCCTGGAGAAAGTCTCTGTCACTGCTCCGGCTTGGAGAACATCCCTGACCCATGACCAGCGTGGAGGACATTTCTGTCCCAGGACGAACCTAGAGGACATCTCTGGCCCAACTCCATCCTGGTGAACATCATCATGCCAACTACAGTTCCAGCCTGGAGAACATCTCCATCCCAGCCGCAGCCTGAGGAACATCTCCATCCCCACCACAACCTAGAGAACATCTCCATCCCAGCCCCAGCCTGAGGAACATCTCCATCCCAACCACAACCTAGAGAACATCTCCATCCCAGCTCCAGCCTGAGGAACATCTCCATCCCAACCACAACCTAGAGAACATCTCCATCCCAGCTCCAGCCTGAGGAACATCACCATCCCAACCACAACCTAGAGAACATCTCCATCCCAGCCCCAGCCTGAGGAACATCTCCATCCCAACCACAACCTAGAGGACATTTCCATCCCAACCACAACCTAGAGAACATCTCCATCCCAGCTCCAGCCTGAGGAACATCTCCATCCCAACCACAACCTAGAGGACATCTCCATCCCAGCTCCAGCCTGGAGAACATCTCCATCCCAGCCCCAACCTCGAGGACATCTCCATCCCAAGTCCAGCCTGGAGGTCATCTCCATCCCATGACCAGCCTGCAGAACATCTCCATCCCAGCTCTAGCCTAGAGCACATCTCCATCCCAGGCCCAACCTGGAAGACATCTCTGCCCCAGGCTCATCTAGAGAACATCTCCATCCCAGCCACAACTCAGAGAACGTCTCCATTCCAGATCCAGCCTAGAGGACTTCTCTATCCTATCCCAAGCCTGGAGAGCATCTCCTTCCCAAGACCAGCCTGGAAAAGATCTCCATTCCAGCTCCAGACTCAACCCAGACATCTCCATCCCAGCCTGGAGGACATCTCTGTCCCAGGTCCAACCTGGAGGACATCTCCACCCCAACTCCATCCTGATGACCATCATTATGCCAGCTCCGTCCCAGCCTAGCAAACAACTCCATCCCAGCCTGAAGGACATCTCTGTCCCAGCCCACCCTGGAGAACATCTCCATCTCAGCCTAGAGGATATCTCCATCCCAGCCCCATCATGGAGGACATCTCCATCCCAGCTCCATCCTGGAGAACATCTCCATCCCAACCCCAACCTAGAGGACATCTCCATCCCAGCCCCAACCTAGTGGACATCTCCATCCCAGCTCCATCATGGAGGACATCTCCATCCCAGCCCCAACCTAGTGGACATCTCCATCCCAGCCCCATCATGAAGGACATCTCCATCCCAGCTCCATCCTGGAGAACATCTCCATCCCAACCCCAATCTAGAGGACATCTCCATCCCAGCCCCAACCTAGAGGACATCTCCACTTCAGCCCAGCCTGGAGGACATCTCCATCCCAACCCCATCATGGCGGACAACTCCATCCCAGTCTGATCTCACCCATCATGGGTACCAAACCGGGGTGCCCCTTCCCCACCGCCACGTCACAGCCCCCACCAACACCCCAAAGATGCCACCACCCAGGCCAGACAGATCCTCTCCACTCACCTCTTGTGGATTTTCTCCTCCAGGTTCTCGGCGCAGAAAGCTTTGACCTCGTAGTCCACCCCGCAGGCCTGGACACCAGGAGTGGGCAGAGAAGGTGGCACAGAACCCCTTTGTCACCCCACCGCGAGGTGACCCCAACCGGTGCCACCAAGACGGGTGGACCTTACCTTCCCCGTATCCTCTGGGCCCGGCTGCAGCGTGACGGAGCAAGGCAGGTTGGGGGGGATCTGGGGAGGAAACAGGGGGTCAGGAACAGGGTCAGGACCTCATTGTCCCCATTGTCACCCGCTGCCACCCTACCTCGAAGGTGAAGGGATAGGCGTGCTCGCCCAGCTTCTTGATGAGCCGCTCCTGGAGCCGCGTCAGAGGCTTCTTCTCCTCGGGCAATGGGGGGAAGGCTTGAGCGTTGGCCACAAAAAGGTCCTTGCGGAACGTCAGGCCCAGCACGTCCAGGTCCTCACGGCCATAGCGGAAGGCGCAGGTCAGGGTGACGAAGACTGGGGAAGGGGACAAGGGAGTGGTGATGACGTGGTGTGGTGGCATCGTGGTTTATTGGCATTGGAACGTAGTGGCATCATGGTTTGGTGGCATCATGGTGTGGTGGTATCATGGTGTGGTGGTATCATAACATAGTGGCATCATGGTGTGGTGGTATCATGGTTTGGTGGCATTGTGGTGTGATGGTATCATGGTTTATTGGCATCATAGCATAGTGGCATCATGTTTTGGTGGTATCATGGTGTGGTGGCATCATAACATGGCGATATCATGGTTTATTAGCGTTATAACATAGTGGCAACATGGTTGGGTGGTATCATGGTGTGGTAGCATCATGGTGTTGTGGCATCATGGCTTATAGGCATCATAACATAGTGGCATCATGGTTTGGTGGCATCATGGTGTGGTGGTATCATGGTTTGGTGGCATCATAACATGGTGGCATCATGGTTTGGTGGCATCATGGGATGTGGTGGCATCATAACATGGTAGCATCATAACATGGTAGCATCATAACATGGTAGCATCCTGGCATGGTGGTATCATGGCATGGTGACATCACAGCATGGTGATATCAAGGCATGGTGACATCATGACATGGTGACATCATGGTTTGGTGGCATCATGATGTAGTTGGTACCGTGACATTGTGGTATCATGATACATTGACTCCACAGCATGGTGGCATCATGGCATGGTGACATCATGACATAGTTAGCATCACGACATGGTGGTATCATGACGCATTGACTCCATGGCATAGTGACATCATGGCATGGTGGTATCATGGTGTGGTGACATCACAGGGCAGTAATATCACATCATGGTGACGTCACGTCGCGGTGACATAATGTCATGGTGACATCATAGCATGGTGGCACCATGGTGTGGTGACATCACTGCACAGTGAGATCATGTCAATGTGACATCATGACATGGTGGTATCAGGGCACGGTGACCTCACAGTATGGTGATATCACAACATGGTGACATCACAGCATGGTGGCATCTCAGCCTGGGGATATCACAGCACAGTGATATCACATCATGGTGACATCATGGTATGGTGTTATCGTGACATGGTGGTATCACAACATGTGGACATCACAGCATGGTGACATCGTGACATAGTGGTATCATGGCAGGGTGATACCATGGCATGGTGGCATCATGGTGTGGTGACATCCAGGCATGGGGACATCACAGCATGGTGACATCATGGCACATTGATGCCATGGCACGTTGACATCATGGCATGGTGGCACCATGGTGTGGTGACATCACTACACGGTGACATTACAGCATGGTGACATCATGCCACGGTGACATCATGGCAGGGTCACATCATGGTGTGGTGGCACCATGTTGTGGTGGCATCACGGCTCACCCCAGTGCTCCCAGGATGTGCTGTGGTGGGACATGGGGACACAGCCCCGGGACACCCATTGTGGGGACCATCATCCCCACGGGGCTGCAAAATGTCACCCGAGCCACAACCTGGTCCCCTGTAGTGCCACATGGGTGTCCCCTGAGATGTCACCCGGGTGTCCCCAGGCATGAGGGGCCATAGGAGCCGTTACCTTTCCTCTCCTTCAGGTACTCGGGGTCCACCAGCACCACGCCATCTGCGGGGACAGCAGCGTCAGGGGACACACCACAGGGACAGGGGACACGTTGTGGGGACAGGGGACACCGTGGGATCAATGGAAACACTGGCGGTGACAATTGGACACACTGCGGGGACAGGGGACACCGTGGGGACAGGGGACACGTCATGAGGACGGGGGACACCGTGGGGTCAAGAGACACATTGTGAGGATGGGGGACACCATGGGATCAATGGAAACACTGGCAGGGACAAGGGGACACACCATGGGGACAGGGGACACATCCCAAGGACTGGGGACACTCTAGGGTTAGGGGACATGCTGGTGGGGACAGGGGGACACCACAAGCTCAGGGGATACATCACAGGGACAGGGGGGGACACCCCAGGGTTAGGGGGAGATGCCAGCGAGGACAGAGGGACCCCCAAATTGAGTGTCCCCCCCATGTCCCCACGTACCCACGGGGTCCACCACATCGATGTGATCCACGAAGTCCCTCTTGCCCAGGTAGACGGTGAGCTGGGGGGACACAGAGGGGACAGGGGGCCCTGTCACCACCCACTGGGGTCCGTCACCCCCGCCGTCCCCACGTGCCACCCCATCCCAGTGCCACCTTAAAGCTGGTGGCATCTCCAAAGCCTGGAACCCACCCAGATGTCCCCACACCTGGTGGCATCTCCAAAGCCTGGAACCCACGCCGATGTCCCCACATCTGGTGGCATCTCCAAAGCCTGGAAGCCACCCAGATGTCCCCACACCTGGTGGCATCTCCAAAGCCTGGAAGCCACCCAGATGTCCCCACACCTGGTGGCATCTCCAAAGCCTGGAGCCCACTCAGATGTCCCCACACCTAGTGGCATCTCCAAAGCCTGGAACCCACACAGATGTCCCCACACCTGGTGGCACCTGGTGACAAGCCCCTCCCCACCCCCGCCGTGCCTCAGTTTCCCCTCCCGCTGGCTCAGGCAGACCATGGGGCATCTCTGGGATTTGGGGACCTGCCCGGCCCCCCCAGCAGGATTTCGGGGGGGTCACCCTGGTGTCCCCCCATGTCACCCCCCCTTACCTTCCCGTTGGGACTGGCTTTCTTAAACACCCTGCAAGACAGAAAAGGGGGTCAGTGGCGGGCACATTCAACCTATAGACCCTATAGATCCTACAGGCCATACGGGGTACAGAGACCCTATAGACCATGGGGTGCACAGACACCCTATAGACCATGGTGGGCACAGAGACCCTATTCCTGCCCCATATGACACTGGGGAGCCCATATGGTCACCCCCGAACCCTAGAGACCATAGGGGGCACAAGGTGCGTGCAAAGTGTGTGCAAGGTGTGTGCAAGGTGCGTGCATGGTGTGTGCAAGGTGCCTTGCAAGGTGCGTGCAAGGTGTGTGCAAGGTGCGTGCAAAGTGTGTGCAAGGTGTGTGCAAGGTGCCTTGCAAGGTGTGTACAAGGTGTTTTGCAAGGTATGTGCAAGGTGCTGTGCAAGATGTGTGCAAGGTGTGTGTGCAAGGTGCATGAAAAGTGTGTGCAAGGTGTGTGCAAGGTGCATGAAAAGTGTGTGCAAGATGTGCGCAAGGTGTGTGCAAAATGTGTGCAAGGTGCATGAAAAGTGTGTGCAAGGTGTGTGCAAAATGTGTGCAAGATGCATGAAAAGTGTGTGCAAGGTGCGTGCAAGATGTGTGCAAGGTGCCGTGCAAGGTTCATGCAAACTGTGTGCAAAGTGTGTGCAAGGTGTGTGTGCAAGATGCCTTGCAAGGTGCCAACAAGGTGCGTACAAGGTGTCCTGCAAAGTGTGTGCAAGGTGCGTGCAAAGTGCGTGCAAGGTGTCTGCAAGGTGCGTGCAAGGTGTCTTGCAAAGTGTGTGCAAGGTGCGTGCAAGGTGCATGCAAGGTGTCTTGCAAGGTGTGTGCAAGGTGCGTGCAAAGTCTGTGCAAGGTGTGTGCAAGGTGCGTGCAAGGTGTCCGCAAGGTGCGTGCAAGGTGCGTGCAAGGTGAGTGCAAGGTGTCCGCAAGGTGCGTGCCAAGTGTGTGCAAAGTGTGTGCAAAGTGTGTGCAGGGTGCCCGCAAGGTGCGTGCAAAGTGCATGCAAGGTGTGTGCAAGGTGTGTGCAAAGTGTCCGCAAGGTGTGTGCAAGGTGCGTGCAAAGTTCACAGATGCTGGGAAAGCCAGAGGGACGGGCAGGGACGGGCAGGGACGGGCGGGGACGGGCGGGGACAAGCGGGGACGGGCAGTGCTCTCTGCACACAGCTAGCAGCGGCCGCCGGCTCGGGCTGTGCCGGATTATCCCTCCCGGCTGCCAAATCCCATTAAAACCATCCAGCGGATTAACGGCGGCGGGAAAAGGAACCGCCGGGCGCCGCGGGGCTGGGCCCAGACCGGGACCCCGGGGGCTGAGTCCTGTGGGCGAGGGGAGCTGCCTGCACCCTGCTGCCTGTGCTGCCTGCGCCCTGCTGCCTGTGCATTGCACCCTGCTGCCTGTGCGCTGCCTGCAACCTGCTGCCTGTGCTGCCTGCGCCCTGCTGCCTGTGCATTGCACCCTGCTGCCTGTGCTGCCTGCGCCCTGCTGCCTGTGCATTGCACCCTGCTGCCTGTGCATTGCACCCTGCTGCCTGTGCTGCCTGCGCCCTGCTGCCTGTGCATTGCACTCTGCTGCCTGTGCGCTGCCTGCAACCTGCTGCCTGTGCTGCCTGCACCCTGCTGCCTGTGCATTGCACCCTGCTGCCTGTGCTGCCTGCAACCTGCTGCCTGTGCGCTGCAACCTGCTGCCTGTGCGCTGCAACCTGCTGCCTGCGCGCTGCCTCCACCCTCCTGCTTGTGTTCTGCATCCTTCTGCCTGCATCCTCACTGCCTCCATTCTGCTGCCTGTGTTTTGCCTGCATCTCACTGTCTGCATCCTGCCTGCATTTCCTGCCTGCACCTGCTGCCTGCATCCTGCCTGCACCTCCCCCCTGGCCTTTGACAGCAGCTCCCAGGGACTTGCTGCGTGTGACAGGGTGCCCCGCGTCCCCAGGCCGGGGTGACCCGTGTGTCAGGGTGACCATCACCCCCCTGCCTGCATGTCGGGGTGACTGTCACCCCCTCCCCTGTGTGTCCCCACAGCCCTGCAACCCTGTGTCCCTGTCCCCACATCCCTATGTCCCCACATCTCTGTGACCCCACATCCCTGCGTCCCTGTCCTCGCATCCCTGTGTCCCTGTCCTCATGCCACTGTATCCCTGTGTCCCTGTGTCCCCACATCCCTGTGACCCCACATCCCTGTAACCCCACATCCCTGTGTCCCTGTCCTCATGCCACTGTATCCCTGTGTCCCTGGAACCCTGTGTCCCTGTGTCCCCGGAACCCTGTGTCCCTGTGTCCCCACATCCCTGTGTCCCTGTCCTCGCATCCCTATGTCCCCACATCCCTGTGTCCCCACATCCCTGTAACCCCACATCCCTGTGTCCCTGTCCTCGTGCCACTGTATCCCTGTGTCCCCGGAACCCTGTGTCCCTGTCCCCACATCCCTGTGTCCCCACATCCCTGTAACCCCACATCCCTGTGTCCCTGTCCTCATGCCACTGTATCCTTGTGTCCCTGGAACCCTGGGTCCCTGTGTCCCCACATCCCTGTGTCCCCACACCTCTGTGACCCTACATACCTGTGTCCCTGTCCTCGCATCCCTGTGTCCCTGTCCTCATGCCACTGCATCCCTGTGTCCCTGGAACCCTGTGTCCCTGTGTCCCCGGAACCCTGTGTCCCCACATCCCCAGAACCCTGTATCCCTGTCCTCACATCCCTGTCCCCCCACATCCCTGGAACTCCATGTCCCTGTGTCCCCACATCCCTGCATCCCTGTAACTCTCTGTCCCTGTCCCCACATCCCTGTATCCCCACATCCCTGTGTCCCTGGTACTGTGTCCCCACATCTGCATCCCTGTGTCCCTCGAACCCTATGTCCCTATGTCCCCACATCCCTGGAACCTTATGTCCCTGTCCCCTCATTCCTGTGTTCCCACATCCCTGGAACCTTATGTCCGTGTCCCCTCATCCCTGTGTCCCCACATCCCTGTCCCCCTGCATCCCTGTGTCCTGACACCCCTGCATCTTCGTGTCCCTGGTACCCTGTCCCCCTCCATCCCTGTGTCCCCACATCCCTATGTCCCCACATCTCCACATTCCTGTGTCTCTGGAACCCCATGTCCCTACCACCCTGTGTCCCCATGTCCCCACATCTCTGCACCCCCATGTCCCTGTCCCCACATCCCCTTCCCAGGTGGCCTCTCCTTGGGTTTGGGGACAAAGTTGAGATATCCCAGACGGGGCGGGATGAAAAGGTGGCGCTAATTTGCTGTAATTAAATAAACGAGGGGGAAATAAAGGGCCTGGGCTGGTTGAGGAAGGGCACAGCGTCGATAATCAGCGTTTCCCCCTCCCTGCAATTAATTAATTAATCAGGTTTTAAGGCCGAGGGATTGGCAGAGCACCCAGAGCTGGGGATGGAGGGGGCGATGCCACCTCCCGAGAGCAATTAACAGCGGGGTTTTTCAGGGTAATTAATGAGTTGTTACAGCAAAGAGGGATGGGGAGCAGCCTCCGCCACCCCCGCACCCAGGGGACACAGTGGCGAGGTTTGGGGTGCTGGGAACCCCGGGAATGGAGCCAAACGCTGGGTGGGGTGGGGAGCGGCGCTGGCTGCTGCCCAGCCCTCGTTACACAAACGAAGCCGCTAACGAACCGGGGCCAAGGCCGATCGATGGCGGCCGCGAGCAGGAAACTATTACTCACCCGGCACCGCCGCACCCGCCCCACGGCACGGCGGGGAGCCCCACAGCGCCTGAGACCCACACAACCCCGTGCTATGGGCGCAGGAGCCCCATGGAACTCAACACCCACACAACCCCACATTATGGGTGCAGGAGCCCCACAGAACCCAAGACCTACACAACCCCACATTATGGGTGCAGGAGCCCCACAGAACCCAAGACCTACACAACCCCACATTATGGGTGCAGGAGCCCCATAGAACTCAACACCCACACAACCCCACATTATGGGTGCAGGAGCCCCATGGAACTCAACACCTACACAACCCCACATTATGGGTGCAGGAGCCCATAGAACTCAACACCCACACAACCCTGTGCTATGGGTGCAGGAGCCCCATGGAACTCAACACCCACACAACCCCGTGCTATGGGTGCAGGAGCCCATAGAACTCAACACACACACAACCCCACATTATGGGTGCAGGAGCCCATAGAACTCAACACCCACACAACCCCGTGCTATGGGTGCAGGAGCCCCATAGAACTAACACCCACACAACCCCACGTTATGGATGCAGGAGCCCCATGGAACTCAACACCCACAAAAGCCCACGCTATGGGGGCAAAAGCCCCACAGAGCCCAAGACCTACATAACCCTGTGCTATGGGTGCAGGAGCCCCACATAACCCCATCCTATGGGTGCAGGAGCCCTGCAGAGACCCACAGAGCCTGAGACCTTTATGGTCCCACAGTATGTGTGCAGAAGACCAGGCTGGCCCCACATAATGGGTGCAGGAGCCCCATAGAGCCCAAGACCTTCATGGTCCTACACTATGGGTGCAGGAGCCCTACAAAACCCCATGGTATGGGTGCAGGGGCCCCAAGGAGCCCAAGACCCACATGACCCCATGCTATGGGTACAGAGCCCTGCACAGCCCCACATGATGGGTGCAGGAGCCCCATAGAGCCCCAGACCTTCACGGTCCCATGCTATGGGTGCAGGAGCCTCACAAAACCTTGTGCTATGGGTGCAGAAGCCCGAGGTGGCCCCACATTATGGGTGCAGGAGCCCCACAGAGCCCAAGATCTACAAGTCCCATGCTATGGGTGCAGGAGCCCCACAAAACCACATCCTATGGGTGCAGGAGCCCCACAGAGCCTAAGACCCACATGACCCCATGCTATGGGTGCAGGAGCCTCAAAGAGCCCCACACTATGGGTGCAGGAGCCCCATGGAGCCCAAGACCCACATAGTCCCATGCTACGGGTGCAAGAGCCTGGGGTGACCCCACATTATGGGTGCAGGAGCCCCACAAAACCCAAGACCTTCATGGTCTCATGCTATGGGTGCAGAATCCCCACAGATCCCCACACTATGGGTGCAGGGGCCCCAAGGGGCCCAAGACCCACATGACCCCATGCTATGGGTGCAGGAGCCCCAGAGATCCCCATACTATGGGTGCAGGGGCCCCATGGAGCCCAAGACCCACGAAGTCCCACGCTATGGGTGCAGGAGCCTCAAAGAGCCCCACACTACGGGTGCAGGAGCCCCATGGAGCCCAAGACCCACATAGTCCCATGCTATGGGTGCAGGAGCCTCACAAAACCTTGTGCTATGGGTGCAGAAGCCTGGGGTGGCCTCATACTATGGGTGCAGGGGCCCCACAGAGCCTGAGACCCCCATGACCCCATGCTATGGGTGCAGGAGCCCCCCAGAGCCTGAGACCCACACGACCCCATGCTATGGGTGCAGGAGCCCCTCAGAGCCCCATGCTATGGGTGCAGGAGCCCCATGGAGCCCAAGACCCACACGACCCCATGCTATAGGTCAGGAGCCCCCCAGAGCCCCATGCTATGGGTCAGGAGCCTGGGCTGCCCCCCAGAACGCGAAAAGGAGGAAACACGGAGCGTTCCCTCCCCCTCTGGCCCTTCCTGGTGTGGAAACACCAGAGCCACCGGGCAGGAAATCCTGTCACCGCCGGTGACTTCCCGGTGTCCCCCGTGTCACTTGGCACCGCCGCCAGGCCACATCCTGCCCGCCTCATTGATCCGGTGCCTTAATGAGCTCGTTAGGTGCACGCTAACGATCGCTTTATTTGGCGGCTGCTCATCGAGCGGGGTCCGTTTGATGCCTGTTGGGGAGATTGAGGAGGATTTGATTTCCCTTGGGGACATCGATCGCCTTTGAACTTGGGGGCGGACAGACGGACAGACGGATAGGTTTGTACAGGCTCTCACTCTAATGGGGCCGGCGGGCAGGTCTAATTAGCCAACGCCCTCATTAGAAGGGACCTCCGGGGGATAACGGAGCCGCAGCCACATCTGCACAACCACATCTGCACAACCACATCTGCACAACTACATCTGCACGCCCCGGCACGACCCGGCGGCCGGTGGCTCCAGGCCTGGAGCAAATAGAGCGAGTGTGAACCAGGGGTGAGCCCGGAGAGTCACACCCCAAAAACGAGAGCACCCCGGGGCCAACGCTGCATCCCGCTGCGTCCTGCAGCCCCCTGCATCCCTGCATCCCCCCCATATCCCACATCCCCCTGCATCCCCCTGCATCCCCCCTATATCCCGCATCCCACTGCATCCTGTACTCCTCTATATCCCGCATCCCACTGCATCCTGTACCCCTCTATATCCCGCATCCCACTGCATCCTGTATCCCCTCTATATCCTGCATCCCCCTGCATCCCTGCATCCCCCCCATATCCCACATCCCGCTGCACCCTGCATCCCCCTGCATCCTGCATCCCCCTGCATCCCTCCTATATCCCATATCTCGCTGCATCCCCCCTATATCCCGCATCCCACTGCATCCTGCATCCCCCTACATCCCTGCATCCCCCCTGCATCCTGCATCCCCCTGCATCCCTCCTATATCCCATATCTCGCTGCATCCCCCCTATATCCCGCATCCCACTGCATCCTGCATCCCCCTACATCCCTGCATCCCCCCTATATCCCGCATCCCACTGCACCCTGCATCCCTGCATCCCCCCTATATCCTGCATCTCACTGCATCCCACTATATACCACATCCCCCCTACATCCCTGCATCCCCCCTGTATCCCTGCATCCCCCCTATATCCCACATCTCACCACATCCCCCTATATCCCACATTCCCCCTACATCCCGCAAACCCCTACATCCCACATCCCCCCTGCATCCCACATTCCCCCTGCATCCCATATCCCCCCTACAACCTACATTCCCCCTATATTCCACATCCCCCCTATATCCTACATCCCCCCATATCCTGCATCCCCTCTGCATCCTGCATCAATTCTACACCTCACTGCATCCCCCCTACATCCCCCTTTGTCCCTGCATCCCCCTTCGTCCCTATATCCCATATCCCCCATATATACCACAGCCCCCTGCATCCCTCCTACATCCCACATATCCTCCATCCCCTCTGCATCCTGCATCACTCCTACATCCCGCATCCTCCTTACATCCCAAATCCCCCCTATATCCCGCATCCCATCGCATCCATAATGCGGGACCATGAAGGTCTTGGGCCCCATGGGTCCCCTGCATCCCTGTATCCCGCTGCATCCCTGTATCCTGCATCCCGCTGCATCCCCACATCCCGCTGCATCCCTGTATCCTGCATCCACATCATCCTGCATCCCGCTGCATCCCTGTGTCCTGCATCCCGCACCATCCCACTGTATCCCTGCATCCTGCATCCACATCATCCCTTATCCTGCTGCATCCCTGTATCCTGCATCCCGCATCATCCCGCATCCTGCTGCATCCCTGTATCTTGCATCCCGCTGCATCCCCACATCCCGCTGCATTCCTGTATCCTGCATCCCACATCATCCCGCATCCTGCTGCATCCCTGTATCCCACACCCCGCTGCATCCCTACATCCTGCTGCATCCCTGCATCCTGCATCCCGCTGCATCCCCACATCCCGCATCATCCCGCATCCCGCTGCATCCCTGTATCCTGCATCCCGCTGCATCCCCACATCCTGCTGCATCCCTGTATCCCGCATCCCACTGCATCCCCACATCCTACTGCATCCCTGCATCCTGCTGCATCCCCACATCCCGCTGCGTTCCTGTATCCTGCATCCCATATCATCCTGCTGCATCCCCACATCCCGGTGCATCCCCGCATCCCGCTGCGTTCGCACATCCTGCTGCGTCCCTGCATCCCACATCCCGCTGCATCCCTGTATTCCACATCCCGCTGCATCCCTGTATCCCGCACCCCCCTGCATCCCACATCCCGCTGCATCCCCCTCACCCTGCATCCCATGCCAGGCACCCCATGCCAGGCTGGAATCCCGCCTTGCCGCGGAACGGGCCCTGGCGCGGGGTGCGGGACGTGTCCGGATCCTGCTCGTCACCACCCAGGAGCTCGTTCTCCAGACACCGTGTGGGAAGCAGGAGGTTTCCCCGGCCTGGGCCACCTGCCTCCTGCCCCTCCCCGTGACCATCCCCGAGCGTCCTGGGGACACCGGAGCATCCCCAGGGACACTGGAGCATCCCCAGGGACACCGGAGCGTCCTGGGGAACACTGGAGCATCCCAGGGACACTGGAGCATCCTGGGGACACCAGAGCATCCCAGGGACACTGGAGCACCCCTGGGGACACTGGAGCAGCCTCAGGGGCACCAGAGCATCCCAGGGACACCGGAGCATCCCCAGGGATGCTCCAGCAACACTGGAGTATCCCCAGGGACACTGGAGCATCCTGGGGGCACTGGGGCATCTCAGGGCCACTGGAGTATCCCCAGGGACACCAGAGCATGCCAGGGACACTGGAACATCCTGGGGACACTGGAGCATCCCAGAGGACACTGGAGCACCCCTGGGGACACCAGAGCATCCCTGGGGACGTGGGAGCAGCCTCGGGGGCACCAGAGCATCCCAGGGACACCGGAGCATCCTCGGGGACGCTGGAGCATCCCTGGGGACACCAGAGCATCCCTGGGGACATCGGAGCATCCCGGGGACACTGGAGCATCCCGGGGAACACTGGAGCATCCCGGGGACACTGGAGTATCCCCAGGGACACCGGAGCATCCTGGGGGGACACTGGAGCACCCCTGGGGACACCGGAGCAGCCTCAGGGGCACCAGAGCATCCCAGGGACACCGGAGCATCCCCAGGGATGCTGGAGCATCCCTGGGGAGACTGGAGTATCCCCAGGGACACTGGAGCATCCTGGGGGCACTGGAGCATCCCCAGGGACACCGGAGCATCCTGGGGAACACTGGATCATCCCAGGGACACTGGAGTATCCCTGGGGACACTGGAGCATCCCTGGGGATGTCGAAGCATCCCGGAGGACACTGGAGCACCCCTGGGGACACCAGAGCATCCCTGGGGACATGGGAGCAGCCTCGGGGGCACCGGAGCATCCCCAGAGACACCGGAGCATCCTGGAGGACACTGGAACATCCTCAGGGATACCAGAGCATCCCCAGGGGATCCCCAGGGGACACCAGAGCACGCTGGGGGGGACACTAGAGCATCCCAGGGACACTGGAGCATCCTCAGGGGACACTGGAGCATCCCAGGGACACTGGAGCATCCCCAGAGACACTGGAGTATCCCCAGAGACACTGGAGCATCCCAGGGACACCAGAGCATGCCAGAGACACTGGAGCATCATGGGGACGCCGAAGCATCTCGGAGGACACTGGAGCACCCCTGGGGACACCAGAGCATCCCAGGGACACCGGAGCATCCCCAGGGACATTGGAGTATCCTGGAGGACACTGGAGCATCCCCAGGGATACCAGAGCATCCCCAGGGGATCCCCAGGGGACACCAGAGCATCCTGGGGGGGGACACTGGAGCATCCCAGGGACACTGGAGCAACCCCAGGGGACACTGGAGCATCCCTGGTGACACTAGAGCATCCCCAGGGGACACCAGAGCATCCCCAGGGGACACTGGAGCATCCCAAGCACACTGGAGCATCCCCAGGGACACTGGAGCATCCCTGGTGACACTGGAGCATCTCAGGATACCGGTCCCAAGAATTATTTGATGGGGCAGGATATGACCGTGGGGACAGCCCAGTGACATCCCACTATGGCGCTTCCAGCCACAGGGAAGCCACCACAGGCCACCAAAGTGTCCCGAGGCCACCGCGGCCACCCCTGGGTGCCGGGTGAAAGGAGCCGGGTGGGGGAAACGGGGTTTTGTTTTTGAGAAGCTGCAAATAATAAGGTGACACGTTCGGTGGTGGCTCCACCGAGTCGCTTCCTCCAGCTCTTCCCACCTTCTAAGGGGGTTCGGCGAGATGTTGGGGACGGTGACACGATGACGCACGGAGCTGCACCCCCCAAACCCAAAGATGGCTCCTGGGGATCCCCCCGCACCCTAAATCTGCTCCTCGCCCCGCATGGGGCACCCAGGGCCATGTGGGGACCCCAAATGTCACCAAACCGGGGGGTGGCAGAGTGGGGACACCCAGGAAAAGTGGGGTGACCCCAGCAGAAATGATGCGTTTTGGGGTGCCACCCAACACCCCAACACCTCTTTGGGGGGAATCCGAGCAGATTTGGGGCTCCAAAAGGGACATGGGGAGGGGGGAATTCATCACCTTAATCCCCCCCCTGCTCCAGCTCACTGGGACACCCCAAAAATCTCTTGGGGGGGGGACAAATCCAGCTGTGGATCTCAGGAACCCCAGGGGTGCTCCAGCCTCATCCCCGCTGCTCCAAAATTGGGGGGTTCCCCCCCCATCACCCCCCTAATCCACCCATCATCCTCCTAATTCTGGGGGGGCCCACCCACTCCAGTTCTCCTAAATTGGGGATGCTGGGACACGGGGGGATGTGGGTGTTGGACCAGCAGCACCCCAGTATCAACCCCCCACCCCCCAAAACGCTTTGGGGGGGTCAGTGGGAGCCCCCAAACCCCATCGTGCCCCCCCAAATCGCTGCAGCGTTTCTGGAAGGTTCTGCCAAAATCAGGCCGGACCCCCCCCTCCCCCCACCCCGTGTTGAAGTGGCATTGGTGGCATCGGTGTCACCCCCAAAACCGTGACATGGGTGGGGATAGAGGGGAGGGCAATGTGACCCCCCCTAAGAACCCTCCATAATTAATAATGGGGACACCCAGGGGGGACAACGAGCTGTCACAACGGGGTGACAGATGGCACCGGAGTGTCATCCCCGCGGTGACACCCAGACTGTCACAATAGACACCCCAAGCCCCCCCCATACATGCGCTGGGGGGGGTCACCAGAGTCCCCAAACCCCAAAACACCCTTTCGTGGGGTGGGGGTGGCCACAGGGTCCCCAAATAACGCCGGTCGCAGCGGTGGCTCACGGGGACCCCCCCAAATGCCACTGGGGGGCCCGTGGGGGGGGTCACTGGGATGACCCCCCCCCCCCCCATAAACCGCAACGACGCGAGGGGACCCCGGAAGCGACCCAGGGGACCCCCCCGGTAGCCCCGGGCAACGGCGGCGGGCTCGGCGCTGACACCCCCGGGGTGCCCCCCCCCCCCCAAAACTCACCGGGTGCCTTTGTCTCCCATGGCCCCGGCGATCCGGGCAGCTCCGCCGGGACGCGCCGAGCGGGGCTTGGAAAATTACTGGCTGGATGGTGGAGGGGGAAGAGGCGGCGGCGGGGAGGGCGCTGGGCCCGGTACGGCCCGGTACGGCCCGGTACGGGCTCGGCTCGGCTCGGCTCGGCTCGGCTCGGCCGCGCTCGGCTGTTCTCGGCTCGGTTCGGCTCCGCTCAGCCCGCCGCTCGGTTCGGTTCGGCCACGCTCGGCTCTGTTCGACCTCGACCCCCCCCCGCTCGCTCAGCTCGGCCCCGTTGGGTTCGGTTCGGCTCTTCTCGGCTCCGCTCAGCCCCCCGCTCGGTTCGGTTCGGCTCTTCTCGGCTCCGCTCAGCCCCCCGCTCGGCTCGGTTCGGCTGTTCTCGGCTCGGTTCGGCCGCTCTCGGGTGCGTTCGGCCCCTCCGCTCGGTTCGGCCCCGCTCGGCTCGGCCCCGTTCGCCTGGGTTGGGTCCCGCTCGGTTCGGCTCGGCTGTTCTCGGCTCCGCTCAGCCCCCCGCTCGGCTCGGTTCGGCTGTTCTCGGCTCGGTTCGGCTCCTCTCAGCTCCCCGCTCGGTTCGGCTCGGCTGTTCTCGGCTCCGCTCAGCTCCCCGCTCGGCTCGGTTCGGCTCGGCTGTTCTCGGCTCGGTTCGGCTCCGCTCAGCTCCCCGCTCGGCTCGGTTCGGCTCGGCTGTTCTCGGCTCGGTTCGGCCCCGCTCGGCCCGGGCGCTGCCGAGCGCAGCCCCGCGGCGCTGCCGCTGCCGCCGCCGCCTCCGCCCGCCCCCGAGCGAGCGCGGCCCCGGGGCGGGGGGCGGCGGCACGCGCGGGGCCACAGGGGCGGGGGGGGAAACGGAACGGGGAAGCGGGGGGGGGGCGGGGGGGGGGGATGACCGGGCTGCGCACGCGCGGGGACACCCGGAGGGACAGAGAGGGGGAGGGGCGCCCCCACGTGCCCGGAGAGGGACCTGCAGGGTGGGGGACGGATCGCGGGGACACGCGCGCGGGCACGCGGGCACGTGCACTCGCGTGTGCGCACACACACACACACACGCGTACATGCGCACACGCACCCGTGCGCACGTACATCTGTGCACACCCATGTGCACACCCATGTGCACACACGCACAGGTGCGCGCACATAATGTGCGCACAATACGTGCGCGCACACGTGGGCACGCACACCCCCGTGCACGCACAGCTTCCATGTGCACACACCCCCCTGTGCACACACACACGCGTGTGCACACACACCCGTGCACACACGTGCATGCATACACACCCCCCCATGTGCACGCACACACAACGTGCACACACACACACATTCACATGTTCACACCCATGTGCGCACGTGTACATGTGTGCATGCACATAATGTGCACACAACACATGCACACAACACGTGCACACACCTACATGCACACACATGTATGTGCACACACACCTGTGCACACACACCCTCCATATGCACACACCCACCTCTGTGCACACACACAAGTGCACATATTCGCACACACACACTCTCCCCATGTAGACGTGCACACACACCTGTGCACACGCATACATGTATGTGCACACATACGTACATGTGCACACCCACACACACACCCCCCACATGCACATGCACACAACACATGTGCACACACACATGCACACGTGCACACACACACAGGTGCGCACACATAATGTGCGCACAATACGTGCGCACACACGTGGACATGCACACCCCCGTGCACACACAGCTTCCATGTGCACACACCCCGTGTGCACACACACGCATGCACACACACCCCCCCATGTGCACGCACACACAACGTGCACACACACACACACATTCACATGTTCACACCCATGTGCACACGTGTACATGTGTGCATGCACATAATGTGCACTCAACACGTGCACACACACCTACATGCACGTGCACACACACCTACATGCACGTGCACACACACACACAAGTGCACATATGTGCACACACACGCTCCCCCCATGTAGACGTGCACACACACACACCTGTGCACACGCATACATGTATGTGCACACATACATACATGTGCACACCCACGCACACACCCCCCACGTGCACATGCACACAACACACGTGCACACACACATGCACACGTGCACACACGCATGCACACATCCCCTCATGTGCACATGCACATGTGCACATGCACACGTGTGCACACAAACACGTGCATACACACACATGCACACACACCCCCCCCATGCGCACACACACACATATGTACACACACACATATGTACACACACACGCATACGTGCACACACACCCACCATGTGCACATGCACACAACACACGTGCACACACACGTGCACACACCCCCCGTGCAGGTCCCATGTCCCCTCTGCAGGACAGGGCACCTGGCACAAGGGTCCCCAAGCCCCAGGTGCCACCAGGAGCCCTGGGGACACTGGGGACACTGAGGACTGTCACTCCAGTGGGACCTGCCTTCACCAGCTGGGGACATGGGGGACATGAGGATATGGGGTTGTGGGGACACGAGGATGTGGGGACATGGGTGACGTAGGGTCATGGGGGACATAAGGACATGGGGTCGTGGGGACATGGGGGACGTGAGGATGTGGGGTCATGGGGGACATAAGGACATGGGGTTATGAGGACATGGGGACACAAAGACATTGGGTCTTGAGTACATGGGGGGTTGTGGGGATAGGGGTACACAAGGACATTGGGTCTTGGGGACATAGGGACAGGGGGTCACGGGGACATGGGGGACGTTGAGGATGTGGGGATATGGGGGACATGGGGACATGGGGGACATGAGGATGTGGGGACATGGGAACACAAGGACATTGGGGCTTGGGAATCATGGAGATGTGGGGACTTGGGGAACAAAGGGACATGGGGTTGTGAGGACATGCGGGACATAGGGACATGGGGTTGTGGGGACATGGGGACACAAGGACATTGGGGCTCAGGGACATGGGGGACATAGGGACATGGGATCATGGGGACATGGGGACACAAGGACATGGGGGATGTGGGGTCATGGGGGATATAGGGACATGGGGTCGTGGGGACCTGGGGGATCATGGGGATGTGGGGACTTGACATGGGGACATGGGCATGTGGGGACATGGGGGACATAGGGACATGGGGATGTGGGGACGCGGGGACACCCCATGGCCATGCCCTCCTCCAATCAAGTGCAGCTCCGCCTGCCGGCAGCCCCTCCCCTCTATCCTCATTGGCTGCCTGCCCCCATTGGCCCGCCTCCTGCAACGGAGCGGCCAATCAGAGCCGCCGCGGGAGAACCGCCCCCCCCCCAGGCACCCACGGGCAGGGACAGGCAGGGATGGGCAGGAATGGGGAGGAGCAGGCAGGGACAGGCAGGAGCAGGCAGAGGTGGGCAGGAGTGGGCAGGGATGGGCAGGAGCAGGCAGGGATGGGCAGGGATAGGGAGGAGCAGGCAGGGATGGACAGGAGCGGGCAGGGACAGGCAGGGATGGGGAGAAGCAGGCAGGGATGAGAAGGGAGAGGCAGGAGCGGGCAAGGATGGGCAGGAGTGGGCAGAGATGGGCAGGGATAGGGAGGAGCGGGCAGGACAGGCAGGGACCGGCAGAGACAGGCAGGGTAGGTAGGAGCAGGAAGGAATAGGCAGGAGTGGGCAGAGCAGGAGCAGGCAGGGATGGGCAGGGATGAGCAGGGACAGGCAGGGATGGGCAGGGACAGGCAGGGATGAGCAGGGACAGGCAGGGATAAGCAAGGACAGGCAGAGATGAGCAGGAATGAGCAGGGATGAGCAGGGACAGGCAGGGATAAGCAGGGACGGGCAGGGATGGGCAGGGACGGGCAGTGTCCCCACTGGGCTGTGGCACTTCCCACCTGCAGCTTCACAACCCTGAGGCCTCCAGGGCAGGAGCAAACGTGGGCAGTCGGGGGGGGCCTGTCTGCAGCACCCATGGGTGCACCCCCTCCTGGGCAGCGTCTGCCTGCACGGGGGCAGCGGGGCAGTGCACTGCAGTGCAGTGCAATGTGTTCCTGTGCAATGTGATGTGTTCCTGTGCAGTGCGACATGTTGCAGTGCAATGTGTTCCTGTGCAGCTCAACACGTTGCAGTGCAGTGCAGTGCAATGTGTTCCTGTGCAATGCGATGTGTTCCTGTTCAGTGCAACATGTTGCAGTGCAATGTGTGCCTGTGCAGTGCAACATGTTGCAGTGCAGTGCAGTGCAATGTGTTCCTGTGCAATGCGATGTGTTCCTGTGCAATGCGACATGTTCCTGCGCAGTGCAGCGTGTTCCTGTGCAGTGCAACATGTTGCTGTGCACTGCAATGTGTTCCTGTGCAGTGTGATATGTTGCTGTGCAGTGCAATGTGTTCCTGTGCAGTGCGACATGTTGCAGCACAGTGCAGCGCAATGTGTTCCTGTGCAATGTGACGTGTTCCTGTGCAGTGCGATGTGTTCCTGTGCAGTGCGACATGTTGCAGTACAGTGCAGTGCAATGTGTTCCTGTGCAGTGCGATGTGTTCCTGTGCACTGCGATGTGTTCCTGTGCAGTGTGACGTCTTGCAGTGCAGTGCAATGTATTCCTGTGCAGTGTGACATGTTGCTGTGCAGTGCGATGTGTTCCTGTGCAGTGTGACATGTTGCTGTGCACTGCAACGTGTTCCTGTGCAGTGCAGTACAGTGCAGTGCAATGTGTTCCTGTGCAGTGCGACATGTTGCAGTACAGTGCAGTGCAATGTGTTCCTGTGCAGTGCGATGTGTTCCTGTGCAGTGTGACATGTTGCTGTGCAGTGCGATGTGTTGCAGTGCAGTGCAGTACAGCGCAGTGCAATGTGTTCCTGTGCAGTGCGACGTATTGCAGTGCAGCGCAGTGCAATGTGTGGCTGTGCAGTGTGATGTGGGACAGCACCGTGCAGTGTGGTCCTGTGTGGTGCTGTGCAGCACTGTGCAGCGCTGCAGGGCTCCGTGCAGTGCAGAGCAGAGCAGAGCTGTGCAGTGCATTGCCTTGCCATGCAGTGCCATGCAGTGATGCATGTTCCGCGAGAGCGCAACAGTCTTGATCTCACGGCTTCGTGCCCCACGTTGGGCAACAATAAATCTGCTGAGGCGCGGAAATTCCCTTACAGCCCGTGAGACGGCAAAGAAGGGCCGTTTGTTCGCAGCGCTGGACGCGCGGGGGTAACTCCGCATTAGTTCTTTAATTCCCCGTATCACTGCCAGTTTATCATTGCACCGCAGTGAACGGGGGCAGCAGAGCAGCGCCTTGCTGTGCAGTGCCATGCAGTGCTGGGCAGTGCTGTACAGTGCAACGCTGTGCTGCACAGTGCTGTGCAGTGCCATGCAG
Organism: Nesoenas mayeri; assembly: GCF_963082525.1. Lineage (NCBI taxonomy): Eukaryota > Metazoa > Chordata > Aves > Columbiformes > Columbidae > Nesoenas > Nesoenas mayeri. The sequence goes on from NC_137541.1 coordinate 212,620,313, forward strand.
TGCAACGTGGTGCTGGGCAGTGCTGGGCAGTGCCATGCAGTGCTGGGCAGTGTCATGCAGTGCAACGCCGTGCTGCGCAGTGCTGTGCAGGGCCATGCAGTGCCATGCAGTGCTGGGCAGTGCCATGCAGTGCTGGGCAGTGCCGTGCAGTGCAACACAGTGCTGCGCAGTGCTGTGCAGTGCCATGGAGTGTTGTGCAGTGCCGTGCAGAGTAACGCGGTGCTGCGCAGTGCTGTGCAGTGCCATGCAGTGCTGTGCAGTGCCATGCAGCACCATGCAGTGCCATGCAGCGCAACGCGGTGCTGCGTAGTGCTGAGCAGTGCCATGCAGTGCTGGGCAGTGCCATGCAGTACAACACGGTGCTGCGTAGTGCTGTGCAGTGCCATGCAGTGCCATGCAGTGCCGTGCAGTGCAACGCAGTGCTGCGCAATGCATTGCAATGCGTTTGTGTGCACAAGGGACACATCCACGTGTCACCTCCCATGCACGACGCATGTACAAGTCCCGCATGAAGCCCGTGGCCATGTGCATGAGCAGGGTGGCACCCATGGGTGCACAGCACCCCACTGTGGGATGGCACCCATGAGTGCACAGCACCATGCTGCAAGGTTGTGCTGGTGGGTGCAAAGCATTTGGGTTCAGGATGGCACCCATGGGTGCACAGCACTCTGCTGCAAGGCTGCCTCGGTTGGTGCAAAGCACCCTGTTGCAGGATGGCACCCATGGGTACGCAGCACCTCACTGCAAGCTTTAGGATGGCACCCATGAGTGCACAGCACCGTGCTGCAAGGCTGCCTCGATGGGTGCAAAGCACTTGGGTGCAGGATGGCACCCATGGGTGCACAGCACCGTGCTGCAAGGCTGCCTTGATGGGTGCAAAGCACTTGGGTGCAGGATGGCATCCATGGGTGCCCAGCACCCTGCTGGCAGGATTGTGCCCATGGGTGCATAGCAACTTCCTGCAAGCTGCAGGATTTCATCCATGGGAGCGCAGCACCCTTCTGCAGGATAGCACTCATGGGTGCACAGCACCTCCCTGAAAGCTCTAGAATGTCACCCATGGGTGCACAGCACCATGCTGCAAGGCTGCCTCGATGGGTGCAAAGCACTTGGGTGCAGGATAGCACCCATGGGTGCCCAGCACCTTCTTGCAAGCTCTAGGATGGCACCCATGGGTGCACAGCTACAGGCAGGGACCCCCACCCCGAGGTTGGGGACACTGAAGGGGACAGGGGTGGGGAGGACACAGGGGGGTGCTGAGCAGCAGCCCCCAAACGCCTGCCTGCACCCCCAAACCCCAGCCTGCACCCCCAAACACCAGACTGCACCCCCAAACCCCTCCCTGCTCCCTGAAACTCCAGCCTGCAGCCCAAACCCCTCTCTGCACCCCCAAACCCTCACCTGTACCCCCAAACCCTCACCTGCACCCCAAACCCCTTTCTGCACCCCCAAACCCCTCCCTGCACCCTGAAACTCCAGCCAGCACCCCAAACCACTCTCTGCACCCCCAAGCCCCTTTCTGCACTTCAAGCACTTCCCTACACCCCCAAGCCCCCACCCGCACCCCAAAACCCCCACCTGCACCCCAAACTCCTCTCTGCACCCCTAAACCCCTCCCTGCACCCTGAAACTCCAGCCTGCAGCCCAAACCACTCTCTGCACCCTCAAACCCTCATCTGCACCCCCAAACCCCTCCCTGCACCCCAAACCCTCCCTGCACCCCAAACCCCTTCCTGAACCCCAAAATCCCAGTCTGCACCCCCAAAACCTCACCTTCACCACTGAACCCCTCTCTGCACCCACAAGCCCCTTTCTGCACCCCCAAGCTCCCACCCGCACCCCAAAACCCCCACCTGCACCCCAAACCCCTCTCTGCACCCCTAAACCCCTCCCTGCACCCTGAAACTCCAGCTTGCAGCCCAAACCCTTCTCTGCACCCCCAAACTTCTCCCTGCACCCCAAACCCTCCCTGCATCCCCAAACCCTTCCTGCACCCCCAAACCCCTGCCTGCACCCCAAAATCCCAGTCTGCACCCCCAAAACCTCACCTTCACCACTGAACCCCTCTCTGCACCCACAAGCCCCTTTCTGCACCTCAAGCACTTCCCTGCACCCCCAAGCCCCCACCCGCACCCCAAAATCCCCACCTGTACCCCAAACCCTTCTCTGCACCCCACACCCCTCCCTGCACCCTGAAACTCCAGCCAGCACCCCAAACCACTCTCTGCACCCCCAAGCCCCTTTCTGCACTTCAAGCACTTCCCTACACCCCCAAGCCCCCACCCGCACCCCAAAACCCCCACCTGCACTCCAAACTCCTCTCTGCACCCCTAAACCCCTCCCTGCACCCTGAAACTCCAGCCTGCAGCCCAAACCCCTCTCTGCACCCCCAAACCCTCACCTGCACTGCCAAACCCCTTTCTGCACCCCAAACCCTCCCTGCACCCCCAAACCCCTGCCTGCACCCCAAAATCCCAGTCTGCACCCCCAAAACCTCACCTTCACCACTGAACCCCTCTCTGCACCCACAAGCCCCTTTCTGCACCTCAAGCACTTCCCTGCACCCCCAAGCCCCCACCTGCACCCCAAAACCCCCACCTGCACCCAAAACCCCCACCTGCACCCCAAACCCCTCCCTGCACCCTGAAACTCCAGCCTGCAGCCCAAATCCCTCTCTGCACCCCCAAACCCTCACCTGCACCCCCAAAACCCTTTCTGCACCCCAAACCCTCCCTGCACCCCCAAACCCCTGCCTGAACGCCAAAATCCCAGTCTGCACCCCCAAAACCTCACCTTCACCACTGAACCCCTCTCTGCACCCACAAGCCCCTTTCTGCACCTCAAGCACTTCCCTGCACCCTCAAGCCCCCACCCGCACCCCAGAACCCCCACCTGCACCCCAAAACCCCCACCTGCACCCCAAACCCTTCTCTGCACCCCTAAACCCCTCCCTGCACCCTGAAACTCCAGCCTGCAGCCCAAATCCCTCTCTGCACCCCCAAACCCTCACCTGCACTGCCAAACCCCTTTCTGCACCCCAAAATCCCAGTCTGCACCCCCAAACCCCTGCCTGCACCCCAAAATCCCAGTCTGCACCCCCAAAACCTCACCTTCACCACTGAACCCCTCTCTGCACCCACAAGCCCCTTTCTGCACCTCAAGCACTTCCCTACACCCCCAAGCCCCCACCTGCACCCCAAAATCCCCACCTGTACCCCAAACCCTTCTCTGCACCCCAAACCCCTCCCTGCACCCTGAAACTCCAGCCTGCAGCCCAAACCCCTCTCTGTACCCCCAAACCCCTCCCTGCACCCCAAACCCTCCCTGCACCCCCAAACCCCTGCCTGCACCCCAAAATCCCAGTCTACACCCCCAAATCCTCACCTGCACCCCCAAAACCTCACCTTCACCACTGAACACCTCTCTGCACCCACAAACCCCTCCCTGCACCCCCAAACCCCTCCCTACTCCCCAAACCCCTCTCTGCACCCCCAAACACCAGCCTGCACCCAAAAAACCCTTCCTGCACCCCAAACCCCTTTCTGCACCTCAAGCACTTCCCTGCACCCCCAAGCCCCCACCCATACCCAAAATCCCAGTCTGCACCCCCAAGCCCCAGCCTGCACCCCAAACCTTGCCGTCTCCTCCTTGCACAGCTCACTCATGTTCAGATTCAGAAATTGTCCCCCCCTGGTGTCACCGCCACATCCTCGGGGACATCCCCACCCCCCAACACGAGGCGCCCACCGACCCCATCCTTGGGGACATCCCCGTCCCCCGACACGAGGTGCCCGACCCCATCCTTGGGGACATCCCCGTCCCCCAATACGAGGCGCCACCAACCCCATCCTTGGGGACATCCCCGTCCCCCCCAACACGAGGCGCCCACCGACCCCATCCTTGGGGACATCCCCGTCCCCCGATACGAGGCGCCACCGACCCGCCGCGGGGAGATCGACGTATGAAATTTATTTAGGAAAACCAAAACCCACCAAAAAAAAAATCAATAATAATAATAATAAAGAAGAAGAGGAAGAAGAGAAGAAGGAGGAGGAAGAAGAGGAGGAAGAAGAGGAGGAAGAAGAAGAGGAGGAAGAGGAGATGAAGAAGAAAGATCGTCTCTTCCTTGGGCTCCATCAGAGCCCAGAACATCCAGTGCCACGCAAGGGGGGGACAGAGAAGCGAGGGGAGGATTTGCACACCTGCGCACACCCGTGGGGTTGGGGGGTCTGGCTGCGCCCCCCAAAATCCATAGGGGGTTATGTAGAGAGGGGGTGGGAGCTGGGAAAAGCATCAACCACCTACACACGCCAGCAGGGGGCGCTGGAAAAGTGGGGGTACAGCTGGGAAACATCCCCCTGGGATGCGGGACCCACCCTGGATCTGTTTGCAACATTAAGGCCCCCCCCATGTCACCGAGCACACCCCCCGATTGTCACCAGGCACCCCTGGATTGTCACCAGGCTGGGGATCCCATCTGGGATGTCGACGATGGATTCGTCTTCCTCCTCTTGTAGTTTTGGGGGGTTTTGCTGCCTTCTGGGACTGTCCCTGCCCCCCAAGTGTCATCGCACAGGGAGTGGAGGGTTTTGGGGGGGGTCTTGTAGGCGAAGCCATGGGCCAGCAGCCAGATGTGGTCACCGGACAGGTCCTACCGGAGGGGGTTGGGCAAAACATCTGGCTCAAGGCATCTCCGAGTAGGTAAGGCAAAAGGAATTGAGTTCGCATCGTCCCCCCGACCCCCAGCTCAGTTTGGGGGTGTCCCCATCGCTCCCGCAGACACGGGGGGACCCCGAGACAACAGGCGAGGAGGCGCTGACAGAGCAGAGGACGAGAGGAGCGGCCGCCCTGCAGCCCAAATCCGGCAATGGGACCGTGGGGTGGGGCGGCCAACGGCCCCACGGCTGGACCTAAGTGACCTTGACCTTGCTGGGCCCAATCCTGGTGGGACTGATCCTGGTGGAACCAACTTTGGTGGGACTGACCCTGGTGGGAGCAACCCTGGTAGGACCAACGTTGGTGGGACCAACCCCAGTTGGACCAACCCCAGTGGGATGGACCCTGGTGGGACTGACCCTGGTGGAACCAACCCTGGTAGGATCAGCCTTGGTGGGACCAACCCCAGTGGGACCGACCCTGGTGGGACTGATCCTGGTGGAACTGACCCAAGCAGCTCCAGGATGTCACCATGGCACTTCCATCACTGTCCCCTGCCATGATGATGACCCCACCATGATGATGTTGCTGGGGGGCGGGGCTCAGGACACCCTAGTTCCTTTGGTTGGGGTGACAAGGAGCTGGGTCACAGCTGGAGCTACCCTGGGGGGGTTGGTTGAGCAGAACCCCCCGGGGCTGAGGGGGTCAAAAAATGTTGGGTTGAGGGACTGGAAGGACAAAGGGGAGACCATCAATGCCCATGCACGGTGGTTGGTAGGACAGGAGGGGGCCACAGGAGGCCATCACCATCCATGCATGGTGGTTGCTGGGACCAGAGGGACCACAGGAGATCATCACTGTCCACGTCTGGTGGTGTGTAGGACCAAAGGGATCACAGGAGGTCATCACTGTCCATGTCTGGTGGTGTGTAGGACCAGCAGGACCACAGGAGGCCATCACCATCCATGCATGGTGGTCATCAACCATGCGTGGTGGTGTGTAGGGCCAGAGGGACCATAGGAGACCATCAGGATCCATGCATGGTGTTCAGTAGGAGAGGAGGCCATCATCATCCATGCATGGTGGTCTGTAGGACCAGCAGGACCACAGGAGGCAATCAGCATCCACACATGATGGTCTGCAGGACCAGAGGAACCAAGGGAAGATGGCAAGGTCCATATGCGGCAATGAGCAGGGCAGGAGGGATGATGTGAGACAGCAGGGTCCATGCATGGTGTTAAGTAGAACTGGAAGGACCACAGGAGGCCATCACTGTCCATGCATGGTGGGCTGTAGGACCAGAGGAACCATGGGAGGATGGCAGGATCCATGCATGGCAGTCAACGGGGCCAGAAGACCACAGGAGATCACCAGGTGATCTGCAGGACACGAGGAACCACAGGAGGCCATCGCCATCCATGCATGGTGGTTGGTAGGACCAGAAGGACCACAGGAGGTCATCAGGGTTCATACATGGTGGTCTGTAGGACCAGAGGGACAATGGGATAGCAGTAGGGTCCATGCATGATGGTTCGCAGGACCAGAGGGACCACAGGAGGATGTCAGGGTTCATGCACAGTGGTCTGCATGCCCAGAGGAAGCACAGGAGGCCATCACCATCCACGCATGGTGGTCTGCAGGACACGAGGGACCACAGGAGGATGGCAGGGTCCATGTGTGGCAGTCAACAGGACCAGAAGAACCATGGGACACCAGCAGGGTCCACGGTGGTCTGCAGGACCAGAAGGATCACAGGAGACCATCAGGTTCCATGCACAGTGGTTGACAGGACCAGAGGAACCATGCGAGACCATCAGCGTCCATGCACGCTGGTTGGTATGACCAGAGGAACCATGGGACATGGTGGTTGATAGGACCAGAGGAACCATGGGAGACCATCAGGGTCCATGCACGATGGTTGTAGGACCAGGGGAACCATGGGACACCAGCAGGGTCCATGCCTGGTGGTTGGTAAGACCAAAAGGATGATGAGACACCAGCAGGGTCCATGCATGGTGGCTGGTAAGACCAGAAGAACCACGGGACACCAGCAGGTTCCATGCATGGCAGTTGGTAGGACCAGAGGAACCATGGGACACCAGCAGGGTCCATGCGCGGTGGTCACCACGGCAGGAGTTTTGAAGCCACCACAAGCTGGGGTGCTCATGGACGTGTTGGTCACCAGTGAACACCCATGTACTGGGGACACGCTGGGGACAGGGTGGGGACCAGACCCTCTGTGACGTCCCTACGGATGCGCAGCCCCCCCATGCGTGAAGACCAGGAGCCCCCCAGCCCTGGCACATGTGTAGCCCTTGGAGGGGACATGGCTCTGTCCTCAGATGTCCCTACCCCCCTCCCACAGTGTCATGTCCCGCTTTGAGGTCCATGGGGACGCCCCCGTGACCTGAAGCCCACCCACCACCACCCTACGCTGTCCCACCACCCCATTTCAGGAGGTGCTTTAACCACTGAGGACATTGTCCCCATTGTCACCTCGTGGGGACGGGACCTGCAGCCTTAAGGCAATTTAAAGCCACCCCCCAGCCCCCCATCCCCACGGTGTCCCCCACAGTGTCCCCCGGCCACTGAGGGGACTCCAGGGACCACCAGGGTAGAGGGGCCAGTCACCCACTGGTGGGGAAGGACCTCACCATGGCGGCCCAGAGTCACCAATGTCCCCCCAAACCTCCTCCTCATGGGCTGGAGGATGAGGGTTGGGGACACTCCTGTCCCTCAGCTCCCCCTGAGTCACACCCCTTGTCACTCAGCCCCCGCCTCGGGCTGCCCCCCCTCGGGCTCCAGGCAACCGTTGAGTTGGGGGTCGGGAACTTGGGGGTCATATTCTTCATCCAGAAAGTCCAGGGAGTTGTTACTGGGCAAGCCCCGGATGGTGAACTTGTGGGACACCTTGGTCCACTGCTCCCGGTTACTGGCCACCCGCTCATAGAGTTCCGCTGCCTTGGGGAACAGGTCCTGCAGCAACCTGGGGGGGACACAACCCGTCAGCATGGGGCTGAACCCCCCTGAGATGCCTCCAACCTCCTCAGATGTCTCCAACCCCCATGAGATGCCTCCAACCCCCTGAGATGCCTTCAACCTCCCTGAGGTGCCTTCAACCCCCCTGAGATGCCTTCAACCCCCCTGAGATGCCTTCAACTCTCTGAGAAGCCTTCAACTCCTGGAGATGCCTCTAACCCCCCTGAGATGCCTCCAGCCCCCTAAGATGTCTCTAAACGCCTGAGATCTCTCCAACTCCACTGCCCCCATCCCCGTTGCTTGGAAACCACCCCAAACATCTACAAGACCTCCATCCCATCACCCTCATGGCCAAAAGAGGGTGGGGGGTGATGGGAAAGGTTCCCCCCCACCCTGGTGCCAGCCCTGGGTGGCCTCACTTGTAGATGGGCATGGCGATGTGCTCCATGAAGCTGATCTGCAGCTCAGGGATGTAGGCTTTCTCCCGGTCCATCATCTCCAGTGGCCGGTTGCCCATGGCTTTCTCCTGCAGAGGTGACAATGAAGACGTCAATACCGGTGGCCATCCTCTCCCCATTCCCAGCCATGATGTCCACCCACACCCACCTCATCCCAGCCCCTCTTGGTTCTTGCCAAGAGCGTTGGCCAAACCCAACTGGGTGCCACCTACCAGGTCACCTTGGGAGAAGAACTCCTTGTAGATCAGCTCCTGCAAGGGACAGGCTATCAGCAATGGGGTGGGGACATCCTTGACCTTCAAGGGGTCACGTCCATGGTGTGACACTCACCGCGATCTTCCTGGTGGTCTTCCAGCCCTTGGTCTGGTCGGAGAGGTCGCAGGAGGTCATGAGCAGGCAGAGCAGGAGGCTGTGGTGCTGTTTGTTCTTGGGGTCATACCCAACTGTCATGTGGGTGATGGGTGTTGGGGTCATGGGGGGGACTCGTCAAGGAGTCTCCACAACCCCCATCATCCCCTACATGGGGACTTGGGGGACCTTCTGTGCCACCTCCCAAGCATTGGTGGGATGAGTTCCCACCACACCAGCTCAGGAGCTTCACCTTCTGCCATCTTCTGGAGGTCCTTGAAGATGCGGAGATGGTGGGCCAGGTCGGTGGCCAAGATGATGTCCCTCATCAGGTCCAACATGCGCTGATAGTCCTGCAGGACCAGGCGAGGTGGCTGGTGTCACCACCTCCACGCCCCTGCCATCCCGTGGGGGTGACACGAGGGGGTGGTACCAAAGCTGGGGACCCACCTTGCGGGAGAAGTGGTCGAAGATGTTGCAACCTTGGCTGTTGAGGATGGCGATGGCCTGGGCGAAGTGATGTCTCTGCAGAAGAATGTCAGGGGTTGGAAGGGATTGGAAAGGGGTTGGAAAGCTCATCCAGTCCAACCCCCCCACCAGAGCAGGAACACCCAGATGAGGTTACACAGGAAGGTGTCCAGGCGGGTTGGAATGTCTGCAGAGAAGGAGACTCCACAACCTCCCTGGGCAGCCTGGGCCAGGCTCCGTCACACCATGGGGTGGCTTTTTTTTGGGGTGGGGGGAGATCTTACCTCCATGACGGAACCTTCTGAGCTGTACAATGCGGCCAGGACTGATTTCTACAAGGCAGAACGTTCAGAATCATGGAGTTACAGGGGTGATGACCCCTCCAAAGCCACCCCTGTCTCCACCGCTGTCACCACGCGCGTCCCAACTCACCGAGGCCACCTGGAAGGAGTTATTGGTGCCCCTGTGGTCCAGGTCATGGCACATGCAGGAGATGAAGAGGGCGAAGATCTCAATGTCTCTGCAAAAGCAAGAAGGAGGGAAACTGAGGCAGGTGGGAGGGCGGGGAGAGCCCCCAGTTGGGGACAAGGGACAGGGACTCACTCCAGGTAGTTGACGAGCTCCAGGTTCTTGTAGAGCAGGTAGCAGAAGTGGGAGACGGAGAAGGCGTGCATCCAGTTGTGGTACGGGGGGTCGCGGTAGCCCTTCTTCACCATCAGGCAGAACCTGGCAGGAGACAGGCGAGGACAGCAGGTGACAAGGGTGTCACCGCCCTCTCAGTATCCCCCAGGTGGCCATGGGGACAAGGGACCCACCGGGTGAGCGTCTGCCGGTCCATCTTGTAGGTGTTGATGAAGTTCATGTCCTGCAGCATGCTGAGGATGGCCTGCGGAGGGGACAAATAGGGGGCAGGGGGTGACAATGACAGCAAGGAGGGGATGGTGGCAGCTGGGGACAGTCCCCGTGTCCCTTACCATGGAGGTGTCGTCCTCGGGCAGCGAGCGGGGGGTGTAGGTGAAGTTGGCGAAGTTGGGGTCGATGGTGGCCACGGGCTGGATGCCCTCGCTCAGCAGCTTGGTGTACTCATCGTCCGACACCTGCGGGAGCCGGTGTCCCCGAGCTGTCCCTAAGCTGTCCCCAAGCCATCCCCTGGGCCACAACAGCCCCAGCAAGCGCAGAGACCCCCAGGGTTCTCACTGCCACCCCCAAATGCCACCACCACGGGGTGGAGTGTGGTGGCACTGCGCTGGCAGTGGGTGTCCCAGCTCGTGTCCCCGTGTCACCTCACCTTCATGTGGTACATCATCATCTCGTTGGCCAGGTGGCTGCGGTACTGCGCCTCATTCACCTTCTTGTACAGCAATGACTGCAGGTGGGAGAGGGGGGGACAGGGGTGTTGGGGGGGGATAGACCCCCCATAATCCCCCCAACACCCCAGGAGGTCCCTGGTCCTCATCCCACCCCATCCCATCTCATCCCGTCCGACCCCATCCCATTGCCACCACCACGTGTCCCCAAGGAACTGGAGCCACACACATGTCCCAGCTCTAGGACAGAGCAAGGGGACCTCCCTCATTCCCCCCCAATTTTGGGGTCCCTCCTGGGCCATACGTGGGCAATGCTGATGCCGCAGTAGATGGAGAAGGCGGTGGCCAAGTCCTCGTCGAACTTGCTGAACCAGGGACCGTTGATCTTGTTGACCAGCTCGGCCACCCCGATGACCTCTGGGGACAGAGAGGGGGACACACAATCAGGCCCTCGTGCTGGGGGCAGGATCGTGCCACTACACTGGGGACAGTGTCTGTGGGGGGACAGGATCGTGCCCAGGGACAACGCTGTGCCCACAAGCTGGGGACAGGATCGCGCCCATGTACTAGGGATGGGGACAGTGCTGTGCCTGTGTGTTGGGGACAGGATTGTGCCTGTGTGTTGGGGACAGGATGATGCCCAAGCACCAGGGATGGGGACAGTGATGCATCCATGTGCTGGGGACAGGATTGTGCCCATGCACTGGGGACAGGATCATGTCCCTGCACTGGGGACAGTGTGGTGTCTGTCTCTGTGGGGACAAGATCGTGCCCATGTGGTGGGGACAGGATTGTGCACACACCTTGGGGACAGTGCTGTGTGTATCTGCGGGGGACAGGACCACACTCAGGGACAGCGCTGTGTCCATGTGCTGGGCACAGGGTTGTACCCACGTTATGGGGACAGGATTGTGCCTGTGTGTTGGGGACAGGATGATGCCCAAGCACCAGGGATGGGGACAGTGATGCATCCATGTATTGGGGACAGGATTGTGCCTGTGTGTTGGGGACAGGATGATGCCCAAGCACCAGGGATGGGGACTGCGATGCATCCATGTATTGGGGACAGGATTGTGCCCATGTGTTGGGGACAGGATCATGCTCATGTGCTGAGGACAGGATCATGCCCACATGTTGGGGACAGGATGGTACCCAAGTACCAGGGATGAGGACAGTGCTGTGCCTGTGGACAGGGGACAAGGTTGTGCCCATATTCTGGGGACAAGATTGTGCCCATATTCTGGGGACAGCGCTGTGCTCATGTGCAGGGGACAGGACTGTGCCCCTGTGCGGGGGACAGGATCACGCCTGTGTTTTGGGGACAGGATCGTGCCCACATTCTGGGGACAGCACTGTGGCGGTGTGATAGGGGACACAATTGTGCTCATGTGTTGGGGACAGGATAGTGCCTGTGCATTGGTGATGGGGACAGCTCTGCACCCATGCACTGGGGACAGGATAGTGCCCACATTCCGGGAACAGCGCTGTGTCCACATCCTAGGGATAGGATTGTGCCCCTGTGCCAGGGACATCACCACACCCACCATCTGGTGACAATGTGCTGCGCAACCACGCCAGGACACCAAACCCTCCCCATGCAGGGTGATGTTTCCATGTCCCCCGTGTCCCCCGTGTCCCCGTGTCCCCGCACCCTGGCTCTCGTTCTTGATGGGGAAGCAGAGGATGTTGCGGGTGCGGAAGCCTGTGCTGTCGTCCACGCCGCGGTAGAAGAGCGGGTGCGAGTAGGCGTCCTTGATGTTGAGGATCTTCCCAGTGGTGGCCACGTGCCCGGCGATGCCCTGGTCCGCCGGGATGCGGATCTCGTAGCTCTGCGGTCATTGTCACCTGTCACCACCGCGGTCACCCCCCGCGACACCGTCCCCTTGTCCCCGCGCTCACCTCGTCGTCCACCACGCCGCCGTCAAACACTTTGGCCACCAGCTCGTGGCTCAGTCGGTCCAGCAGGAACACGGAGCATCTGCAAGAGACGCGGCGGCCGCTGGTACCCACGGGGGTCCCACCCGTGTCACCGCGTCGCCCCCCATCGGGTGGCGGTCACTCACATCTCGGCGTTGCTGAGGTTTCGCGCCTCTGTGATGATCTCCTGGAGCAGGACGGAGACGTCGTCTGTGGGGGGGGACATGGTCAGGGAGCCCCCCGGGAGGTGCGATGAGAGGGGGGGACACGGCAGAGACACGGGGGACAGAGGCTGCACTGAGCATGGGGCACGTGTGTGCATGCATGTGTGCAAACCTGTGCGTGTGTGTGCATAGTGAAGCGTGACGCAGCCTGTGCATGCGAGCAGCAGCGTATGCAATGCAGCAGGATGCTGGTGTGTAGCACGAACTGCAGCCATGCGGGGGTGCATGTGTGTGTGCTTGCAGCCATGCATGTGCTCCTGCAGAAGCACGTGTGTGTGCAGCTCCGTGCACATGTGCATGCGTCGGCGTGTGCATGCACAGCAGAGTGTGGGTGTGCAGCTGTGCGTGTGCATGCAGCAGTGTGTATGCAGCAGTGTACACACGCACATTTGTAAGTGCATGCAGTGCTCTGTGCTCATGCAATGTGTGAGCATGCATGTGCAGGCATGCAGCAACACGTGTGCATGCAGCAGTGCGTGCATGCAGCAGTGCGTGCAAGCGTGCAGCTCTGTGTGCATGCAGCAGTGTGTGCATGCAGCAGTGTACACATGCACATTTGTAAGTGCATGCAGCGCTCTGTGCTCATGCAATGTGTGAGCATGCATGTGTGTGCATGCATGCAGCAGCACGTGTCCATGCAGCAGTGCGTGCATGCAGCAGTGCGTCCAAGCGTGCAGCTCTGTGTGCATGCAGCAGTGTGTGCATGCAGCAGTGTGTATGCAGCAGTGTACACACGCACATTTGTAAGTGCATGCAGTGCTCTGTACTCATGCAATGTGTGAGCATGCATGTGTGCGCATGCAGCAGCACGTGTCCATGCAGCAGTGCGTGCATGCAGCAGCGCGTGCATGCAAACACATTTATAAGTGCACACAGTGCTCTGTGCTCATGCGATGTGCACGCACACATACATGCAGCCGTGAATGTATGCATGCAGCTCTGTGTGCGCATCAATGCGTGACCCTGCAGCTGTGTGTGCATGTAGCTCTCTGTGTGTGTGCAGCAGTGCATGTCCGTGTCGCGGCGCATGCATGCAGCGCTACATGTGTGCACACACACTTACAAGTGCATGCAGCACTCTGTGCTCATGCAGTGTGCGCACACGCATGCATGAAGCAGTGCAAACATGCATACAGCAGTGCATGCATGTACAGCTGTGTGTGCATGCAGCGGCGTGTGTGCAGCAGCATGTGTGCATGCAGCAGTGCATGCGTGCAGCAGCACGTATGTGCATACACACTTCTAAGTGCACACTGCGCCCTGTGCTTGTGCAACATGCACACACCCGTGCATGCATGCAGCAGTGAGTCCATGCAGCAGTGTGTGCATGCACACATATTTACAAATGCACACAGTGCTCTATGCTCCTGCAACGTGCACGCACACACGCATGCATGCAGCAGTACAGGTCTGCATGCAGCTGTGTGCGCACCAATGCATGTGCCTACAGCAGTAGGCGTGCATGCAGATCTCTGCGTGCGTGTGCAGCAGTGCATGTCCATGCAGCAGTGCATGCACACAGCACTACATGCATGCATGCGCATTTCCAAGCACACACAGCCCTCTGTGCTCATGCAACTTGTGCACACGCATGCATGAAGCAGTGCAAGCGTGCATGCAGCAATGTGTGCATGCAGCAGTGTGCACGCAGCAGTGCATACGCAGCAGTGCATGCGTGCAGCAGCACGTGTGTGCATGCACATATCTATGCATGCAGCGCTCTGTGCTTGTGCAACATGCACGCGCATGTGCGTGCAGCAGTTTGCGCATGTGCGGCATGACACCTGCACACACCCATTTCCAACCATGTGCTCTGTCCCTGCTCATGTCCCCACTCCTGCCATCACCCCCCAGGACTGGCAGCATAGGGGACACCCCCCCCACCCCGCCAGGGGACAGGGGACCCTGGTGCCACCACCCCCTGGGGGTTCCACCCCTTGCACCTACCCAAGTGTGTGAAGAGGTTCTTGGCCACCTGCAGCAGGGCCTGGTCGGGGACAAAAGGGGACACCCCGTCAGCGAGCGGCGTGACGCGGGGACACTCACACACACGCGTGTGACACTCGTGTGACACCCACCTGACACTCGCACTTGAGCTTCTGCTCCTTCTGGAAGGCCAAGGTGCTGGTGAGCACCGTGGACGTGTAGCAGAAGCAGTGCTGGATCTTGCGCTCGTCCGCCTCTGTGTAGCTGCCAGCGAGGAAGGGGGGACAGTCCCCATGGCCGTGGGGACACACACACACCCCCTTCAGTCCCCTGTCCCCACTGGTCCCCATGCCACATCTGTTCCCCCCTTTCCACCAAGATGATGCTCCATGGCTATGATGATGCTCCACAATGATGATGATGCTCCACAATGATGATGATGCTCTACCATGATGATGATGCTCCACCATGATGAGGATGCTCCACCACCCCCAAAACCGTCCCCATCCCAGGGGGTTTGGTGACAAGGTGAGGGCCCGATTCTGTCCCTCCCCACCCCAAAAATACAACCAGGTGCTACTTACCTGTCCCCGCTCAGCTTGTTGAAGGCGCAGGCCAACGCCACCACCTGGGAGGTGGCCCGGCTGATGACGGGGACGCAGAGCATGGAGGTGACCTCGCAGCCCAACATGCTACTCAGCTGCTTGTGCTCCTCCTGTTTTGAGATGGGGACACACACATGATGTGACGTCCCACCTCTCCCCACGCCAAGGGACACTTTTGGGGGTGACAACCATGTCCCCAAGGTGTCCCACCTCGCTGATGTCCTTCAAGGTGATGGATTTCTTGTCCTCCACCACCTGGCCCAGGCGCCCGAAGGTGAGCTGTGGGTAGAGGGGACAGGTGACACTGCTGTCCCCTCCCTGCTTGTGTCCCCTCTCCCTCGCTGTGCCACCCCCTCCCCGCTCACCGAGAAGCTGATCTCCTCCTCCAGGACACGGTCCCCCACCACCTAGAGGATATACAGGGGGACAAGGGACAAAGAGGTGACATGGGGTGGTGGCCAAGCCCTGGGGGGGCACACAGGGACTCGCTGTCCCCACGGGGGACAATCCTGGTGACACCCACCTGGCAGAAGAGCTGGTGGTTGTCCTCAGAGACCAGCAGGAGGCAGCAGCTGAGCGACTGGGTCTCCTGCTTCAGCTGGGGAGGGGACATAGAGGTGGTCAGTGTCCCCAAATTGTCCCCAACGCGCTCTCAGGGCAGGATCCGACCCCTCCCTGTGGCCAGGGCACCCACACAGAGCCAGGTGTCCCCCCTAAAAAGCCTCTTCCCTGGGGCTGATCACGTTCACTCTGGTCCCTACTGATGGTGAGGGCAAGGCTGTTCACTCTGGACCCTACTGAGGGCTGTGTACAGGGCACTAGAGGGAACCCTTAGGTTCTCTCTTGGAGTTCCTGTGCTTAGGGTGGCACTGTTAACTCTGGAGACTATTGATGGTTGTGACAAAGCTGTTTACTCTGGTCCCTACTGATGGCTGTGCAGCTGATGCCTGAGACATTTCTTTGCCTTGGGGGGATTTTCTTGCTTTGGAGCCAAAATGAGGGTCTCTTGGGGCGAGCGGGGGCTGGGTGTTTAGTGTCCCCAAACTGTCCCCAACTCCCTGTGGGGTGTGGCCCCTCCTCATGCCCAGGGCACCCACACAAGCCACATAGAGCCAAATGTCCCCTAAAACCTCTTCCCTGGGGCTGATCATGTTCACTCTGGTCCCTACTGATGGTGAGGGTAGGGCTGTTCACTCTGGACCCTACTGAGGACTGTGTACAGGATACTAGAGAGGAACTCGTAGGTTCTCTTGGCGTTTCTGTGGTTAGGGTGACACCGTTAACTCTGGAGACTACTGATGGTTGTGACAAAGCTGTTTACTCTGGCCCCTACTGATGGCTGCGCAGTCGATGCTTGAGACGTTTCTTTGTCTTGGGGGATCTCCCCTTTTTTTGGAAACAAAACGCGGGTCCCTGGAGGTGAGGGGGAGCCAGGGGGATGGTTAGTGTCCCCTAAATGTCCCCAGTCCTCCCCCCAAGGCAAGATCCGGCCTCTCCTCTGTCTCCCCGTGCCCAGGGCACCCACACAGAGCCAGGTGTCCCCCCCAGAACTTCTTCCCTGTGGCTTGATACAGTTCACTCTGGAGACTATTGATGGTCATGACAAAGCTGTTCACTCTGGTCCCTACTGATGGTCATGACAAAGCTGTTCACTCTGGTCCCTACTGATGACCACGTAACTAATGCTCGATACTCTTCTCTGCCTTGGGGGGATTTTACCTTTTTTTGGAAATAAAACAAGGGTCCCTGGACATGGGGGGGGACTGGGGGGTGGTGTCACTACTCACATAGTTGATGACCTTAAGCTGGAGCGAAGCGGCGTCCAGGTCATACAATTCACCTGCGCGAGGGGCGAGAGCGCCGGGAGGGGCTCAGCACCCCAATTCTCCCCTCCCCGCGTGTGTCCCCCCGTGTCCCACCCCCCGGCCTCACCGCAGAGCTGCAGGATCTTGCAGTCCAGGGGGGTGTAGCCACTGTCGGGCACCTTCTCGGGCTTGGCCAAGGAGTTTTGGGAGGAGCTGGTGGAGAGGCTGACCTGGGGCCAGGGCTGCAGCTTCTGCAGGGCTTGCAGGCGCCGGAACGCCACCAGGGTCTGCGGCGGTGGCACGTGAGGGACAAGGGACAACGGGGTTGGGGACGGGGGGCAACAGGTCCCTGGGCTGCGGGTGACTCACGTGTCTCTCCAGCGCGCGCAGGTTCTGCTCGTCCGGGTCGCTCAGCTGGCCGCAGTGAACCTGGTGGGGATGGAGGGTGTGGGGTGAGGACCCTGGTGTCCGGGGAGTGTCACCGTCCTCCCAAAGCCCGGCCCGTGTCCCCGCGCTCACCAGGATGACGCAGATCACGGTCCCGCTGTCCTTGTCCACCAGTGGGATGATGAGCACTGAGAGGGGAGAGGGATGGTCCCCACTGGGCACCAGGGGCAGCCTGGGGTTTGTGTCCCCACCCTGTCCCCATGTGTCACCCACCTAGATGTCCTCCTATCCATCCATCCCTCCTTCTTTCCATCCATCCATCCATCCATCCATCCATCCATCCATCCATCCATCCACAGATTCACAGGAGGTTTTGGGTTGAAGGACCTTCCCAGCTACCCCAGTGCCACCCCTGCCATGAGCAGGGACATCTTCACCAGCTCAGGTTGCTCAGAGCCCCGTCCAGCCTGGCCTGGGATGTCTCCAGGGATGGTTCATCCACCACCTCCCTGGCCAGCCTGGGCTTTCATCCATCCATCCACCCATCCATCCCTCCATTCATCCATCCCTCCATCCATCCATCCCTCCATCCATCCATCCCTCCATCCATCCACCTCCCTGCCTCCTTGTCCCCCAGGCACCCATCCGTTCCCTCACCCATCCGTCCTGCTTCCACCCACCTGTACGTGCACCCATCTCCCACCCACCCACCTGCACGCGATCTTCACCTGCCCACTTCCCCACCCATCCACCCATCAGCCCACCCACACACCTACCAGCTCCCCCACCCACCCATTGACTCTCACACCTATCTACCCACCCATCTACCCACCCATCGACCAACTCTCCCATCCATCCACCAACCTACCCACCCACCAACTCTCACACTCCTCAACCCACCCATCTACCTACCCACACATCTGCCCACCCACCCATCCATCCATCCACCCATCCACCTATTGACTCTCACATATATATGCCCATCCACACACCCACCCATCTATCTACCCACCCACCCATCCCATCCATCCATATACCCATCCCTCTACCGGCTCTCCCATCTACCCACCCATCCATCCACCCACCTACCAACCCAACCACCCATCCATCCACTCACTCATCCATTCACCCACCCATCTACCAACTCTCCCATCCATCCATCCATCCATCCCTCCTTCCCTCCCTCCCTCCATCCATCCATCCACCCAGCCACCCACCCATCCATCTATCCACCCAACTACCAACTCTTCCATCCTCCCCTCCATTCACCCAACCACTCACCCACTGACCTACCCACCCACCAACACTCACACTACTCTACCCACCCATCCATCTACCCACCCACCCATCTACCAACTCTCCTATCCATCCCTCCATCCATCCATTCATGCCTCCATCCATCCTTCTATCCACCCAGCCATCCCTTCATCTATCCTATCCATCCTTCCATCCATCCTTCCATGCCTCCATCCATCCATCCATCCTTCTATCCATTCTTCCATCCATCCATCCTCCCATCCCTCTATCCAACCCTCCATCCATCTCTTCATCCATCCTTCCATCCCTCCATCCATCCACCCACTGACCGACTCACCCACCAACACTCACACATCTACCCACCCATCTACCAAACCTCCTATCCATCCCTCCATCCATCCATTCATCCATCCTTCTATCCACCCAGCCATCCCTCCATCTATCCTTCTATCCATCCTTCCATGCCTCTATCCATCCATCCATCCCTCCATCTATCCTTCTATCCATTCTTCCATCCATCCATCCTTCCATGCCTCTATCCATCCATCCATCCATCTCTCCATCCATCTTTCCATCCTTCCATCCCTCTACCCAACCCTCCATCCAACCCTCCCTCCCTCCATCCATCTCTTCATCCATTCATCCATCCCTCCATCCTTCCCTCTGTCTCTCCATCCATCCCTCCACCCCTCCCTCCATCCTTCCATCCCTCCATCCATCCACCCACTGACCGACCCACCCACCAACACTCACACTCATCTACCCGCCCATCCATCTACCCACCCACCCATCTACCAAACCTCCTATCCATCCCTCCATCCATCCATTCATCCATCCTTCTATCCATCCAGCCATCCCTCCATCTATCCTTCTATCCATCCTTCCATGCCTCTATCTATCCATCCATCCCTCCATCTATCCTTCTATCCATTCTTCCATCCATCCATCCTTCCATGCTTCTATCCATCCATCCATCCCTCCATCCATCTTTCCATCCTTTCATCCCTCTATCCAACCCTCCATCCCTCCCTCCATCCATCTCTTCATCCATCCATCCATCCCTCCATCCCTCCATCCCCATATCCATCCCTCCATCCTTCCCTCTGTCTCTCCATCCATCCCTCCACCCCTCCCTCCATCCTTCCATCCCTCCCTCCATCCACCCACTGACCAACCCACCCACCAACACTCACACTCATCTACCCGCCCATCCATCAACCCACCCACCCATCTACCAAACCTCCTATCCATCCCTCCATCCATCCATTCATCCCTCCATCCAACCTTCTATCCACCCAGCCATCTCTCCATCTATCCTTCTATCCATCCTTCCATGCCTCTATCCATCCATCCATCCATCCCTCCATCTATCCTTCTATCCATTCTTCCATCCATCTATCCTTCCATACCTCTATCCATCCCTCCATCCATCTTTCCATCCTTCCATCCCTCTATCCAACCCTCCATCCCTCCCTCCATCCATCTCTTAATCCATCCCTCCATCCTTCCATCCCCATATCCATCCCTCCATCCTTCCCTCTGTCTCTCCCTCCATCCTTCCATCCCTCCATCCATCCACCCACTGACCGACCCACCCACCAACACTCACACTCATCTACCCACCCATCCATCAACCCACCCCATCATCTCTCAACCCTCCCACCCACCCCCACCCTGTCCCCCCCAGCCCCACCTTGCGTGCCGGGTGCCAGGGGTGCTGCCAGTGTCCCCAGCTGCTGGGCGGGGGGCTCGGCGGGGGGCAGCCCCCCACACTGCACCCGCTGCTGCCTGCGCACCGCGTCCCTGTCGGGATGGACACCCTGAGCCACCGCCCGCGGGGACACCACTGCCCCCCCAGCAGGGACACTCCCCAGCAGGGACACCCCCCGGACAGGGGACCTGTATGTTTGGGGAGGGGACAGGCCACCAGGACTGCACAGCACATGTGAGCGTGTGTGTCCCTTGCACACACACAGTGCCTGTGCACGTGTGTCACCCTATGCACACGTGTGTCCCTGTGCATGTGTGTGACCCCTGCACAGGCACAGCACCGTGCTCATGTGTGTCCCTGTGCACGTGTCCCTGTGCACATGCACAGCACCGTGCACACGTGTGTCCCTGTGCACACGTGTGTGCTTTGCACACGTGTCTGTGTGCACACGTGTGTATCTTGCACATGCACAGTACAATGCACACGTGTGTGTCCCCGTGCATGTCTCTGTGTCCCTGTGCACGTGTCCCTGTGCACACGTGTGTGTCTTGCACATGCACAGCACTGTGCACATGTGTGTGTCCCTGTGCATGTCTGAGTGTCCCTGTGCACACGTGTGTCCCTTGCACATACACAGCACTGTGCACACGTGTGTGTCCCTGGGCATGTCTGAGTGTCCCTGTGCACATGTCCCTGTGCACACGTGTGTCACTTGCACATGCACAGCACTGTGCACACGTGTGTGTCCCTGGGCATGTCTGAGTGTCCCTGTGCATGCGTCCCTGTGCACACCTGTGTGTCTTGCACATGCACAGCACCATGCACACGTATGTGACCCTGTGCATGTGTGTGTATCTCTGTGCACGTGTGTGTGTGTCCCCTACACATGCACAGCACCATGCATGTGTGTCCCTGTGTATGTCTGTGTGTCCCTGTGCACGTGTCCCTGTGCATACAGGTGTGTCCCTGTGCACACGTGTGTCTTGCACATGCACAGCACTGTGCACACGTGTCCCGGTGTATGTCTATGTCCCTGTGCACTTGTGCCCCTGTGCACACGTGTGTCCCTTGCACACGCACAGCACCATGCACACGCGTGGATCCCTGTGCACGTCTCTGTGTCCCTGGGCACGTGTCCCTGTGCACACGTGTATCTTGCACATGCACAGCACCGTGCGCACATGTGTGTCCATGTGCATGCGTGTGTTCTTGCACACGTACAGCACCTCTGCACGTGTCCCTGCACGCACACAGTGCCTGTGCATGTGTGTCACCCTCTGCATGTGTGTCACCCTCTGCATGTGTTTCCCCGTGCACATGTGTTGTCCCTGTGCACGTGTGTGTGTCCCTGTGCACGTATCCCTGCACATGCACAGTGCCTGTGCACACGTGTGTCCCTGTGCACGCGTGTGTCCTTGCACATACATGGTAACTCTGCACGTGTCCCTTGCACACATGCAGCACCGGTGCATGTGTGTGTGTCCTTGTGCATGCCTGTGTGCCCCTCGCACATGCACAGCGCCTGTGCACGTGTGTCACCCTGTGCACACGTGTGTGTGTCCCTGTGTGTCCCCAGCGTCTCTGCACACGCGTGTTCCTGCACACACAGTGCGTGTGCATGCGTGTGTCACCTTGTGCATGCGTGCGTTGCTGTGCACACGTGTCCCTGCACATGCAGAGTGTGTCCTGCACACCCTGTGCCACACTGGTGACATCTCCTGGGGAGCTCCCTGCGGGTGGCTGTGGGGACACGGAGGGGACAGGGATGGGATGAGGATGAGGATGGAGATGGGATGGACACAGAATGATAATGGGGATGCGGACAAGGACAGAGAAGGGGACAGGGATGGGATGGGATGGGATGGGATGGGATGGGATGGGATGGGATGGGATGGGGGACAGGGATGAGGATGGGATGGGGGACAGGGATGGGATGGGATGGGATGGGATGGGAGGGGATGGGATGGGGGACAGGGATGAGGATGGGATGGGGGACAGGGATGAGGATGGGATGGGAGATGGTCACGGATGGGACGGGGACAGGAATGGGGACACAGATGGGGACAGGGATGAGGATGGAGACAGAGATGGGGAAAGAGTGAGGACAGGGATGAGGAAAATGAGGGGATGGGGACAGGAATTAGGACAGGGACGGGGACAGTGAGGGGACAGAGATAGGGACATAGATGGGGATGGAGACAGAGATGGGGAAAGAGTGAGGACAGGGATGGGGACAATGAGGGGACGAGGATGGGGACAGGGATGGGGATGGGGACAGGGATGAGGATGGGGACAGGGATGAGGATGGGGATGGGGACAGGGATGAGGATGGGGACAGGGATGAGGATGGGGACAGGGATGAGGATGGG
This sequence comes from Nesoenas mayeri, assembly GCF_963082525.1. Classification (NCBI taxonomy): domain Eukaryota; kingdom Metazoa; phylum Chordata; class Aves; order Columbiformes; family Columbidae; genus Nesoenas; species Nesoenas mayeri. The sequence goes on from NC_137541.1 coordinate 212,642,730, forward strand.
GATGGGGACAGGGATGAGGATGGGGACAGGGATGAGGATGGGGACAGGGATGAGGATGGGGATGGGGACAGGGATGAGGATGGGGACGGGGACAGTGAGGGGTCAGGGCTGTGCTCACCTGAGTGTCCCCTCGGGTGGCAGCTCATGGGGAGGGTCGTCGCAGACCAGCCGGGTGTCCCCATCCCGCAGGTAGATGCAGACATGCTCCTGGGTATAATGGGCTGTGCTGTGGGACGGGGACCCCCACCCCGACCCCCACCCCGACCCCCACCCACCCCAGGCTCAGCCACACATGTATGTAAACACATGTACACAACCACGTGCATAACCACACATGTATGTAAACACATGTACATAGAAACCTGTGCACACCCACACCTGTGCATAAACACAGGTGCACACCTACACATGTACGTAAATACAGGTACATGAACACACGTATATAAACACATCTACACACACGTAAATACATGTGCACATCCACACACATATGTAAACACGTACATACCCACACACGTGTGCACCCACACACGTACATAAGCAAATGTGCACGCTCACACAGGTGCATAAATATATGTACGTACACATACAGCTACATAAACACATACACACTTACACATGTGCATAAACATGGGTACGTATGCACACATGTATGCAAACATGCGTGCACACGAACACACACACGCATGCACACGCACATACAGCCATGCACACATGTGCATGCACACCCATATATTTTGCACACCTGTGCGCACACACACCTGCACATGTGTGCATATGGACAGTGCACACGCTTGTACACACACATGAGCACCCAAGTGCACCCAACGTGCACCTGCTCACACACACGTGCACACGGGTGCGCACACCTGCACATCTGCACACACCTGCACACAGGTGCAAACACCTGCACACACGTGTGCACATCTGCACACAGCTGTGCACACATGTACGCACACCCCTGCACCTGGGGCCAGTACAAGCACCAGGGCCACCAGCATCCCAGGGTCACCAATGGCACCAGGGTGACCAGCAGCACAAGGGCCACCAGAATACCAGGGTCACCATGAGCACCAGGGCCACCAGCATCCCAGGGCCACCAGCATCCCAGGGCCACCACTGGCATGAGGGTGACCAGCAGCACAAGGGCCACCAGATCAGCAGTGTCACCATGAGCACCAGGGCCACCAGCATCCCAGGGCCATCATGAGCGTCAGGGTCACCACTACCACCCCAGGGCCACCACCAGCACCCCAGGGCCACCCCTGGCCCCAAGGCCACAAGGTCACCATGGGCCATGCAGCTCCTGGGTGACCCCTGAGTCCCAGCGACCGAAAGTCACCAAAGTCAAGCCAAAATCTTCAAACAGCAACCAGGGGACAGGTGACACGTGGCCCCTATAGGGGGAGGACACTGAGATGGGCTGGGGTGGGGGGGGTCAGCTCAATCAGCAGAGAATCCACCCCACAGGGTCCCCTCCAAACCCCCAGGGGGGGCCAGATTGTGCCCCACATCCCCCCACACACCCCCACGTACCACGGCGGGCAGCAGGGTGACGAGGGCATGGCGGAGGGTGTCCCGCAGGGAGGTGACCTCGATGACGGCCCCCAGGCTCAGCAGGGCGTCCTGGGGAGAAAGCAGAGCGGGGTCAATGGGGGGCACTGGGTGTACTGGGAGCACTGGGCGGGAGAGCCGGCCCGGGGGGGGTGGTACTGGGAGGGTGTCCCCGGGTTCTGCAGGATGGTGGCACTACCGTCACATTTGGGTATGTGTGCGCCCGCACAAGCCACATCGGCATCGGCACAAGTCACGTCGATGTCTGCATGAGCCACATTGGCGTCTGCACAAGCCACGACAACTGCACAAGCCATATAGACACCTGCACAAGCCACAACATCTGCATAAGCCATATAGACACCTGCACAAGCCATATAGACACCTGCACAAGCCACAACATCTGCACAAGCCATATAGACACCTGCACAAGCCATATAGATATCTGCATAAGCCACAACATCTGCATAAGCCATATAGACACCTGCACAAGCCATATAGACACCTGCACAAGCCACAACATCTGTACAAGCCACATAGACACCTGCACAAGCCACATAGACACCTGCACAAGCCACAACATCTGCACAAGCCACAACATCTGCACAAGCCATATAGACACCTGCACAAGCCACAACATCTGCACAAGCCATATAGACACCTGCACAAGCCATATAGATACCTGCACAAGCTACAACATCTGCATAAGCCATATAGACACCTGCACAAGCCATATAGACACCTGCACAAGCCACAACATCTGCACAAGCCATATAGACACCTGCACAAGCCATATAGATACCTGCACAAGCCACAACATCTGCATAAGCCATATAGACATCTGCACAAGCCATATAGACACCTGCACAAGCCACAACATCTGCACAAGCCATATAGACACCTGCACAAGCCACGGTGTCTGTACGAGCCACATTGACATCCACATGAGCCACGCTGACATCTGCACAAACCGCATCTACACGAGTCGCGTCGACACGTGCACAAGCCACATCAACATCTGCATGGGTCACAACATCTGCATGAGCCACAATGTCTGCATGAGCCACGTAAACATCTGCACAACTCATATAGACACCTGGACTAGCCACGATGTCTGTACAAGCCACATTGACATCCACATGAGCCACGCTGACATCTGCATGAGCCACATCGACATGGGCATGAGCCACGACATCCATATAAGCCACACTAACGTGTGCACAAACCACAACTGCATGAGCCACATCGACATCTGCACAAGCCACATTGACATCTGCACAAGCCACAACATCTGCAGGAGCCACACTCATGTCTGTCTGAGCCACATTAACACCTGCACAAGCCATGTCTGCACGAGCCACATCGACGTCTGTATGGGCCATGACAGCTGAACGAGCCACAATGATGCCTGTACAAGCCACATCAATGTCTGCATGAGCCATAACATCTGCATAAGCCACATCGACACCTGCACAAGCCACAATGGCTGCACAAGCCACACTGATGTCTGCATGAGCCGCATCAGCACCTGCATGAGCTGCAACACCTGCACAAGCCACATCAACATCTGCACAAGCCACAGCTGCGTGAGCCACATCAACATCTGCACAAGCCACATTGACATCTGCGCAAGCCACATTGCTGCCTGTAGGAGCCACAACATCTGCACGGGCCACATCAATATCTGCACGAGCCACAACATCTGCATGAGTCACATCGACATCTGCCCAAGCCACACTGATGCCTGCACAAGCCACATTAACACCTGCACAAGCCACAATGTCTGCAGGAGCCACACGGACATCTGCACGAGCCACACTGGCATCTGCACGAGCCACATCAACACCTGCGCTAGCCACACCGCCCCCAGTGCTAGCGAGGCCAGTGCCTGCACTAGCCACACCCGCATCTGCACTAGCCACACCAGGCTTGCACTAGTCATGTAAATACTTGCACGAGCCACGGCACCAACAATGCTAGCCATGTCCATGCCTGCACTAGCCACGCCAATACTGGCACTAGCCACGTCCTTGCCTGCACTAGCCACACCAACACTGGCACTAGCCATCTCCATACCTGTACTAGCCATGTCCTTGTTGGCACTAGCCATGTCAATGCCTGCACTAGCCACGCCAACACCAGCACTAGCCACATCCATGCCTGCACTAGCCATGCCAACACCAGCACTAGCCATGTCCATGCCTGCACTAACCACACCAACACTGGCACTAGCCATGTCCTTGTCTGCACTAGCCACGCCAACACCAGCACTAGCCATGTCCTTGTCTGCACTAGCCACGGCAACACCAGCACTAGCCATGTCCACACCTGCACTAGCCATGTCAGTGCCCACACTAGCCACGTCCTTGCCTGCACTAGCCACACCAACACTGGCACTAGCCATGTCCATGCCTGCACTAGCCATGCCAACACTGGCACTAGCCACGTCCATGCCTGCACTAGCCATGTCAGTGCCTGCACTAGCCATGTCAACACTGGCACTAGCCATGTCCATGCTTGCACTAGCCATGTCAGTGCCCACACTAGCCATGTCCTTGGCTGCACTAGCCACACCAGCACTGGCACTAGCCACGTCCATGCCTGCACTAGCCACATCCATCCCTGCACTAGCCATGTCAGTGCCTGCACTAGCCACACCACCCCCCACACTACAGAGCGAGCAGCAAATCTGGTGGCCCTGCCCTTAAATATTTGAGCCGGTGCCAGTTCCATTGCACTAATTACCAGGGGACCAGCCCGGTTCCATCCCCGCTCCCCACCCCACGGGGTGCACAGATGGGGGGACCCCCAGACCCCCACACTGTCCCCAAACCCCCCTCGAGGGGGCCCCCCGGGCAGGAAAATTCCTGCCGTTGCCCATAACCATAAATCAGCGGCCGGGCGGAGGAGCTGGATGAAGCATCTCGCAGGCGCCAAGAGCTCGTTGCAGGATTAACGACCCCGCGGAGGGACGAGGATGGAAAAAGTGGGGGGGACCCCATGACCCTGCCCCCCCGGCTCCATTCCTGCCTCCGGCCCTTGGATAACCACGATGTTTTATGGGAATAATTATTCCGTGTATGACGGGAACAGGCGGCGGCTCCGTGTCGGAGCCAGGATTTGCTCCCATCGCGTTGCTGAGCTCCATCAACACCCACAACCACCCCGGTGTCACCCGCTGGGGACCGTCCCCAACCCCCTGTGGGGACAATCGCAGCTGACGATGTGGTCCCAGTTGTTATTCCAACAGGGCTGCATCTCCAGTCACTTACTCACACTGGAGACACATGCACTGTAGAATACAGCCGGGCCTGGCGTGTCCGTCCTGCTGTCCCTTTGTCCCTCTGTCCCTCCACGGTGGCTCCAAGTCCCCATTGTGTGCGGGGGGGAGAGCCCGAGCGGGACCCCTGGGGTTGTTCAGAGCATCAAATGCCAGTGGCACGCTGGGCATGGGGACGGACAGATGGCAGCTGGACACGGGCGGTGGCTTTAATAGGGTCGGGAATGCGGGGCTGACCCTGGAGGGGGTGGAAAAAGCTAAAATAAACCACCCCCGGAGTTGAGGAGGGGGGTGGAGGCAGGTGGGGGGTATTCGCTGCATGGAGAGGTGAGGGGAGCGCGGCTGGCCTGGGTCCATCTCATCCCGCTTGTCCTGGTCATCCTGCTCAACCTCCTCAATCCACTTGTCCTGTGTATGCCATTTGTCCTGCTCATCCCACTTGTCCCATTCATCCCGCTCATCCTGTGTATCCCACTTGTCCTGCTCATCCCACACATCCCACTCATCCCAGTCATCCCACTCATCCCACTCATCCTGCTCAACCTGTGTATCCCACTTGTCCTGCCCATCCAACGGATCCCACTTGTCCCTGTCATCCCACTCAACCTGCTCTTCCCACTCATGTCCCACTCATCCCACTTGTCCCACTCACCCTGCTTGTCCTACTCATCCCACTCATCCAACGGATCCCACTTGTCCCCGTCATCCCACTCAACCTGCTCTTCCCACTCATGTCCCACTCATCCCACTTGTCCCACTCACCCTACTCATCCTGCTTGTCCTACTCATCCCACTCATCCAACGGATCCCACTTGTCCCCGTCATCTCACTCATCCTGCTCTTCCCACTCATGTCCCACTCATCCCACTTGTCCCACTCACCCTACTCATCTTGCTTGTCCTACTCGTCCCACTCATCCTGCTCATCCAACGGATCCCACTTGTCCCAATCATCCCACTTGTCCCACTCATCCCACTTGTCCCAGTCATCCTGTTCATCCTACTTGTCCCACACATCCTGCTCATCCTGTATATCCCATTTGTCCTGCTCATGCCACTTGTCCCACTCATCCCATTCATGTCCCATTCATCCTGCTCGTTCCACTCATTCAACTTGTCCCACTTATCCTGCTCATCCCCCTCATCCCACTTGTCCTGTTCATCCCGCTCATCCTGTTCATCCTACTTGTCCTACTCGTCTCATACATCCTGCTCCTCCTATATATTCCACTTGTCCCACTCATCCCGCTTATCTCACTTGTCCTGCTCATCCCACTAGTCCCACTTATCCCACTCATCCTACTTGTCCCACACATCTCCCTCATCCTGCTTGTCCTGCTCATCCCACTTATCCTGCTCATCCCATTCATCCTACTTGTCCCATTCATTCCACTCATGCCATTTATTCCCCTCATCCCGCTCATCCTACTTGTCCTGCTCGTCCCATACATCCTGCTCCTCCTGTATATTCCACTTGTCCCACTCATCCCCCTTATCCCACTTGTCCTGCTCATCCCACTAGTCCCACTTATCCCACTCATCCTGCTTGTCCTGCTCATCCCACTCATCCCTTTAACCTGCTCATCCACTCATCTTGTTCATCCTTCTCATCCTACTTATCCTGCTCATCCCATTCATCCTACTTGTCCCACTCACGCCATTTATCCCCCTCATCCCACTCATCCTGTTCATCCTACTTGTCCTACTCATCCCCCTCATCCCACTTGTCCTGCTCATCCCACTTATGCTGCTCACCCATTAATCCTACTTGTCCCACTCATCCTGCTTGTCCTGCTCACCCCATTTATCTTGTTCATCCCCCTCATCCCACTTGTGTCGCTCATCCCACTCATCCTGTTTGTCCCATTCATCCCACTTGTGTCACTCATCCCACTTGTCCTGTATATCCCACTTGTCCCACTCATCCTGTTCATCCCACTCATCCCACTTATCCCACTGCTCACCCTGCTTGTCCCACTCATCCCACTTACACTGCTCACCCAGCTTGTCCTGCTTGTCTCACTCATCCCATTTATCCCATTCATCCCAGTTATCCTGCTCATCCCACATTCTCCCACTTGTCCTGCTCACTCTGCTTCTCCTCTTTGTCCCACTCATCTCACTTATCCCGCTGGTCCCACTCATCCCATGTGTCCCACTGCTCACCCTGCCTGTCCCACTCATCCCACTTACACTGCTCACCCAGCTTGTCCTGCTTGTCTTACTCATCCCATTCATCCCATTTATCCCGTTCATCCCACTCACCCTGCTTGTCCCACTCACCCCGCTTGTCCTGCTCATCCCACTCATCCCACCTTGTCCCACTCATCCTGCTCACAGAATCCCAGAGTGTGAGGGGTTGGAAGGGCCCTGGAAAGCTCATCCAGTGCAATCCCCCCATGGAGCAGGAACACCCAGATGAGGTTACACAGGAAGGTGTCCTTGTCCTACTGTCACTTGTCACCCAGAAGAGCCTGGCTCCATCCTCCTGACACTCACCCTTTCCATATTGATCACCATGAACGATAACCATTAATTAACCATTAATCAACCAGTGCTGGCTCATGGTCACCCTGCTGTCCCCCAGCTCCCTTTCTCCTACACTGCTCGTCCCACTTGTCTACACAGTGCAGGGGGGACACAGCTGTCCCCGTATCCCCCCCAAATTCCTCCTGCTGATGGGGATCCCGGATGCCATGATGTCCCCGTCATTGCCAAGGAGGGGGGACATGGATGGGGGTGTCCCCCCCTTCACCAGCATCTTGGTGCCAGCAGGCTGGGATCCAGGCTGCATCCTTGCCAAGGAGCTCATTAAGGAGCTCATTAAGGGACTAATTAAGGGGCCAATTAACCTCTCAAAGGCGGGTGGAGCTTGTTTCACCATCCCCTGGGACGCTGGAGGTGGCAGCAAGAGGACAGGGACCCCCCCCCCAATTTGGGGGCTGCAGCTGGGGGGGCTCTCTGGATCCATCTGGGTGTCACTGAGGTTGTCACCAAGGTTGGGGACACTGGTTGTGCTACACTCCACACACACATTAGGAGAAAACACCCTCCCCCCCCCCCCGAAAAATTTCACCTTTTACATTCATTCATTTTGGAGCATCCCGGCCCCATGCAAGTGGGGTGTTTTTTATAGGGGGGGCCACCTGGGCAAGTGGAATTTGCACCAGCAAGAGCTTAAACCCAGCACTGGGCTTTGCTTTAACAAAGGGGAAACTGAGGCACGACCCGGGGTGGGGGGGGCTGAGGCACCCGAGACATCATTAAATTATTAATCCCAGCCCAGTTTTGCTGTAAAAAACCTGCAAGACTTCATAAATTATTGGAGCGCGGGGGCGTCCGTCTCCCCGGGGGGGGCTGATCTGCCTGGGAACGCGGGGGAAATGATCCCAATTAATTCTGTTTAACTAATTAATGAGCTACCCCCCCCTCCATCCGGACATCGCATCGTCTGGCCGACTTCACCCCGCCCCCCCCCCCCCCCGAAAAAAAAAGCCAAGCTTAAGGATCCCAATTAAATTAAATTCGGGTTCCTCGACCCCAAATTAAATTAATTAGAGCATTCCAGATGCTGAGTCTGCACATTTTCATACCCATCATCAACCCCCCCACCATGCGACTCGGGTTGCAAAGGGATGAGGATGCTTGAGAGCGCAAAGGGGGTTTGGGACCCCCCTCCCCCCATTACTACAATAATCACTTTGCCCTAAGGCGGGTGCAGCCGGGACCCCCCTCAGCCCCATGTCCTTTATTTTGAGGGGGGCTTTGCAGGTGTCAAGGACCCAGGAGCCCCCCCAGGAGCTACAAACACCCCCCCCCATAGCATCTCCCCGCCCGAGCATTTGCCGAACAATCTGGCGCTGTTAAAAATATCCCCGAGCTGTGATTCATCCGCCTCCGGCTGCGCCGACCCCCCCTGCCCCGCTCCCCTCCCCGGGGGGGCCCTCCCCGACACCCCCCCCTGGCCGCCGGTTAAATATAGCGCGGCCCCGGGGGGTGATGGATGGAGCAACGCGGGGCTGACAACGGGAAGGGGGAAAGACACGAGTGGGGAAACTGAGGCACGGAGCGGGGGCTCCTTAATGCGGCAGGAAAAAGCTGCGGTGCTAAGTGGGGAAACTGAGGCACGGTGCGGGGAAGCAGCTCCCAAAAGCAGCGGGAACACGCTGAAGTGGCAAGTGGGGAAACTGAGGCACGGAGCAAACACTCCTGAAAGCGGCAGGAAAACGATGTGGTGCCGAAGAGGGAAGTTGAGGCGGGGGAGTGATTCCTGAAAGCGGCAGGAAAATGGTGTGGTGACAAGTGGGGAAACTGAGGCACGAAGTGGCGACACCTTAATGCGTCGGGAATATAGTGCAGTGCTAAGTGGGGAAACTGAGGCACGGAGCAGCCACTCCTAAAGGCAGCAGGAAAACACTATAGTGCCCAGTGGGGAAACTGAGGCACGGAGCGGTGACTCCTGAAAGTGGCAGCAAAACGCTGCAGTGGCAAGTGGGGAAACTGAGGCACGAAGTGGTGACACCTTAATGCGTTGGGAATACAGTGCAGTGCTAAGTGGGGAAACTGAGGCACGGAGCAGCGGCTCTTGAGAGCAGCAGGAAAACCCTGTGGTGCTCAGTGGGGAAACTGAGGCAGGAAAGTGATTCCTGAAAGCAGCGGGAAAACGATGTGGTGACAAGTGGGGAAACTGAGGCACAGAACAATGACTCCCTAAAGCAGCAGGAAAACACTGCATGGCAAGTGGGGAAACTGAGGCACAAAGCTGCGACACCTTAATGTGTCAGGAAAGCAGTGCAGTGCTAAGTGGGGAAACTGAGGCACGGAGCAGGAAAGCGACTCCCAAAAGCAGCTGGATAAAGCTGCAATGCCAAGTGGGGAAACTGAGGCACGAAGCAGCAACTCCTGAAAGTGGCCGGAAAACACTGTGGTGTTGAGTGGGGAAACTGAGGCACGGAGCAGGGACCCCTTAAATCAGCAGGAAAACACTATAGCGCCCAGTGGGGAAACTGAGGCACATAGCGGTGACTCCTGAAAGTGGCAGCAAAACGCTGCAGTGGCAAGTGGGGAAACTGAGGCACGAAGTGGTGACACCTTAATGCGTTGGGAATACAGTGCAGTGCTAAGTGGGGAAACTGAGGCACGGAGCAGCGACTCTTGAGAGCAGCAGGAAAACCCTGTGGTGCTCAGTGGGGAAACTGAGGCGCAGAGTGGGGAAGCGACTCCCAAAAGCAGCAGGAAAATGATGCGGTGCCAAGGGGGGAAACTGAGGCACGAAGAGGGGAATCCTGAAAGCAGCAGGAAAATGCTGCGGTGCCAAGTGGGGAAACTGAGGCACGAAGTGGCGACACTTTAACACATCAGGAAAACAGTGCAGTGCTAAGTGGGGAAACTGAGGCACGGAGCAGCCACTCCTAAAAGTAGTGGAGAAACACTGCGGTGGTGAGTGGGGAAACTGAGGCAGGAAAGTGATTCCTGAAAGCAGTGGGAAAACGATGTGGTGACAAGTGGGGAAACTGAGGCACAGAACAATGACTCCCTAAAGCAGCAGGAAAACACTGCATGGCAAGTGGGGAAACTGAGGCACAAAGCTGCGACACCTTAACGCGTCAGGAAGACAGGGCAGCGCTAAGTGGGGAAACTGAGGCACAGAGCGGTGACTCCTGAAAGTGGCAGCAAAACGCTGCAGTGGCAAGTGGGGAAACTGAGGCATGAAGTGGCAACACCTTAGTGCATTGGGAATACAGTGCAGTGCTAAGTGGGGAAACTGAGGCACGGAGCAGGAAAGCGACTCCCAAAAGCAGCTGGATAAAGCTGCAATGCCAAGTGGGGAAACTGAGGCACGAAGCAGCCACTCCTGAAAGTGGCCGGAAAACACTGTGGTCTTGAGTGGGGAAACTGAGGCACGGAGCGGGGACTCCTTAACACAGCAGGAAATGCTGCGGTGCCAAGGGGGGAAACTGAGGCACGAAGTGGTGACACCTTAACACAGCAGGAAAACAGTGCAGTGGTAACTGGGGAAACTGAGGCACGGAGCATCGGCTCTTGAGAGCAGCAGGAAAACTCTGTGATGCTCAGTGGGGAAACTGAGGCAGGGAAATGATTCCTGAAAGCAGCAGGAAAACGATGCGGTGACGAGCGGGGAAACTGAGGCACGGAGCAGGGACCCCTTAAATCAGTAGGAAAACAGTGCAGTGCTACGTGGGGAAACTGAGGCACGGAGCGGTGACTCCCAAAGGCAGCAGGTCCCATTCTATATGTTCCCCCGGGAATCTATGGCAGCCAGGGGGGGATATGGAAGCAGCACACCCAGCGCTGGCCACGGTCCAGGACAGACAGACAGACAAGAGCCAGCAGCCCCGCCGGGAAGCCATCCATCCATCCACCGCTCCCAGCCCTGCCTGCCCTCCCAAATTACATTGCTTTAATTAAATCAGGCAGCAGAGAACCTGTAACCCGAGGTAGCTGCTTAATTAGCTCATCTGTTATCGGGGGGCTAATGAGCGCTAACGGGAAGGCGCTGGGACTGGGCTTGGGTGGGAAGGGCTGAGCTGGGTCCGGCGCATCCCCGCACCGACTTAATCTCGGCCTTAAGCAGAACGTGAGAGGCACAAGGAGCTGCTTAATCGCACCAGGATGAGCTGCTGGCTGCTCCTTAAACGGCGTTTTAAACCGATTTCGGGTGCTTTTGGTGTGTTAGCGGGTCCCAGCTGGGCGGGCTGCAGCACCATCGCAGTTGCGGGGAGCAGTGGCTTGTGCGGCATCGCCGTTTGCACAGGGCGGTTTGCACGGGGAATTTGCACAGGGAGATTGGCATGGGGCAGTTTGCATGGAGTATTTGCACAAGGCGGTTTGCACAGGGGATTTGCACTGGGCAGTTTGCACAGGGCCATTGGCACAGGGCGGTTTGCACGGGGAATTTGCACAAGGAGGCTGGCATGGGGCAGCTTGCGTGGAGTATTTGCACAAGGTGGTTTGCACAAGGTGGTTTGCACAAGGCAGTTTGCACAAGGCCGTTTGCACAGGCCACTTGCACAAGGCCGTTTGCACAGGCCGTTTGCACAAGGCAGTTTGCACAGGCCGTTTGCACAAGGCGGTTTGCACAAGGCGGTTTGCACAAGGCCGTTTGCACAAGGCCGTTTGCACAGGCCGTTTGCACAAGGCGTTTTGCACAAGGCGGTTTGCACAGGCCGTTTGCACAGGCCGTTTGCACAAGGCCGTTTGCACAAGGTGGTTGCACAAGGCGGTTTGCACAGGCCGTTTGCACAAGGCGGTTTGCACAAGGTGGTTTGCACAGGCCGTTTGCACAAGGTGGTTTGCACAAGGCGATTTGCACAAGGCGGTTTGCACAAATCATTTTCGCACAGACTGTTTGCACAGGGTGGTTTGCCTGGGGCAATTTGCACAGGGATAGTTTGCACAGACCATTTGCACAGGGTGGTTTGCACAGACCGTTTGCACAGGGTGATTTGCACGGGCTATTTGCACAAGGCGGTTTGCACAGACCATTTGCACCCCATGGTTTGGTTTGCACAGGCCATTTGCACAAGATGGTTTGCACGTGGCATTTGCACAGAGCAGTTTGCATGGGGTATTTGCACAGGGTGGTGTTCACGGGGCAATTTGCACAAGCCAATTTGCACAGGCAGTTTGCATCGGGCATTTGCACAGGGTGGTTTGCACAGGTCATTTACACAAGGCAATCTGAGCAGGGCATTTGCACAGGGCAGTTCACACAGGCCGTTTGCACAGGGTGGTTTGCACAAACCGTTTGCACAAGGCGGTTTGCACAGGGCATTTGCACAGGGTGCTGTACACAGGGCAATTTGCACAAGCCAATTTGCACAGGGCACTTGCACGGGGTGCTATACACAGACCATTTGCACGGGGTGGTTTGCACAAGGCAGTTTGCACAAGGCACTTGCACAAGGTGCTGTACACAGACCATTTGCACAGGGCAATTTGCACAAGGCAATTTGCACAAGGTGCTGTACACAGACCATTTGCACAGGGTGGTTTGCACAGACCATTTGCACAAGGCAATTTGCACAGGGCACTTGCACGGGGTGCTGTACACAGATCATTTGCACAAGGCAATTTGCACAGATCATTTGCACAAGGCAATTTGCACAGGGCACTTGCACAAGGTGCTGTACACAGACCATTTGCACAAGGCAATTTGCACGGGGTGCTGTACACAGACCATTTGCACAGGGTGGTTTGCACAAGGCAATTTGCACAAGGCAAACTGCACAAGGTGCTCTACACAGACAATTTGCACAAGGCAATTTGCACAAGGCACTTTGCAGGGGTGCTGTACACAGACCATTTGCACGGGGCAATTTGCACAAGGCAATTTGCACAGACCATTTGCACAGGGTGGTTTGCACAGATCATTTGCACAAGGCAATTTGCACAGGGCACTTGCACGGGGTGCTGTACACAGACCATTTGCACGGGGTGGTTTGCACAAGGCAGTTTGCACAAGGTGCTGTACACAGACCATTTGCACAGGGTGCTTTGCACAGACCATTTGCACGGGGTGGTTTGCACAGATCATTTGCACAATGCAGTTTGCACAGGGCACTTGCACAAGGTGCTGTACACAGACCATTTGCACGGGGTGGTTTGCACAGATCATTTGCACAAGGCAGTTTGCACAGGGCACTTGCACAGGGTGGTTTGCACAAGGCAATTTGCACAAGGTGCTGTACACAGACCATTTGCACAAGGCAATTTGCACAAGGCACTTGCACGGGGTGGTTTGCACAGACTGTTTGCACTAAGCCATCTGCACAGACCGTTTGAACCGACCGGGCCCAGGGGACACCAGCCCTCCTTGGGGACACCAGCCCTCCCTGGGGACACCAGCCCTCCTCGGGGACACGGCCACCCCTGAGCACTTCTTCTTAATTGTAATGTCACAACCCCATTTTCCCAACCTCATGTCACCACCCCAGACCTTGGGGGACGCTGCCCAGGTCGTGTGTCCCCCCCCCCGTCCCGCTGTCCCCTCCCCTGCCGTGCCGGGGAGGCCAAGGTCAAGGTCCCTTCCTGTTGATGTCCCTTTGTCGGGCGCAGGACAAACGGCCGCGGCCGTGACCGTCCCTCCTCAAGGATTTCCCGTCCCCAAGAACATCGTGGCCCGTGTTGGAACAGCCACGTCCCCTGGCCAAGCGATTTGTCGTTAATTAGTCGTCGCTAATGAGCGGAGCTGGAAGGGGCCATGGGGGGGGTCCCCATGTCACTTGTCCCTAAGCCGTGTCTTGTGACAGGGACATGGACCCCGCTCAGCACCATGTCACTTGTCCCTAAGCCATGTCCTATGACAGGGACATGGACCCTGCTCAGCACCATGTCACCTGTCCCTAACCCATGTCCTGTGACAGGGACATGGACCCCGCTCAGCACCATGTCACCTGTCCCTAAGCCATGTCCTGTGACAGGGACATGGACCCTGCTCAGCACCATGTCACCTGTCCCTAACCCATGTCCAGGGATGGGGACATGGACCCTGCTCAGCATCATGTCACCTGTCCCTAACCCATGTCCAGGGATGGGGACATGGACCCCGCTCAGCACCATGACACCTGTCCCTAACCCATGTCCAGGGATGGGGACATGGACCCCGCTCAGCACCATGTCACTTGTCCCTAACCCATGTCCTGTGACAGGGACATGGACCCCGCTCAGCACCATGTCACTTGTCCCTAACCCATGTCCCATGGTGGTGACAAGGACATGGACCCCTCTCACCTCAATGTCACCTGTCCCTAACCCATGTCCCCTAGTGGGGAGGGGACAAGGACCCCTCTCCTCCCCATGTCACTTGTCCCTAACCCACATCCCATAGCGGGGATGGGGACAAAAACTGCACGCAGTCCCATGTCACCTGTCCCTAACCCATGTCCCATAGTGGGAAGGGGGACAAAGATCCCTCTTGGTCCCATGTCACTTGTCCCTACGTCATGTACCCTGGCAAGGAGGGGGACAAGGACCCCATTCAGCCCTTTGTCACCTGTCCCTAACCCATGTCCCATAGCGGGGATGGGGACAAAAACTGCACGCAGTCCCATGTCACCTGTCCCTAACCCATGTCGTCCCATAGTGGGAAGGGGTACAAAGATCCCTCTTGGTCCCACGTCACTTGTCCCTAAGTCATGTACCCTGGCAAGGAGGGGGACAAGGACCCCACTCAGCCCTTTGTCACCTGTCCCTAACCCATGTCCCATAGCGGGGATGGGGACAAAAACCTCATGCAGTCCCATGTCACCTGTCCCTAACCCATGTCCCATAGTGGGAAGGAGGACAAAGATCCCTCTTGGTCCCATGTCACTTGTCCCTAAGTCATGTACCCTGGCAAGGAGGGGGACAAGGACCCCACTCAGCCCTTTGTCACCTGTCCCTAACCCGTGTCCTGTGATGGGGACGAGGACAAGGACCCCATTCAGCTCCATGTCACTTGTCCCTAACCCATGTCCTGTGATGGGGACGAGGACAAGGACTCCTTTTATCCCCATGTCACTTGTCCCTAACCCACGTCCCATAGCGGGAAGGGGGACAAAAACCCCTCTCAGCTCCCTGTCCCCTGTCCCTAACCCATGTCCTATGATGGGGACGAGGACAAAGACCCCTCTCAGCCCCATGTCACCTGTCCCTAGCCCATGTCCCATAGCAGGGACAGGGATATCGACACCTCTCAGTCCCATGTCATGTCCCCTAGCGGGGAGGGGACAAAAACCTCACGCAGTCCCATGTCACCTGTCCCTAACCCACGTCCCACAGCAGGGACAGGGACGAGGACCCCTCTCCACCCACCATCTCCTACTCCAGCCCATTTGGGGACACAGCATCACTGCAGTGACACCCTGGCGTCCCCACCTGCGGTGACAATAAATACCACGTTGGAGGACGGTGGCAGGTGGGGACATGTGGGGACAAGCCACAAGACGCATTAGGAGCATCCCTGCCTCCTGTCACCTCCATCCCAAGGGACAGGGACACTTGTAGCCACCACTGTGCCCACGCTGCCACCGACACTTTGGCACTGTCACCAGCCAAGTGTCACCGTCACAGCGTCCTGGCAGCACCCGCGGGGAGCTGGCACCATGTCACCATGTCACCGCGTGCATCCCGGGGACACCACGTTCCTGGAAGGCTTTTCCCTGGCACACTGTCCCCTTCCTGTCCCCAAGGGCCACCAGCTGGCTTTGAAAGCCATTCCTCGACGTGGTGGCAAAGCCTCAAGTGGCTCGGAGGGACGGGGACAACCAGGCCCCATGTCCCATAGAGGGGGTGACATCGCGCCGGGGGGTGGGCAGGGGACACGCAGCATTCCCGCATCCCTTCCTGGCACTAACCGGAGCTGCGCGCTCATTAGGGAGCTCGTTAATTAGCCTCTGATGGGAGCTGGGAAAATTGAATTCCCGGCCATCTGTGGCTGGGGGGGGAATTTAATTTGGGGAGCAGGACCCTGAGCCGCCTCCCGCGGGGGTTTCTGCTCTTTTCTGTCCCTTTTTGGTGAAGGGATCCAGCGATCGCCCACCCTGGGGGGGTCTCATTGCTCAGGTGGGAAACTGAGGCACGGTCGGAGCCACCCGTGAAACGGGGCTCCCCCCAGGGAGCTGTTTAATGGAGCAGCAGCCGCCAGGGGGACCCGGCACCCCTAAATCACTGATCCAGACAGCCAGCAGCACCCACACCCCAAATCCTCCATCCTGGGTGCACCAGCAGCACCCACACCCCAACTCTAACATTCTGGGTGCACCAGGAGCATCCACGCCCCAGATCCTTCACCAGCAGCACCCACACCCCAAATCCTCCATCCTGGGAGCACCAGCAGCACCCACAACCCAAATCCTCCATTCTGGGTGCACCAGGAGCATCCACAACCCAAATCCTCCATCCTTGGGGTGCACCAGGAACACCCACACCCCAAATCCTGCACCAGGAGCACTGACACCCCAACTCCTTCATTCTGGGTGCAGAGGGAGCACCCACACCCCAAATCCTCCATTCTGGGTGCACCAGCAGCACCCACACTCCAACTCTAACATTCTGGGTGCACCAGGAGCATCCACACCCCAGATCCTTCACCAGCAGCACCCACACCCCAAATCCTCCATTCTGGGTGCACCAGCAGCACCCGCACTCCAACTCTAACATTCTGGGTGCACCAGGAGCATCCACACCCCAGATCCTTCACCAGCAGCACCCACACCCCAAATCCTCCATTCTGGGTGCACAGGGAGCATCCACACCCCAAATCCTCTATTCTGGGTGCATCAGGAGCACCCACACCCCAACTCCTTCATTCTGGGTGCACCAGCAGCAACACCACCACAAATCCTCCATCCTTGGGGCGCACCAGCAGCACCCACACCCCAAATCCTCCATCTTTGGGATGCACCAGGAGCACCCACACCCCAAATCCTCCACTCTGGGCGCACCAGCAGCACCCACACCCCAAATCCTCCATCTTTGGGATACACCAGCAGCACCCACACCCCAAATTCAGCACCAGCAGCACCCACTCCCCAAATCCTCCATCCTGAGTGCACCAGCAGCACCCACACCCCAAATCCTCCACTCTGGGCGCACCAGCAGCACCCACACCCCAAATCCTGCACCAGGAGCACTGACACCCCAACTCCTTCATTCTGGGTGCACAGGGAGCACCCACAACCCAAATCCTCCGTTCTGGGTGCACCAGCAGCACCTACACCCCGCACCCCAAATCCTCCATACTGGGTGCACAGGGAGCACCCACACCCCAACTCCTCCATCCGCAGGGATCCCTGGGATGCACCCACGCACCCCCCTATCCCCGCAGGGTGTGGGAGGTCCCGGGGCCCCCCCGCACCCCCTATCCCGGAAAGACGCGTCTTTGTGCGGCGCGGCCCTTTTCCTCCCCTTTATTGCCCCGGGCGACGTGTTTGCGTCCGCCGGAGGAAACGGCAGCAGCGCCGGGACACGCATGTCCCCAACACCGCCCTTGTGTCCCCAACACCGCCCTTGTGTCCCCAACACCGCCCCGTGTGTGTCCCCCCCCGTCCCACCCCCCTGAGCCCGCACTTGGGGAAACTGAGGCACAACAAGCCCCTGGTGTGTTGCAAAGAATAGGATGGGGACTGGGGGGAAGCGGCATCTCAGTGTCCCCCCCACCTCCTGGGGACATCGTGTCCCCCCCACCCCCTGGGGACATCGTGTGTTCCCCCCCCAGCTCCTTCCTGCTGCAGACACGGTATCAATTAGTGTTTGATTCATTAGCCGGTCAGCGGGTAATTGCATTGGGAGGAAGAGGAGGCACAGATATCTTCAGCCTCACCCCATTGCGGGGGGGGACACACAATAAACCCCCCAAGCTCTTTACACCCCCGATATCCCCCCCAGCAAGGCTCAGGGGTGGGGGTCAGCACCCAGGATATGGGGGTCCTGGGGCACTTTGGGGTGTGTGTGGGGGGGGTCACACAACCTACCAGGTCCCTCCTGATGTCCCTTTGCTACATGTGTCCCCCCCCGGTTTAATAAACAGCCCCCCCAGTGTATTTTCCTCCCCCAGAACGGTGGGTTGTGGCTCCAAAAAGGGTCCCCTTGGGATGGGGGGCGCTCGGTGACCCCCCAACTACAAGCACCCAGAGGGTCCCCACGTCCTGTCCCCGCACAGGGTGACAGGGCTGAGTGTCTCCAAGCTCCACTCTGCCCCACATGGGGGGGGTCACTACCCTGGGCCCCCCCCCAAGGGACCAGCCCGGCCTGTTCCTTTCCCTCCATCAGCAGTTTTGGGCCATTTCCCGCTCAGCGTTTCCTTCCCTTCCCAAAGGCCTTTGAACCCACACACACCCCCGGGACCCCCCATCCCAACCTGACACCCCCACCCCAACCTGCCCCCCCAAAAAAACGGGGGGGTGAACCCCCACATGGCTCCGAATCGGGGGGAAACCACAGTTTTTACACCCAAACCCATTGGCACCGGGGTCATGGACACAGCAGGACAGACAGACAGCAATGGGGGGGTGAGCGCTGTAGGTTGGGGTGACCCCCCCCTCAAAATCGTCCCTTTCCCCAAATTTGGATTAATTTGAAGACATTCTCCCATTTGCATAGGGGGTGCACCCCAAAATATGCAATTCGCAACCCCCCCCCCGCCAAATGTGCAAAGGATGGGAGGACATGGGGGGGCTATGGGGCTCCCCAATTCCCAACACACCCCCCAATATGCAAAGAATGGGAGGGCATGGGGGGGCTATGGGGCTCCCCAATTCCCAACACCTCCCCCCACAATATGCAAAGAACAGGAGGACATGGGGGGGCTGTGGGGCTCCCCAATTCCCAACACCTCCCCCCCAATATGCAAAGAACAGGAGGACATGGGGGGGGCTATGGGGCTCCCCAATTCCTAACACATCCCTCCCCAATATGCAAAGAACAGGAGGACATGGGGGGGCTATGGGGCTCCCCAATTCCCAACACCCCCCCCCCAATATGCAAAGAACAGGAGGACATGGGGGGGCTATGGGGCTCCCCAATTCCCAACACCTCCCCCCCCCAAATATACAAAGGATGGGAGGACATGGGGGGGCTATGGGGCTCCCCAATTCCCAACACACCCCCCAAATACACAAAGGACATGAGCTCATTGGGGGGCTCCCCAATTCCCAACACACCCCCCAAATACACAAAGGACATGAGCACATTGGGGGGATATGGGGGTCCCCAATTCCCAACACTCCCCCCGGTGCAACACAGCGAGTCTTGGGGACACGGTATTGACCCCTCCAGCCCCACACTCCAAATGCAACCCCCCCTAAACCCCTCAGCACCCCCAAACCAACACAACCCCCCCAGCCGCACGGGACCCTTGTCCCCAAAGCCACCACCCCCCCCCACCGCGGGGGTGTCGCTCACAGTGTCCTGCAGGGTCCCCATGTCCGAGCGGCGCTGGGGACCCCCCCGCAGCGGGGGCAGGATCGGGCCCGCCCGCTCCAGCCCATTTCCTCCGGTATCCGCACCCCCTGTGTCGTGTCCCCCCCCCACCCCCCCGCCACCTTCCTGCGGGGGGGACATGCAGCTCAGCGTGTCCCCAGACGGGGGGGGGACACACACATGACCCCCGTTCGCCGCTGTCCCGGTTCAGCCCCCCCCAGCCGCTCCGTGCCTCAGTTTCCCCAGCGCACAGAAGCGCGTTCCCGGTGCTCCGGGGGGGTCGCAGCGTTTTTTGGGGGGTGGGAAGGTCGGAAACCGCCCCCCCCAAATCCCCCCCCCCGGCATGGATTCCTCCAGCGCTCCCGGTGGCCCCCCAAGAATAATCCCGGGGATCGGGACAGGAGGGGGGGGGGACACGAGGGGACACCCGTGGGGAGGTCCCGGGTGGGAGGGGAGTGTGGGGGGGCACCTGGGGGGGCGGTTCTGGGTGGAAAAGGAGTGTGGGGGGACCCAAAGGGAAGCCCGTGGTGGGGGGGGCCTGGGTGGGAGCCGAGTGTGGGGGGACACGAGGGGACACCAGTGGGGGGTCTAAGGTGAGAGAGGAGTGTCGGGGGACACCTGGGGGGGGGGTCCTGGGTCTGAGATGAGTGTGGGGGGACCCAAAAGGACACCCATGGTCTCGGGTGGGAAAGGAGTGTGGGGGCGACACGAGGGGACACCCGTGTGGGGGTCTTGGGGCAGAGATGAGTGTGAGGGGACCCAAAGGGACACCCGTGGGGGGGTCTCGGGTGGGAAAGGAGTTTGGGGGCGACACGAGGGGACACCAGTGGGGGGGTCTCGGGTGGGAGATGAGTGTCGGGGGACACCAGTGGGGGGATCCTGGGTCCGAGATGAGTGTGGGGCGACCCAAAGGGACACCCGTGGTGGGGTTGGGGGTAGGAAAGGAGTGTGGGGCGACACGAGAGGACACCAGCTGGGGGGTCCCGGGTGGGAGATGAGTGTTGGGGGACACCAGTGGGGGGATCCTGGGTCCGAGATGAGTGTGGGGGGACCCAAAGGGACACCCGTGGGGGGGTCTCAGGTGGGAAAGGAGTTTGGGGGGACACGAGGGGACACCAGCTGGGGGGTCCTGGGTGAGAGATGAGTGTGGGGGGACACAAAGGGACACCCGTGGCGGGGTCCGTGGTGGGAAAGGAGTGTAGGGCGACACGAGGGGCCACCAGTGGGGGGGGTCTCGGGTGGGAGATGAGTGTCGGGGGACACCCGTGGAGGGGGGTCCTGGGTCCGAGATGAGTGTGGGGGGACCCAAAGGGACACCCGTGGGGGGGTCTCGGGTGGGAAAGGAGTTTGGGGGGACCCGAGAGGACACCAGCTGGGGGGTCCTGGGTGAGAGATGAGTGTGGGGGGACACAAAGGGACACCCGTGGCGGGGTCCGTGGTGGGAAAGGAGTGTAGGGCGACACGAGGGGCCACCAGTGGGGGGGGTCTCGGGTGGGAGATGAGTGTCGGGGGACACCCGTGGAGGGGGGTCCTGGGTCCGAGATGAGTGTGGGAGGACCCAAAGGGACACCCGTGGGGGGGTCTCGGGTGAGAAAGGAGTTTGGGGGGACACGAGAGGACACCAGCTGGGGGGTCCCGGGTGGGAGCGAAGTGCGGGGGACACGCGTGGGGCTCGGGGGTCCGTACCTGGAGCGCCTCGTTGCCGGGCACCGCGTCCTCCACCTTGAGGAAAACCTGCTGTCCCCGTCTGAAAAAGGGCAGGAGGGCGGTGAGCAGCTGCCGCAGCCCCCGCGCCAGCCCCATGGCGGCTCCGGCTCCGCTCGGCTCCCCGGCCCCCCCGGCCCGGCCCGGCCCCGCCGCCGCCCCGCCCCGCTCCGCTCCGCACCTGCTGCCCCGCGGCTCCGGGGGGGACACGGGCTGGGGGGCCGGGGGGGGCGGGGATAGGGGTGGGGGTCCCCAGTGTGGGGTGAGGGTCGGGGTGGGGGTCTCGCTGTGGGGAGGGGTCCTGATGTCGAGAAGGGATCAGGGCAGCGCTCCCCAGAGTAGGGAGGAGATCGGGGTGCGGGTGTGGGGCAGGGGAGGTCCCGGTGCGGGGTGGGAGGTCGGGGTGAGGGTCCCGCTGTGGGAAGGGGTCGGGAAAGGGGTCCTGGTGTCGAGAAGGGATCGGGGCAGCGCTCCCCAGGGTAGGGGGGAGATCGGGGTGAGGGTCCGGGTGTGGGGCAGGGAAGGGGTCCCGGTGCGGGGTGAGGGTCCCCGGTTCGGGGCACTGATCCCCAGTGTGGGGCAGGGGTCGGGGTATCACTCCCCAGGGTAGGGAGGAGATCGGGGTGTGGGTCCCGGTGTGGGGCAGGGGGCAGGGAAGGGGTCCCGGTGTGGGGCAGGGGTCGGGGTGTCACTCCCCAGTGTAGGGAGGGGGTCGAGGTGAGGGTCCCCAGTGAGGGGTGGGGGTCGGGGAAGGGGTCCCAGTGTCAAGAGGAGATCGGAGCAGCGCTCCCCAGTGTGAGGAGGGGGTCGGGATGTGGGTCCCGGTGTGGGGCAGGGGTCGGGGAAGGGGTCCCGGTGCGGGGTGGGGGTCTCCGGTTTGGGGCACGGTTCGGGGCACTGATCCCCAGCGTGGGGAGGGGGTGTCGATGTGGGGTGGGGGTCCTGGGATGGGGAGGGGGTCAGAGAACGGGTCTCGGTGTGGGGGGTGGTCGGGCCATCGCTCCCCAGTGTAGGGTGGGGGTCCCCAGTGTGAGGAGGGAGTCAGGGTGGGGGTCACCAGTGAGAGGAGGGGGTCAGGGTGGGGGTCCTGGTGTGGGTTGGGGGTCGGGGTGGGGGTCCCAGTGTCAAGAGGGGATCAGGGCATTGCTCCCTAGTGTAAGGTGGGGGTTGGGGTGGGGGTCCCCAGTGTGGGGTGGGGGATGGGGTTTGGGGTCCTGGTGTGGGGTGGGGGTCGGGGCAGGGGTCGTCAGTGTGGGGTGGGGGTCAGGGTGGGAGTCCCCAGTGTGGGGCGAGGGTTTGGGGCACTGCTCCCCAGTGTGGGGTGGGGGTCAGGGCAAAGGTCCCCGATGTGGGGTGGAGGTCGGATGAGGGTCTCCAGTGTGGGGGGCGGTTACTGGGTATCACTCCCCACTGTGGGTCGGGGGGCCCCTATGTGGGGTGGAGGTGGGTGTATCAGTCCCTGCTGTGGGGTGGGGGTGCCGCCACTATGGGGCAGGGGGCGGGCAGGGCTCTCCTATGGGGCAGGTCTGGAATCTGGGGGGGCATACAACACCCTTCCCACGTTAAACCCTCCCCTTGTGGGGTTTGGGGTGGGAGGTGTAGTGGTCACCCCCCAATTGTCCCCCCCCCAATCTCCAGCTTTGCCCCCAAGGGCTATTAAACTGGAGTTAAACTGGCCTAAAACACCAGATCAGCTAAATCAGGGTTAAACTGGTCTAAGCCACCAGATCCGCTAAATCAGGGTTAAACTGGACTAAGCCAACAGATGGGCTAAATCAGGGTTAAACTGGCCTAAGCCAACAGATCAGCTAAATCAGGGTTAAACTGACCTAAGTCACCAGATCCCGTTAAATCAGAGTTAAACTGGCCTAAACCAACAGATCAGCTAAATCAGAGTTGAACTGGCCTGGGCCATCAGATGGGCTAGATCAGGGTTAAACTGGCCTAAGCCAACAGATCAGCTAAATGAGGGTTAAACTGCCCTAAACCACCAGATGGGCTAAATCAGAGTTAAACTGGCCTAAGTCACCAGATCCCCTTAAATCAGAGTTAAACTGGCCTAAGCCAACAGATGGGCTAAATCAGGGTTAAACTGGCCTAAGCCAACAGATGGGCTAAATCAGAGTTAAACTGGTCTAAGTCACCAGATCCCGTTAAATCAAAGTTAAACTGGCCTAAACCAACAGATCAGCTAAATCAGAGTTGAACTGGCCTGAGCCACCAGATGGGCTAAATCAGGGTTAAACTGGCCTAAGCCAACAGATCAGCTAAATCAGAGTTAAACTGGCCTAAGCCACACACCCTGCACCCCACATCCTGCATCCGGCACCTCGCACCCCACATGCTGCATGAGGCACCCTCTAACCTGCACCCCACATTCCCCCCACTGCACCCCACTCCCTGCACCCCACATTCTGCATGCTGCACCCCACATCCCTCTAACTTGCACCCCACATTCCTCCCCCTGCACCCCACTCTGAGCTCCCTGCACCCCACATCTCCGCACCCCGCACCCGCAGCCCGGGGGTCCCGGTTTTGGGGGGGTCTGGCGGCCGGTGGAGCCGCAGGGCCATCTAGTGGCCAAAGCCACCGCGGCCACCCGGGGGGTGACACCGGCCAGTTCCCGCAAGGGACACAACGGTGACACCGGCCAGTCCCCGCAAGGGACACAAGGGTGACACGGCCAAGGGACACATTGTCCGGGGGGTGACACAAGGGAGTGGGTAGGCGATATACCCACCCTCTTGTGCCACCCCCCGGACAATGTGTCCCTTGGCCGTGTCACCCTTGTGTCACCCTTGGCACAGAGCGATGGGCACCTTGTCCCGAGTGGTGGCACACGGTGACAGGCATGTCACCCTGGGCGATGGGCACCTTGTTCCCAATGATGGCACCTGACAGTGGGCACGTCACCCTGGGTGATGGCACATGGCGATGGGCATGTCACCCCACGTGGTGGCACATAGCGATGGGCACCTCACCCCGGTCATGGCCACCCTGGGTGACTGTCCCCTGCCAGAGGAGCTTTTCTCAGTCCTGGGGCCACCAGAGCCCCATGGTGTTACCTGCCCCCTGCCCGGGACACCACGGGACCCACCGGGTCCCCAAGCTCAAACCCTGGGGTCTCCAAGCTCCTGGGGACACCCCAGTGCAGGGACCTGAGCGTCACCAGTCGGCTCTGCCTGGCCTGGACGGATCCTGCCGGTGTGGGTACGGGTCCTGTGGGGCCGGCAGAATTCCCTATGGGGCTAGCAATTTCCCCATGGGGCTAGCAGATGTCAATGTGGGGCTAGCAGATTCCCCTATGGGGCTAGCAGATGTCAATGTGGGGCTAGCAGATTCCCTATGGGGCTAGCAGATTTCAATGTGGGGCTAGCAGCTGTCAATGTGGGGCTAGCTGATTCTCCACAGGGCTAGCAGGTTGCCTATGGGGCTAGCAGATGTCAATGTGGGGCTAGCAGATTCCCCTATGAGTCTAGCAGGTTCCCTATGGGGCTAGCAAATTTCAATGTGGGACTAGCAGCTGTCAATGTGGGGCTAGCAGATTCCCCATGGGGCCAGCAAGTTCCCTATGGGGCTAGCAGATGTCAATGTGGGGCTAGCAGATTCCCCTGTGGGGCTAACAGATTCCCTGTGGGGCTAGCAGATTTCAATGTGGGGCTAGTAGCTGTCAATGTGGGGCTAGCTGATTCCCCACAGGGCTAGCAGGTTCCCCATGGGGCCAGCAAGTTCCCTATGGGGCTAGCAGATGTCAATGTGGGGCTAGCAGACTTCAATGTGGGGCTAGCTAATTCCCCGCAGGGCTAGCAGATTGCCCATGGGGCCGGCAAATTCCCTGTGGGGCTAGCAGATGTCAGTGTGGGGCTAGCAAATTCCTTATGTGGCTAGCAGATGTCAATGTGGGGCTAGCAAATTCCCTATGGGGCTAGCAGGTTGCCCATGGGCCTGGCAGGGTCTGTGCCGCGCCTGTGGTGTCATTGTCACCAGAGCCACCCGGGCACAGCTGGCCCAGCACACAGAGCCATTGCTGACCGGCACAAGGGGACACTGTGGGGACGTCCCCGGCTGCCGTGTCCCCAAGCGCTCGCCCAGGGAGCCTGGGGACAGGGGTGGGGACACGGGGGTGCCTGGGGGGGACACAAGCGTCCTGGGAAAAGGGGATGGGGACATGGAGGTGTAGGGACATGAGGGGGCTGGGGACAGGGGATGGGACACAGCAGTGTGGGGACATAGGGCTCCTGGGGGCAGGGGATGGGGACACAGGGGTGCGGGGACACTGGGGTGCCTGAGGTGGGGGACAGGGGGTGCGAGGACACAGTGGGGTCTGGGGACACGGGGTGGGGACACAGGAGTGTGGGCACACAGGGGTGTGGGGACACAGGGGTCCTGGGGACACTGAGGTGTGGGGACACAGGGGTGCCTGGAGTGGGGGACAGGGGGTGTGGGGACACAGTGAGGTCTGGGGACACAGGATGGGGACATGGAGGTGTGGGGACACGTGGGACCTAGGGATAGGGGATGGGGACACAGGGGTGAAGGGACATAGGGATGCCTGGGGACAGGGGAGTGGGACACCAGGATGCAGGGACACAGAGGTGAAGGGACATAGGGGTCCTGGGGACAGGGGATGGGGACATGGAGGTGCAGGGACACTGGGGGCCTGGGGACAGGGGATGGGGACACAGGGGTGTGGGGACACAGTGAGGTCTGGGGACAGGGGATGGGGACACAGGGGTGTGTGGACACAGTGAGGTCTGGTGACAGGGAATGGGGACATGGAGGTGCAGGGACACTGGGGTGTCTGGGGACAGGGGATGGGGACACAGGGGAGTGGGGACACAGGAGTGCCTGGGGACAGGAGATGGGGACACCGGGGTGTGGGGACACAGTGAGGTCTGGTGACAGGGGATGGGGACACGGAGGTGCAGGGACACTGGGGGCCTGGGGACAGGGGATGGGACATGGGTGTGGGGACACATTGAGGTCTGGTGACAGGGGATGGAGACATAGGGGATGGGGACACAGGGACACAGTGATGCCTGGGGACAGTGGATGGGGACACAGGGGTATTTGGGGACAGGGGATGGGGACATAGGGGATGGGGACACAGGGACACAGTGATGCCTGGGGACAGGGGATGGGGACACAGGGGTATTTGGGGACAGGGCATGGGGACACAGGTGTGCAGGGACACGGTGCTGCCCCTCAGCCCACACTCATGCACCGCAGCTCATTAACCACCCCCCTTAATTAGTAGCCGCTCCAGCTCATCGCATCATGCACCCCGGGAACCGTGTCCCTCCCCTGGGAATGTCACCATGGGATGGGCACTGGGATGTCACCATGGGATGGGGACACACATGTGTTTCCCGGCCTCATTTCCCACATATCCCCTCTGTATTTTCCCCTATTTCCCACATTTCTGGTAACTATTAATCCTTATTTCCCACTAAAGATAACGAGACAAAAATCACCCCCAACTTTTAGTGTTTAACCCCCCCCCAGTCTCATCTTTTCCCCTGGGGATGCTCAAACCCGAGGGATTTAGGCCGGGTTTAAGATGCAAAGCTGAGCTTATGTAGTCCTGAAAAACCAGCAGCGCTTTTCCTCGCACCCCCAGACCCTTTCGCAGGTCGAGTCTAAGGCGGGGGGGGGAAATACAGAGAATCCCCCCCCATAGCAGCATGGTTGAGTATATACTGGGTATACTGGGAGCACTGGGGGACCAGCCGCTGGGGAAACTGAGGCTGAGCTGGTTTGGGGCCGCTAATCGAGCTCATTTATCTCCTGCTAAACCGAGGGGTTATTTCCCCGGAGATGTTTAATTTGGGGGGCTCTGCCAGTTCGAAATTAAGGCGGAAATAAATACATCTGTTCTAACCTCCCCCGGGCCGGTGTCCCCAACACTGCGGGGGTGTCACCCGGCTGTCAATCGGTCCCCATCGATTTCTCATTGATTGCTCGCAGGATAATGGGTTGTCTTTGATTTTCTTGAGTGATGCCACATCCCGCCCCCGCCAGGATGATGGGGGGGTGTGCACAAGTGTGTGTGTGAGCCAGGTTGTGTGTTATGTGGGGGTGTGCAAGGGGTGTGCATGCACAGGGTGTGCGTGCAAGGGGTGTGTATGCAAGGGGATGTACAAGGCGGGTTGTGCAAGGGGCTGTGTGTGCAAGGGGTGTGCATGCACAGGGTGTGCGTGGAAGGGCTGTGTGTGCAAGGGGGGTATGCAAGGGGTGTGCATGCACAGGGTGTGCGTGCAAGGGGTGTGTGTGCAAGGGGATGTACAAGGGGGGGTGTGCAAGGGGGTGTGTGTGTAAGGGGTGTGCATGCACAGGGTGTGTGTGCAAGGGGTGTGTATGCAAGGGGATGTACAAGGGGGAGTGTGCAAGGGGGTGTGTGTGCAAGGAGTGTGCATGCACAGGGTGTATGTGCGAGGGGTGTGTATGCAAGGGGGGGTGTGCAAGGGGTGTGCATGCATAGGGTGTGCGTGCAAGGGGTGTGTATGCAAGGGGATGTACAAGGGGGGGTGTACAAGGGGGTGTGTGTGCACAAGGTGTGCGTGCAAGGGGTGTGTATGCAAGGGGTGTGCATGCACAGGGTGTGCGTGCAAGGGGTGTGCGTGCAAGGGGTGTGCGTGCAAGGGGTGTGCGTGCAAGGGGTGTGTATGCAAGGGGATGTACAAGGGGGGGTGTACAAGAGGGTGTGTGTGCACAAGGTGTGCGTGCAAGCGGTGTGCCTGCAAGGGGTGTGCGTGCAAGGGGTGTGTGTGTAAGGAGTGTGCGTGCAACGGCTGTGCGTGCAAGGGGGGTGAGCGTGCAAGGGGGTGTGTGCATAGGGTATGCATGCAAGAGATGTTCATACAAGGGATGTGCATGCAAGGGGGGCATGCAAGGGGTGTGCGTGCAAGGGGGTATGCATGGAGGTGTGTGTGTGCATAGGGTGTGCGTGCTAGTAATGTGTGTGCAAGGGATATGCATGCAAGGGGATGTTCGTGCAAGGGGGGTGCATGCAAGTTGTGTGTGTGCAAGGGGGGGTGTGTGTGAGTGGTGTGTGTGCAAGAGGCTGAGCATGCAAGGGGATGTGAGTGTGTGCATGGGATGTGCGTGCAAGGGATGTGCATGCATGGGGTGTGAGTGCAAGGGGATGTGCATGCATGGGGGTGAGCGTGCAAGGGGGTGCGTGCAAGGGATGTGCATACAAGGGATGTGCATGCAAGGTGTGTGCGTGCAAGGTGGAGGGTGTGTGCAAGGGGTGTGCGTGCATGGGGGGTTGTGCAAGGGAGAATTGTGCAAGGGCGTGTGTGTGTGGAAAGGGCGTGAGTGCAAGGGAGCTGCAAGGGTGTTTGTGTGTGTAAGGGTGTTTGTGTGTGTAATGGGGGTGTGCAAGGGGTGTGCATGGAGGTGTGTGTGCAAGGGGTGTGCACTTGCTGCACAGAGGGTGTGTGTGTATGTGTGCAAGGGGCATTCCCAGATGGGGCTGTGTACGCATGGGGGGGCGAGTGCACACGGGGGTGCAGAGGGGTGTGCTTGTGTGTGCACATGGGCGTGCAAGGAGGGGGTTCATGCACAAGGGGGTGCAAGGAGGGGGGGTTCATGTCTGCAGGGAGTGCACACGCACAGGCACACGGGTGTGTTTGTGCAAGCGCGGGACACGCGCGCACACGGGGGTGTTCATGTGGGTGTGTTTGGGGGGGCACGTGCACACCGGTGAGCAGGGGGCGGACACACAGGGGGTGCACGCGTGTTGGGGTATTTGTGTCCATTGGATGCATCACTGTCACCCCCAGAGCTGTCACTCCTGTCACCCTGTGAGCCCCACGGTCACCCAAAGGGACGCGCCCACAGGATCCCATCCCCCCACAAACCCGGGACCAAGCAGGGACACCCGTGTCCTGTCACCCGTCCCCTCGGTGGGGACATTCCCCAGGAGGTCCCAGCTGTGGGGACCTGGTGGCACCGGGAGGGTTTTGTTGGTGTTTTCGTTATTGTCACCGGATTTGGAGCCGGTTGACAAAGGGACCCACTGAGCCAGCCATGAATTAGTGATGGAGCCCTGGCGGGGTCTCTATGGAGACAGCTCGGGGGCCGAGGGGGAGCCCGGGCTAATTAGGGTGACGAATGATGGCAGAGTCCCCTCTGGTCCCTGGTACCCAATGTCCCTTCCCAAGGTGGCAGCTGGGCCGGCTAGGGGGGGTTAAATGGCTGATTGCCATCCCTGTCCCCCTGGTACAGACTGTCCCTTGTCCCCTGAGAGCACCCTGCATGGTGGGGGGGCAAAGCACACAGCCAGAGGGGACAGGTGACATCCATGGGGACAGCATGTGCCCGGGGGGATAGTGTGTGCCCAAAGGGACATTGTGTGCCCAAAGGGACAGTGTGTCCCCAAACAGATAGCATGTGCCCAAAGGGACAGTGTATGTCCAAAGTGGCAGCGTGTCCCCAAAGTGACAGCGTGTGCCCAAAGTGACATCGTGCGTCTGGAGGAACATGCATCTCGGGGACAGCGTGTGTCTGGAAAACCACCACACACCTGAGGGACAGCGTGTGTCTTTGGGGACAGCGTGTGGGTGTCTTCAGGGACAGCCGCACGTGCTGTTTGGGGACAGCAGGTGCCTGAAAGGACAGCACGTGCCCGGAGGGACAGCGTGTGTCTCAAGGGACAGCGTGTCTCAAGGGACAGCGTGTCTCAAGGGACGGCACGTGGCGGGAGGGACAGCAGCTGCCCCAGGGGACAGCCATGCGTCTGGTGGCACAGCAGCGCGTTTTGGGGACAGCACGTGCCTGGGGGACAGCGTGCAGTGAGGGGACAGCATGTATTGAGGGGACAATGTGCAGCAGGGGACAACCAGCACCCCAGGGTCACATCCAGTCCCCAAACCCCCAAAAACACCGACTCAAGAGACTGACGCTTAGACCCCGACCTGCCTCCAACCCCTCTATGCCTCAGTTTCCCCAAAACACCCCTGACCCCTCCAAACCCCCCCCCAGCTTCCTGGGATCAGCACAGCGACCCCCCCAGCTTCATTTGCCTTTTTCCTTGGCTTTTTTCCCCATTTCATCTCTATAAATCTCTCTTCCCATCCGTTTGAGGCGCAACGACGAGATGTTCTTCCCCGAGCGCTTACGCAAATCGTTAGCGCGTTAATGACCGCGCCGCGCTAACGATCGCGCCACGTTAATGATCGCGCCGCGTCCGGCCGGTTCCAGCTGGTCCTGGCACAACGAGGAAGCCCCCGGCCCGGGTGGGACAGACGGACAACGGGAATTTATTGCCGGATTAAATAGCAGAAAGATAATTGAGATGCATTAGCGACGGGCGCTGGCCGCGCTCCAGGACGCGGGGACTTGTGTCACCCACTCCTGTTTGTCCCCTCCTCTTGTTTAGAAGTGGCTTTGCTTGCAAGTGACAATGGCTTGAGGTGCCACCGCTTGTATTTGGGGACGGTGGTTTCCATCGAATTGGAGGTTCCGGAGGAATTTGGCGCACAGGGAACCGGTGTCCTCGTCCCCAACACCTGCGCCCTCGTCCCATCAGACCAGAGTGATGCTGTCACTTAAGGAAGGGACATTCTGCGCCCTGTCCCCAGGGATGCTGTGGGACACCTCGTGCCTCAGTTTCCCCTTCCAGACCCTTCCCTTGTGGGCTTCTCCTCCTCTGAGGCCACTCGGATGTCCCCAAGGACATGGGCAGGACTGTCCCCAAGTCCCCCGCTGTGGCGGTCACACCAGCTGTCCCCTCTGACAGGTCCTGGTGTCCCCAGGACTGTCGCCAACGCAGGACAACTCTCCATTGAGCGTCCCACGCTGGCACCTGCCTGCTCTAATTCCCCCTCGTTATGTCTCCTTCGTTAACGACGTGTTCACTTGCTAATTCAACCTGGATTAAAACGGCCTCGCTCGCTTATTCTCTTCCAATTAATTTGTTCGTCGCTTCTGTTCCCAAATTAATTCGTCAGGCGCCAAGAACAAACAGCGGCGCCCGGGGTCTGGGAAGGAAACGGGATTAATTAACCCGCTGGGTTTAATTGGGGCTGATCGCGGGGTGGGGACACGGAGCTGGGGAGGGGGGAGCAGCGTCCCCATGTCCCCTCTGAGCATCCCATGGGGTTGGGGACGCGGGGTTGTGCGCACGGGGTGGTGACACCGGGTTGGACACACGGGGTGGTGGCACCGGGTTGGACACATGGGGTGGTGACACGGGGTTGTACACACGGAGTGGTGACACCTGGTTGTACACACGGGGTGGTGACACCGAGTTGGACACATGGTTTGGTGACACCAGGTTGGACATACGGGGTGGTGACACTGGGTTGGACACACGGGCTGGTGACACGGGGTTGGACACATGGGTTGGTGGCACCAGGTTGGACACATGGGGTGGTGACACTGGGTTGGACACACAGACTGGTGACACCGAGTTGGACACACGGTTTGGTGACACCAGGTTGGACATACGGGGTGGTGACACTGGGTTGGACACACAGGCTGGTGACACCGAGTTGGACACACGGTTTGGTGACACCAGGTTGGACATACGGGGTGGTGACACGGGGTTGGACACACGGGTTGTGACACAGGGTTGTACACATGGGCTGGTGACACAGGGTTGGACACACGGGTTGGTGGCACCAGGTTGGACACATGGGTTGGTGACACAGGGTTGGACACACGGGGTGGTGACACGAGGTTGGACACACGGGATGGTGACACTGGTTGGACACATGGGGTGGTGACACCGGGTTGGACACACGAGGTGGTGACACGAGGTTGGACACACGGGATGGTGACACTGGTTGGACACACGGGGTGGTGACACCGGGTTGGACACACGAGGTGGTGACACTGGTTGGACACACGGGCTGGTGACACTGGGTTGGACACACGGGGTGGTGACACGGGGTTGGACACACAGGATGGTGACACTGGTTGGACACACGGGGTGGTGACACCGGGTTGGACACACGGGCTGGTGACACTGGTTGGACACACGGGCTGGTGACACTGGGTTGGACACACGGGGTGGTGACACCGGGTTGGACACACGAGGTGGTGACACTGGTTGGACACACGAGGTGGTGACACCGGGTTGGACACACGGGGTGGTGACACCGGATTGGACATACGGGGTGGTGACACTGGGTTGGACACACAGGATGGTGACACCTGTTTGTACACACGCGGT
The DNA here is from genome assembly GCF_963082525.1 of Nesoenas mayeri. Taxonomy (NCBI): domain Eukaryota; kingdom Metazoa; phylum Chordata; class Aves; order Columbiformes; family Columbidae; genus Nesoenas; species Nesoenas mayeri. The sequence goes on from NC_137541.1 coordinate 212,675,371, forward strand.
GGTGACACAGGGTTGGATGCACAGAGTGGTGACACGGGGTTGGACACATGGGTTGTAACACCGGGTTAGACACATGGGGTCGTGACACCAGGTTGAACACACGGGGTGGTGACACCAGGTTGGACACACAGGTTGTGACACTGGGTTGTACACACGGGGTAGTGACACGGGGTTGGACACACGGTTTGGTGGCACCAGGTTGGACACACGGTTTGGTGGCACCAGGTTGTACACACGGGGTAGTGACACGGGGTTGGACACACGGTTTGGTGGCACCAGGTTGGACACATGGGTTGGTGACACCGGGTTGGACACACAGGGTGGTGACACGGGGTTGGACACACGGGTTGTGACACAGGGTTGTACACATGGGCTGGTGACACAAGGTTGGACACACGGGTTGGTGGCACCAGGTTGGACACACGGGGTGGTGACACCGGGTTGGACACGGTTTGGTGGCACCAGGTTGTACACACGGGGTGGTGACACCGGGTTGAACACACGGGATGGTGACACTGGTTGGACACACGGGGTGGTGACACCGGGTTGGACACACGGGGTGGTGACACTGGTTGGACACACGGGGTGGTGACACCGGGTTGGACACACGGGGTGGTGACACTGGGTTGGACACACGGGATGGTGACACTGGGTTGGACACACGGGGTGGTGACAGGTGGTTTGTCACCTCCCTCGGGAACGCAGCGCAGGGGACACAATGTGGCACCTCTGGGGGTGTCACCGGGGTGGGGGGGTCAACGGTGGGTACAGTGCGGGGCTAAAAATACACAGTGACTTTTTTTTCTGGATTTGCTCTAATGAGTCATTCGCTTTAAGTAATTTAGTGCTCGTTACATAATCACTTTCATTTTCAGCTGGGGAAAAATGGAAATTTCTCTTTTTGTATGTTTTTTTTTCCTCCTTTTTTCTGTTTTATTTAATGAAAAGGGCTCTTAGCTCAAGCTCCAGCCAATTTCCCAGCTCTTTCCTGTGTTTTTTTCAGCGTGGTGGGGACCAAATGGGCTGAGGGGCCCGATCCGGGGTACCCAGCACAGCCGTGTCCCCCTCAGGCTGGGTCAAACACCCACCAGTGCTCCCAGTGTGGCCCAGTAAACCCGGTGCCATGCCCCAGTAAATCCAGTGCCGTGTCTTAAGTCTAGTGCCAGATTTCAGCAATCCCATCACTGCATCCCAGTAAGGCCAGTATAGTGTCCCAGTTAACCCAGTGCCATGTCCTAACAAGTCTAGTGCCATATACCAGCGATCCCAGTGCTTCATCCCAGTAAGGCCAGTATAGTGTCCCAGCAAACCCAGTGCTGTGTCCCAGTTAACCCAGTGCCATGTCCTAACAAATCTAGTGCCATATACCAGCAATCCCAGTGCTACATCCCAGTATGGCCAGTATAGTGTCCCAGCAAACCCAGTGCTGTGTCCCAGTTAACCCAGTGCCATGTCCTAACAAGTCTAGTGCCATATACCAGCAATCCCAGTGCTACATTCCAGTAAGGCCAGAATAGTGTCCCAGCAAACCCAGTGCTGTGTCCCAGTTAACCCAGTGCCGTGTCCTAACAAGTCTAGTGCCATATACCAGTGATCCCAGTGCTACATCCCAGTAAAGCCAGTATAGTGTCCCAGCAAACCCAGTGCTGTGTCCCAGTTAACCCAGTGCCATGTCCTAACAAATCTAGTGTCATATACCAGCGATCCCAGTGCTACATCCCAGTAAGCCCAGTGTTACATCCCAGTAAGCCCAGTGTTATGTCCCAGCAAGCTCAGTATGATGCCCCAGTAAACCCAGTGCTGTGTCATAGAATTCCCAGTGTCGCGTCCTACCAAGCCCAGTACAGTGCCCTAGGAAACCCAGTGCCATGTCCCAGTAAACCCAGTACAGTGCCCCCGTAAGCCCAGTGCTGTGTCCTAAAAAGTCCAGTGCCATATCCCAGTAATTGCAGGTCTGCATCCCAGCAAGCCCAGTGCTATGTCCCAGTAAGCTCAATACCGCTCCCCAGCAAGCCCAGTATGGTGTCCCAGTAAACTAAGTGCTGTGTCCCAGCAAGCCCAGTGTCACGTTCCAGCAAAGCCAGTGGCACATCCCAGTTAACCCAGTGCCACAACTCAGTTAACCCAGTGCTGTGTCCCAGTAAGCCCAGTGCCATGTCCCAGTAAACCCAGTGCTGTGTCCCAGTAAACCCAGTGCTGTGTCCTAACAAGTCTAGTGCCATATCTCAGCAATCCCATCACTGCATCCCAGTAAGTCCAGTATAGTGTCCCAGAAAACCCAGTGCTGTGTTCCAGCAAGCCCAGTATGGTGCCCCAGTAAACCCAGTGCTGTGTCATAGAATTCCCAGTTGCATCCTACCAAGCCCAACACAGTGCCCCAGCAAACCCAGTGCCATGTCCCAGTAAACCCAGTGCCACGTCCCAGTAAACTCAGTGCCATGTCCTAGTAAACCCAGTGTCATGTCCCAGTAAGCCCAGTGTCATGTCCCAGTAAGCCCAATGCTGTGTCCCAGCAAATCAAGTGCCATGTCCCAGTAAGCCCAGTGCTGTGTCCCAGTAAACCCAGTGCCATGTCCCGGTAAACCCAATACCAGTTTTCAGGAAGCCCAGTATCATGTCCCAGCAAGCCCAGTATGGTGCCCCAGAAAACTCAGTGTCATGTCCTAGTAAACCCACTGCCATGTCCCAGCAAGCCCAGTGCCATGTCCCAGTAAGCCCAGTATAGTGCTCCAGAAAACGCAGTGCCATGTCCCAGTACGCCCAGTGCCATGTCCCAGTAAACCCAGTGCTGTATCCCAGTAAACCCAGTGCTGTATCCCAGTAAACCCAGTGCCGTGTCCCAGTAAACCCAGTGCCATGTCCCAGTAAACCCAGTGCCATGTCCCAGTAAACCCAGTGCTGTATCCCAGTAAACCCAGTGCTGTGTCTCAGTAAACCCAGTGCGGTGTCCCAGTAAGCCCAGTGTCATGTCCTAACAAGCCAAAGGGGAGGGGGCCCTGGCCACCCTCAGTGCTGGGTGAGGAGTGGGGGGCTCCAGCCCAGACCCTATGAGACTGGGATCTACTGGTGGGGCGTAGGATCCCCCATGATTCCCCCCACCAGCTGCCACTGCGGTGGGGACAGGGGGTGGGACACTCAAGTTTGGAGCTGCAGCCGAGGAATTAACTCCGCCAAATGTTTTATTTGTGTAGGAATGCAATTATGCTAATTAAAGCATATCTGTAATTACAGCACTTAGTGGCCCCTAAGTGCACAAGTGACTTTGGAGGAGCTGCAAACCTGGCGGGTGGCTCAGCCCCGGAGCCAGCGGGGTGCTGGGCAGGGAGAGAGCTGCTGTCCCCTTGGGAGGTGACAGCGGTGACCTTGGCGCTGGCACAGCCGGTCGCTGCCTGCGCCCTGCCAGGGAAAATGGGCAGCGGCTTCAGGCAGCACGTAGGAGTGAGCTGGGACTTGTCACCAAGGCTGCTTGGGGACAGCAGGACAGATCAGTACCCACTGCTGTATCCCGGTACCCATCACTGCATCCCAGCACCCATCACTGCATCCCAGCACCCACTGCTGCATCCCGGTACCCATCACTGCATCCCAGCACCCATCGCTGCATCCCAGCACCCATCGCTGCATCCCAGAACCCATCACTGCATCCCAGTACCCATCACTGCACCCCAGCACCCATCACTGCATCCCAGTACCCATCACTGCATCCCGGTACCCATCACTGCATCCCAGTACCCACTGCTGCATCCCGGTACCCATGACTGCATCCTGGTACCCATCACTGCATCCCGGTACCCACTGCTGCATCCCGGTACCCATCACTGCATCCCGGTACCCATCACTGCACCCCAGCACCCATCACTGCATCCCTGTACCCATCACTGCACCCCAGTACCCATCACTGCATCCCAGCACCCATCACTGTGTCCCAGTACCCATCACTGCGTCCCAGTAACCAGTGCTGCACACTGGTAACCAGTGTCACATCCCAGCACCCAGTGCTGCATCCTGGTAACCAGTGCTACATCCCAGTAACCTGTGTCACATCCTGGCACCCAGTGTTGCATCCCAGTAACCAGTGTCACATCCTGGCATCCAGTGCTACATCCCAGGAACCTGCGTTACATCCCAGTAACCAGTGTCACATCCTGACACCCACCACTGCATCCCGGTAACAGCCACTGCATCCCAGCACCACCACCACATCGTGGCACCCACTGCATCCTGGTAACCACTGCTGTATCCCGGTACCCACTGATGCATCCCGGCACCCACCTCTGCATCCCAGCACCCATCACTGCATCCCAGCACCCACTGCATCCTGGCAACCACTGCTGTACCTTGGTACCCACTGATGCATCCCAGCACCCACCTCTGCATCCCAGTGCCCATCACTGCATTCCAGAACCCACTGCATCCTGGCAACCACTGCTGTATCCTGGTACCCACTGATGCATCCCAGCACCCACCTCTGCATCCCAGTGCCCATCACTGCATCCCAGAACCCACTGCATCCTGGCAACCACTGCTGTATCCCAGTACCCTCTGATGCATCCCAGCACCCACCTCTGCATCCCAGTGCCCACCGCTGCATCCCAGCACCCACCTCTGCATCCCAGTGCCCACCGCTGCATCCCAGCACCTATCACCACATCCCGGTACCCACCGCTGCATCCCGGCACCGACAACTGCCCTGGCACCCATTGTCACATCCTGACACCCATCACCGCATCCTGGCACAGACACCTGCCTGTGTGTGATGGGGGGGTGAGGACCACGGCAAGGGGACGCGATGGGGCAGAGGGGACACGGGAGAGCCTGGGGCAGGGGGAGCAGCAAAGCCGGCGTGTTTGGGGCTGGCGGAGCAGGAGGCAGCGATGCCCCCACAGCCGGGGTGACGTCTGCTCCATCCTGCAGCTGCAAAGAGCACCCGGAGGTGACCAACCTCCCACGCTGGCACCCGCCGCCTCTGATTTTATCTTCCCCAACCTCAAGCAGCGACAGAAAATTGCCTGCTTACTGCGATCGCCGAAGGATTTCACCGAGGTGCCGGCACTCGGTGCCCTGTGGTTCAGCATCACCACGGCACCCACGGGCAGGGATGGCTGCTGAGCTCCCGCAGGGTTTAATTTGGAGCCCTCATCAGCTCCGGGTAATTACAGACCTGCATATTAATGGGCAGGTGCTGCAGGATGCCGGGTGGTGCCACACACCAGCTGGCAGAAGCACGGGGAAGGAAGGAAAGCGGAGTCACCGATGCTTTGCCGGCTGTGGTTTATTTGCTCAGTAAACGTATCGAGCCCTAAGTGCCTCCGAGAAGGGCCGAGCTCTGTTTGCTCGGCAAACGCGCTTTGCCGGGTGCCGCCTGGCCCTGGAGCGGCGGGTCCGGTGCTGCCGGCGCTGCCAGGATGTACAAGCAGCTCCTCGGCGCTTCGAGGAGCCACAGGAATGCAGCCTTGAGAGCCAGGAGCCCCACAACCTGCCAATATCCATTGCACGGCAGCAATGCAAGTGTGCAAATCCCCATCTCCGTTGCACGATGCCTCTGCAAGTCTGCAAATCCCCATCGCATGGCAGCCCTGCAAATGCCCATCTTCGTTGCACGGCAGCCCTGCAAATCCTCATCCCATTGCATGGCAGCTCTGCAAGTCCCCGTGACATTGCATAACATCTCTGCAAATCCCCATTGCATGGCATCTCTGCAAACCCCCATTGCATGGCAGCCCTGCAAGTCCCCATCCCATTGCACAGCATTTCTGCAAGTGTGCAAGTCCCCATGGCTGCTGCACGGCAGCCCTACAAATCCCTGTTGCATGGCAACGCTGCAAATCCCCGTTGCACAGCATCTCTGCACGTCTGCAGATCCCCATCCTCCTTGCACAGCAGCCCTGCGAGCCTGCAAATCCCCATTGCATGGCAGCCCTGTAAACCTGCAAATCCCCATCCCATTGCATGGCATCCCTGCAAATCCCCATTGCACAGCAGCCCTTCAAATCCCAATTCCATTGCACGGCATCCCCACTGCACGCAGCTCTGCAAATCCCCTTTGCATGGCATCTCTTGCAGGTCCGCAAATCCCCATCCCATTACACAGCAGCCATGTAAAGCTGCAAATCCCCATCCCTTGTTGCATGGCAGCTCTGCAAGTGTGCAAATCCCCATCCCTTGTTACGTGGCAGCTCTGCAAGTGTGCAAATCTCCATCCCATTGCACGACACCCCTGCAAACCTGCATATCCCCATTGCAAAGCCTGCAAATCTGTACTGCATGGAAGCCCTGCAAATCCCCATCCCATTGCACCGTAACAGCGCTGCAAGCGTGCAGATCCCCATCCCTTGTTGCATGGAAGCCCTGCAAATCCTCGTCCCATTGCACCGTAACAGCCCTGCAAGCGTGCAGATCCCCATCCCTTGTTGCACGGCAGCCCTGCAAACGTGCAGATCCCCATCCCTTGTTGCATGGCAGCCATGCAAGCATGCAATTTCCCATCCCTAGTTGCGTGGCAGCCCTGCAAATGTGCAGCTCCCCATCCCTTGTTGCGTGGCAGTCTTGCAAGTGGGCAAATCCCCATCCCATTGCACAACACCCCTGCAAATCCCCATTGCACGCCACCCTCGCCAGCCTGCAAACCCCCGTCCCCATTGCGCTGCACCCCACGATGCCAAGACCCAGCTGGATGGCAGCAGGAGGGCGTCCTCAAGCCCCCCATTTCGTTGTCCCCAAGGGTTGACACCGGGTGACACGAGCTCTGTGCAGGAGTGTCACCCCCTCGGGGACCTCCCGGCGATGCCACCGTCACCAACCCAGGCAGCAGCAGCGCCGGGTGCGGCCAGGGGGAGGAGGAGGAAACACACGGTTACCCCGGATCTCCAGGGAATTGTCCTCGGATAAATGGAGCGTTCCAGACTCTGCCAACTCATCCTTCAATTAGTTGGTTTAGCTGATAACCAGGGGAAAGAGAGAAAGGCAGCCGGAGGTGATTTTGAGCATGTGTTCGTTATCTTCCCAGCGCTGGTTTTCATCTTTCCTGGGCTTTTTTTCCCCTTTCCAATGGGTTTTTTTCCCCTTCCCCATCTCAGTTCCAAACCGGCCCCGCTGTTCATCCCGAACATTTGGGGTGCAGAGTCCCCCCATCGACGGACATCGGTGATGCTGGTGCGGGCGGGAGGGCGAGCAGCCCATCCCTGCGATGGGCATGGAGATGTCGTGTCCTTCGGTGACATCCCTGGTGCTGCCAAAGACAGCGGCACTCTGGGGACCAGCCTGGTGACAATGAACTTGCAGCGAGGTGGCCGGATCCTGCTGTTGGAGCGGGTCGGGCTATTAACACCCAATTTCACTTTTTAGGAATTAATGAATATTCTGCGGGGTGAACTGCTGGCCCTGGCTCTCTGTGCCCTGCCAAGTGTCCCCATCCCTGTCCCCTTCCCTTTGGTGCTGTCCCCATTGCTGTAGATGGACAAAATGGGGTCCCCAGGGTAGCACCTTGGGGACAACATCCTTGCCGCCCCCTTGGGAGCATCATACCCCCCGCTGCACCCGCAGGTTTTTGGGGTGCAGGAGGGATGGAAGTTGCGGGGGGGACACGGCTGGGGGTGTCCCCTGCTCAAATACGGGGGTTCGCTCCTGGTTCCCACGCACGAGCGTTGCACAAGCGTTGCACGAGTGTTGCACGAGCGCACCCGACTCCGCGTGTCTCGCCAGCCCACGGACCAGCTGTCCCATCCTGCCCCCACCATAGGGACGAGGGGGGTTCCTGCCAAGCCCCCACCTCCACAGAGCCCCCCTCATCCTCACCCAAACAGCCCCCACAGGCACAGCCCCCACGCTATCCCCGGGTGGGGGAGAGACCCCCCCTTTTTCACCCCACATCCCCTGGGACCCCCTTTTCCACCCCATGTCCCCCAGGATCCCCCTTTTCCACCCTGCATCCCCTGGAACCTCCCTTTTCCATCTGATGTCCCCCAAGATCCCCCTTTTCCACCCCATGTCCCCAGGACCCCTCTTTTCCATTCTCATGTCCATTAGTACTCCCCTTTTCTAAACCATATCCCCCAGGACCCCCCTTTTCCACCCCCATGTCCATCAGGACCTCCATGTTCCACCCTGCATCCACCAGAACCCCCCTTTTCCACCTGATGTCCCTCAGGACCCCCTTTTCCACCCCACATTCCCCAGGACCCCTCTTTTCCAACCCATGTCCCCATGACCCCTCTTTTCCACTCTCACGTCCATCAGGACACCCCTTTTCCACCCTGCATCCCTCGGGACTGCCCTTTTCCACCCCATGTTCCCCAGGACCCCCCTTTTCCACCCCACATTCCCCAGGAACCCCCTTTTCCACTCTCATGTCCATCAGGACACTCCTTTTCCAAACCGTATCCCCCAGGACCCCCTTTTTCCACCCCCATGTCCATCAGGACCCCCATGTTCCACCCTGCATCTCCAGGACCCCACTTTTCCAACCCATGTCCCCCAGGACCTCCCTTTTCCACCCTGCATCCCCTGAGACCTCCCTTTTCTATCTAATGTCCCTCAGGACCCCCCTTTTCCACTCCGCATCCCCAAGGACCCCCCTTTTCCACCTCTATGTCCCCCAGGACCCTCTTTTTCCACCTGATGTCCCCCAGGATCCCCCTTTTCCATCCTGCATCCCCAGGACCCCCCTTTTCCACCCTGCATCCCTCAGGGCCCCCCTTTTCCACCCCATGTCCATCAGGACCCCCATGTTCCACCCTGCATCCCCCAGGACCCCCGTTTTCCACCCCATGTCCCTCAGGACCCCTCTTTTCCACCCCACATCCCCCGGGATCCCCCTTTCCCATCCCCACGTCCCCCAGTACCCCCCTTTCCCATCCCCGCATCCCCTAGGGGGAGCGCAGGCAGCTGGGCAGCCCCCCAGGGTCACCCCGTCCATCTGGCACAGGCAGGATCGGAGCCTTCCCAGGGGGTGACATTTGCCTGGGGACACCAGCAGCGCCCCCCCCGGTGTCTCCCTCAGCACCACCCCCATGGTCCCAGCGCTCCCAGTTCAGCCCCAGTTCCCACCACCTGCATCCCGGTCCCCGTAGCATCCCCCAAAACGAGTGCTTGTTCGCATCTGTGGCTGCAAATCCTGGGTTTAGCCAAGGGAAACCAGCACCTAAAGGGCACCATAGGGTGCTGGTGCTTATTTTGGGGGGTGCCTGACCCCTACAGCTGGGCTGGGCTTCCTTTGGGGTAGGAACCTTGTGAAATCCCCATTAAAGTTCCATCTGCAGAGCCAGAACGAGCCCAAATGTATCATTCCCAGGGGTACAGGAGGGCGGCAGGTGATTATAGCCATAACTATAAGGTCTAATTTTAGTCTTAGCCCTAAGCATAACCCAGGTGCCCATCACCCTGGCGTCTGACATCCAGAGGGATCCACAACTGAGCCTTAGAATCGCTGCGGCTTCTTACAGCTTGGGATGGGCTTTGTCCACAACTCAGACCTAAACTTGGCCTTAACCCTAACCCTAGCTCTAACCCTAAATGTAAACTTAACTCTAATCTTAGCCATTGTTCTAGCCCTAAACCTAATCCTAAGCTTAGATCTGGCCCTAACAATAATCGTAACCTCAGACAGAGCCCTAGCCCTAATACTAAACCTAATCTAAGCCTTGATCCTAACCATAGCCCTAACCTTAGCTCTAGCCCTAACTATAACCTTAGCCCTAACCTTAGGCCTAGCCCTGACCCTAAACTTAACCTTACTCTTAACCTTAACCTCAACCATAACCCTAACCCTGACCCTAGCTATGAATCCTAAACTTAGCCTTAGCCCTAACCCTAACCAAACCCTAACCTTAACCATAACCCTTATCCTAGTCCTAATCCTAATGCTGGCCCTAATCCTAGCCCTAGTCCTAATCTTAACTCTATCCTTATCCCTAGCCCTGACCATAATTCTAATCCTAACCCTAACCTTAGCCCTAAACCTAACGCTGATCTTCCCTAACCCTAGCCCTAACTTTAGTCCCAGCCCTGACCCTAACTCTATCCTTAGCCCTAGCCCTGACCATAACCCTAACCTTAGCCCTAAACCTAACCCTGATCTTCCCTAGACCTAACCTTAGCCCCAGCCCTAACCCTGAACCTAATCCTAACTCTATCCTTAGCACAATCCCTGACCATAACCCTAATCCTAAGCCCAACTTTAGCCCTATACCTAACCCTGATCTTCCTTATCCCTAGCCTTAGCCCCAGGCCTAATCCCAATTCTAACTCTATCTTAACCCTAGCCCTGACCATAACCCTAAACTGAGCCTTAGCCAAGTCCACCCACCGTGCCCCTGCAGCCCCTGCACCCCAATTTCCCTCCTGACCAGCACCCCAAGGTGCTGCAGAAGGACCGGAGGGGTCCCCACATCCCCCCGGATGATCACGCCTGGGCTCCCATCACCCGTGTGAGCGGCCACAGCTCCTCCAGCACCAACAGGGCAGAGATTTCTCACCCGGAATAGCTGATAACATTAATCAAACCATCAGGGATGTGCCACCGCCGGGCTCACGCCGGGAGATTAACGACGTCGGCGGTGCCGACATCTCTCCCCATCGCTGGAGCTGCCTTATTTAAAGCCTTATTTAAAGGCTTATCAGACAATCACAGGATGTTTTGGGTTGAAGGGACCTTCAAAGCTCCCCCAGGGCCACCTCTGCCATGAGCAGGGACGTCTTCACCAGCTCAGGTTGCTCAGAGCGCCGGCTTCACGGCCTTGAGGCGCTGGAGCGAGTGGAGAGAAGGGAACGGAGCTGGTGAGGGGCTGGAGCACAATGTGATGGAGCGGCTGAGGGACCTGGGGGGTTCAGCTGGAGAACAGGAGCTGAGGGGAGACCTTCTGATCTCTGAACTGCCTGAAAGGAGCTTGGAGCCAGGGGGGTCGGGCTCTGCTCCCCAGGAACAAGCGCCAGGAGCAGAGGAAACGGCCTCAAGTTGCGTCAGGGGAGGTTGAGGTTGGATGTGGGGAACAATTTCTTCCCCAAAGGGCTGTGGGGCATTGGAACAGGCTGCCCAGGGCAGTGCTGGAGTCACCAGCCCTGGAGGGTTGGACAGACGGACATGAGGTTCTCAGGACACGGGGCAGCACCGGGGGTGGGAGAACAGTTGGACTCGGTCTTAAGGGGTTTTCCAACCAAAAGGATTCTCTTGTTCTATCACCTCCCAGCCCCGAGCGGATCCATCCAACACTTGGCAGATGCCGGTCCCAGCAGAGCCAGCCTGGCTGCCACCCAGACCCGCGCGGGCTCGTGTCCCACAACACACCCCGTGTTCCCCGCGTCAGGGAACCGACCGCCTGAGCTCTTGAATTATTTCATAACCTCCTCCTTGCAGAACATGCTTAGAAATCGCCTCTCTAGGACTCCTTAGCCTAAGTCGCTGAGTTTGCTGGGAACTTTTTGAACAATCTGAAGCAATATAAAAAACAAGGACCCCAGGATTTGTTGGAGCAAGAAGATAAAGGAGCTTTTGATCATCAAAAGGAGCTGCACGTCTAGAGATAAGTCAAGGAACGGAACGGCGCACCTAAAAGACCCAAGAAGCAAGTGCAAAATAGCACCTGGAGGTCAGGACTTGGATTAACATCTGGTCTGCTTGGTAAAAACACAAATAATTACCTGCGGAGATGAGAAACGGCTCATCCGATGGAAAGAAAAAGACCCCAGACTCTAATCTTGTCGAGGTCCGAATGGTGGGAAGTTTAGACCGTAACGGGGATAGTTGCCCAGGGGTTTCTTTATTTGGGGTCCCACATCTGGAGTCGCTCAGTTTGGTGCAGTACCACATAATAAAATAGTTTATTTTAGGATAATAATACTGGCATCTTCACCCCACAGCACCCAGACCCCCAAGCTCTGGGGACAGGGACCCTTCCGGATCCCTGTGCCCATGACCAAGGTGGCCACATTTGCCCGGCGACGGCTCAATAATAATAAAGAATAAAGCCCTTCTCAGTCTTCGCTTCTCAAACGCTCATTATAAATAGCTCCTCGGTGTCTTCTGAGTCACCCAGCTGAAACGTGCACGCTAATCACACGCCGGGAAGGGGCTGGGGAGCGATTACGAGCCAGGGGAGGCTTTTCTGGCTAAGTCATCATTTCTGTGACAGAGCCGCGTTGGCAGCTGCCGTTTTGTGTTGTTTTGTGGGGGTTTTTGGGGGCTTTTTTTGTGTTTCTTTTTCCATGCTTGGGCGAAATGGTCCTTCGCGGCGTGTGGCGAGGAGAGGGCTTTGGGGATGCCGAATCGCGGCCGTTGGCATCGCCCTTCGAATCCTCTGCCCCCAGCCAAAAATAATGCAGCTTTTAATTAAACGCACCCAGCTGAAATCACCTCTTTCCGCCGCTCGATTTAGTGTAGAAAATGCACATTGAAAAAAGACCCGGAAGGCTTGGACTCACCCCCAAAATGCTGCCCTGCGTCCTTTCTCCTGTGCCCGTGCGGGGTTTTGGGGTGGGAGCGGGACCGAGGGCTCGTGCTGCCCAAATCGCCACCCCCTGGATGTTCCTGAGCCAAAACGTGGTGATTCCCGCAGGTTAATCCACCCCTCGAGGGTGCCACAGGGGGTGACAAGGTTTGGGGACACCACGATGCCATCGTGGGCCATCATGAACCAGGAGGACCAGCCAAAGACCCCCGACCCAAGCTCCAACCCCACAAAGCAGCAAGTTTTGGGGTCATCACCCATTCTGCAAAGCAGACGCCTTGCCAGGGGGGTCCGAGCTGCACGGCTGCCCGTGTCCTGCGCTCTCCCACCTCCCCATCACCAAACACCCCCCCGCTGTGCAAACGGAGCCGCAGCAGCAGACAAAGCATCTCCCAGCGCTCTCCATCCCCCTCCAGACAGCCCCGGCCATTAGCGAGGACAGCTCAGCCCTTTGCAGGAAAAACGATATGAAATCAAAAATAAAAGCAAGCTGGAGAGGCAGAAAGTGGCGGGCGCTCGGGGCCCTGCCTGCCTGGCCGCGGCCCAGCGCGGCTTTCGGAGAAGCCACGTGGGAGCTGGGAACGGAGACAAAAGCGAAAGCGGGGACCGGGGGGTCGGAGGAGAGCGGGATGCGGGAGGGATTCCCAGAAAGGGATGCTGTATCCACCGCTGCATCCCTCGTTGCATCCCCCGCTGCATCCCTCACTGCATCCATAGCTGCATCCCTCATTGCATCCCCTGCTGCATCCCCCACTGCATCCCTCATTGCATCCCCCACTGCATCCACTGCTGCATCCCTCACTGCATCCACCACTGCATCCCTCACTGCATCCCCTGCTGCATCCACCGCTGCATCCCCCGCTCCATCCCCCGCTGCATCCACAGCTGCATCTCTCCCTGCATCCACTGCTGCATCCCCCGCTGCATCCACCGCTGCATCCCTCCCTGCATCCCCCGCTGCATCCACAGCTGCATCTGCCAGCATCCTGGGCATCCTGCACCCCCCTGTGCAGCTGCGGCCCTGATGGATGCTCATCCTCCTGGAGATGACGGAGCAGCGCAGCTCCTGGGGGATTGGGATGGAGATGCTGGCCGGGGTCACGCTCGGCGCTGTCACCCTGGTCCCCATGTGCCATCCTGCCCGGCAGAACGGGGACAGGACTGATTCCCTGCATCTGCGCAAGCATCTGGCCGGCAGCCGACAAGCACCGGAGGTTAATTCCCCGGCACTTGAAAAGCACTCGCTGCTCTGAGAGCTGAGGATGCTCAGGATGCTCAGGATGCTCAGGGCTGGGAGGGGAAGCTCCTGGCTGGGGCGTCCCCCATCTAAGGGACGTCCCTGGGGAAGGAGATGCGCACGGTGCCAAGGAGATCGTTTCTCCTCCATCCTCGCACCGCTGGGTGTGACAATGTGGGTGACACTGAAGTGCCCCAGACACCTCCCATCCGATGTGCTGGTGCAAAAGGCAGAAGCACAAACAGCCCGAGGCTCTGCAAAAGCTTGGAGGCCTCCAAACAAAACGCTTTGCTGGGCAGTTTGTGCCCTCCGTGTCCCAGCCCGCTTTGCTCCATGGGTACCTGCAGAGTTAATGTCACCGGAGCGAGCCAGGGAGTCACAGAGTGCTTTGGGGTGGAAGGGGACATGAAAGGACGTCGAGTCTGACCACACATCTCTGCCACAACCCCACATCTCTGCCATGACTCCGGGACTAACAGTGAGGATGCACAAGGTGGGGAGGGACCGGTGCTTCCCCCCAATGTGTCCCTGTGGCAGGTGGGGACATCGGCAGCATCACGAATGTCACCTCGTGCCACCAGCCTCTCCTGTGGGCACCCCCTGGGCTGGGAAACTGGAGGAAGCAGCTCCCAGGTGGGAGGAAAAATGGGGACAGTGTGTGACGTGTCGTCCCTGCATGAGCCTTGGTGGGGACACACTGTCTGGGTGCTGGCATTGACCTGGGGACACAGCGTCCGGGTCTTGGCATTGAGCTGGGGACACGTCACCCAGGTCCTGGCATTGAGCTGGAATAACTAGCACAGACACTAACACACTCCTGCAAAGATTCAAACCACCTTTGTCCCCTCGTGGGACACCGGGCCCTTCCCTGTGCCATGTCCCGGGCAGGATGGAGCCCCTTGTCGCGCCTCCATCACCCACCTGGTACCGACCTCACTGAGCACGGTGACACCCCCATGTCCCCACATCTCCTGCCAGGCGGCACAAGAGCCGGCCCAGGCGCAGGCAGCCCTGCCTGCTCCCTGAAGGGAACCTTGACCCCTTCCCAGCCGCCGCTGCGCCGGGTCCTTCCCGCAGGGATGCTCAGAGCCGCGTCTCCTCCTCCGCGGTTTCAATGCGCGGCGCTCGGCTGCGTCTCCCCCATCCCGGCTCACTGGTGGATGCTCTGGGCACCCTGGCATCCCACTAACCGGGTCAGGAGCCGCCCGCCTGGGAACACGGTGGGAAAAACGAGGAGGAAATGGGTTAAAACGTGACCTGGATAATGCAAAATGGCACTTGAGCGGTGAGAAATCAGAGCTCGTCAAGCATATGCCGGAGACCCGGCCACACCGGTGGGTCCCGGCCCCACGCAGCATCCCCAGCTCAGCAGGGCGGGCAGCGGCGGTGCTGAGCTCTGCCTGAGCAAAATAAGCCGGGATTAAACGGCGTGGGGCTGGAGCGGAGGCAGAGAGGAGCATCACCCTGCGGCACCGGCCTCGCCGCGGACACCCGCTCCAGCCAAAGGGGCAGGCGGCCGCGTGGCCAAGGGCATCATCTCAACACTCTTGGGAAGCTTCTCCACCTCTAGATACCCACAAACAGCTCCTAGAGAGGACACGAGGTTTCATCCTGGGGAAGCATCTTGGCTCGCCCACCATTCCCACCCCGGGCAGCTCGAGGGGCGCAGCCAATTTGGCTGCGCGAAGAAGTTTCGACAGCATCCACCACTCCTAAAAAACCATCAGGCAGCAGCTGCGAGGCTGCAGAGGCGTTGCAGGTGGAGGAAACATGGGGCTAGCGTGGCATTTCAAGACCTTTGTGTGTTTTGCTTCGAGAAAAAGGACACGGGCGCATGTGCTGGCGGCGCTGGGAAAGGATCTCTGCAGGGAACAAAGCACACGCAGCGAGCCGGGGGAGAAGGATGCTGCCCGCTGGTGCCCACGGCGGCGTAGGGGGATTGGCGCTAAGCCCCACGCCACGTGTGGGCAGGAGAGATATTGGAGGCGATTTTGCCTCCCAACAAACTTCTCAGCTGAAGGTCACCCTGCAAAGGTGCGAAAACCTCGGTGACGCCGCTGGGAAACGCGTGGGGGGCAGGAGCGGGTGCAGCTCCCCACGCGCCCCGATGGTCCCGTCGTCACCGAAAGCTCCAGGAGACATGAGGCTGCTCCCGGGAGGTGGCACCTGGGAATGAACGGTGGTCCCGGTGCAGACGGTGCCTGAGCACATGGAGCTGGCGCTGCCAGACAAAGGAATCCAAGCACTGAGCATCCTTCCCCCTTGCCCCCTCACACCCGCATCCCTTCCTCACCCCTCTGGCAACGTGGGGTCTGAGCCCGGCAAGCGCCGGGGTAGGGGGGAAGGAAGGGATTTGGAGCACCCAAGATCTCCCGAAAGCCGGGAAGGCAGAGCACCCACGTACTGCGAATCGCCTGTGCACAGTCTGCTACCCGGCAGCTGTGAAGCCTCGTGAGCGCCACACGCACACGCGCGTGCAGAGCTGGGGGTCTCCGCCATCCTCAGCCCAGCCCGTGGGCGATGGGGATTCAGGTGCCATGTGCTTCTCGTGGGCATCGCCCTTCGCACCGCGTCATCCCTTGCCAAGGCCACCCCACACTCGCACGCAAAGCCCCTTGTGTACCCCCGGGACACCCAGAGCCCCTTCCCCACCTCGCCGGGACCCCCAGACTTGTTGCGTGGTGGGCGGGTGTGCGGGGATTTGACTTGTGCGGAGGTGCCGAAACCACGATTCAGGGGCCTGACCTGTATTTCACAAAGTCACCTGCTTTCCCCCCCACAGCCCACCACCAGGCCAGGAGCCTCCTGCCCCCACCAAGGGTCAAGGGTGACTCAGAAAGCAGGGGGATGCTTTTCACACCAGCCCTCCGGCACAGCTGCCGGCGGTGACCTGCCCTGGGCTAACACAGGTGGCTAGTGGGGAAATGAGGTGTGGGGGGGGTCGCAGCTGCTTGTCTTTCCCCCTCCGAGGCAGCTGTCAGGCAGGAGGAACTTTTTCCTGCCTCCCCGACATCTCAGCATCACCCCCGGAGCATCCCTCCCTCTCAGCGCGGTCCCCCCGCATCCCCGGTGCCGGCGGGAGGGGACTCACAGGTCAGATGCGGCCGCCTGGTACGGTTGGCTCCGGCAGAGGATGGAGTGTCCGCAGCCCTGGCCCATGGCTCCGCATGCTTCGGCAGCCCCACCAGCTCAGCGAGAGCAGCCGGGAGCCGCCGCTGCTGCCGCTTCTCGGTGCTGCCTGGGAGCGAAGCCTCCCGTGTCTCCAGCCCGCTGCTGTCACCGAGCCCGATGCAGAGCGAGAGGGGGAGGGCAGAGTGTGGGGGGGAGGCGGCGCTGATTGACGGCTCCGCTGCGGCTCCGCGGGGTTGGGCGGGGACCGAGCCGCTCCCCGCGGAGCGGCCGAAGGGGTCGGCACCTGCCGCCCGCCGCCGCCTGTCGCGGGCAGCGCCCGGCCTCACCCGCTGCGCCGCGCCGCACCGGGGGGCCGCCGCCTTTGTCTATTGAGGCTCAGCGGGCCCTGCCCTTCACCGCGCTCCCCGTGGCGGCAACCGATCCGCCGGGCAGCGAGTCCTGCTGGAGCCACAAGCCCGTTCTGCCCTGCTTCTCTTCCGAAGGCATCGGGTAGCACAGAGCATTACGGGGCAGCACTGGTCCCACAAGTCCCTGCCCCAGGGGTACCGAGCAGCACAAGACCCAGAAGTAGGTTCATTCCCCGGGGGCACCAGGCAGCATTGAGCAATATGGGGCAGCACTGGTCTCGCAAGCAGGTCCCTGCTCCAAGGATACTGGGCAGCAGCAGGCAGCACCCAACCTGCAGGCAGGTTCCTTTCCCGAGGGCGCTGGGCAGCATCAAGCAATATCAGACAATACTGAGGTCCTTGCCAGGACAGTACCCTCCTGCAAGTGGGTCCCAGCGCAGGTAATCCAGAGCTGACCACGTATAGCCCTGCCACCACCAGTGTGAAGCTGCTGGGTGCAGGACGCTGCCCACCGCATCACACAGCTGGGGCCAGGAGCAGGGGGGACATGCTGAGCCCTTGGCCACCCCACGGGGTTGAAACGCAAGTTTGAACCTGCCCCAGGCCCCAGCCCATTGCCAGGCTCCTGCTGCACCACCCCATGCCTGTGCCATGCTGTGACCTTCAGCCCTTTGCGTGGACCAGAGGAAACGGCCTCGAGTTGCGCCAGGGGAGGTTGAGGTTGGATGTGGGAACAATTTCTTCCCCAAAGGGCTGTGGGGCATTGGAACAGGCTGCCCAGGGCAGTGCTGGAGTCACCAGCCCTGGAGGGTTGGACAGACGGACATGAGGTTCTCAGGACATGGGGCAGGGACAGGGGTGGGGAACAGTGGGACTTGATGACCTTAAAGGTTTTTTCCAACCAAAATGATTCTGTGATTCTATGAGTGCAGCACCCAGCACCACCAGAGCTTGTCTTGGCTGGGCTGGAGGAGTCACTGCACTGTCCATTCAGGCTTGAAGGACATGGAGTGTGTTTGTCCCTCACAGCACAGCAGGATCTCCTGCCCTGGGCCTCCCTGCTCTGGGGACTCTCAGGGTGAGCTATGAGCAGGGTGGGGAGGTGGCAGAGGGGACGTTCAGGCGAGACATGGGGAAGAAATTGTTACCCTGAGGGTGGTGAGAGCCTGGCCCAGGTTGGCCAGAGAGGTGGTGGCTGAACCATCCCTGGAGACATCTCAGGCCAGGCTGGACGGGGCTCTGAGCAACCTGAGCTGGTGAAGATGTCCCTGCTCATGGCAGGGGGGGCACTGGGGGAGCTGGGAAGGTCCTTCACCCCAAACCATCTGTGATTCTGTGATCCCATGGTTGGAGTCCAGGAGACACCTTGGGGAAGAGTCATTTATATTCACCCTTGCTCATAACCTTGGTCTTGGCACCTCTTGGCAGCACCATCCCTCCTGCATCCCTACCCACTCTCCATCCACTGCCCAGAGGTACCAACTCCCACCCCAGGCCCCCGGCTTCACGTGGTGAGATTTTGCACCAAAAAGAGATATTTTGCTCACTTTTCACTTGCCTTGAGGATCCCCATCCTGCCCCAGCGTCGCTTTTGGTGGGGAGAGGGAAGGAACGTGCTCTAAAATCAATGCGGGTATGCGGTTCCTTGCCCCATCGTGAACCCGCCAGCTGGGACATTAAGAGCAGTGACAGATATTAAGAGATTAGCATTCAAATCACATCGGTTCCTGCCAAATTCGCAAGGATTAATATCCCCACAGTCTACATAAATAGGCAGCGTATCGTATCAATTACATGAGATCCTCTGCCTGCCTCGTCCAGAGGGGGAAACCCAAATTTCATGCCAAGATGGAGTAATTTGGGATTATTTTAAGGGCCATCACTTCAATCTAATCCCTATTTCC
Organism: Nesoenas mayeri; assembly: GCF_963082525.1. NCBI lineage: Eukaryota > Metazoa > Chordata > Aves > Columbiformes > Columbidae > Nesoenas > Nesoenas mayeri. The sequence continues at coordinate 212,694,431 of NC_137541.1, forward strand.
ATCCTGAGTCATGGTTTTAATGACTTTTCCATCCTCTGAATGAGCTCACCTGGGTTTTTGGAGCATGTCATAGAGTCACTTTGATTGGAAGAGACCCCCAAGATCATTGAGTCAAACCGTGTCTTGGTCCTTTGGAGTGATGGAGCCGCCTCTCCACGTCATCTTGGCATGAGAACGCCCATGGAGAGTCCCTCATTCCATGGATAAACCGTTCCCATGGTTGTTAAGCCCAGCCTTATTCCCAAGAGGCGGTTTTTTTTGGCATCATTCCCCAGCACGAAGCTCCGAGAAGGTCTGGGGGCAAGGACACATTGGAAAGACCCATCCAGCTCCAGATGTGAGGCCGGAGCCTCTACATCTGCATCTTCCCAGCCGGTGGGATGCCTGGTGCTCTCTCCTATGCAAATGTTATTCCCGCTGTTTAATAACAGTAGTTATTTTCTCCTCGTAGTATTTTCTCCTCGAAAGAGAGACACGGTTCCTCCTTTCAGCCCCAGGAGTCTCACAAATTCTGAGAAATTCAAATAACCTGGTGGAATGCTTGTGCTACTTCTGAAATACTTTGATGCATTTCATTAAAAATTCCCAGTGTTGGGTTGTGGGGTTTTTTTTTGGTTGGTTTTTTTTTAGAGAAATCCCTGCTCGCTCTTGCTTGGAAGCACCCAAGAGGCTGGACCTGTTCTTGAGGAGCTGAGGGTATTTCTGGATGGTTTCATAAGCAACCAAGAGCTACAGAGGTGAGGAACATCGCAGAGATTTCGGGGGGATGTGAATAGGCTGCCCAGGGCAGTGCTGGAGTCACCATCCCTGGAGGGTTGGACAGACGGACATGAGGTTCTCGGGACATGGGGCAGGGACAGGGGTGGAGGAACAGTTGGATTTGATGATCTTGAGGGTCTCTTCCAACCAAAAGAATTCAGTGATTCTTTGACCTTCATGTGGATGCTGGTTTGGAGATGCCAAAGGCCCAAAGCATCAAGCTTTGGCTTTCATGCCACGTCTTGAGGAGGTTTCTCAGCAGGTTTCTCCACCAGCCTCAAGCAAAGAGATTTCTGACTCTACTGCAGGTCTCCATCATTGTGATGGAGATGTCCACCTGGGCCCGGCATCTTCTCCATATCCGTCAAAGCTTCTCTTCTGCTGGGTGCTGCGCATTGTGGGCAGAGATTTCTTCACCCAAAGGAAGAGTTGTTGTCCCTGAGGGTGGTGAGAGCCTGGCCCAGGTTGGCCAGAGAGGTGGTGGATGAACCATCCCTGGAGACATCCCAGGCCAGGCTGGACGGGGCTCTGAGCACCCTGAGCTGGTGAAGATGTCCCTGCTCATGGCAGGGGAGGCACTGGGGGAGCTGGGAAGGTCCTTCACCCCAAACCATTCTATGATTCTATGATTCTCCTGCTCCAAGGGCTTCGTCTGCTCCAGCCCTAGGGATGGACACAACCCAACCTCTTTGGGCCACCTGCTTGATGGTGGGAAGGTTTCCCCATATTCCCAGTGTGACGCTCTGCGCTTGCTGTGGACACCCACACGAGCTCCTCCATGTGTTGCCCACAGCCCCCACCCCACATTAGGGCTCCACCATTATGACCACAGCCCCCTCCAAGCTCCAAGGCCACCTCCACCTCCTCCCCTGGCTGCCGGGGTTCCATGGGGTGGGCAAGGTCAGCAAAACCCACTGAGAAACATTCTCCATGTGCATCCATCCTTTATGACCTTACCCCGAGGAGGGTGATGGTCCTGGGAGGGTCTAACATGGATTTTCCTACAAATCCCTCTTATTTCTCTGCTCGATTCTGTGTTAGATGCAGCAAACGCCCTGTCCATAGAGTTCACGGCAATCCCTGCTCCCGGCGCTGCCACGGGCTCTATATCTTTATTTATTGTCAAGAAGACAAAGAGCCGCCCGCGTTTCAAAGGCATCATTAAAGTTACATGCCCTCGCACCGATATCTGCGGCGTGAATACGAAACAAGCCGCGCTTTCGGCTTCTCCTTCGCGACGGGATTGAATTTTTGTTGAGCTCTGAATAGCCGGGCATTGTCCTCGAGGGCTCATTGTGCAGGATACCAATTCCCCCGCTAATGGAGACGTTTGTTTGCTGATACGGAGCGATTTGCTCTGCACATACCTTCTTGACAAAAGCGCTCGGCATCGCTGCCGCCCGAGAGGGATTCGCTCCCTTGTTGGGCACGTTCCGTCCTCCATAGGATGCTCAGCCCAGCATCCCGGGATGGTCCTGGGGACCCAGCCCAAACTCTATTTTCCTATTTCCAGCTACAGGGGCTGTCTGTTAGTCACAGAACCACAGGGTGGTTGGGGTTGAAGGGACCTCTGGAGATCATCCAGTCCAACCCACCTAGAGCAGGATCACCAGAGCAGATCACACAGGATCCCAGGGGGTTTGAATGTCTCAGAGAAGGAGACTCCACACCCGCTCTGGGCAGCCTGGGCCAGGCTCTGGCACCTCCCAGCACACAAGGTTCTGCTCATGTTCACATGGAGCCTCCTGTGTTTCAGTCTGTGCCCGTTGCCCCTCACCCTGGCGCTGGGCACCACTGAACAGAGTCTGGTCCATCCTCTGACACCCACCCTGACATATTGATCCATTGATCACATCCCTCTCAGCTTCTCTTCTCCAGCTCAGCAGCCCCAGCTCTCCCAGTGTCTCCTCATCACAAAGATGCTCCAGACCCCTCAGCATCTTCGTGTCCCTCCCTGGACTCTCTCCAGTGATTCCTTGTCCTTAAACTGGCCCCAGTTCTGCAGATGTGGCCTCACCAGGGCAGCAGAGCGGGAGGAACAACCTCCCTGATCTTCTCCCCACACTCTTCCTCACACACCCCAGGTACCATTGGCCACAGGGCACATTGGTGGCTCATGGTCACCCTGGTTTTCCATGCCCTGAACCCCCAGCCCACGCAGCGGGAGGAATTTGGCAAAGATTCCATGGTTTTACACAATGGGTACCCCAACCCTATGCATCCCAACTGCCCTCCTGGGATGGAGGATGTGGCCCTACGGAATGTGGCCAATATCACCAATACTCCCACCAAAAGAAGCGGCTGATCCCGTCACATGTAAAATCTTGGAGAAAGTCCCATTCCAGCAGGTTTTCTTTTGTTTTGCTGTGTGTTTTTTCCTCCCTATCTGATTTTCCCACCATTTCCCCAGCTCGCTCGCAAAGCCGACGAATCCTTCAGGGAGGGGAGAAAATGGGGAGACGGAGAAAGCGCTTTTTCCATTTTCGCTGACATTTATCCCGAGAACAGAAACAGAACAGAAAACAACACCCCGAGGAACCCGGAGCCTCGTTTCTTATCGCAAGGTCGGTACAAGCTGTTCTCAAAAAAAGAAAGAACCAAAATGGAAAGATGATGGGGAAAATGATTTCCCACGTCTGCAGGTACAACAGTGTGGGCTGAGCAGGGAGAATCCAACCCCCCAGGTGTTTTGGGGCAGGGATGGGGGTCCTGGGGAGGTGTTTGGGGGTTTTGTTTGGTGCAGCATCCCAGGAAGATGCTCTCGCTCATGCCCACCCACCCCATCTTGTGCCCAAAGTGGTTTATCTCCCCAAAAAGCAATGGGGAGCAAAGGGACACGGTGGGGACGCCTGGGGGGTCTCGGCATCCCCTATCCCAGCAGAACGGGGGTGATGGGATGGAGGATGGAAAGATGCTCAGCAAAGATTAGGGACAGGAAATTAAAACCCGGCATCATGGGGGGGACAGCGATGGGCTGGATGGATCAGCCCCAGCACGACACGGCACTGGGGGCTCCGAGCCCCTGTTCCCCCCAGCGACCCCCGGTAAACACCCCACCTTTATTTTATTTTATTTTATTTTATTTTATTTTATTTTATTTTATTTATTTAATTTAATTTAATTTAATTTCATTTCATTTCATTTCATTTCATTTCATTTCATTTTATTATCTTTTGGGTTGTTTTGATTTTTCCCCATTTTTTTGTTGTCAGTGATGGTGGTGCCAGGATCTGGCTGGGAAGGGGAAGGGGAGAGAAGAGGAAAGAGAAGGATGGGGAAAGGGAAAGGGAAAGGGAAAGGGAAAGGGAAAGGGAAAGGGAAGGGGAAGGGGAAGGGGAAGGGGAAGGGGAAGGGGAAGGGGAAGAGGAAGGGGAAGGGAAGGGGAAGGGGAAGGGGAGGGGAGGGGAGGGGAGGGAAGGGAAGGGAAGGGAAGGGAAGGGAAGGGAAGGGAAGGGAAGGGAAGGGAAGGGAAGGGAAGGGAAGGGAAGGGAAGGGAAGGGAAAGGGAAAGGGAAAGAAGGGGAAAGGGAAAGGGAAAGAAGGGGAAGAAGAAGACACAGAAAAAAGAGAAGGGGGAGAGGAAAGGGAAAGGGAAGGGGAAGGTAATGAGGAAGAAGAAGGGTAAGGAGAAGAGGAAAAGAAAAGAAGGGGAAGAAGAGGGGGAAGAAGGGGAAGATGAAGGGGAAGGGAAGAGGAAAGGGGGGGGAAAGGGAAAGGGAGACGGAAAGAAGGGGAAGGGGGAGAGGATAGGGAAAGGGAAGGGGAAGGTAATGAGGAAGAAGAAGGGTAAGGAGAAGAGGAAAAGAAAAGAAGGGGAAGAAGAGGGGGAAGAAGGGGAAGATGAAAGGGAAGGGAAGAGGAAAGGGGGGGGAAAGGGAAAGGGAGACGGAAAGAAGGGGAAGGGGAAGAAGGAGAAGGAGAAGAGGAAGAAGAAAGGGAAAAAAGGGAAAGGGAAAAAAGGGAAAGGGAAAGGGAAAAGAGGGAGAGGGAAAGGGAGAGGAAAATGAAAATGAAAATGAAAAGGAAAAGGAAAAGGAAAAGGAAAAGGAAAAGGAAAAGGAAAAGGAAAAGGAAAAGGAAAAGGAAAAAAAGGTCTGAGCCACCTCCCCCATCTGGTTTCACCCCACTGCCGCTGCAGACTGGTCCCAACCCCCCCACCCCGCTTGGTGACAGCAGCCGGGTCCCAGTGCCACATCCAGCACTTGTCACCGAGCCTGCCCCGCCAGCGTCCCCTGCCTGGTGACATCTGTCAGCTGGGGTGCCGGGAGGGGACAGGGACCGAGGATGTCACACGGGTGCTCTTGCCCAGCACTGACCCGGGGGGACAAGATGCTTGGGGCCGGGGGGACCCTCTGTCCCCACTTTTCCAACTCCCGTTGTCACCACCCAGCAAACACTCCCCACATCCCAGTCCCATGTGTCACCAAGATGGTGAGGTCCCCAATCCCCTGGTCCCCAATCCCCACTGTCCATCAACCAGGGGTGGGGGTCCCTCCCCTGGTTTGGGGGTGACGGGGTGGGGGGGCCTTTCCTTCCAGGGTAGGTTGTAGGTGAGGTTGGGAAGGGCTGGCGACAGGGGACAGGGCAGGGACGAGGCAGCCTTGGGGACACAGGAGGAGCCACGTGGGGCTCTGTGCTCCTGGAGAGGGGTTGTCCTGGTGACATGTACCCCAAGAGTGCTGGGGGAGCTGAGATGGGGTGTTCCTGCACTTTCAGTGTCCCCACACCCTCAGTGTCCCCTTGGCATGTCCCTGCACCCACAGTGTCCCCACATCCTCAGTGTCCCCTCGGCATGTCCCTGGGTGCACCCTGGTTGCATCTTCAGTGTCCCTGCACCCTCAATGTCCCCTTGGCATGTCCCTGGGTGCACCCTTGGTGTCCCCGCACCCTCAGTGTCCCCTTGGCATGTCCCTGGGTGCACCCTTGGTGTCCCCGCACCCTCAGTGTCCCCTTGGCATGTCCCTGGGTGCACCCTTGGTGTCCCCACACCTTCAGTGTCCCCTTGGCATGTCCCTGCGTGCACCCTGGTTGCATCCTCAGTGTCCCTGCACCCTCAATGTCCCCTTGGCATGTCCTCGGGTGCACCCTCAGTGTCCCCTTCGCATGTTGCTTGGTGCACCCTCAGTGTCCCCTCTACATGTCCCTGGATGCACACACAGTGTCCCTGTACCCACAGTGTCCCTTTGACATGTCCCTGGGTGCACCCCCAGTGTCCCTGTACCCACAGTGTCCCTTTGACATGTTCCTGAGTGCACCCACAGTGTCCCTGTACCCACAGTGTCCCTTTGACATGTTCCTGAGTGCACCCACAGTGTCCCTGTACCCACAGTGTCCCCTTGACATGTCCCTGGGTGCACTCACAGTGTCCCCACACCCTCAGTGTCCCTTTGGCATGTCCCTCAGTGTACCCACAGTGTTCCTGCACCCTCAGTGTCCCCTCAGTGTGTCCCCAGGTGCACCCTGGTTGCACCATCAGTGTCCCTGCACCCACAGCGTCCCCTTGGCATGTCCATTGGGTGCACCCTTGGTGTCCCTGCACCCTCAGTGTCCCCTTGTCACATCTCTGGGTGCACCTTTGGTGTCCCTACACCCTCAGTGTCCCCTTGTCATGTCCCTGGGTGCACCCACAGTGTCCCCTTGGTGTGTCCCCAGGTGCACCCTGGTTGCACCCTCAGTGTCCCCACACCCTCAGTGTCCCCTTGGCGTGTCCCTTGGGTGCACACTGGTTGCACCCTCAGTGTCCCCGCACCCTCAGTGTCTCCTTGGCATGTCCATTGGGTGCACACTGGTTGTACCCTCAGTGTCCCTGCACCCTCAGTGTCCCCACACTCTCAGTGTCCCCTTGGTGTGTCCCTTGGGTGCACACTGATTGTACCCTCAGTGTTCCTGCACCCTCAGTGTCCCCACACTCTCAGTGTCCCCTTGGCATGTCCCTTGGGTGCACACTGGTTGTACCCTCAGTGTTCCTGCACCCTCAGTGTCCCCACACTCTCAGTGTCCCCTTGGCATGTCCCTTGGGTGCACACTGGTTGTACCCTCAGTGTTCCTGCACCCTCAGTGTCCCCACACTCTCAGTGTCCCCTTGGCATGTCCCTTGGGTGCACACTGGTTGCGCCCTCAGTGTCCCTGCACCCTCAGTGTCCCCACACTCTCAGTGTCCCCTTGGCGTGTCCCTTGGGTGCACACTGGTTGTACCCTCAGTGTCCCTGCACCCTCAGTGTCCCCACACTCTCAGTGTCCCCTTGGCGTGTCCCTTGGGTGCACACTGGTTGCACCCTCAGTGTCCCTGCACCCTCAGTGTCCCCTTGGCATGTCCCTTGGGTGCACACTGGTTGTACTCTCAGTGTCCCTGCACCCTCAGTGTCCCCGCACCCTCAGTGTCCCCTTGGTGTGTACCTTGGGTGCACACTGGTTGCACCCTCAGTGTCCCCGCACCCTCAGTGTCCCCTTGGCGTGTACCTTGGGTGCACACTGGTTGTACCCTCAGTGTCCCCGCACCCTCAGTGTCCCCTTGGCGTGTCCCTTGGGTGCACACTGGTTGTACTCTCAGTGTCCCTGCACCCTCAGTGTCCCCGCACCCTCAGCGTCCCCTCGGTGTGTCCCCAGGTGCACCCAGGGTGCAGGATGCACCCATGAGCATCCCCTCCCCACGGCCCCATCCATGTACCATGAAAACCACGGGCTAACAAATCACACTGGGCGGTTGCCGGGGAAAAATCAGGCAGGGAAAAGCCCCAAATCAGTGCAATCCACCCCTTGGCCAGGAAATGAGCAGCATTACCGGCCGCCTCCTTCACGCCGGGGTTGGTCCCCACAAAAGGGACCCGCGAGGGACACATCGCAGGGACGGATGGCACAGAGTCCCTGCCAGGGCTCGTGCCGGGTGACAACGAGGTGACGTTGCCACACGAGACCTGCGAATAATCATCTTGTCGGGGAACAAGCCCCAGGGGAGCGCGGGGTCGGTGGCATCAATGCACATGGGTTTACCTGGTGTCCCCAGCTGGGTCACCCTCTGCAGTGGGGACACCCGGTGCTGGCACCGGGTCCCTTGGGACAGGAGACATGGAAGAGATATCAAACCCACAGCCTGGGGTTGGGGACGTTTGTGTGGTCTGGGAAATGTCCCTTCCACATGTCCCATCAGCAGCGTCCCCAGCCATGAAGGACTGAGCTTGGGGACACTCTTGACTCCCACACATCGTCCCCGCGAAGCCACCGGAGCCACCAAGGGATGGCACAAAGCCACTTCCCAAGGGTCCCCTTCATGATTCACCTGCCTGCGAGTGGGGAGGAGGGAGCTCAGCAAACCCCAGGAGGTGACAATGTGTCCCCTGGGTGACAACCCCGCTGTGAGGTGTCTCGGGGTGGGGAAAAGCTGGGTTGAGGTTCCCAGGGGTGGTGGGGGGACTTGGTGACAACCTGGGACTGTGGAGCATCCCTCCTGGGGTTAACTTGGCTGGTCCTTCCCAGCGGGTGACAGCAGTGACATCCCCGGGGAAGCCATTGGGGTGGCCTGGAGCTCCTGGCCATGGTGACCACAGGGCTGGGAATGGGGATGGGGAGGTGACATGGCCATGGTGACCACAGGGCTGGGAGCAGGAACCTGGAGGTGACATGGCCGTGGTGACCACAGGGCTGAGAACAGGGACAGGGAGGTGACACAGCCATGGTGACCACAGGGCTGAGAACAGGGACAGGGAGGTGACATGGTCATGGTGACCACAGAGCTGGGAGTGGGGACAGGGAGGTGACACAGCCGTGGTGACCACAGGGCTGGGAGCAGAGACAGGGAGGTGACATGGCCATGGTGACCACAGGGCTGGGAGTGGGGACAGGGAGGTGACATGGCCATGGTGACCACAGGGCTGGGAGCAGAGACCGGGAGGTGACACGTCCTTTGGGCTGGACGTGTGTCCCCAGCTCCAGCCCTGCACCCAGGTGCACCGAGCCGGGGGTCACATCACCCAGCAAACGGTGACATGGGGACACCAGCCTCTGTCCCCACGTCTGGTGACAGCATCTCCCCAAGCGGGTGCCACCCTGGGGGTCTGGTTGTCACCCCACGCCGGCGCTGAGCTCGGTGGCAACAGCTGATGTGGGTTTGTCACCCGTGGGCCATGGGGACAGGCGTGGTGGCACACGGGGCTGGGCCGCTGCCGGGCCAGCAGCCAGGGCTCGCAGGTAGCCATGGCAACCTCCCGGCGGGATGCTGCGCCGATAAATAGCCAATTTGAAGTGATTCTTCTCAAAAAGCTTTCTCTTTTTTCGATACGTCTGTGCCAGCCAGTCTCCCCGCATTCTCAGCTTCTCCCTTTTTTTTAATACTATTATTTTTGATTCTTTAACTATTATCTTTTCCTTTCTGTCGCAGTCAAGGTCCAGGCGCTGCCGGCGCTGCTGGCTCGCCACGCTAATGGATAAACGTGTGTGTATCTGAGTGTGCGCACGTGTCGGGGTGCACGGGCACGTGTGCGGCTCATGCACATGTGTCTGCATGTGTGTGTGCAGATCCATGCACGTTGTGTTGGTGCGAGCAGCCCTGCAGCAGCGTGTGCTTGTGCACACACGTGTGTGTGTGTGTGTGCAGATCCATGCACGTTGTGTTGGTGTGAGCAGCCCTGCAGCAGCGTGTGCTTGTGCACACACGTGTGTGTGTGTGTGTGCAGATCCATGCACACTGTGTTGGTGTGAGCAGCCCTGCAGCAGCGTGTGCTCGTGCACACGTGTGCGTGTGCAGATCCATGCACGTTGTGTTGGTGCGAGCAGCCCTGCGGCAGCGTGTGCTCGTGCACACGTGTGTGTGTGTGTGCAGATCCATGCACACTGTGTTGGTGCGAGCAGCCCTGCAGCAGCGTGTGCTCCTGCACACGTGTCTGCATGTGTGTGTGCAGATCCATGCACATTGTGCTGGTGCGAGCAGCCCTGCAGCAGCGTGTGCTTGTGCACACGTGTGTGTGTGTGTGCAGATCCATGCACATTGTGTGGTGCAAGCAGACTTGCAGTAGCGTGTGCTCGTGCACACGTGTGTGTGTGTATGTGTGTGTGCAGATCCATGCACACTGTGTTGGTGCGAGCAGCCCTGCAGCAGCGTGTGCTCGTGCACACGTGTGTGTGTGTGTGTGCAGATCCATGCACATTGTGTTGGTGCGAGCAGCCCTGCAGCAGCGTGTGCTCGTGCACACGTGTGTGTGTGTGTGCAGATCCATGCACACTGTGTTGGTGCGAGCAGCCCTGCAGCAGCGTGTGCTCGTGCACACGTGTGTGTGTGTGCAGATCGATGCACACTGTGTTGGTGCGAGCAGCCCTGCAGCAGCATATGCTTGTGCACGTGAGTGTGTGCAGATCAGTGCACACCATATCAGTGCAAGCAGTCAAGTGTGCTCCAGCACACACGTGTGCATGGGATTGTGTGCAGATCCATTCACGCTGTGTTGGTGCGAGCATACCCACAGCAGCATGTGCTTGTGCACACATGTGCATGAGATTTTGTGCATGTGTGCAGATTGGTGAACTCTGTGTCAGTGCAAGCAGCTGCACAGCAGCATGTGCTTGTGCACACGTGTGCATGCGATTCTGTGTGTGTGCATATCTGTGCACACTGCGTGGTGCAAGCAGCCCCGCAGCAGTTTGTGCTTGTGCACACGTGCGTGTGTGCAGATCGTTGCACATTGCATCAGTGCAAGCATTCCTTCAGCAGCCCATGCTTGTGCACTCCACATGTGCGCGTGTGCACATCAGTGCGTGCCGTGTTGGTGTGAGCATCCCCACAGCAGCGTGTGCTTGTGCACACACATGTGCATGGGATTGTGTGTGTACGCACAGATCGGTGCACTCCGTGTTGGGGCAAGCAGCTGCACAGCAGCATGTGCTTGTGCACACGTGTGCATGCGATTCTGTGTGTGTGCAGATCTGTGCACACTGTCAGTGCAAGCAACATGTGCTTGTGCACTCCCCGTGTGTGTGTGCATTGTGCAGACCATGGCGATGAGAGCATCCCCGCAGCAGCGTGTGCTTGTGCACACGTATGCATGGGATTGTGTATGTGTGTGTGCGGATTCGTGCACGTCATGTCAGTGCAAGCAGCCCTGCAGCAGCACGTGCTCGTGCAGTCCATACGTGTGTGTGCAGATCCGTGCATGCTGCCTCAGTGTGAGCTTCCCTGCAGCAGCCTGTGCTTGTGCACACACACGTGCATGTGATTGTGTGTGTGTGTGTGTGTGCAGATCAGTGCGCTCTGCACTGGTGCAAGCCGCCCTGCAGCAGTGTATGTGCGCGTCCTCCGTGTGTGTGCGTGTGCAAATTTGCGCGTGCTGTGGCAGTGCGAGCAGCCCTGCAGCAGCATGTGATTGTGCACATGTGTGCATGCGATTGTATGTGTGTGTACAGATCAGTGCACGCTGTGTCGGTGCAAGCAGCCCCGAAGCAGCATGTGCTTGTGCACACGTGTGTGCGCGCGCAGGTCCGTGCCAGCAATGTGTACTCGTGCACACACACGTGCATGGGATTGTGTGCATGCATGCAGACCAGTGCACGCCACGTCAGTGTGAGCATCTCTGCAGCAGCGTGTACTTGTGCACACACGCGTGCATAGGATTGCACGTGTGTGTGCAGATCAGTGCGCACAGCCCTGCAGCAGCACGTGCTTGTGCACACATGTGTGTGCATATCCATGCACGCCGTGCTGGTGCAAGCATCAGTGCGGCAGCACGTGCTGGGGCGCACACGTGTGCACACGATTGTGTGTGTGTGCACAGATCGATGTGCACTGTGTTGGTGCAAGCAGCCCTGTGGCAACGTGTGCTCGTGCACACACGTGTGTGCAGGATTGTGTGGACATCCATGCACGTCATGTTGGTGCGAGCAGCCCCGTGTGCTCATGCACACACGTGTGCGCGGGATTGTGTACACATCCATGCACATCGTGTTGTTGCGAGCAGCCCCGTGTGCTCATGCACACACGTGTGCGCGGGATTGTGTGCACAACCATGCACGCCGTGTTGGTGCGAGCAGCTCCGTGTGCTCATGCACACACGTGTGCGTGGGATCGTGTGCACATCCATGCACGTCGTGTTGGTGCGAGCAGCCCCGTGTGCTCATGCAGACACGTGTGCGTGGAATCGTGTGCACAGGATCGTGTGCACACCCATGCACGTCATGTTGGTGAGAGCAGCCCTGTGTGCTCGTGCACACACGTGTGCACAGGATTGTGTGCACAGGATCGTGTGCAAATCCATGCACGTCGTGTTGGTGTGAGCAGCCCCGTGTGCTCATGCACACACGTGTGCGTGGGATCGTGTGCACATCCATGCACGTCGTGTTGGCGCGAGCAGCCCCGTGTTCTTGTGCACACACGTGTGCGCAGCATTGTGTGCACATCCATGCACGTCGTGTTGGTTCGAGCAGCCCCGCGTGCTCGTGCACACGTCAGTGTGTTAACCCGGGCACAGCCCCACGTCCCCCCACTCTGTCCCTCTGGGGACGGTCCCAGGGGGTGGCACACGGGGACACTGCAGTGCAGGTGACCCACACCTGCTGCAGAGCCCAAGCTGGTCTGCAGGACTCCACAATCCCCTATCTTCTATATATGAATGTTCTATTTCTGCCTGTCCCCCGTGTCCCCCACGTCCCTGGGGGTCCCATCCTGCTTCCCTCCGCTCCGTCCCCAACCCCGGTGACACAGTGTGACACCGCGGGGCGGGCGGCGATGCCACCGGAGAGACGGAACCCTTGGTTATTAGGGAATCAAAGCGAATGGAGGACAAACCCAGCTCCTCCTCACCCTCCCGGCCCCAAAAAGCCCCCGACACCCATCACTGTCACCGAGTCCCCCAAGAGAGGTGACCCCCCCATCCCGTGGGACCCCCCCAGGCACAACCCGCCTCTGCACCCCCTTCCCTCACCCCAACATTTATTGAGGTTATTTAAATCCTCTTTATTTTCCCTGCTAAGCCGTGGGCGGCTGCTGGGGCGGGAGGAGGGGAGCGCGGGGGGGAGAGAAAAGGCTTCAAATAATGAGCCCCCCCTCCCTGCCCCGTCAATTGATACCATTAAACCCGCCCCCCCCCCCCCCCCAAGTCTTGTCCCCCGTCCCCATCATTGAAACTCCCTTCCCAGCCCTCTGGATGAGCTGGAAAGGAGTCGAGATGCGGGTCCCAGTTTGAGCCCATTTTATGGATGGGTAAACTGAGGCCAGGGGGAGGGTTTGAACCTCCAACCCGAGTGGGGGGACACAGCCCCCCCAGCTCCAAAAATACAAAATCAGGGATGGAGAAAAGAGAAGAGGGAGAGAAAAGGGGGGAAAAAAAGCCTGAAAAGCAGCCGGTGACAGTTTAATGGGGCGGCTGATGAAATAATGAGGGTTTAAAGCCGGTAAAGTCTGGGGAATGTGGGAGCTGATCATTTGCTGAGTTTATTATTGGGTGGGGGGGTGCACATGGGGGACAACCCAGGGGACAGCTGTGACATCGCATGGGGCATCACCCAGGTCCCCTGTAGGGCACCCGCGGTGCGGGGGGATAATATGAGGTGACCCCCCCACCCCCTCGCTAAAAAAAGGCAGTAGCTCCAGTCTGGGGGCACAAAGCACCTTCCTTGTTCCTCGGGGACATTTGGGGACATGGGACACTGAGCCCAACCCGGCTGCACCCAGAGCGGGCAGCACCCAGTGGTTTATAGCGCTCATTTGCAACACGCCCGCTGTCCGCACATCCTCATGCACCCATTTGCACACCCTCCTTGTTCCTTGGGGACATCTGGGGACATCAAACACTGAGCAGCACCCAGAGCAGGCAGCACCCAGTGGTTTATGCACCCTGCATGCCCGAGCGCTGCTCTGTGCCTCAGTTTCCCCCCCGCAAAGGGCTGAGCTCCCGCATCCCTGAAGAGCCGGAGGGGCTCGAAATCCCCCAGCGCCGCGGGGAATGGATCGAGGTGCTTGCGAGTGACTCCGCCATCAATCACGCGGCGTCACGCGCGCTCGCCCCCGCAGCTCTATGTATAGCGGGAGGTGCGGGGCGGCCCCATCCAGCCCGTTCTGCAGACACGGGTGCTCAGCCGGGCTGAGAGCGGAGCAGCTCGGTGGAGCTGCGGGGTGCCCTGAGCCCCTTCGTGTGGTCCCTGAGCTCGGGGATGCGAGGACAGGGGGGGTTCCCAGTGTCACCGCTGCACCCTCGGATGGGACATCAGCTCCGGGTCCTTTCGCCAAATAATCACAGTATCACAGTATCACAGTATGTTTGGGATTGGAAGGGACCTGGAAAGCTCATCCAGTGCAACCCCCCCATGGAGCAGGAACACCCAGATGAGGTTACACAGGAAGGTGTCCAGGCGGGTTGGAATGTCTGCACAGAAGGAGACTCCACAACCCCCCTGGGCAGCCTGGGCCAGGCTCTGACACCCTCACCGGGAACACGTTTCTTCTCATATTTAAATGGAACCTCTTGTGTTCCAGCTTGATCCCATTACCCCTTGTCCTATCACTGGTTGTCACCAAGAAGAGCCTGGCTCCATCCTCCTGACACTCACCTTTTATATATTTATAAGCATTAATAAGGTCACCCCTCAGTCTCTTCTTGTCCAGCTCCAGAGCCCCACCTCCCTCAGCCTTTCCTCACACGGGAGATGCTCCACTCCCTTCAGCATCTTGGTGGCTGCGCTGGACTCTCTCCAGCAGTTCCCTGTCCTGCTGGAACTGAGGGGCCACAACTGGACACAAGATTCCAGGTGTGGTCTCCCCAGGGCAGAGCAGAGGGGCAGGAGAACCTCTCTGACCTACTGACCACCCCCTTCTAACCCACCCCAGGTCCCATTGGCTTCCTGGCCACAAGGGCCCAGTGCTGGCTCATGGTCACCCTGCTGTCCCCAGGACCCCCAGGTCCCTTTCCCCTATACTGCTCTCTAATATGTAATTTCCCAACCTACACTGGAACCTGGGGCTGTTCCTGCCCAGATTCAGGACTCTACACTTTCCCTTGTTAAATTTCATCAGGTTATTCCCCACCCAACTCTCCAGCCTGTCCAGGTCTCTGATGGCAGCACAGCTTCCAGTGTCACCACTGCTCCCAGCTTGGTGTCACCAGCAAACTTGCTGACAGTCACTCTATTCCCTCGTCTAAATCGTTAATGAATATATTGAATAATACTGGCCCCAGCACTGCCCCCTGAGGCACTGCACTAGATACTAGCCTCCAACTGGACTCCGCACCATTGACCACGACTCTCTGGCTTCTCTCCTTAGGCCAGTTTGCAACCCACCTCACTACTCTATTGTCCAGACCACACTTCTTCAACTTAGCTGTGTAATCAAGGGGATGCGGGAGCTCAGCCCTTTGTGGAGGGGGAAACTGAGGCACGGAGCAGCGCTCAGGCACGCAGGGTGCATAAACCACTGGGTGCTGCCTGCTCTGGGTGCTGCTCAGTGTTCCATATCCCCAAATGTCCCCAAGGAACAAGGAGGGTGTGCAAATGGGTGCGTGAGGATGAGCACGTGCAACACAGAGCAGCCGCTGCAGACGTGGGGGCGTGAGCAACAATGCAGATGCAGAGCACAGGTCGCAGACACTGAGCACAGGTTGCATGCGTTGAGCACACGTTGCAGGTGCTGAGCACACGTTGCATGCACTGAGCATGCGCTGCAGACATCAGGCATGTGTTGCAGACGCTGAGAACGTTGCAGACAGTGAGCATGCATTGCACACGCTGTGCAGGTGTTGCATGCACGGAGCATGCACTGCAAACAGTAAGCATGGGTTGCACACACTGAGCATGTGTTGCATGTGTTGCAGACACTGAGCACATGTTGCAGATGCTGAGCATGTGTTGCAGACACTAAGCACATATTGCATGCACTGAACATGTCTTGCATGCACTGACCACATGCTGGAGACACAGCGTGTGCTGCAGACATGGAGCACATGTTGCATGCACGATGCATGCACTGCAAGCACTGAGCATGCGTTGCAGACACCGAGGATGCATTGCATGCACTGAGCACGCATTGCAGATGCTGAGTATGTGTTGCACCCACCACGTATGCATTGCATGCACTGAGCATGTGTTGCAGATGGTAAGCACACATTGCAAGCACTGAGCACAGGTTGCATGCACTGAGCATGCACTGAAGACACTGAGCACACACTGCAGGCACTGAGGATGCATTGCATACACTGAATGCATGTTGTGGATGGCGAGCACATGTTGCAAGCACCAAACATGCATTGCAGGCATTGAGCATGCATTGGAGGCACTGAGCACACACTGCAGAGTGCACTGAGCACATTGCAGATGCTGAGCACATGCTGCATGCACTGAGAACTTGTTGTATGCACCGAGCGTGTGTTGCAGACACTGAGCACACGTTGCATGCACCGAGCGTGTGTCGCAGACACTGAGCACACGTTGCATGCACTGAGCGTGTGTTGCAGACACCGAGCACACGTTGCATGCACCGAGCGTGTGTTGCAGACACTGAGCACACGTTGCATGCACTGAGCGTGTGTTGCAGACACTGAGCACACGTTGCATGCACCGAGCGTGTGTCGCAGACACTGAGCACACGTTGCATGCACTGAGCGTGTGTTGCAGACACCGAGCACACGTTACATGCACCGAGCGTGTGTTGCAGACACCGAGCACACGTTACATGCACTGAGCGTGTGTTGCAGACACTGAGCACACGTTGCACACACCAAGACCATGTTCCCGACCTCAAGTCCACACGTGGACACCAAAGACGGATGCGAGCAGCGGGTGCTGTGCACCGACAGGCACTGCAGACACCGAGCAGGCTCCACACTCACCCCACGTGTCTGTTGGTGCCTGGCACTGTCACCGCTGTCACGCTGTGGCTGGAACAGCCCTGCCCAGCAGCTCGGCTGCTTTGGAGGCCAAGCAGAGATTATTTGGCCCCTGGAACAGGGCAGGGTGAGCGGGGGTGTCCTGGGGTGGAAGGATGGGGAGGAGAAGGACAGATGGACAAGGGTGTAGCTGGAGGAACAGGTGGCTGCTGAGTGGAGGTGGGATGATGGAGGGACAGAGGGAGGGAGGGATGGGTGGATGAGCAGATGGATCAGGGGATGGATGAGTGGGAGGATGGATGGGGGAGGGATGGAGAACAAGTGTGATGGAGCGGCTGAGGGACCTGGGGGGTTCAGCTGGAGAACAGGAGCTGAGGGGAGACCTTCTGATCTCTGAACTGCCTGAAAGGAGCTTGGAGCCAGGGGGGTCGGGCTCTGCTCCCCAGGAACAAGCGCCAGGAGCAGAGGAAACGGCCTCAAGTTGCGCCAGGGGAGGTTGAGGTTGGATGTGGGAACAATTTCTTCCCCAAAGGGCTGTGGGGCATTGGAACAGGCTGCCCAGGGCAGTGCTGGAGTCACCAGCCCTGGAGGGCTGGACAGACAGACAGGAGGTTCTCAGGACATGGGGCAGGGACAGGGGTGGGAATGGTTGGACTCGATGGTCTTGAGGGGCTTTTCCAACCCAAATGATTCAATGGACGGATGGATGGGGGGATGGACAGAGGGAGGGATGGACAGAGGGAGGGATGGACAGAGAGAGGGATGGACAGAGGGAGGGATGGATGAAAGGAAGGATGGATAGAGGGATTGTGAGTTCAATGTGAGTTTTGCTGTGGATTTAGGGTGGTTTCGGCCCTGGCTTTAGGGTGGCTTGGCTGTGGGTTTAGAGTGGACTTGGTTGTGAGTTTAATGTGGGCTTGGCTGTGGGTTTAGAGTGGACTTGGTTCTGAGTTTAATGTGGGCTTGGCTGTGGGTTTAGAGTGGACTTGGTTGTGAGTTTATTGTGGGCTTGGCTGTGGGTTTAGAGTGGATTTGGTTGTGAGTTTAATGTGGGCTTGGCCATGGGTTTAGGGTGGGTTTGATCCTGGGTTTCAGATGGGCGTTGCTGTGGGTTTGGTTGTGGGTTTAGGCTATGCTTGGTCATGGGTTTAGAATGGGCTTGAACGTAGGTTTAGAGCAGAGTTTGATCGTGGGTTTAGTGTGGGCTTGGCTGTGGGTTTAGCCATGGGTTTAGGGTGAGCTTCATCACGGGTTTAGTGTGGGTTTAGTGTTGGTTTAGCCATGGGTTTCGTTGTGGGTTTAGTGTGGGTTTCGTTTTGGGTTTAGAGTGAGCTTGGCTGTGGATTTAGGGTGTTTGCCCATGGGTGTAAGGCGGACTTGGCCTTGGGTTTAGGGTGGGCTTAGTTGTGGGTTTAGCATGGATTTGGCCGTGGATTTAGTGCGAGCTTGGCTATGGGTTTAGAGTGGACTTCGCCGTGGGTTTAGTGCGAGCTTGGCTATAGGTTTAGAGTGGACTTGGCCGTGGGTTTAGGGTGGGCATGGTCATGGGTTTAGCATGAGTTTGGCTGTAGGTTTATGCTGTGTTTGGCCGTGGGTTTGGACATGGGTTTAGGGTGGGCTTGGTCATGGATTTCGGGTGGATTTAGCCATGGGTTTAGAGGGGTCTTGGCCGTGGGTTTACAGTGGGCTTGACTGTAGGTTTAGGGTGCATTTAGCACGAATTTGGCTGTAGGTTTAGGGTGGGCTTGGTCGTGGGTTTGGGGTGGGCTTCGTTGTGGGTCTAGGGTGGGAGTGGTTGTGGGTTTAGCACCGGCTGGGCCATGGGTTTAGAGTGGGCTTAGTTTTGAGTTTAATGTGGGTTTCGCTATGGGTTTAAAGGGGATTTGGCTGTGGGTTTAGGGTGGGTTTGGTGTGGATTTGGCTGTGGGTTTAGTGTGAGCTTGACCATGGGTTTAGGGAGGGTTTGGCCCTGGGTTCAGAGTGGGCTTGGTCCTGGATTTAGAGTGGATTTAGCCATGGGTTTAGGCTGGGCTTGTCCGTAGGTGTGGCTGTGGCCTTAGGCTGGGCTTGGCTGTGAGCTTAGCATGGATTTGGCTGTGGTTCGGGGACGGATTGGGCCATGGGTGTACCCAGCACAGCCCCATGGGTGTCCCCACTGTCCCCAGGACCGTGCCCACCCCAGTGACCCACGGTGACAATCTTGACCCCCCACCCAGCCCTCCTGCCCCCTAACGTCCCCCCTGTGCCCCCCAGTGGCAGCACCACCCCCGCTCCAGGGCACATAATGAGACTAAGGGTGACACCACTCTGTCCCCAAAAGCAGCTCAGTGGCACCTGGAGGGTGCACCCAAGGTTGTCCCCCACCCATGGAGTTCCCCACCTCCCGCTGTCCCCCTGACACACAGACCCAGACACTCCCACGCTGTGTCCCCAAGACCTTTAATTTGGGTGATGGGAAATGGGGGCAGCTCTTGCCACCCCCCACCCTGTGTCCCCCCACCTCTAGTCCCCAGTCTGGGGGGGGTGCAGAGGCTCTTGCTGCCCTGCCTGGCGTGGGGGGGACCCCAGGATGGGGTACCCAGCTGTGACCCCCCCAGCCCTGCGCTGTCACAGCAGGTGGGTGGCCCAGCTGTCCTGTCACCTCCTGTGGGTCACCTTGGGGGGAGGTGAGAGGGTCCGGAGCCGGCAGGACCCCCAGTGGGTGTCAGGGTGCGGGGCTGGCGTGGGTCCCTGAGGGTTGTCCCATGTCCCCAAGGGCTGCCCTGTGTCCCCAAGGGCTGCCCTGTGTTCCCCAAGGGCTGTCCCATGTCCCCAAGGGCTCCCTGCTTGCGGATAAACCTGCAGCACAAGCAGAGCAAAGGGTCAGTGGCATCTCTGTCCCCCTCCCACCTTGCAGGGGGACATCCGTGTGCCCATGTCCCCAGGATGGGGTGACATTGGGACAGCCACTCACCAGAGTGTCACATCTCCAGCTCAGACATTGTGCAGGAGCTGGGGACAAAGCACAGACATGTTAGTCCTTGGTGTCCCCTCGGTGTCCCCGAGCAGCACTGGGAAACAGGGGGACAACCCAGAGCAAGGGGACCCCTGGCACATCCCCAGGACGAGGGGACACTGATGTGTGATGCAGGGGGAACACAGTGTCCCCCCCCTCAGCCCGAGGTGTCACTCACGGTCAGCGGGTCAGTGGCGAAGGCCGCCACGCTCTTCCTCATCTCGCTCTCGTCCCCCCGCAGCGGGATGAGGGACACGTTCCCCAGCCGGGCGTCCTGCTGCCACCGCGACACCCGCACCTTGGAGCTCTCCGAGGGCCACAGGCTCCCCCCGTGCTGGGGACACAGGGGACAGGGGCTGGGGACGGGCGCTATGGTCCTCGGCCACCACGGGGACCTCTTGCCCCATCCCCAGGATGCGGGATGCAGGGATGCTCGGGGACCACAGAGGGCTGAGCATCCTTCTGTCCCTGCTCGCTCCCTACCTGCACGTGGAGGAAGGTGGCGAACCACTCCCGCAGGTCGGCCTGGGTGTCACAGCACAGGTACCTGCGGGGACATGGCGTCAGGGGACACCCAGGGACTCTTGGGGACAGTTGGGACACCAGCCGGTGCTTTGCATGAGGTCTGGTAGCCCGCAGCAGTGGGACAAGGAGACACAGTGACAGCCAGGCTCTGTACACAGAAATCGCCCTCTGCCCCCCCCCCGCAGTGTATCCCTCTATCCTGGGGGGTGTTTATTGTCCCCATGTCCCCCCCAGTCCCGTACCATTGCTGCTTCTCATGCTTCTCGTTCTCATAGAAAACCGTGAAGCCCCAGCTGGAGGGAGACAAGAGACAAGGTGAAGGTGGATGTCCCCAACAGCCCTGTCCTCGAATCCAGTGATCCAGGTGCCAAAGTGTCCCTGTAACGCCCTTGTCCCCGTAACCCCCCATCCCTGCAACCCCCTGTTCTGGCAGCCCCACATCCCCACAACCCCCTGTCCATGCAACCCCAATGTCCCTGCAACCTCCCATTCCCACAGCCCCCCATTCCTGCAACCCCAATGTCCCTGCAACCTCCTGTCCCTGCAACCCCAGTGCCCCTGCAACCCCCATCCCTGCAACCCCAGTGTCCCTCCAAACCCCATCCCTGCAACCCCAGTGTCCCTGCAACCCCAGTGTCCCTCCAAACCCCATCCCTGCAATCCCAGTGTCCCTGCAACCCCAGTGTCCCTGCAACCCCAGTGTCCCTGCAAACCCCATCCCTGCAACCCCAGTGTCCCTGCAAACCCCATCCCTGCAATCCCAGTGTCCCTGCAACCCCAGTGTCCCTGCCTCCCAGCAAACCTGCACGGCCCATCACACACGCTCATGTGCACACACATGCACGCTCACCTGTATGTAAGTACATGCGTTGCACGCACACAGCCACATGCACACACATAAATGCACATGCGCACGCGTACACAGCTCACCGACATGCCTGCGCACACCCACACATGCCCATGAACTTGTGAACACGCACACACCCACATGCACAGAACTTGCTGACATGCACACACACACATGTTCACACGCACTCATGTGCACACACACGCTGACATGCATGCATATGCTCACAGATAGGCACATAAACATATGCACGTATATACACACATGTATGCAACTTGCTGATATCACAGAATCCCAGAATGTCAGGGGTTGAAGGGCCCTGGAAAGCTCATCCAGTGCAATCCCCCCATGGAGCAGGAACACCCAGATGAGGTTACACAGGAAGGTGTCCAGGCGGGTTGGAATGTCTGCAGAGAAGGAGACTCCACAACCCCCTGGGCAGCCTGGGCCAGGCTCTGACACCCTCACCAGGAACAAGTTTCTCCTCCAATTTAAATGGAACCTCTTGTGTTCCAGTTTGAACCCTTTACCCCTTGTCTTACCACTGGTTGTGCCACCCACAGGTGCACATGCATATGCCCGCGCGCTGACGCACACATGCACACACAGGCTGAGAGGCACAACGCCACACACGCACCCGCTTGCACATATACGTGTGCACATGTGCACACACGTGTACAGAACTTGCTGACATGCCTGCACACACACGCCCATGCACTCATGTCCGCACACACGCGCTTGACATGCACATACGCACACGTACACAACTGCCTGACATGCCTGCTCACGTTCCCATACATGTGTGCACACACGTGCCCGTGCACTGACACGCACACACACACTGACACGTGTGCACACACATGTGCACAACCTGCTGACATGCCCGCACACACAGGCACCCATGGACTTATAAGCACACAAAGGCATACGTACACGCGCTCACACATATGCACACGTACATATGCACGTGCTCGCACACATGCACACAACTTGCTGATGTGCCTGCACATGCACATATACATTTACATATGCACACACCTGTACACAGCTTGCTGACGTGTGCACACATACGTGCACACACATGCATGCACACCGGCTGACATGCATGCACACACGTGCACACACCCTCCCCACATGCACATGCTCACATGCACACCCACAAGCACACACACCCCCTCACACGGCCACGGTTCCCCCCCCAGTGCTGCATCCCCATCAGGCACCAGCATCCCCGGTCCCCCCAGCCCTGCAGCCCCTCCCTGGGGACAGGGGACGGGAAAGGGACACGGCTGGGGACAGAGCTGGGGACAGACGGGTCCCTGTGCTGGCACCAGGCTGCAGCAGCGTCCTGCGAGGCTGCTCTGACATCTAGTGGCAAGACGCAGGGCCAGCAGGAGATGTATCCCTGCAGCCAAAATGGCCCTGCCCCATCCCCATCCCCGTCCCCATCCATCTCCATCCCCATCCCGGTCTCCAGTCCTGTCCCTATCCACCTCCATCCCCGTCCCCAGTCGTGTCCCCATCCCCATCCATCTCCATCCCTATGTCCAGCCTTGTCCCCAGCTATGTCCTTGTACCCAACCCCATCCATCTCCATCTCCATCTCCATCCCCATCTCTGTCCCCATCCACCTCCAGCCCCATCTCCAGCCCCATCTCTGCCTCCAGCCCTGTCCCCAACCCTGTCCCTGTCCCCAGCTCTGTCCCTGTCCCCATCCCCATCCATCTCCATCTCTATCCCCATCCTCATCCTGGTCCCCAGCCTTGTCCCCATCACTATCCCCCATCCCTGTCTCTAGCCTTGTCCCCATCCCCATCCATCTCCATCCCCATCCTCATCCCCATCCTTGTCCCCATCCATCTCCA
This sequence comes from Nesoenas mayeri, assembly GCF_963082525.1. Classification (NCBI taxonomy): domain Eukaryota; kingdom Metazoa; phylum Chordata; class Aves; order Columbiformes; family Columbidae; genus Nesoenas; species Nesoenas mayeri. Next base: position 212,717,218 of record NC_137541.1, read on the forward strand.
GCCCCATCTCCAGCCCCACCCCAACCCTGTCCTTGTCCCCAGCACTGTCCCTGTCCCCATCCATCTACATCCCCATCCCCATCCTTGTCCCCATCCTCATCCATCTCTATCTCTGTCCCCATCCTCATCCTTGTCCCCATCCCCATCCATCTCCAGCCCCATGCCTGTTCTCCATCCCCAGCCCTGTTCCCAGCCCTGTCCTTGTCCCCATACCCATCCTCATCTCCATCCATTTCCAGCCTCAGCCCCAGCTCCATCTCCATCTCCATCTCCATCTCCATCTCCATCTCCATCTCCGTCCTCATCCCTGTCCCCAACTCTGTCCTTGTCCCCATCCCCATCCTCATCCCCATCCATCTCCAGCCCCATCCTCATCCTCATCCCTGTCCCCACCAGCCACCCCGTCACCTCTCACCACGTCGGCGGCCGAAGCTTCTTCTTAATGCCCAGATAAACCCTCAGGTTCCTGACGGGCCACTCCTTCTCCGGCTTGTGGCTCTGGGGATAGAGGAACACGACAGCAGGTTAGGGACTGCAGGGCCACCACCAGACCCTTTGTCACTCGTCCCCAACCCCACTGATGGGTTTTGACCCCAAGGCAGGGAGGGAGGAAAAGCTGTAGGGATGATGGGGACGGGGCTCAGCCCAACCAAGGATGAGGGTGACAAGGATGGAGCCGAGGGGACAGGGCAGAGTGGGTGCGTGTCAGCCCTGGCAGAGGTGAGGGGACACAGGAGCTCTGTCCCCACAGCGGGGTTCCCCAGAGATGGTGCTTGTTGCTGGGATGGGGTCTCAAGAACCTGGCACTAGGTGTCCCCCATGGGGACACTCATGTCACATCCCTCTTCAGCATCATGGCCATGGCAGTGGTAACCCCAGCCCCAACCATGTCCCCAAATGTCCCTCCCTGTGACAGGTGATGGGTGTCCCAACCCCCTGGTGTCACTTGGGCTGTCCCCTGCCTCTGAGCATCCCTGGGGGAGGTGACACCCGCCCCTGTGCCAAGTGACATCCCAAGAAGAGCGACAAGGGACAGTGAGATGTCCCCACAAAGCCAGCGACACCACCCAAGTGTCACCCTTTGCTGGGGACATCTCGAAGTGACAAAGCCCCCCCTCACCCGGGATCTCCCCAGTGCCTGGACATGCACCGGGTGACACAATGGGGACCCTCTCCACCCCCCCCAATGTCACCCCCCTGCCTTCATGTGACTTACAAGTGCCCAATCCAATGCCCGCGGGATGGGGGGGCACCAGCCCCTTCCCCATCTCCCTGATGCCAAGGGCAGCAGTGGCCCCAAATGGGGGGACCCCAGATAACAGGGGTGCACTGGGGGGGGGGGGTGACGGTGGGGGCACACGGCGGGATTGGATTTGGGGGTGACCCCAGGCAGCCTTGTAAGGGCAGAGGGTGCAGGACCCCCCGTGGCTGCGCCCCCCCCTACTCACGTTGTCCGGGGGGGGGCTCCGCTGCTTCAGGCTCTGCGCAACAGAGGACGGGGTTACAGCGGCTGTGGGGGACGGGGAGGGGGGGACACGGCCCTGGGGACAGTGATGGGACAGGGTGCGGTGACAGAGCCGGGGGGCAGCTGCATCCCTGCCTGCACTGCCCGTGCACTGCCAGCCCCATCCCTCCCTGCCTGCACTGCCTGTGTGATCCCTGCCTGCACTGCTCGCACACTGCCAGCCCCATCCCTGCCTGCACTGCTCGCGCACTGCCAGCCCCATCCCTGCCTGCTCTGCCTGTGTGATTCCTGCCTGCACTGCCCACGCACTGCCAGCCCCATCCCTGCCTGCTCTGCCTGTGTGATCCCTGCCTGCACTCCCCACGCACTGCCAGCCCCATCCCTGCCTGCACTGCCTGTGTGATCCCTGCCTGCACTGCCCACGCACTGCCAGCCCCATCCCTGCCTGCCTGCACTGCCAGCCCCATCCCTGCCTGCACTGCTCGCGCACTGCCAGCCCCATCCCTGCCTGCTCTGCCTGTGTGATTCCTGCCTGCACTGCCCACGCACTGCCAGCCCCATCCCTGCCTGCTCTGCCTGGGTGATCCCTGCCTGCACTCCCCACGCACTGCCAGCCCCATCCCTGCCTGCTCTGCCTGTGTGATTCCTGCCTGCACTGCCCACGCACTGCCAGCCCCATCCCTGCCTGCTCTGCCTGTGTGATCCCTGCCTGCACTCCCCACGCACTGCCAGCCCCATCCCTGCCTGCACTGCCTGTGTGATCCCTGCCTGTACTGCCCATGCACTACCAGCCCCATCCCTGCCTGCCTGCACTGCCTGTGTGATCCCTGCCTGCACTGCCCACGCACTGCCAGCCCCATCCCACCCTGCCTGCACTGCCTGTGTGATCCCTGCCTGCACTGCCAGCCCCATCCCTGCCTGCACTGCCAGCCCCATCCCTGCCTGCACTGCCCATGCACTGCCAGCCCCATCCCTGCCTGCACTGCCAATCCCATCCCTCCCCGCACTGCCCATGCAATGCCGGCCCCATCCCTGCCTGCACTGTCTATGCAATCCCTGCCTGCACTGCCCGTGCGCTGCCAGCCCCATCCCTCCCTGCCTGCACTGCCTGTGTGATGCCTGCCTGCACTGCCCATGCACTGCCAGCCCCATCCCTGCCTGCTCTGCCTGTGTGATTCCTGCCCGCACTGCCCATGCAATGCCAGCCCCATACCTGCCTGCACTGCCAACCCCATCCCTGCCTGCACTGCCCATGCAATGCCAGCCCCATCCCTGCCTGCACAGTCTATGCAATCCCTGCCTGCACTGCCCGTGTACTGCTAGCCCCATCCCTGCCTGCTCTGCCTTTGCAATCCCTGCCTGCACTGCCTGTGCACTGCCAGCCCCATCCCTGCCTGCTCTGCCTTTGCAATCCCTGCCTGCACTGCCCGTGCACTGCCAGCCCCATCCCTGCCTGCTCTGCCTTTGCAATCCCTGCCTGTACTGTCAGCTCCATCTCTGCCTGTGCTGCCAGCCCCATCCTTGCCTGCACTGCCCGTGCAATGCCACCCCCTCCCTGCCTGCACTGCCAGCCCCATCCCTGCCTGTGTGATCCCTGCCTGCACTGCCAGCCCCATCCCTGCCTGCACTACCCATGCGATGCCACCCTATGTATCCCACAACTTCAGGGACACCCAGCACATTGTCACAGCACAGCTGGGAAGGAAAGCGCAGGCAGGGGCTGGGCAGGGCAGGCAGGGGCAGGCGGGAGCGCTGCCAGGCAGCAGGCAGCAGGCAGGCAGGGCTCACCCGCACTTCCTTGTAGAGGCGCAGGCAGGTGTGGGTGAGGATGAAGTAGCGGTCGTGGAAGCCGGTGCTCAGCCCCAGCCCCAGCAGGTTCCTCTCCTCCCGGAACTTCATCAGCCCGTGCTTGCAGTCGCCCACTCTGCTGGCTGGGGGGCACACGCCTCAGTTTCCCCGTTCCCCCCCAGAACGGCATTGGGTGCAGAGAGCCCATCCTGGGGGGCAATAACAGGGGGAACCCCTCCTCGTCCCCAGCAGATGCTGCTTGCCCCACAGTGCTGCTCCTCTGGCCGTGACCCCATACTGGAGGCTACTGGGGGCTATTGACCACGTGCTAATGGGCTGGTGCCCCCACAGCATGGCCAGGGAGATGCAGCCCTGGGGTGGTGGAACCTGTGGGGATCCTCTGCAGGTCGCAGCTGGCAGGACACAGAGGTGTCCCCATGCCCACCCCTGTCCCCATCCCATCACCATCCACATCTCCGTCCCACCCCGTCCCCATCTCCATCCCTATTCCACACCCATCCCCATCCCCACCTCATCTCCATCCCTATCCCATCCCATCTCCATCCCCATCCCCATCTATATCCCCATCCCCATCCCAACCACATCCCCATCTCCACCCCCATCCCAATCCCCACCTCCATCCTATCTCATCCCCATCTCTGTCTCCATCTCCATACCAATCCCAACTCCATCCCAACACAATCCCATCTCCACCCAATCCCCATCTCAATCCCATGCTGATTTCCCTACCAATCCCCATCGCCATCTCCATCTCTGTCTCGATCTCCATCTCCATCCCAATTCCATCTCCATTCCCATCCCAGCCCCATCTCCATTCCTTTCCCCATCTCCATCCCCATCCCATCTGCATCTCCATCCCAATCCCATCTCCATACCCATCTCCACCTAATCCCCATTGTCATCACAATCCTTTGCCCATTCCCCACCTCATCCCCATCTCCATCTCCAACCTCATTTCCATCCCATCTACATCCCCATCTCCATCCCATCCCACCAGTCTCCCAGCCAGGACCCCGGCTCCCAGTTCCTCACCGAGGTAGATGAGCATGTTCTCCATGGCCAGTTGCTTCTTCACCACCAGGTAGCTGTCCGTCCCCAGGCCGTGCAAGATGGGCAGGACTTTTTCCGAGTAGTGCAAGGGCCGTTCTGTGGGGCAGGGGGACAGGCAGGGCTCAGGCAGCATCCCCAGGGTGGCACCCACCAAGTCGAGGGGTCACAGGACCAGGGTCCCATCCTGCCCACACCAAGCTCTTGTCTGCTTGCTGCCCATGGGGACCTCAGGGCTGCTCCTGTTGGTGGCCGGGGAGCCCAGACACGACCCACCCCAAGCTTCAAGGGTATTTGGACCCCCCAAGGATGCAGAGAGATGTCCTGTAGGTCCTGGCCTAAACCATCCGCCCCTCTGCAGCGCTCGGCCACGTGCAACTGAGATGTGGCACCACAGGTGTCATCCCCCAAGAGATGGAGCCCAGCCCAGCACTGCTCTGTGGTGCTGTCCCCATGGGAGCCTTCTTGTCCCCATCACCATGTCCATCAGTGTCACCATCACCATTGCCATCTCTATCACCATTACCACCATCATCACAGTCACCATCTCCATCGCTATCTCCATGTCCACCTCTGTCACCTTTGTTATCTCCATTTCCATATCCATCTCCATCACCATGTCTATTCCCATCTCAGTCTCCACCCTCATCTCTGTCACCATCACCATCTCCATTTCCTTCTCCATCTCTGTCAGTATCTCCATTGCCATCTCCATCACCATCTCAATTTCCATTTCCATCTCCATCACCAGCTCCATCACTGTTACCATCTCCATCCTCATCTCTGTCACCCACTGTGTCACCATTACTGTCTCTATCGTCACCATCTCCATCTCCATCACCATCTCGATTTCCATTTGCATCTCCATCACCAGCTCCATCACTGTTACCATCTCCATCCTCATCTCTGTCACGATCACTGTCTCCATCGTTGTCACCATCTCCATCATCGGCACCATCACCATCATCGGCACCATCACCATCACATTCACTATCACTGTCACCATCACCGTCACCATCACCATCATCATGTCACCACCTCCATCACCATCCCCAGCCCCACCATCCTCACACCCCCACACCAACCTGCCTCCTCCCTCTCGTTCACTTCAAAGCAGCTCCAATAGTCCTTCTCCTTCATGACGATTTTCCTCCGGTCCAGGATCTCGAAGGTCAGCTCCTCAGCTGTCATTGTGGCCGGGATCTGGGAGGATGAGACGGAAGGAGGGGACAGGTCTCCACCAGCCGGTGCCCAAGGCCATTCCACCCTCATGCCATAGAGGTGCCATCTCAGAGCGTGTGCCCAGTGCCACCACGGAGGTTTAGGGGTCCTGTCCCCTCTGTGCCCTCACCTTGATGTGCTGCTCTGCCTCCGTCTTCTTCTCCTCCAGGTAGACAGTGCAGATGAAGTCCCCGGCTTGCTGGAGAGCAACGGGAAAGACCTTCAACCCATAGCTTCCCACATGTGGGCTAAATCCCCACACACAGCATGGACACCACCCTGGGGCATCCCCAGGAGAAGCTGGAGCAGGTCCCACATGAAGAAGGTGCTCCAGGAAGGCCCCATGTCCAGGACTCACCTGCGTCCCGCTGGACGCTGCCTCTCGCATCTTCATGATGGCCATGATCTCATCCTGCTGCTTCTTCATCTCCTGGTCATTGACCTGCCAAGGAAGAGGAACCATCAGGGCTGAGCAGACCACCCTTGGGTGGTGGGTGGAGGGCAGCAGATGTGGGTCCCCAAGCTCCAAGCTTGGGTGTCTCCAGGGTTTGCAGGGACATGGACCCCATTCCCCTCATCACAGAATGGTTGAGGTTGGAAAGGACATCTGGAGATGATCATCTAGTCCAACACAAGCAAGGAGTTCCTCTGAAGCAAGGGGATGTCTATAGAATAGATCCAGCTCCATCCTCCTCCCACTTCTCCATGCGCTGGGAATGTCCACACTGATCCAGGCCCCCATCCCCAGAGCAGTGTGGTGGGGCTGGTGAACCTACGTTGAAGATCTTCATGTAGTGGCTGATGAGGTCCTCCACCACACGCCCAGCCTTGTAGTCCTTCCCGTCCGTCTGGAAGAGCGTGGGTCCAAAGACGATGGCCAAGTTGTGCGTGTTCATCTGGTTCTCCCCAGAGAAGCGCTGGACCCTGCGGGGACCCCCATGACAATTCCTGCCCCTGGGAGCCCCACTTTGGTCTCACCAAGAGGAATGTCCTCCACGCCGGGATGTGACACTCAGCTTTGGGCAGATCCTGACCCCAAACCCCCTTCCCTGGGACATGAGCCAAGGGATGAAGGTTCTCCTTCACCCCAGGACCCCGCCACGGAGGGCACGATGCCCCACAGGGGCTTGGGGACCCCAGGCTTGGCCACACAGTGTCCCCGCTGCCCACACCATACCGGAAGAGGTGGTTGATGAGTGCCTTCAGCGTTGCCCGGTTCACCGTGGGGAGGGCGCTCAGGAGCCGCCGGTACTCGCTGATCTTCTCCTCCTCGTCCTCCAACGCTGCCAGAGGGGCAGGAAGGAGAGAATGGCAGGGGGATGAAGGTGAGATTGAGAGTCACAGCCCCATTGTCCCCTCTCCAAACCCCACCATGGGGATGGAGCATCCCAACTCCACAGAGCTGGAGCATCCCAGGGCTGCAGCATCCCAGTTCCAAAAGGCTGGGGCACCCCAGCTCCACAGGGTCAGAGCATCCCAATACTGGAGCATCCCAGCTCCATGGACTGGAGCATCCTAGGCCTGGAGCATCCTGGTTCCACAAGGCTGGATCATTCCAGCTCCATGGGAACAAAGCATCTCAGTTGCATGGGGCTGGAGCATCAGAGCTCCATGGAGCCAGAGCATCCCAGCTCTGCAGTGACGGAGCATCCTGGCATTGGAGTGTCCCAACTCCATGAGACAAGAGCATCCCAGTTCTATGGGGCCAGAGCATCCAAGGGCTGAAGTGCTGGAGCATCCCAGCTGCATGGGACTGGATCATCACAGCTGCACAAAGCAGAACATCCCGGCTCCACGGGGCTGGAGCATCCCAGGGTCAAAGCATCCCAGTCCCATGAGGTTGGAGGACCACAGCACTGGAGTGTCCCAGCTTCACAGGACTGGAGCATCCCAGCTCCATGGGGCTGGAGCATCCCAGGGCTGGAGCATCTCAGTTCCATGAGGCTGGGACATCCCAGTTCCATGGAGTCAGAGCGTCCCAGTACTGGAGCATCCCAGCTCCATGGGGCCAGAACATCCCAATATTGGAGCACCCAGTTCCATGAGGCTAGGACATCTCAGTTCCATGAGGCTGGGGCATCCCAGTTCCATGGAGTCAGAGCATCCCAGGGCTGGAGTATCCCAGCTCCATGAGACCAGAGCATCCCAGTTCCACGGGGCCAGAGCATCCCAGGGCTGGGGTATCCAGTTCCATGAGGCTGGACCATCCCAGTACTGAAGCATCTCAGCTCCATGGGACTGGATCATTCAGCTCCATGGGGCTGGAGCATCCCAGCAAAGAAATGTCCCAGCTCCATGAGGCCAGAGCATCCCAGCTCCATGGGGCCAGAATATCCCAGCTCTGTAGAGTCAGAGCATCCCAGCTCGGTGGCTCATGGCTGTTCTGCCGCTGGATGCGTCCATCCCCTGTATTCAGTGGCCAGATCCAGAAGCAAAGGGCAGGGGGGCTCTGTCTCTTTGCCCTGGCTCAGCCCCAGCCCACCAAGCTCCTCACCCACCAGCTGAGCCCCCTGCAACACCTGGAGCCCAGATGTGCCCCCCAATCCTCACACCCCCCTCCCAGGGCTCACCCGTCGCTTGCAGCCACTCGGGCCCCCAGCGCCCGGTGAAGAGCCCATCCCCGAGGTCGCGGAAGAAGCGTTTGAGAGTGTTGGCGACATCATCCACCTGGTGCTCGCCCTCCTTCAGGCGGACACTGCGGGCGTCCCGGCGCAGCATCTCCAGCAGCCCCGTGGTTTTTGAGTTCTGCCCGCTCTTGCGGTAGATGCCCTCGGACGTCAGCCCTGTGGTGGTGACAGTGGGGGTGAGACATCTCCTCTATGGAGGACAAGGACTCCCCACCTGTCCAAGGAGCTGCGGGCTGGAGCAGTGAGCTGGAGTGCTCCCATGGAGCTGGAGCTCAGGGAGGGATGGAAACATGTCATGAGTGTGTCAGGTCTCAAGCTAATGCGTGACACTGATGTAATGACCCAAATCATAGAAATTCAGACAGGTTGGGGTTGCAGGGACCTCTGGAGATCATCCAGTCCAACCCACCTAGAGCAGGATCACCAGAGCAGATCACACAGGATCCCAGGGGGTTTGAATGTCTCAGAGAAGGAGACTCCACACCCGCTCTGGGCAGCCTGGGCCAGGCTCTGGCACCTCCCAGCACACAAGGTTCTGCTCATGTTCACATGGAGCCTCCTGTGTTTCAGTCTGTGCCCGTTGCCCCTCACCCTGGCGTTGGGCACCACTGAGCAGAGTCTGGTCCATCCTCTGACACCCACCCTGACATATTGATCCATTGATCACATCCTTCTCAGCTTCTCCAGCTCAGCAGCCCCAGCTCTCTCAGTGTCTCCTCATCACAAAGATGCTCCAGACCCCTCAGCATCTTTGTGTCCCTCCCTGGACTCTCTCCAGTGATTCCTTGTCCTTAAACTGGCCCCAGTTCTGCAGATGTGGCCCCACCAGGTCAGCAGAGGGGGAGAAACAACCTCTCTGATCTGCTGCCCACACTCTTCCTCACATACCCCAGGTACCATTGGCCACAGGGCACATTGGTGGCTCATGGTCACCCTGTTGTCACCACAACTCCCAGGTCCTTCTCCAAAAGCTGCTTCCCAGCAGCTCAACCCCAACCTGTGCTGGTGCTGGGGGTCATTCCTCCCCAGGGACAAGACCCTGCACTGGCTTTGGCTGAACTTCATTAGTTTCTAATACTAATTAGGTAGCACACCAGCACGTACCGCACTGGGTGATGTAGTCGATGCACCGATCCACCAGCAACGGGACGTCCGACTCCGTCAGCTGCTGCTCCGACAGGGTGTCCCCCGAGGTCCCCGCCGCTTTCTGGATGGCGTGGAGCCAGCCCAGGAAATCCAGTTTCCTCTCCCCCTGGATGTACAGCGTCCTGCCGGCGAGCCTGGGTTAGCGGGGGGCCACGACACCCCCAAACCCCACTGCATGGCCAGGACCCCCCCTGGGGTGGTCCTGGGGATGGTCTTGACTCCCTTCTGGGGGTCCCATAGGGAGAGTGAAGGCACCCCAGCATGAAGATGGGCTTGGGCAGGGGGTGATAATTTGCTGGGGGGGTCTAACCTCCATCTCCCCCCCCCTACTTTCTGCTCTTACCTTCGCCTCTCCACCAGCACCAGCACCTCGTTGTCACCCTGGATGGCTGGAAGGGATGGCAGAGAGTCTGTCACCCAGGGGAACTGGGGTCACCTCGGGGGACAGGGGGTCACCCAAGGAGAGAGGGGATCACCCAGAGGAATGGGGATCACCCCTGGGGACAAGGGGCCTATTGGGGGAACAGGGGGTCACCCAGGGGAAGGGGGGGTCTCTTAGGGGGTACATGGGGTCACCTGTGGGAACAGGGGGTCACCCAGGGGAATTGGGGTCACCCAGGGGAATTGGGTCACCCCCTGGGACAGGGGGTCACCCGGGGGGCAGGAGGTCACCCAAGGGAATGGAGGTCAACTGTGGGGACAGGAGGTCACCCAGGGGACAGGGGATCACCCAAGGAGAGAGGGGATCAGCCAGGGGAATGGGAGTCACCCCTGGGGACAAGGGGCCTATTGGGGGAACAGGGGGTCTACCAGGGGGTACATGGGGTCACTCGTGAGAACAGGGGGTCACCCAGGGGAATTTGGGTCACCCCATGGGACAGAAGGTCACCCGGGGGGCAGAGGGTCACCCAAAGGAATGGAGGTCAACTGTGGGGACAGGAGGTCACCCAGGGGACAGGGGGTCACCTGAGGGAACAGGAGGTCACCCAAGGGGATGGGGTCACTGGAGGGGAACAGGGGGTCACCCAAGGGGACAGGAGATCACCCAAGGGCACAGGGAGTCACCCAGGGGAATTGAGTGGACAAGAGGTCACCCAGGGGGAACTGAAGGTAACTTGGGGAGACAGGGGTTACCCAGGGAACAGAGGATCACCCCAGGGAATGGGGGTCACCCCAGGGAATGGGGGTCAGCCAGGGGAAGTGCTAACCCCCCCAACCCCATGGGTTGGCCATGTCAACAGGTCCAGCTCCATCCCCAACTTTCCAGGCCTGAAGAAGAGGATGATAAGGAGGAAGAGCTCCCACGTCCCACCCAGTGCAAGGACCCCCATGTGGGCAGGATTTGGGGGACACCCCCCTCTCCCCAAGGTCCCCCCGGACACGCACAGAGCTCCTGGAGCTTGCGGAGCTGCAGTGGCTCCTGGCGCTGGTTGTCCTCGGAGGAGACGTGGAGTGCGGAGCCGGCCAGGGCGAACCAGCCCTCCCGGGCTCGCTCCAGGTCCAGCCCCCCCTTGTAATTCAGCCGCCCCACACGCTCGAAATCCAGCGCCAGCAGCTCCTCAGCGCGGGGAGGGACGAAGGACTGAGGTGGGGACACGAGGGACAGGTCAGTGTCACCAGAGTGGGTCCCCACAGCCACCCCAGGCCGGCGCGTCCCACCTTGGCGATGGATTTGAGCCATTCCCGTGCGGAATCGGGGCTCTCGAGCCCAAAGAGGTAGAGCCGCTCCGACTCGGTGTAGAGCTCGAACGTGTTCTCGATCCTGCGATAAAGGGGGACACGGGGGTGGTTGGGTGGCAGGGGTGTCCCAAGGGTGGGAGCATCTGATGCTGGGGACCCCTTGTGCATCCCCAGGCTGTGTGTAGGGTCTGATGTGGAGTATAGGGGCTACAAAGGGGCTACAAATGGGCTACAAAGGTATTACAAAAGGGTTACAAAGGGGCTGCAAAACAATTGCAAAGGGGTTGCAAATGGGCTGCAAACAGGTTGCAAAAGGGTTACAAAGGGGCTGCAAAGGGGTTGCAAAGGGGCTGCAAACAGGTTGCAAAGGGGTTGAAAAGGAGCTGCAGAAGGGTTACAAAGGGGCTACAAAGGGGTTGCAAAAGTGTTGCAAAGGGGTTAGAAAGGGGCTACAAAGGGGTTACAAAGGGATTGCAAAAGGGTTCCAAAGGGGCTGCAAAACAGTTGCAAAGGGGCTGCAAACAGGCTGCAAAGGGGTTGAAAAGGAGCTGCAGAAGGGTTACAAAGGGGCTACAAAGGGGTTACAAAGGGATTGCAAAAGGGTTCCAAAGGGCCTGCAAAATGATTGCAAAGGGGTTGCAAAGCAGCTGCAAAAGGGTTGCAAGGGGGGTGCAAAAGGGTTGCAAAGGGGCTGCAAACAGGTTGCAAGTGAGTTACAAAGGGGTTACAAAAGGAGATTGCAAAAGTGCTGCATAGGGGTTACAACGGGGTTGCAAAGGAGCTGCAGTGGGGTTACAAAGGGGTTACAAACGGATTGTAAAAGTGCTGCAAAGGAGCTACAGAGGGGTTAGAAAGGGGCTACAAAGGGATTGCAAAAGTGCTGCAAAGGGGTTACAAGGGGGCTGTGAAGGGGTTACAAATGGGCTGCAAAGGGGTTACAAAAGGGCTGTAAAGGGATTACTAAGAGGTTACAACGGGGCTGCAGAGGCATTACAAAAAGATTGCAAAGGGGCTGCAAAAATTTTACAAAGGGGTTGCAAAGGGGCTGTGAACAGGTTACAAGTGGGTTACAAAGAAGTTAGAAAGGAGATGCAAAGGGGTTACAAAGTGATTGCAAAAGTGCTACAAAGGGGCTACAGAGGGGTTACAGAGGGATTACAAAGGGTCTGTGGAGGGGTTACAGAAGGATTGCAAAGGGGTGGCAAAGACATTACAAAAGGGTTACAACAGATCTACAAAGGGTTTACGAAGGGGCTGGCAAGAAAGTTCCAAAGGGGTTAACAAAGGGCTTGCAGAGGGGCTACAAAGGGGCTGCAGCAGAGTTGCAAAAAGGTTGCAAAGGGATTACAAAAGGGTTACAACGGGGCTACAAAGGGTTTACAAAGGGGCTGCAAAGGAGATGGCAAGCAAGTTACAAAGGGGTTAACAAAGGGGCTGCAGAGGGGCTGCAGGGGACTTGCAAAAGGATTGCAAAGGGTCTGCAAACGGATTACTAAGGGCTTACAAAAGGGCTGCAAAAGAGGCACAGAGGGGCTGCAAAGGGGTTACAAAGGGGTTACAAAGGGGTTACAAAGGGGTTACACAGCCTCCTTGCAAAGCCAGCTGGCTCAGGCAGGTGACACAAGCCAGGGGACAGCAGAGGGGTTGGGGACAGAGGTGCTATATTGGGGTGTTACAGGTTATCAGGGTGCTACATTGGGGTGCTATAGGATATTGGGGTGTTATAGGAGATCAGGGTGCTGTACTAGGGTGCTATAGGAGATCCGGGTGCTATACTGGGGTGCTATAGGATGTCAGGGTGCTATATTGGGGTGCTATAGGATATTAGAATGCTATAACATAGAATCATAGAATGTCCTGAGTTGGAAGGTACCCACAAGGATCATCGAGTCCAACTCAGGGTGCTATAGGATTTTGGGGTGCTATAGGATATCAGGGTGCTATATTGCGGTGCTATAGGATATTGGGGTGCTAGAGGAGATCAGGGTGCTACATTGGGGTGCTATAGGATATTGGGGTGCTACAGGATATCAGGGTGCTATATTGTGGTGCTATAGGATGTCGAGGTGCTACAGAATGTTGAGGTGCTATAGGAGATCAGGATGCTATATTGGGGTGCTATAGGACATCAGGGTGCTATATCGGGGTGTTATTGTATGTGGGGGTGCTATGGGATATCAGAGTGCTATATTGGGGTGCTATAGGATAGTGGGGGTGCTATATCAGGGTGCTATGGGATGGGGGGTTGCTATAAGACACAGGGGTGCTATATCAGGGTGCTATGGGATGTGGGGGTGTTATAGCAGGGTGCTATTGGATGAGGGGGTGCTATAGGACGCAGGGGTGCTATATCAGGATGCTATGGGATATGGGGGTGTTATAGCAGGGTGCTACTGGATATGGGGATGCTATAGGGTGCGGGGGTGCTATAGCAGGGTGCTATGGGATGTGGGGGTGTTATAGCAGGGTGCTATTGGATGGGAAGGTGCTATAGGACGCAGGGGTGCTATATCAGGGTGCTATGGGATGTGGGGGTGTTATAGCAGGGTGCTATTGGATGGGGGGGTGCTATAGGACGCAGGGGCCCTATATCAGGGTGCTATGGGATGTGGGGGTGTTATAGCAGGGTGCTACTGGATATGGGGGTGCTATAGGATGCGGGGGTGCTATATCAGGGTGCTATGGAATGTGGGGTGTTATAGCAGGGTGCTATCAGATGGGGGGTGCTATAGGATGTGGGGGTGCTATATCAGCGTGGTATAGGATGTGGGGTGTTATAGCAGGGTGCTATTGGATGGGGGGTGCTATATCAGGGTGCTATGGGATGTGGGGGTGTTATAGCAGGGTGCTATTGGATCGGAAGGTGCTATAGGATGCAGGGGTGCTATATCAGGGTGCTATGGGGTGTGGGGGTGTTATAGCAGGGTGCTATTGGATGGGGGGGTGCTATAGGACATGGGGGCGCTATATCAGGGTGCTATGGGATGTGGGGGTGCTATAGCAGGGTGCTATTGGATGGGGGGTGCTATAGGATGTGGGGGTGCTATATCAGGGTGCTATGGGATGTGGGGTGTTACAGCAGGGTGCTATCAGATATGGGGTGCCATGGGATGTGGGATGTTACAGCAGGGTGCTATGGGATGGGGGGGTGTTATAACAGGGTGCTATGGGATGTGGGGGTGCTCGGGGGGGTGCAGCCTCACCCGTGGCTGTGGGGGGGGTTGTTGACCAGGCAGACGATCTCCCCCACCTTGATCTCGCCGTTGGGGACGGCGTTGCGGTCGTTCTCGTAGTAGCTGAGGACGCCGTCCTGCAGCGTGCACCAGCGCCGGCTGAACTCTGCACGGCACAGGATGGTGCTGGGAACCCCCATTTTGGGGCTGCCACAGCCCCCCCCAATCCCTGCACCCTGATTTCCCAGCCCCCTCGGACCCCAACTCCCACCCCGTACCTTCCTGGCCTTTCCGCTCGCCCACGGGTTTGGCCATGGAGGGGGTTTTGTAGAGGAAGCCATGGTGGGTGACGGAGGGAAGGGACACTGAGTAGGGCTTGTCCTCGCTGCCCCCCACCTCCAAACGTGGCGGTTCTGTGAAAAAACGGGGTGACGAGCTGTCATGGGGGGGCTGCTGGGAGGGCATCCTGCATCCCACACCCCGCATAGCATCACAGAATCGTTTTGCTTGGGAAAGCACCTCAAGATAATCAATTCCAACCATAACCCAGCCCTGTCCTGCCCCATGTCCTAAGAACCTCATGTCCCTCTGTCCAGCCCCCCAGGGCTGGTGACTCCAGCACTGCCCTGGGCAGCCTGTTCCAATGCCCCACAGCCCTTTGGGGAAGAAACTGTTCCCACATCCAACCTCAACCTCCCCTGGTGCAACTTGAGGCCGTTTCCTCTGCTCCTGGCGCTTGTTCCTGGGGAGCAGAGCCCGACCCCCCTGGCTCCAAGCTCCTTTCAGGCAGTTCAGAGATCAGAAGGTCTCCCCTCAGCTCCTGTTCTCCAGCTGAACCCCCCAGATCCCTCAGCTGCTCCCATCACATTGTGCTCCAGCCCCTCACCAGCTCCGTTCCCTTCTCTCCACTCGCTCCAGCACCTCAAGGCCTTTCTTGGTGTGAGGAGCCCAAAACTGCCCCCAGGATTGGCGGTTTATTCCCCCCAGGTCCCAGCACAGGGACGGTCACTGCCCTGGTCCCGCTGGCCACCCCAGTGCTGGTACCAGCCAGGATGCTGGTGGCCCTTTGTCCAGATCCCTCTGTAGATCGTTCCCACCCTCCAGCAGATCAACACTCCACCCAACTCGGTGTCATCTGCAGACTTACTGAGAGTGCAGTAAATGCCCTCACCCAGGTCACGGATCATATTAAACAGTCCTGCAGCTGGAATAAGAGCCCAGGGCTCTGCCACGTCCTCCCCATGTCACCATGGTCGTGTGCCTCACTTTCCCCACCTTGCCCCCAACAAGAGGCATCCCCCGTTTGGTCTGGGGACCAGGCAGAGCTGGGGTGTGGGGACACTTCTAAAGGGGCAAGGACACCAGTGGGGCTGCCCAGAGACAGAGAACCCCATGGGGACACAGCACCGCGCCACCCACGGCATGGACCTCGGTGACGCCGGGACTCTGGTGACACCTGCCAGCGCCAGCAGGACAAGCGCAGGGTTTGGCTTTCCTGGCTCACCGGGGCGGCCTCGCTGCTCTCCCAGTCCCCTGTTTGTACTGGGCTGACTGGAGCGGCCGCAGCCCCAGTCCTGGGTGAGCTCCAGCTTCCGTGGGCCGGACTTGGCCCCCGCGGCGCTGAGGGAGGTGACACCGCGCCAGCCCCGGCACACCCGCACACCTCCCAGCCCAGGGCCACCCCGGGGCAGGGCGGGGGTCGGGACTGGGGGGCCCTCAGCCCACCCACAGTGGGGTTGGGGGGCACGGGAGAGGGGGTGTAGAATGGTTAGACCACCCTGGCCCTAATAGGGGCGCTTGGGTGGGGGGACATTCCTGGGGGCTGCGGGGGTGCTGGGGTGTAGGGGCATTCCCTGGGACACTTGGGTGAGGGGACACTTTCTGGAGACATTCAGATGGGGGGACATTCCCCAGGGATGCTTGGGTGGGGGGACATTCCCAGGGGACATTCCCTGGGGATACTGGAGTGGGGGGACATTCCCCAGGGACACTTGGGTGGGGGGACACTTTCTGAGGACATTCCCTGGGGATACTGGAGTGGGGGGACATTCCCCAGGGACACTTGGGTGAGGGGACACTTTCTGGGGACATTCCCCAGGGACACTTGGGTGGGGGGACATTCCCTGGGGATACTGCAGTGGGGAGACATTCCCTGGGGACACTTGGGTGGGGAGACATTCCCCTGGGACAGCCACAGCGTACCAGGATGGTGCCGGAGGGCTGTCCCCACCCCTCCCATTCCCATTGTCCCCATTGTGCCAAACCACATCCCCAATTGGGATAGAACCTCCCCTCCCCATCCCCCCATCCAAAGGTCCCCAAAACCCCCTTCCCGGGGTGCACAGAGCCAGGTCGGGCTCCAAACACCCCCTGGGGACACTCCAGCTCCAGTGGCTTTAACCCCATGAAGGACGGGGGGCTCAGGAGGGGTCACCCCGTACCTGAGGTCCTGTTGTGGAGCAGGAACTCCATCTGCAGCCTCTGTCCGCTCCTCTGGGCCAGCGCCAGCGGCGTGGGGCACCGCGGGTCCCCGGTGTCACACGTCACCGCCGCCCCGCAGAACAGCAGCGCCAGCGTCTCCGCCAGGTCCCCGGTGGTGACAGCGGCGCAAAGAGCCTGCGGCAGGAGCGGCGTGAGGCCCAAGGCTGGCGAGGAAGAGGAGGAAAATCCCCCCAAACCACCACGGTGAAAGAAGCCACGGCCGAACAACCGGTTCCCCACAACCGGTGATCCGAGCAGGACAAACAACCAGATCCCCCCAATCGGCGACCCGAGCAGGACGAACAACCGGATCCCCCCAAACCGGCGACCCGAGCAGGACGAACAACCGGATCCCCCCAACCGGCGACCCGAGCAGGACGAACAACCAGATCCCCCCAACCGGCGACCCGAGCAGGACGAACAACCAGATCCCCCCAGCCGGCGACCCGAGCAGGACGAACAACCAGATCCCCCCAGCCGGCGACCCGAGCAGGACAAAGAAAGTTTGGAAGTGGGAGGAAAAGAAAAGAAATAGAAAATAAATGGAGAAGTTTTGGAGGAGCGGGTGAAGTCATCGCCGCGGGGCGGGACGACTTGGCCAGAGCAGAAAAACAAACCAGCCCACATGCGAATTCCCGGCCTCCCCCCCCCCGGCTCTTGTGCAAACACGGAGCGGTGGTTTGGGGGGGGACACACACCGAAGCATCGGGGTGGGGGTCCCAGTGTTGCTTGTGCACAGGATTCCAGCCCAGTAACAGACTGGGAATGGGTGGCGTGGGTGGGGTGGGGGTGCTGGACAAGCACCTCTCCCTACCCTCCCCCTGTGTGCCCCCCATTGAACCCCACTTCAGCCCCGTGCTGGACCCCAGCCCCATTTCCAAGGAGATGAACCCTGGGGGGGTCTGGCTATGGGGGGCAGGTCTGGTTGTTGGGGGGCAGGTTCTGGGTCTGGTTCTGGGACGAGGGGTCTGGCTACTGGGGGGCATCTGGCTGGGGGGGGACACGGACACCCCACCTTGACCGAGGCTCCTCATCCTGGCAATGAAGCTGGTTGTGCCCCAGAGGTGTCACCTTGTCCCCATGCCCTATCCCTCCTGGGGACCCCAGGCTTTGACTGAGGAGGGCACAGAGGGGACAGGAGAGGTACAGGGGGCATCTTGCTCAGGTACAACCCTTGCCCCCCCAAACACCCTGGGGACCCCCACGTAGCACCCAGGTGGGACCCCCAAAACCGACACCCAGCCCCGGATCATAGGGGGGTTACTGACCCTGTCCAGCTCCTCCTGGTTGCCGAAAAGCGGGTGGTAGCGCCGGTACTTGCCCTCCCGGTATTTGGCGATCAGGAAGCGCCGCCGGTCCCCGCTGGGGCTGCTGGGGCCGATGGCCTCGCTGGGGGGGACGTTGGCGGCCCAGAACTCGTTGGCCACCGCGTTGCCCACCTGTTGGAAGAGCTGCGGGGACAAGGAGGGGACGATGGGTGGGATGGAGCAGGGTTGGGTATGGGGGCTCTTTGTGCTTATGGGGGGGGGGTCACTGATGCCCAGGGGTGCAGGAAAAAGTGCAGGGAAAGCCATGGGTGCTATAGCACCACCCCCCCATTCCACAGCTGTCCCTCCCCTTCCCTCTCTGGAAAATCACATCTGGAAAGCAGCATCCAGCTGCGGGCAAGGGGGGGTGGTGCTCAGCATCCACGGGGTGGATTTAAAAGGCTTTCTGTGGCACCCCCAGCATTAAAAAATGGGCGTTTAGGTGTCTCCCAGACTGTCCCAGTAAGGCCGTAAAGCTTTTTGGGGTGATGCAGGGGCCGGGGAGAGGCTGAAGGAGGTTTGGGGGGGTGCAGGGGAACAGCTGGAAGCGTTTGGGGGCTCGGGGAGCGGGCGATGCCGGAGGCGGGGGTGGGACGCCAGACAGGAATGCAGGATCCAACTGGGAGGAACTGGGAAGAGCTGGGGCCAGCCAGGGGTTGGAAATGGCGGCCAGGGCGGGGGGGGGGGTGGGTTTACGGCATTCCTCCACGCCGGTGGCCCCGCGGCTCGCCAGACGTGCCCCTCCCGCCATGGACACACAGACGCCGTCTGTCTGCGGCGCGGGGGACACAAGTGCCACTTGTCCTCGCTGGGTGGGCGCCAGGTGGACACAGAACGCATGGGGGGGCTGCTGGGGGTCCCCACATCCCACATCCCAGCTCGGATGGGGATGGAAAAGCCTCTCCCGTGCTCTGGGTTTGCTCTGGGGAATAAATGGGGTGTCCCCCCCTCCAAAAAAAAAGAGGTTTTGGGGTTCTGTGCCGCTACCTGGATCAGTTCCTCTGTCCACACCTTCCTGTCCATCTTCAAGCTCCGCACTTTGGTGACACCAGGACCCAAACCCCGGTGCTCCCCTGCCAGCGAGACAAGCCCTTAGGGACGTATTTTGGGGTCCCTTGCACCCCACATTCCTCCCGCTGCCATCCCATGGCAGGGGATGCTCAACACCCCCCATCCTATGGCAGGGGGGTGCTCGGCCCCTTCCACCCCCCCCAGGCTGCGGGTACCGGCGCATCGTTTGCAGATGACGACGCAGAGGTTGATGGAGGCCCAGTCGGGGTGGGGGGCGCCGCAGTCGGCGCAGAAGCAGTTGGATTCCACCCCCCAGATCCTCTCGGCCACCTCCGAGTTGGAAAGCGCCTCGGCGATGGATTGTCTCATGGCTTCCACCCATTCCTCCTTCTCCTGCTCCGAATCGGCTGAGAAGCTGCGGTGGCGGGGATGGGGGGGTGAGGGATGGCTGTGGTGGTGGGGGGGACCCCACTTGCACCCCCAGCCCTCCGCGGGGTCACCTGAAGATCCGGTACGGCGTGGTGAGGTCGAAACCCCGGCGATCCACCTCCTTGACGTTCCCCACGTTCATTTCGATGTAGGTGATGCCGATGCCCAAGCGATAGTCCTGGGGGGGACAAAGGGGTGATGTGGGGGGGGGTACAGATGATGCTCTGCAAGCACTGGTCCCCATGTCCCCTCCCAGCCCTGGGGGAGCACAAGGGGCTCTGGGGGAGCTGCCGTGGGTGCGATGCTCCCATGGGACCCTAAATCTTGGCGGGGGGGTGGACCCCAGTTTGGGGGGTGACAACCCTGGGGTGTCCCCGCTCACTGCTACTCTGTAGTTAATAAGGAGACTTTAGCTGAAAGGAAAATTCACTAAAAGACAAACTTGTCTTGTTTTTAACAAAACCGGGACAAGTGACCATCAAAGTGGCATCAGGGTCCCCCTCAAAGTGTCACGGGGTCCCCCCCAGCCACCTACCTCTGCGTTCTTATAGAGAAAAACTCTGTCCCCAGCCACGGCCACAAAGAGTTTGTGCTTAAAGCCCCGCAGCTCCAGGAAGCCGCACTTGTCAACGGGCTCGGTGGCACCGTCGCCGCTCGGTGACATCGGCGTCCTCTCCGGAGCTTTGCTCTTCCGCTCCTCCGCCATCTGCTGCAGGGTCCGGATCCACTCGTTCCGATCGGCTGCAGGGACAGGGGGACACACGGGTTGGGATCAGCTCCCTCTTGGGCCAGGGGAGGGGACACCCCAGAACAGGGACCCCCCCTTGTCACTCACCGTCACTCTCGGCCCGAAACACGAAGTTACGGTTGTTGGTGACAACTTCAAATTTCTGGTCCCCAACGCTGGCGACGCGGGAGATGGAGGAGACGGGGATGAAGCGCTTGGAATAGGCGTCCTGGAGCGGGGACAAAGGGGAGGACAGACAGACAAGTGTCACCTCGCGGTGATGGGATGGGGACCCCCCCCTGCTGCTCCAAATGCTGAGAGCATCCCTGCCTGGGTGGCTCTGAGCATCCTGCATCCCACCCCAGCACCCATCCCGGGGATGCTGCCCCTTGGCAAGGATGTGGCCTCAGTGGGGTGGCCCCCCCATCACCTTCTCACCTCGACCCCCCCAAATCCTCCCTCCTCGCCCACCTTTTCGCTGTCGAAATAGCGGAGGTAGTCGGCGTCCAGCTTTACCCAGCGCTTCTGGTAGATGTAGGACCTGGGGAGGGACCCGGCGGAGGGGACAGGGTGACACAGCCGCACCCTCCGCATGGGACAGGGGCTGCTGGACCCCCCCGGACTGCAGCAGCCCCCCTGTCCAGCCGCAGGCTGCACCATGTGCCCTTGAACTTGGGCGGTGATTCGGCTTGTGCCTTCACGCCCCAGTTGCCAAAAGCCCGGGGCCACCTTTGCCATCGATCCCGTGCCGTGTCCCCAGCCCTCGTGTCACCGCTGGGGACAGCCATGGGGACTCCATGCTTTCCTCCAGCCAGGAAAAGGTGGGAGGCTGACCCTAACAACCCCCCCCAAAATCCTTATTTGCAATTCCTCCTCAGGACCTACAAGTTGGGGAGGGCTCAATTGTGCAAAGTGGGGTTTGTGGCAATTGCAGCTCTATCAGGGAAGAGGGGGGACCCCAGAGCTCAAGCAGAGCCCCTCCAGGGACCACGATCCCCTTGCAGCCCATCCATGGTGGCATCAGGGCTGTGGGAGACCCCGAACCAGCCCTGGAGGCGTTTACTTAAGGGCTCGTTTGCTCAGGAAGGACTTTGCCATCGCCACACGTGACTCCACGTTTGGCCTTGACGTAGTCGGCAGCAGCAATCGGGGTGCAAAGCGCTCGGTCCTGTCCCCCAGAAGGAGTTTGTCCCAGTCCGGGGGTGCGCAGGGACCCCCCAGCTTTGCTCTGAACCCCAATTTGGGGTTTCTGCCTTTCCTGCCATTGCCGTCCCCACGCTCCAACGCCCGAGCGGCTTCTCCAGCTTCCCAGTGACCTCCCAGTTGCTCCCAGTTCCGCAGCAGCTGGAGCTTCCCCCTTCTCCTCCTCGGGGGGCTGCAGCCATGCACCTGAGATTAAAGGGCTCCCAAATATCCCTCACATTCACATCTGCAGGGTTGGGGGCTACAAAATGCCAGGATTGGGGCTGCGAAACGCCAGGGTTGGGGGCGCAAAATGCTGGGGTTCAAGGTGCAAAACGCCTGGGTTGGGGGCACAAAGTGCCGGGATTGGGGATGCAAAACGCCTGGGTTGAAGGCACGAAATGTCAGGATTGGGGATGCAAAACGTCAGGGTTGGGGCTGTAAAATGCCCGGATTTGGGGTGCAAAATGCCCGGGTTGGGGACACAAAATGCCAAGATTGAGGATGCAAAACACCAGGGTTGGGGCTACAAAATGCCATGTTTGGGGCCACAAAATGTTGGGGTTGGAGCTGTAAAACACTGGGGTCGGGGCTGAGAAACATCAGGGTTGGAGCCATAAAATGTTGGATTTGGGAGTGCAAAACACCAGGGTTTTGGCTACAAAATGCCATAATTGGGGGTGCGAAAGGCTCAGGTTGGGGCTGCAAAACGGTGGGGTTGGGAGTGCAAAACGGTGCGGTTGGGGCTGGAAAACATCAGGGTTGGAGCCATAGGGTGCTGGGTTTGGGAGCGCAAAACACCGGGGTCGGAGCTGTGAAACACCGGAGTTCAGGCTGCAAAATGCTGGAGTTGGGGATGCAAAATGTCAGGGTTGGGGCCACAAAACGCTGGGGTTGGGAGCGCAAAATGCTGGGGTTGGGGATGCAAAATGATGGGGCTGGGGCTGCAAAACTCTGATGTTCAGGGTGCAAAATGCTGGGGTTTGGGCTGTAAAATGCCGGGGTTTGGGACACAAAACCCCAGGATTGGGGCTGCAAAACACCGGGGTTCAGGGTGCAAAACGCCAGGGCTGGGGGCACAAAATGCCAGGATTTGAGATGCAAAATGCCAGGGCTGGGCCTGTAAAATGCCCGGATTCGGGGTGCAAAATGCCTGAGTTGAAGGCATGAAATGCCAGAGTTGGGGCTGCAAAATGCCAGGGTTGGGGCTGCAAAATGTTGGGATTGGAGCTGTAAAACATTGGGGTCGGGGCTGAGAAACATCAGGGTTGGAGCCATAAACCACTGGATTTGGGAGTGCAAAATGCCAGGGTTTTGGTTACAAAATGCCAGGGTTTTGGTTACAAAATGCCATCACTGGCAGTGCGAAAGGCTCAGGTTGGGGCTGCAAAATGCTGGAGTTTGGGCTGCAAAATCTCAGGGTTTGGGCTGCAAAACGCCAGGGCTGGGGACACAAAACACTGGGGTTGGGGCTGTAAAACGCCAGGTTTGGGGCTGCAAAATGCTGGGGTTCAGGGTGCAAAACACCAGGGTTGCGGCTGCAAAATGCCAGGGCTGGGGCCATAAAATGCTGGGGTCAGGGCTGCAAAATGCTGCGGTTCGGGGTGCAAAATGCTGGGGCTGGGGCTACAGGAGTCCCACGTTGGAGCTGCAAAAGGTCCACATTTGGGCTGCAAAACGGTGCGGTTGGGGCTGGAAAACATCAGGGTTGGAGCCATAAGGTGCTGGGTTTGGGGGTGCAAAACACTGGGATCAGAGCTGTGAAACGCTGGAGTTCAGGCTGCAAAATGCCGGGGTTGGGGCTGCAAAATGCTGGAGTTGGGGCAGCAAAATGTCAGGGTTGGGGCCACAAAATGCTGGAGTTGGGAGCGTAAAATGCTGGGGTTTGGGCTGCAAAATGATGGAGCTGGGGCTGCAAAATGCTGGGTTTGGGGGTGCAAAACACTGATGTTCAGGGTGCAAAATGCTGGGGTTTGGGACACAAAACACCAGGGTTGGGGCTGCAAAGCACTGGGGTTTGGAGTGCAAAATGCTGGGTTTGGGGGTGCAAAATGATGGAGCTGGGGCTGCAAAATGATGGAGCTGGGGCTGCAAAACACGGATGTTCAGGGTGCAAAATGCCAGGGTCAGGACTGCAAAATGCTGGGGTTTGGGCTGTAAAATGCTGGGGTTCGGGATGTAAAACACCGGGGTTCAGGGTGCAAAATGCCAGGGCTGGGGCTGCAAAAGTCCCATGTTGGAGCTGCAAAAGGGTGGGCTTGGGAGTGCAAAATGATGGAGCTGGGGCTGCAAAACACAGATGTTCAGGGTGCAAAATGCTGGGGTTTGGGCTGCAAAATGCTGGGGTTTGGAACACGAAATGCCAGGGTTGGGGCTGCAAAATACTGGGGTTCGGGGTGCAAAATGCTGGGTTTGGGGGTGCAAAATGATGGAGCTGGGGCTGCCAAATGATGGAGATGAGGCTGCAAAACACTGATGTTCAGGGTGCAAAATGCCAGGGTTAGGGCTGCAAAATGCTGGGGTTTGGGCTGTAAAATGCTGGGGTTCGGGATGCAAAACACTGATGTTCAGGGTGCAAAACACTGGGGTTCAGGGTGCAAAATGCTGGGGTTTGGGACACAAAACACCAGGGTTGGGGCTGCAAAATACTGGGGTTCAGGGTGCAAAATGATGGAGCTGGGGCTGCAAAATGCTGGGTTTGGGGGTGCAAAACTCTGATGTTCAGGGTGCAAAATGCTGGGGTTTGGACTGTAAAATGCCGGGGTTTGGGACACAAAACCCCAGGGTTGGGGCTGCAAAACACCGGGGTTCAGGGTGCAAAACGCCAGGTTTGGGGGTGCAAAATGGGGGGGATTAGGGCTGCAAAATGCAACATGACACCTGATGAGCAGGAACAACGGGTGCAAAAAGGGGGGGAGAGCATCTCAGCACCAGGGCGGGGGGTCCGTGTCCCCCCCGGGCCGTCACTCACCCCTGCGGCGGGTTCTTGTCCAGCCAGCCGGCTTTGACGGTGGGCAAGAGCGGGGCGGTGGTGGCCGTGCTGTCCATGCTGTCCCCAATGTCACCGCAGCTGCTGCCACTGCTGGGGACCGGGAGGGGGGTTAAGAGCTGGCGGATCCCAGGGGGTGGCCGTGTCCCCCGTGCCGCTTGTTTCAGCCTCCCCTTGTCCTTCCCCCAGGCGCCGGGTGTTTGTGAGCGGGGACCTTGGTGACAGTCCCCTGGGTGGGGGTCCCAGGGCGTCCCCAGGGGCTGGGGACAGCAGAGAGACTGGGGAGGGGGGACAGGGACACCCCCAGGGGTCACAGCCGCACAGCAGAGACATGCACACATATGTGAAGCCAGATCCTTGCACGTACATGCACCAGCATCCCTTGCACATGCATCCCTTGCACACGCAGCCCTTGCACACGCAGCCCTCGCCTACACATGCAAACACAGATGTGCGTGCACACACGTACGCACAAGCATCCCCCCCCAGGGGTTTGCACGCACATCCCTTGCACAAGCATCCCCAGCCGTGCACACCCTTGCACAGGTATCCCCAGCCGTGCACACCCCTGCAGAAGCATCTCCAGCCATCTACACACCTCTTTGCACAAGCATCTGCAGCTGTGCACACACACCCTTGCACAAATATCCCCAACTGTACACGCTCACCTTTGCACAAGCATCCCGTGCTGTGCACACGCACCCTTGCACAAGTATCCCCAGCTATCCACACACCCCTTTGCACAAGCATCCCCAGCTGTGCACACGCACCCTTGCACAAGTATCCTCAGCTATCCACACACCCCTTTGCACAAGCATCCGCAGCTGTGCACACGCACCCTTGCACAAGTATCCCCAGCCATCCACACACCCCTTTGCACAAGCATCCCCAGCTGTGCACACGCACCCTTGCACAAGTATCCCCAGCTATCCACACACCCCTTTGCACAAGCATCCGCAGCTGTGCACACACACCCTTGCACAAGTATCCCCAACTGTACACGCTCACCTTTGCACAAGCAT
The DNA here is from genome assembly GCF_963082525.1 of Nesoenas mayeri. Classification (NCBI taxonomy): domain Eukaryota; kingdom Metazoa; phylum Chordata; class Aves; order Columbiformes; family Columbidae; genus Nesoenas; species Nesoenas mayeri. The sequence goes on from NC_137541.1 coordinate 212,742,534, forward strand.
CCGCAGCTGTGCACACGCACCCTTGCACAAGTATCCCCAGCCATCCACACACCCCTTTGCACAAGCATCCTGTGCTGTGCACACACACCCTTGCACAAGTATCCCCAGCCATCTACACACCCCTTTGCACAATCATCCTGTGCTGTGCACACACACCCTTGCACAAGTATCCCCAGCCATCTACACACCCCTTTGCACAAGCATCCGCAACTGTGCATGCACACCCTTGCACAAATATCCCCAGCTATGCATGCTCACCTTTGCACAAGCATCCCCAGCTCTGCACGCACACTGTTGCACAAGTGTCTCTAGCTGTGCACACAGCCCTGCACAATCGTCCCCAGCTGTGCGTGCACACTTTTGCATGAACATCCTCAGATGTGTGCACCTTTGCACAAGCGTCCCCATCTGTGCACACACACACCCTTGCACAAGCGTCCTCAGATGTGCACACACTCTGTTGCACAAGTGTCTCTAGCTGTGCACACACACAATTGCACATACATTCCCAGCCGTGCACAGACAACCTTGCACACACATCCTCAGCTGTGCACACACATCCCCAGCCGTGCACACACATCCCCAGCCGTGCACACATACCCTTGCACAAGCCTCCCCAACTGTACACATCCTTGCACGAGCACTCCCAGCTGTGGCCACACGTGTCCCCACCTTTGCACACTCATGTCCCCCCCCTTGCACACCTACCCGGCGGGGGGAGCATCGAAATAATCCTCGACCAGCTCGTCCTCGCTGAACAGGCTGTTGACGCGCACGGACCGCGGCCGCGCCGGCTCCGCGTCCTCCTGCGGGGACAAACGGAGTGACAGGGACACCCCAGCACCCTCCACCTCCTCCCCGCACCCGAATGGACCAAAAAACACCAAAAAAGGGTAAATAAAGCCAAAATCTCCACCCACGTGCCCTGGGTTTGCTGCTTCCCCAGCACCTTTCATTGTGGTTTTTGGGACTTTTATTTGGGGTTTTCTTGCTTTATTTTGGTTGGTTGCTTGGTTTGGGGTTTTAAATATTGATTTGGGGGTTTTTTACCATTTTTGGGGTTTTTTGGTGAGTTAACGCGTGTACAACATAGATTAACCCCATTATTCTCCCACAACAACTTCCCCACCGGTGCGCCAACCTGCGCCTCGCGTTGCCGGAGCACTAAATAATTTGGATAAAACCCCATTTTTGGTTGGTTTTGTGGCTAAAACGCTCTGGTTACAATAAAGTCGGGAGTTGGTTTGGTGCTAAAATGGATCTTTTGGGGTGTCTCAGTGACACAACCCCCCAAAATTCACTTTGGGAGTCCTGGGGACCTGTGGGGACCCTCATTGGTTTCATGGCTAAAATGCTCTTGCTAGAATAAAGTTGAGAGTTGCTTTGGTGCTGAGATGGATTTGTTGGGGTGTCTTGGTGACAACCAACCCCCAAATTCCATTGGGTGCCCCACTGGGGACCCGTGGGGACACAATGGTGACGCAGTAGGGACAAAGCCCCCTCTCCAGCCACCCCCAATGTTGCCCAACTCCAAGTCCCTTGGAGGACACTGTCTCTTGGGGACACTGTGTGTCCCCCATAGCTCCTCCCCACCCTGCGGTGTTCCCAGCGTTGTCACCCATGTCCCCAACCTTGTCACCCATGTCCCCTGCGCCTCTGGTTAATTCTTCCTCCCAGGCGGAGTCTTCGTAGTCGGAGTCATCTGGGAAGAGAAAGAACAGAAGGGAATTGGGACACAGGGTTCTTGTCACCTGTCCCCACCACCATGGGGACACTGTCACCACCCTCCTACCACCAATGGGAGGGGACTTGGTGACGTGGGGGTCACAAAGGGGGGGTTTTTAGGGTGTTTTTCCCTCCCTCCCCCTTCGTTCTGCAGTTCTCAAGCTGGTTCATTAATAATAGAATAAAGGCAATTAATAATGGATGGATGATGGATCATGGGGTAATGAGGGAAATGATCAACGTCATAAAAACAGTGAGAGGATGATAATTAAAATTAGAACAATAAAAATAATAGGAGGATGATAATAATAATAATAATAATAATAATAATAATAATAATAATATGTAATAGATAATAGGTAATAGATAATAGGTAATAGATAATAGGTAATAGATAATAGGTAATAGATAGTAGATGCTAATAGATAATAGATAATAGAAGATAATAGATGATAGATAATAGAATACTAAAAATAAAGTAATAATAGAATAATAATAAATACTAGAATGCTAATAGAATAACTAGAAATAATAAAATAATAAAGAATAAGAAGTAATGGAATACTAAAAATTATAACAAGTAATAATAAAATAATGATAAATACTAGAATGCTAATACAATAATAAAAATTAATGATAAAATAATAACAATAGAATAGCAATAGAATAATAAAAATAATTATGAACTAATCAAAAATTATAGTAAGCAATAGAATACTGGTAGATTAATAAAAAATGCTGATAAAATAATAATAGAATAATAAGTAACAAAATACTAATGGAATAATAAAAAGAGTAACAAATAATAATATAATAATGATAAATACTAGAATACTAATAGGATAATTTAAAATAATAAGAAAGCAATAATAGAATGGTAATAGATAATAGAATAATAGAATAAGAAATAGAATAGAAATAGAATAGAAATAGAAATAGGAATAGAATAGAATAGAATAGAATAGAATAGAATAGAATAGAATAGAATAGAATAGAATAGAATAAGAAAAAGAACTATAAAATAATAGAATAAAAATAATAGAATAGAATAAAATAATAGAATAAAAAATACTATGATACTAATTGAATAATAAAAATGATGATGAAATAATAAAAAATTTAATAAGAGTACTGACAGAATAATGAAAATAATGATAAAATAATAACAGAGTAGTAATAAATACTAGAATACTAATAGAATAATGAAAAGTGGCAATAAAGTAATAATAGAATGGTAAAAACTAATAGAAAAATAATAGAATAATAATAAGTAATAGAATACTAATAGAATAATAAAAATATCCGTAGAGGAATAATAGGCTAATAATAGAATAATTTAATAATAATAGAATAATAACAAATGAGAGGATAATAAAACCTGGGGGGGCCCAGACCCCCGTACTCACCGAACTCGGGCACAAAGGCCTTGGGCGGTGGCTTCGCACGGGGCGCGATGGCCGGTGGCACCAAGGGGACACCCTCGGGGATGGGGACACTGCGGAGACAGGAGCCAAACCCCACTTCCTAACAGCAACAAACCACCTTTTTGGGGGTCCTAACGCTGTGCTTTTAGCCCAAAATTACAGGTTTTGGCATCAACATCACCTCCTGGTGCTGCCACTGCCGCTCGGGTCCCTTATCTGCCACCCAAGGCCACCAAGAGCCACCGGAGCCTTGAAACCGGTCTGAACACGGGCTGGGTGGCTCCTCGATGGGGCTTTTGGTGGCCACGGGGTGTCCCAAGGGTGCTGTGTCACCAAAAGCTTGGCCAGGGGACAAGAGGGACAATGGGGACCACCAAAGCTGCCACCAGCACCCAGGGGACAGTCAAGGATGTCCCCAGTACCCACGGGACAGGGAGGAATGTCACCAGCACCCAGGGCACAGCCAAGGATATCTCCAGCACCCAGGGGACAGCCAAGGATGTCACCAGCACCCAAGGGGACACTGGGGACCACCAAAGCGGCCACCAGCCCCCACGGGACCCTGGGGACAGGGAGGAATGTCACCAGCACCCAGGGGACAGCCAAGGATGTCACCAGCTCACAGGGGACCGCTGAGGCTGTCACCAGCACCCTGGGGACAGCCAAATATGTCACGAGAACCCAGGGGACACTGGGGACCACCAAAGTGGCCACCAGCACCCAGGGAACTCTGGGGACAGTCAAGGATGTCACCAGCACCCAGTGCATGCAGGGGACAGCCAAGGATGTCATCAGCACACAGGGGACCCTGGGGACAGCCAAGGATGTCACCAGCACGCAGGGGACAGCTGAGGTTGCCACCAGCACCCTGGGGATAGCCAAGGATGTCACCAGCACCCTGGGGACTAGGGGACACTCAAGGATGTCACCAGCACCCTGGGGACACCTGAGGCTGCCACCAGCACCCTGAGGACCCAGGGGACAGCCAAGGATGTCACCAGCATCCAGGGGACAGCCAAGGATGTCACCAGCTCCCCAGGGACCCTGGGGATGGCCAAGGATGTCACCAGCACCCAGGGGACCCTAGGGGCCACCAAAGCTGCCACCAGCACCCAGGGGACAGACAGGGATGTCACCAGCATGCAAGAGACCCAGGGGACAGCCAAGCATGTCACTCAGGACCCAGAGGACAGTTGAGGCTGCCACCAGCACCCTTCAGACAGCCAAAGATGTCACCAGCCCCCTAGGGACCCTGGGGACAGCCAAGGATGTCACCAGCACACAGGGCACAGCTGAGGCTGCCACCAGCACCCTGGGGACAGCCAGGGATGTCCCCAGCACCCAGGGGACCCAGGAGACAACCAAGCATGTCACCAGCACAAAGGGGACAGCTGAGGTCGCCACCAGCACCCTGGGGACCCTGGGGATGGCCAAGGATGTCACCAGGACCCAGTGCACCCTGGGGACAGCCAAGCATCTCACCAGCACACAGGGGACAGCTGAGGCTGCCACCAGCACCAAGGGGACAGCCAAATATGTCACCAGAACCCAGGGGACACTAGGGACCACCAAAGTGGCCACCAGCACCCAGGGAACTCTGAGGACAGTCAAGGGTGTTACCAGCACCCAGTGCATGCATGGGACAGCCAAGGATGTCACCAGCACACAGGGACAGCTGAGGTTGCCACCAGCACCCTGGGGATAGCCAAGGATGTCACCAGCACCCTGGGGACCCAGGGGACACTCAAGGATGTCACCAGCACCCAGGGGACAGCCAGCCCGTCCCTGTCCCCAGTGACTCCCAGCGCCTTGTCTGGTGCCCGAATGTGTCCCCAGAGCTGGGGGGTGGTGACAGGGAGCGGTGACCTCATTTCCCAGCCGCCGTTCCCATGGCAACGGCCACAACCATCCATACATTAGGGACTGCGGGCAGGGGGTGCAGCCCCCCCAGTTTCCCCCCAGTCCCCTGTTTCGTTGTCATGGTGCGATGACAAGGATTTTGGTGGCATGGTGTGATGACAGTGACAACCGCCTCCTTGGGGACATCTCAAGGGGGTTGGGGACAAAACCCTTTGTGGCTCAGCCCCTCCTGGGGTTGGCAGCCACCCCCTGACCCCCCCCAGCCCTGGCAGGACGTGGCCAGTGACAAGGGTGACATTAGGGAAGTGATAAGTGTCTTATCTGTTGTGTCCCGCCCCCAGCATTAACGGCTCGGCTGGGCCCCCCCTGTTCAAACTGGGGGTGATGGGGAGGGCAATGTCACCCCAACCCAAACCTCTGCTGGGGCCACCGCTGTCCCCTTGGGCTGGGCCACCGACCTCTGGGACATCCCAGCTGAGATGTCATTGTCACCTCCTGTGCCTTGGCCCAGGGCTGGAGGGGACAGTGGGACCCCAGAGAGCTGGGGGGGGTCACAGGGACCCCAAAGTGGTTGTAGGGGGACAGTGGGACACCAAAGGGTTGGGAGTGGACAATGGAACCTCAGAGGGATGAGGGGGGATCAGTGGGACCCCAAAGGGCTCAGAGGGGGTCAGTGGGACCCCAGAGAGCTGGAGGGGGTCACAGGGACCCCAAAGTGGTCGAGGGGGGGGAACAGTGGGACCCCAGAGAGCTGGGAGGGGTCACAAGGACCCTAAAGTGTTTGGGGGGGGGAACAGTGGGACCCCAGAGAGCTGGGGGGAGTCACAGGGACCCCAAAGTGGTCGTGGGGGGACAGTGGGACACCAAAGGGTTGGGAGTGGACAATGGAATCTCAGAGGGATGAGAGGAGATCAGTGGGACCCCAAGGGGCTGGGAGGGGGTCAGTGGGACCCCAGAGAGCTGGGGGGGGTCACAGGGACCCCAAAGTGGTCGAAGGGGGGGACAGTGGGACCCCAGAGATCTGGGGGGGAGTCACAGAGACCCCAAAGTGGTCTTGGGGGGACAGTGGGACACCAAAGGGTTGGGAGTGGACAATGGAACCTCAGAGGGATGAGGGGAGATCAGTGGGACCCCAAGGGGCTGGGAGGGGGTCAGTGGGACCCCAGAGAGTTGGGAGGGGGTCACAAGGACCCCAAAGTGTTTGGGGGCGGACAGTGGGACCCCAGAGAGCTGGGGGGGATCACAGGGATTCCAAAGTGGTCAGAGGAGGTCAGTGGGACCCCAAAGGGTTGGGGGGGCTCACAGGGACCCCATAGTGCTCGGGGGGGACAGTGGGTACCTCAGAGGCCTGGGAGGGGACAGCAGAACCCCAGAGGGTTGGGGGTGGACACAATGCGACACCCCTAGCCTGTCCCCAAGCCCCTCTTGCAAAATGCTCCCCCCCCCCCCCTGCCCGGGGTTGTTTCCCCTTATGAGGGGTGACGGGCCCCCCTGGGCCACCAGCAGCTGGAGAAGCACCAGGGACCACGGTGGCACAGCTGGAAGTGGGGGAGATGGGAGGGGTGGGGGCATCACCCCAAAAATGCCGCTGTAATGACCCCCCCAGGGGCGCTGCCCCCACAGGGCTGCTCCAGCGCTTCCCCAGCCTGGGGTGGGCTAATGGCACCCTGACATGGGCAAGTGTCCCCATACTCGTCACCCTCTCCCTGTCCCCATCCCTACACCTGTGTCCCCATCCTTGTGTCCCCATCCCCATCTCTGTGTCCTGTTCCTGTGTCCTCATCCTTGTGTTCCCATCCCTGTCCCCTGTCCCTGTGTCCCCATCCCTGTATCACCCTGTCCCCATCCCTGTGTCCTGTCCCTTTCTCCCCATCCCGGTGTCCCCATCCCTGTCCCCCTGTCCCCATCTCTATGTCCTGTCCCTGTGTCCCCATCCCTGTCCCCCTGTCCCTATCTCTGTGTCCTGTCCCTTTCTCCCTGTCCCTGTGTCCCAATCCTTGTGTCCCCATCCCTGTCTCCCGTCCCTATCCCTGTGTCCCCATCCCCATCCCTGTGTCCCGTCCCTTTCTCCCTGTCCCTGTGTCCCCATCCTTGTGTCCTGTCCCTTTCTCCCTGTCCCTGTGTCCCCATCCCTGTGCCCGTGTCCCTATCCCTGTGTCCCTGTCCCCTTCCCTATGTCCTCAGTCCCTGTGTCCCCAGTATGTACCTGCTACAGCAACCAGGCACCAGCACATACAGCATATCATATATATATGTGTGTATACACACACACACACATATATACATATATACACATATATATACACACACACATATATATACATATATACATACATATATATATATATATATATACACACACACATATACACACATGACTAACCAATTCATCCATACGTTTCTGTCTATACCCACAAGAGGGATCAAGCCCTGGCACATATATAGCCTAATGTGTACACATATATATATGTATATATATTTATATACCCATACATGTATATATACACATATATATATGTATATATACAGACACAGCAAGGTGCACATGCTGCTGTGCACGCCATGAGCCAGCCCATATCCTCCAGCATATATTAATATTTCTCCATCATCTATAGGTGCGATGTGTACATCACGCTGGCCCAAGGGCTGGCACAGGCTGTGGGGTCCCCACAGTGTCCCCAGTGTCCCCCCCAGAGCCACAGCGGGGACAAAACACCCCAAAACACATCCCTGTGGCATGGGGGCGCTGTGTGGGTGCTGTGTCCCAGGACATGTCCCTGTTCCTGTTCCCCTGTCCCCATCTCTGTCCCCTTGTCCCCATCCCTGTGTCCCTGTCCCCATCCCTGTGTCCCCGTCCCTGTGTCTCTGTCACTTTGTCCCCGTCCCTGTGTCCCCATCCCTGTCCCCACCCCTGTGTCTGCATCCCTGTCCCCCTGTCCCCACCCACCCCTGTCCCCCTGTCCCTATCCCCCTGTCCCCATCCCCGTGTCCCCGTTCCCATATCCCCATCCCTGTCCCCACCCCTGTCCCCCTGTCCCTATCCTCCTGTCCCCATCCCCGTGTCCCCGTCCCCATGTTCCCATCCCTGTCCCCACCCCTGTCCCCCTGTCCCCTTGTCCCCACTCCTGTGTCTCCGTCCCTGTGTCCCTATTCCTTTGTCCCCGTCCCCCTATCCCCATCCCTGTCCCCACCCATCCCTGTCCCCCTGTCCCTGTCCCCCTGTCCCCATCCCTGTGTCCCTGTCACTTTGTCCCCGTCCCTGTGTCCCCATCCCTGTCCCCTGGTCCCCGTGCCTGTGTCCCCATCCCCATCCCTGTGTTCCCGTCCCCGTGTCCCCATCCCTGTGCCCCCATCCCTGTCCCCCTCTCACTTTGTCCCTGTCCTTTTGTCCCCGTTCCTGTGTCCCCATCCCTATGCCTGCCTCCCTGTCCCCATCCCTGTCCCCGTGTGTCCCCATCCCCATGCCTGTCTCCCTGTCCCCATCCCTGTCCCCCTGTGTCCCCATCCCCATGCCTGTCTCCCTGTCCCCATCCCTGTCCCCCTGTGTCCCCATCCCCATGCCTGTCTCCCTGTCCCCATCCCTGTCCCCCTGTGTCCCCGTCCCCATGCCTGTCTCCCTGTCCCCATCCCTGTCCCCTTGTGTCCCTGTCCCCATCCCTGTCCCCCTGTGTCCCCATCCCTGTCCTCCCCCCAGCGCCGGACACGTCACCACCAGCTCGAGCTGAGTCAGCACTTGGCTCGGTGCCACCAACCCCGCTGTGACATCCCCGAACCCCCTAGGGGACAAATCCCCACCCCCCCAGCTCTAATCAACCCCCCCCAGTGCCACAGGAGGGGACAAGACACCCGGGGGGGTGACACAAACAATGTCCCCAACGCCATCCAGCTGCTGCTGGAGCCACCCAAACTTTGAACACCACCGAGTGGGCTGAGCGGGTCCTGACCCCCCCATGTCCCCCCGTGTCCCCCATGGTGGCATCGGTGACATCCCTACCTGGGCGGGTGGCGGGGACACGGCGAGGCCGGGGCTGGTGACGGGTGGGGACACACGGGGACCGGAGCTCGTCACCCACGGCACTTCCTGCGGCCGCCACCAAAACTTCCTGGGGTGGCCCGAGTGACAGCGCGGCCGGGACGGAACTGCCACCAAAGTGCCACCAAAGTGCCACCAAAGTGCCACCGAACCGGCAGCGAAGTGCCACCAAAGTGTCACCAAACTGGGCCCGAACCGGCACCAAAGGGTCACCAAACTGGGACTGAACCGGCACCAAAGTGGCACAAAACTGGTAGCAAACAGGAACAGAAATGTCACCAAAGTGTCACTAAAGTGTCACCAAAGTGCCACCGAACCAGCAGAATCGGCACCGAACCGGCACCAAAGTGTCACCAGACCGGTACCGAACCGGCACCAAACTGGGACTGAACTGTCACCAAATTGCCACCAAACTGGGACAGAACTGTCATCGAACTGGTAGCAAATCAGCACCAAATTGTCACTGTACTGGTACCAAACTGGCACCAAACCGGCACCAAACTGGTACCGAACTGGCACCAAACTAGTACCAAACCAGGACTAAACTGTTACCAAATTGGTACCAAACTGGTATCCAACCAGCACCAAACTGGCATCAAACCAGCACCAAACTGGTACCAAACCAGGACTAAACTGTTACCAAATTGGTACCAAACTGGTATCCAACCGGCACCAAACTGGCATCAAACCGGCACCAAACTGGTACCAAACCAAGACTAAACTGTTACCAAATTGGTACCAAACTGGTATCCAAACAGCACCAAACTGGCACCAAACCGGTACCAAACTGATACCAAGTTGTCATCAAACTGGTACCAAACTGTCACCGAACCGGTATCAAATTGCCACCAAACTTGGAAAGAACTGTCACCAAACAGGCACCAAACTGGTACCAAACTGCCACCAAAACCAGCACCAAAATGGTATCAAACCGATACCAAACTGTCACCAAATTGTCATCAAACTGGTACCAAACTGTCACCGAACCAGCATCAAATTGTCACCGAACTGTCAGCAAACTGGCACAGAACTGTCACCAAACTGGTACCAAACCAGCACTAACCTGTCACCAAATTGTCACCAAACCAGGGCCACCAGTGTCACTGGTCACCAGTGTCCCCTCAGGCAGAGCAGCCCCGGGGGGTGGATTTGGGGACCCCCCCTGGTGCAGAAATGCAGTGACAGGGACACTGTGAGTCCTGGGGTGACTCCATGGGGGGACACAAAGCACAGGAAGGGGGGGGTCACCACTGCCCCCCTCAACCCCAAGGGCAGGGGGGTCTCCCCAAAAACCTGCGGGGGGTAGGGGGAGGTACCCCCAGGGTGATGTTTTGGGGGGCTGTGGGTACCCCAAGAAGATGTATTGGGCTGGAGAGAGGTGGGTACCCCCAGGGAGATGTTTTGGGGGGGTGGGTACCCCAGTAAACGTGCTGTGCTCTTTGGGGGGGATGTTACCCCCAAGGGGACGTTTTGAGGGGTTGTGGGTACCCCCAGAAGATGCTTTGGGCTGGAGGGGGTGGGTACCCCTAGAAGGATGTTATAGGGGGCTGGGGGTGCCCCCGGGTGACGTGCTGGGGTTGGAAGGGGGGGGGTACCCTGAGATGGATGTGCTGGGGGGGTAAGTACCCCCAAGGGATGTGGGGGGGGTGGGTGGATACCCCTAGGGGTATATTTTGGGGCAGTGGGCACCCCTAAAAGATATGCTGTGCCCTTTAGACAACATGGGTACCCCCAGGGGTAATTTGGGAGGGTGGGCACCCCCAAAAGATGTGCTGTGCCCTTTAGACAACATGGGTACCCACAGGGGTAATTTGGGGAGGGTGGGCACCCCCAAAAGATGTGCTGTGCCCTTTAGACAACATGGGTACCCCCAGGGGTAATTTGGGGAGGTGGGCACCCCCAAAAGACGTGCTGTGCCCTTTGGGGTGGGTGGGCACCCCCAAGCATCCCCCTCCATCCCCACACGCACCCACCCAATGTCCCACTGCCCTCCCAAACCCCCCCTTACCTCCTTTGGGGCGCAGCCCTGGGGGGCAGCACCGGCGGGGGGGTGGCGGCCACCGGGGGGGTCTCCGGGGACTGTCCCTTGGCTTCCAGCTGGTGCCGCTTGGCCGGCAGCGGTGGCAGCGGCGGGGGTGTCCCCCCCATTTCGGCGTGCGGTGGCACCTCCGGGGCTGGGGGGCGGCTTTGGGGTGTGTGTGGGGACTCCGGGCTGCCCCCCCTTAGCGATACAGAAAACTTGACGGGTGGGTGACAACCCACCCTGGGTGGGATGGGTGGGGGCAGCTGGGTGACGCTCACCCCCTCCCGCGCCACCGGGGGTGTCCCCAACTGCTCCGGTGCCACCGCCGTGCGGAAAATGTGGCGTTTGAGGGGGACGGGTTTCCTCGGGGGGGTCCCGGCGGGGACGGGGGTGTCGGTGAAAGCTTTTTGGAGCCCCAGGAGGATGCGGCGGCGGTGGCCGGGCAGCCGCACCCCCAGGGCGCCCAGCGCCTCGTCCGTCAGCGCCCGGCACTCGCCCACCCGCCGCAGCCCCCGCCGCTCGAAACGCTCCGCGTACTGCTCCAAGTGAAGCGCCCCCAGCCAGGCGGCCACCGGCAGGGACCCCCCCGGCACGGACGCCCCCTCCTCTTCATCCTCCATGTTTCTTCTTTGGGGGGGGACGCGGTCGCAGAGACCCCACGGCACTCAGAGCATCTCAGGCGGCGGCAGAACCTGGGGATGGAGGGGACAGGGATAAGCGCTAGGTTAGGATCAGGTTTAAACTGGTGCAAGGGGTCTAAACGCAACATCGCTGGGGGTTTAAGGGGGGTGTCACACCCCTGGTCTCCCCACCAAGTCCCCATTGGGTCACTGGTATGTCCCCTGAAGTGCGGGTGCAGAGATGCAGGAACACCGGAGTGTCCCACTTGGGGTGTCCAAATGTCCCGTATGGGATGTCCAAATGTCCCACTTGGGGTGTCCAAATGTCTTGGGGTGTTCAAATGTCCCACATGGGACGTCCTAATGTCCCGCTTAGGGCATCCAAATGTCTTGGGGTGTCCAAATGTCCTACTTGGGGTGTCCAAATGTCCCGCTTGGGGTGTCCAAATGTCCCGCTTGGGGTGCTCAAATGTCCCGCTTGGGACGTCTAAATGTCTTGGGGTGTCCAAATGTCCTACTTGGGGTGTCCACATGTTCCACATGGGACGTCCTAATGTCCCGCTTAGGGCATCCAAATGTCTTGGGGTATCCAAATGTCCCGCTTGGGGTGTCCAAATGTCCCGCTTGGGGTGCTCAAATGTCCCGCTTGGGACGTCTAAATGTCTTGGGGTGTCCAAATGTCCTACTTGGGGTGTCCACATGTCCCACATGGGACGTCCTAATGTCCCGCTTAGGGCGTCCGAATGTCTTGGAGTGTCCAAATGTCCTACTTGGGGTGTCCAAATGTCCCACATGGGACGTCCTAATGTCCCGCTTAGGGCATCCAAATGTCCTGGGGTATCCAAATGTCCCGCTTGGGGTGTCCAAATGTCCCGCTTGGGGTGCTCAAATGTCCCGCTTGGGACGTCTAAATGTCTTGGGGTGTCCAAATGTCCTACTTGGGGTGTCCACATGTCCCACATGGGATGTCCTAATGTCCCGCTTAGGGCGTCCGAATGTCTTGGAGTGTCCAAATGTCCTACTTGGGGTGTCCAAATGTCCCACATGGGACGTCCTAATGTCCCGCTTAGGGCGTCCGAATGTCTTGGAGTGTCCAAATGTCCTACTTGGGGTGTCCAAATGTCCCACTTGGGGTGTCCAAATGTCCCACATGGGGTGTCCAAATGTCTCGCTTGGGATGTCCAAATGTCCCGCTTGGGACGTCCAAGGGTCTTGGGGCGTTCAAATGTCCTACTTCGGGTGTCCAAATGTCCCACATGGGATGTCCAAATGTCCCACATGGGATGTCCAAGGGTCTTGGGGCATCCAAATGTCCTACTTGGGATGTCCAAATGTCCCACTTGGGGTGTCCAAGGGTCTTGGGGCATCCAAATGTCCTACTTGGGGTGTCCAGATGTCCCACTTGGGATGTCCAAGGGTCTTGGGGTGTCCAAATGTCCCGCTTGGGACGTCCTAATGTCCCGCTTGGGATGTCCTAATGTCCCACATGGGGAATCTTAATGTCCCACTTGGGGTGTCCAAGGGTCTTGGGGCATCCAAATGTCCCACATGGGGTGTCCAAACAACCTTCTTGGAGCATCCAAATGTCTTGGGGTGTCCAAATGTCACCCCTACTGAAGGTCTCTGTCCCCAGCCCCTGATTGAGTGAGCCTGGACAGGAGGACACAGACAGACAGATGGGTTTGGGGGGGGTTGGATGTCACCGAATGTCACCGAGGCTGGACACAGCCTTTTTGTGGCCATGGGGTGACAAGAGTCCCTGTCCCCTCTGCCAAGATGTCCCCAGCCCCATCAAACCCACAAACGTCCCCAAGGCATCGCACGAACACAAGCTGGCGCTGGCTCTCAACCCGCCAGCTCCTCAAGCTTAAACCTGAGTTTAGGTAGAGCTCACAGCTCTTAAGCTTGGCTTTGGGGTGAGCTCACGGCTTTAGAAGAGGAACCCTATCCCAAGCCCTACGGGCACACACTCTATCGTCACCCGCTGTCCCCAGCCCTCCGGTGACACGTCTAATTTTGGGTCCCCCGCAGGCTTTTTTTAGAGCCACCAAATCCGAGCCGGAGGATTTCCTGCCGCCGAAAATACCCGAAATATCAGGAAATCTGCCCGTGACAGTCACATTTTCTGTGACTCAGGCTGCTCTGGCCCCTCCGGTTGTGGCTTTGGGGACATTTGAGTGGCCGCTGTTCCTGCCCTGAGCGTGTGACAGGACGTTTGTCCCACGACACCCCCAAACATGGGCACCCCGGTATTGTCCCCAGCACCGTTTGGCTTCACTTCAGGCTGCACAAACCATCTCGTGCACATGAAGATGGGGACACCGGTGACACCAAAGAAACCAGTAGCGCCCAGGACCTCATCACTGGTCCCAATAACCCAAAATCCCTGAAATTGGGGGGGAAACGCACCCATTGGGCGCTTGGGCACCATCCTGGCACTGGGGTGGCCATTGGGGATGGGGACAAAGCTCCAGCGAGGGACCCGCTGGGCTCATTGTCACTGTCATTGTCACCATCCCCCATTGAGTAAATCGGGGTCAAATCATTAATCATTTCGCTTCTGGCCAAAAAGAGATGAGAAAATGTCAGAAATTGGAATTCTTAAGGCAAAAAGGGGTTGTCACCCATACAGGGACCCGGGGGGTGACCCCAGTGCTGTCACCCCCCCATATCGGCTCCTAAATCCTCCCCATGCTGAGCCACCGCATTCCTGCCCGAGATTAGGAAACCAGGTTATAAGAGACTTAAATGTGGTGAAACGGGGGGAACGGACCCCCCTAAACCCCATCCCGACCCTGCGCTGGGGATGGAGGAGCTGGGGGGGACAGGGGACGGTCCCCATTGTCCCCAGACTGTGGACCGAGGCGCTTGGCCACCCCTCTGCTCTCAAATGGGGGGTGGGCTGATGTTCTGGGGGGGTCCCACAGCTGCCATGTCCTCACTGACCCTGCCTGGGTGTCCCCAACTTATTGGGGAACACCCTGCACCAGTGTCCCCAGTATTAAGGGACATCCTGTATCCAGTGTCCCCAGCATTAGGGGACACCCTGTTCCCAGTGTCCCCACTATTAAGGGACATCCTGTATTCAGTGTCCCCAATATCAAGGGACACCCTGCACCAGTGTCCCCAGTAAGGGGGAAAATACCCGCACCAGTGTCCCCAGCATTGGGGACACCCTGCACCAGTGTCCCCAGCATTAGGGCACACCCTGTTCCCAGTGTCCCCAGTATTAAGGGACATCCTGTATCCAGTGTCTCCAGCATTAGGGGACACCCTGCACCAGTGTCCCCAGCATTAGGGAACACCCTGTTCCCAGTGTCCCCACTATTAAGAGACATCCTGTATTCAGTGTCCCCAATATCAAGGGACACCCTGCACCAGTGTCCCCAGTAAGGGGGAAAAAACCCACATCAGTGTCCCCAGCATTACGGGACATTCTACACCCAGTGTCCCCAGCATTAGGGGCCACCCCGTTCCCATTATTCCCAGTATTAAGGGACATCCTGTATCCAGTGTCCCCAATATTAAGGGACATCCTGCACCAGTGTCCCCAGCATTAGGGGATATCCTGCACCCAGTGTCCCTAGCATTAGGGGACACCCCGTTCCCAGTGTCCCCAGCATGGGGAACATCCTACACCAGTGTCCCCAGCATTGGGGACACTCTGCACCCATGTCCCCAGTAAGTGGGAAAAAACCCACATCAGTGTCCCCAGCATTAGGGGACACTCTGTTCCCAGTGTCCCCAGTATTAAGGGACACCCTGCACCCAGTGTCCCCAGCATTGGGGAAAAAACCCACATCAGTGTCCCCAGCATTAGGGGACATCCTGCACCCAGTGTCCCCAGCATTAGGGGACACTCTGTTCCCAGTGTCCCCAGCATTAGGGGACACCCTGCACCCAATGTCCCCAGCATTAGGGGACACTCTGCGCCAGTGTCCCCAGCATGGGGAACATCCTACACCAGTGTCCCCAGCATTGGGGACACCCTGTGCCAGCGTCCCCAGCATTGGGGGACATCCTACACCAGTGTCCCCAGCATCGGGGAACACCATATACCAGTGTCCCCGGCACTGGCGACACCCTGTGCCAGTGTCCCCAGCATTAAGGGACATCCTACGCCAGTGTCCCCAGCATTGGGGACACCCTGCACCAGCGTCCCCAGCGTTGGGGGACATCCTACACCAGCATCCCCAGTGTTGGGGGACATCCTACACCAGCGTCCCCAGCGTTGGGGACACCTATACTGGTGTCCCCAGCATTGGGGGACACCATACACCAGTGTCCCCAGAATTGGGGACACCCTGTGCCAGCATCCCCAGCATTGAGGGACATCCTACACCAGTGTCCCCAGCATTGGGGACACCTATACTGGTGTCCCCAGCATTGGGGGACACCCTGCACCCAATGTCCCCAGCATGGGGGACACCCTGTGCCAGTGTCCCCAGCATTGGGGAACACCCTGTGCCAGTGTCCCCAGCATTGGGGGACATCCTACACCAGTGTCCCCAGCATTGGGGACACCCTGTGCCAGCATCCCCAGCATTGGGGGACATCCTACACCAGTGTCCCCAGCACTGGGGACACCTATACTGGTGTCCCCAGCATTGGGGGCATCCTACACCGGTGTCCCCAGCATCAGCCACAGGCAGCAGGAGTACACACAGCAGTAACAAGGGCCGAGCTCATTAGCTTAATGACCCACCTATGCAACGGGAAGGCCTCCACCAGCCCCAGCAAAGCCATTGTCACTGCGGAGGTGACACACGCAGCCCCGCACCCCGTTAAACCATCGTCACCCCAACACGGTGCCGGGGAGTCAAGTGACATGCCCAAGGCCGCTCGGTGCGTCGGTGGCAGAGCCGTAACCCAAACTGCAGTTGCCCCACAGCTCCAGCAGAACAAACCAGCACCACCAGTCCTCCCAGCCCCATTCCCAGCCCCAGCACCAGCGCCCCGGGCCGGCAAACCCTGCCCTTCCTCTTCCCCAGGCCCTTTGGGCTGGTTAATCAATCAAGAAGCGCTAATTAAAGCGGGTACCTTGGCGGGGCGCGGCGCGGGGAGCTGCGAAGCGCTTTGTGCCCCAACCCCCCCAAAGAACTTCCCCAAAACGCCGCCCTGGCAATCGGGAACTTGCCGAAAAGCCGCGTTGCGAGCGGGACGTGGCGCAATAACCGGTGCGGGGGCTCTGGGCCCGGCGAACCCCCCGGTACCGCGGCGCCCAACGCGGCACAGCGAGGAAGCCGGACCCCCGGTGACAACCGGATGGGACCCGGTGACAACCGGCTGAGCTGCGGTGATGGCGGGATGTGGTGGGGTGACAGAGGAAGGAACAAACAGGGAGGGGGGTCCCCGGAAAGTGACACAGTTTGGTGACATGGGACTGCAGGCTGGGGTGTCTTGGGGACAGCGGGGTGGCTGCTGTGTCCCCACCAGGACAAGGGGCCAAGTGGCTGGTGTGTCCCCCACAGTCCCCCTGGGGTGACAATGAGCCCTCAGCTCCAGGGTGACACAAGGGACTCAATGTGGGGACAGCGGGGACATGGGTCACTCGGCCACCCCACAACCAGCCCCCAGCTGCGGGTAATTTTCGCCCCTTTCTGCCAAAATTAAGGCAGGACCCTCCGCTACACCCACGACCACCCAGTGTCCCCAGGGGCAGCGACAAGCCCAGGACCCACCTGCCTGGCGCTGCCACGGCTGGAACCAAAGTCTCCGCATCCTCGCACCAAAACGCACGGACAAACGGACAAACAAGCCAAAAAGCAGAAGCGGGTCCTGGGCCCTCCCACCGAAAACGGGTCCCGCTCCGGGACGACGGAGCCGTTTCGTTTTCGAGATCGCACCGCCAACCCCAGACGCAAATGGTGCTCGAGGCGCTCGGGAAGGCTCGGAAAGCGGGTTTAGATCCTGCCGGCTCAGCAAAACCGCGGGTTTGGAGCCTCTGGCTGCTGCCGGCGATTCGGATCTCAAGGGTTCGTGCTGGAGCGGGCGGGACGGCGCCCGGTCCCGCCGGGGTTTGGGGTGCAGGGCGCCCACACTCGCTGCGCCGCCCCCGGGACGCCGGCGGCAAAGATCTGCGTGGTGGGAACGGCACCGAGCTCTGTGGGGTGTGGGGGTGAGGACGTGGGGGTGCATGGAGATTTGGGGTATGCAGAGATGCAGGGGTGCATGAAGATCTGGGGTGTGCAGGGAGACATGGGGTGCATGGAGAATGTGGGGTGCATGGAGAACGTGGGATGCAAGGAGAATGTGGGGTGTGCATGGAGATGTGGGGTGCGTGGAGAATGTGGAATGTGCATGGAGATTTGGGGTGCATGGAGAATGTGGGTGTGTGGAGACATGGGGTGTGCATGGAGAATGTAGGGTGCATGGAGAATGTGGAGTGTATGGAGATTTTGGGGTGCATGGAGAATGTGGGGTGTGCATGGAGATGTGGGGTGCAAGGAGATTTGGGCTGCACGGAGATCTGGGGTGTGCAGAGAGACATGGGGTGCATGGAGAACGTGGAGTGGATGGAGATGTGGGATGCAAGGAAAATGTGAGGTGTGCATGGAGAATGTGGAGTGTGCATGGAGAATGTGGGGTGTATGGAGAATGTGGGGTGTGCATGGAGAATGTGGGGTGTATGGAGATTTGGGGTGCATGGAGAATGTGGGTGTGTGGAGATGTGGGGTGTGCATGGACAATGTAGGGTGTATAGAGATTTGGGGTGCATGGAGATTTGGGGTGCATGGAGAAAGTGGGGTGTGCATGGAGAATGTGGGGTGTGCATGGAGAATGTGGGGTACATGGAGAATGTGGGGTGTGCATGGAGATTTGGGGTGCATGGAGATTTGGGGCACACAGAGTTGTGGGGTCTGCATGGAGATGTGGGGTGCATGGAGATTTGGGGTATGCGGAGATGCGGGGGTGTGTGAAGATCTGGGGTGTGCAGGGAGACATGGGGTGCATGGAGAATGTGGAGTGGATGGAGATGTGGGGTGCATGGAGAATGTGGGTGTGTGGAGACATGGGGTGTGCATGAAGAATGTAGGGTGCATGGAGAATGTAGGGTGTATAGAGATTTGGGGTCCATGGAGAATGTGGGTGTGTGGAGATGTGGGGTGTGCATGGAGAATGTAGGGTGCATGGATAATGTGGAGTGTATAGAGATTTGGGGTGCATGGAGATTTGGGGTGCATGGAGAATGTGGGGTACACGGAGAATGTGGGGTGTGCATGAAGATTTGGGGTGCATGGATATTTGGGGTGCACAGAGTTGTGGGGTCTGCGTGGAGATGTGGGGTGCGTGGAGATTTGGGGTATGCGGGGATGTGGGGGTGCGTGAAGATCTGGGGTGTGCAGGGAGACATGGGGTGCATGGAGAATGTGGAGTGGATGGAGATGTGGGGTGTGCATGGAGAATGTGGGATGCAAGGAGAATGTGGGGTGCATGGAGATTTGAGGTGCATGCAGAAAGTGGGGTGTGCATGGAGAATGTGGGGTGCATGGAGAATGTGGGGGGTGCATGGAGAATGTGGGGGGTGCATGGAGATTTGGGGTGCATGGAGAAAGTGGGTGTGTGGAGACGTGGGGTGTGCATGGAGAATGTGGGGTGTATAGAGATTTGGGGTGCATGCAGAATGTGGGGTGTGCATGGAGATTTGGGGTGCATGGATATTTGGGGCACACAGAGTTGTGGGGTCTGCGTGGAGATGTGGGGTGCGTGGAGATTTGGGGTATGCGGGGATGTGGGGGTGTGTGAAGATCTGGGGTGTGCAGGGAGACATGGGGTGCATGGAGAATGTGGAGTGGATGGAGATGTGGGGTGCATGAAGATCTGGGGTGTGCATGGAGAATGTGGGGTGTATAGAGATTTGGGGTGCATGGAGAATGTGGGTGTGTGGAGACGTGGGGTGTGCATGGAGAATGTAGGGTACATGGAGAACGTAGGGTGTGCATGGAGATTAGGGGTGCACCGAGATTTGGGGTCTGCATGGAGATGTGGGGTGCGTGGAGATTTGGGGTATGCGGAGATGGGGGGTGCATGAAGATCTGGGGTGTGCAGGGAGACATGGGGTGCATGGAGAATGTGGAGTGGATGGAGAATGTGGAGTGTGCATGGAGAATGTGGGGTGTATGGAGATTTGGGGTGCATGGAGAATGTGGGTGTGTGGAGACGTGGGGTGTGCATGGAGAATGTGGGGTGCATGGAGAATGTGGAGTGTATAGAGATTTGGGGTGCATGGAGAATGTGGGGTACGTGGAGAACGTGGGGTGTGCATGGAGATTTGGGGTGCATGGATATTTGGGGCATACAGAGTTGTGGGGTCTGCATGGAGATGTGGGGTGCATGGAGATTTGGGGTATGCGGAGATGCGGGGGTGTGTGAAGATCTGGGGTGTGCAGGGAGACATGGGGTGCATGGAGAATGTGGAGTGGATGGAGATGTGGAGTGTGCATGGAGATTTGGGGTGCATGGAGAATGTGGGTGTGTGGAGACATGGGGTGTGCATGGAGAATGTAGGGTGTATAGAGATGTGGGGTGCATGCAGAATGTGGGGGCTGCATAGAGATTTGGGGTGCACGGAGATTTGGGGTGCACGGAGAATGTGGAGTGGATGGAGATGTGGAGTGTATGGAGAATGTGGGGTGTGCATGGAGAATGTGGAGAGTATAGAGATTTGTGGTGCATGGAGATTTGTGGTGCATGGAAAATGTGGGGTGTGCATGGAGATTTGGGGCACACAGAGTTGTAGGGTGTGCATGGAGATGTGGGGTGTGCGGAGATTTGGGGTATGCGGAGATGTGGGGGTGCATGAAGATCTGCGGTGTGCAGGGAGACATGGGGTGCATGGAGATTTGGGGCGCATGCAGAATGTGGGGTACATGGAGATTTGGGGTGCTATAGATAGGGGTATAAATAGATATAGATAAATATATATAGATAAATATATTGCCATAAATAAATCCAATATTGCTATAAATAGATATATAAATATACTCTCTCTATATATATATATATACACACACACATTATAAGATATATAAAAAGTATGTTTAGAATATAATCTAAATCCAAGGGAACCTGGCAGGGATGCTGGGGTTGAGCTGGGAATACTGGGGTTGAACTGGGGTGTGCTGGGGTTGAACTGGAGTATACTGGGGGTGAGCTGGGGGTGAGCTGGGGGTGAGCTGGGGGTGAGCTGGGGGTGAGCTGGGGGTGAACGGGGGGTGAACGGGGGGTGAACGGGGGGTGAACGGGGGGTGAGCCGGGATGTGCTGGGTTTGAATTGGGGCTTGCTGGGAGGAAGCTGGGTCATACTGGGATCGATCTGGGGTGTACTGGGGTTGAACTGGGAGGAAGCTGGGGCATAGTGGGATTGATCTGGGGAGTACTGAGATTGAACTGGGGGGAGCTGGGGTGTGCTGGGATTGAACTGGGGTCTGCTGAGGAGGAACTGGGGTATACTGGAATTGAGCTGGGGTGTACTGGGGTTGAACTGGGGAGAACTGGGGTATATTGGAGTTGAGCTAGAATGTGCTGGGACTGAACTGGGGCATACTGGGGTTGAGCTGGGACATACTGGGGTTGAGCTGGAGTATATTGGGGTTGAGCTGGAGTATATTGGGGTCGAGCTGGGGTCTGCCTGGGGAGAGCTGAGGTGTACTGGGATTGAGCTGGGGAGTACTGGGGTTGAACTGGGGTGAACTGGAAGGAAGCTGAGTCATACTGGGTTTGATCTGGGGAGTACTGAGATTGAACAGGGGTGAACTGGGGTGTGCTGAGATATACTGGGGTTGAACTGGAGTGTGCTGGGATTGAACTGGGGCCTGCTGGGGGAGAACTGGGGTATACTGGAATTGAGCTGGGACATACTGGGGCTGAACTGGGGTGAACTGTGATTGAGCTGGGATGTGCTGGGATTGAACTGGGATCTGCTGGGAGGAAGCTGGGGTGTACTGGAGTTGAGCTAAAATGTGCTGGGATTGAGCTGGGGCATACTGGGGCTGAACTGGGGTGAACTGGGATTGAACAGGGGTGAACTGGGAGGAAGCTGGGGCATACTGGGATTGATCTGGGGAGTATTGAGATTGAACGGAGGTGAACTGGGGTTGAACTGGGGTGTGCTGGGATATACTGGGGTTGAACTGGGGTGTGCTGGGATTGAATTGGGGTCTGCTGGGGGAGAACTGGGGTATACTGGAATTAAGCTGGGGAGTGAACTGGGATTGAGCTGGGATGTGCTGGGATTGAACTGGGATCTGCTGGGAGGAAGCTGGGATGTACTGGAGTTGAGCTAAAATGTGCTGAGATTGAGCTGGGGCATACTGGGGCTGAACTGGGATTGAACTGGGTTGAACTGGGAGGAAGCTGGGGCATACTGGGATTAATCTGGGGAGTATTGAGATTGAACGGGGGTCAACTGGGATTGAACTGGTGTCTGCTGGGAGGAAACTGAGGCATACTGGAATTGATCTGGGGAGTACTGGGTTGAACTGAGGTGAACTGAGGCTGAGCTGAGGAGTACTGGGATATACTGGGGTTGAGCTGGGTTATACTGGGAGTGAACTGGGGTCTGCTGCGGAGGAGCTGAAGTATACTGGAATTGAGCTGGGGAGTACTGGGGTTGAACTGGAGTGACTGTGCTTGAGCTGGGACTGAACTGGAGTGTGCTGGGACTGAACTGGAGTGTGCTGGCATTGAACTGGGGCGAACTGAGGCTGAACTGGGGCGAACTGAGGCTGAACTGGGGCGAACTGAGGCTGAACTGGGGTGACGGGGGTAAACTGGGCTTGAGCTGACGTGAGCTGGAACATACTGGAATTGAGCTGAAGAGAACTGGGGTGAACTGGAGCATACTGGAACTGAGCTGGAGGGTAGTGGGGTTGAACTGGGGTTGAGCTGGGGACATGCTGGGGGTGCATCCAGCAGAGGGGGCAGACCTGTTGCAGCTCAGCGATTTTGGAACATGAACCCAACCGACCCCCAGCAGCTCAATGTCCCCCCAGTGCCTCCCAGTAACTCAATGGCCCCCCCAGTGCCCCCAGCAGCTCAATGACCCTCCCAGTGCCCCCCAGCAGCTCAATGACCCCCTCAGTGCTCCCAGCAGCTCAATGACCCCCCCAGTGCCCCCCAGCAGCTCAATGTCGTCCCCCCAGCAGCTCAATGTCCCCCAGTGCCCCCAGTAACTCAATGTCCCCCCCAGTGTCCCCCAGTAACTCAATGTCCCCCCAGTGCCCCCCAGCAGCTCAATGTCTCCCCCAGTAGCTCAATGACATCCCAGTGCCTCCCAGTAGCTCAATGCCCCCCCAGTGTCTCCCAGTAGCTCAATGTCCCCCCCAGCAGCTCAGTGTCCCCCAGTGCCCCCAGTAACTCAATGTCCTCCCCAGCAGCTCAATGTCCCCCAGTGCCCCCAGTAACTCAATGTCCCCCCAGTGCCCCCAGTAACTCAATGTCCCCCCAGTGCCCCCAGCAGCTCAATGTCCCCCCCAGCAGCTCAATGTCCCCCCAGTGCCCCCAGCAGCTCAATGTCCCCCCAGTGCCGCCCAGTAACTCAATGTCCCCCCAGTGCCCCCAGCAGCTCAATGTCCCCCCCAGTAACTCAACGCGCCCCCCAGTGCCCCCCAGTAACTCAATGTCCCCCCCACCAGCTCAATGTCCCTCCCAGCAGCTCAGTGTCCCCCCAGTATCTCAATGATCCCCCCAGTGCCCCCAGCAACTCAATGTCCCCCCCAGCAGCTCAATGTCCCCCAGTGCCACCCAGTAACTCAATGTCCCCCCCAGTGCCCCCAGCAGCTCAATGATCCCCCCAGTGCCCCCCAGTAACTCAATGTCCCCCCCCAGTGCCCCCAGCAGCTCTATGTCCCCCCCCAGTGCCCCCCAGTAACTCAATGTCCCCCCCAGCAGCTCAATGTCCCTCCAGTGTCCCCCAGCAACTCAATGTCCCCCCCAGTAACTCAATGTTCCCCCAGTGCCTCCCAGTAATTCAGTGTCCCCCCTAGTGCCCCCAGCAGCTCAATGTCCCCCCAGTGTCCCCCAGCAGTTCAATGTCCCCTCCAGCAGCAAAATGTCCCCCAGTGCCTCCCAGCAACTCAATGTCCCCTCCAGTGCCCCCAGTAACTCAATGTCCCTCCAGTAGCTCAATGTCCCCCCCAGCAGCTCAATGTCCCCCCAGTGCCTCCAGTAACTCAATGCCCCCCCAGTGCCCCCAGCAGCTCAATGTCCCCTCCAGCAGCTCAATGTCCCTCCAGTGCCTCCCAGTAACTCAATGTCCCCCCCAGCGCCTCCCAGCAGCTCAATGTCTCCCCCAGTAGCTCAATGCCACCCCAGTGCCTCCCAGTAGCTCAATGCCCCCCCAGTGCCCCCTAGCAGCTCAATGTCCCCCCCAGCAGCTCAATGCCCCCCCAGTGCCCCCCAGCAGCTCAATGCCCCCCCAGTGCCCCCCAGCAGCTCAATGTCCCCCCCAGCAGCTCAATGTCCCTCCAGTGCCTCCCAGTAACTCAACGTCCCCCCCAGTGCCCCCAGCAGCTCAATGTCCCCCCAGTAGCTCAATGACCCCCCCCAGTGCCTTCCAGTAACTCAATGTCCCCCGCAGTGTGCCCAGTAGCTCAATGACCCCCCCAGTGCCCCTCAGTAACTCAATGTCCCCCCCAGCAGCTCAATGTCCTCCAGTGCCCCCAGCAACCCAATGTCCCCCAGTGTCTCCCAGTAACTCCATATTCCCCTCAGTAACTCAATGTCCCCCCAGTGTCCCCCAGCAGTTCAATGTCCCCCCCAGCAGCTCAATGTTCCCCCAGTGCCCCCAGCAACTCAATGTCCCCTCCAGCAACTCAATGCCCCCCCCAGTGCCCCCCAGCAGCTCAATGCCCCACCAGCAGCTCCCAGTAACTCAATGTCCCCCCTAGCGCCCCCAGCAGCTCAATGCCCCCCCTAGTGTCCCCCAGCAGCTCAGTGTCCCCCCCAGTGCCCCCCAGCAGCTCAATGCCCCCCCAGTAGCTCCCAGCAGCTCAATGCCCCCCGCAGTGTCCTCCAGCAGCTCAATGTTCCCCCAGTAGCTCAATGTCCCGCCAGTGCCTCCCAGTAGCTCAATGTCCCCCCCACTAACTCGATGCCCCACCCAGTGCCCCCCAGTAACTCAATGTCCCCCTCAGCAGCTCAACGTTCCCCAGTGTCCCCAGCAGCTCAATGACCCCTCCAGTAACTCAATGTCCCCCCCAGCAGCTCAATGTCCCCCCAGTGCCCCCAGCAACTCAATGTCCCCCCAGTAACTCAATGTCCCCCCCAATGCCCCCCAGTAGCTCAATGTCCCCGCAGTGCCTCCCAGTAACTCAATGTCCCCCCCAGTGCCCCCAGCAGCTCAATGTCCCCCCAGTAACTCAATGTTCCCCCAGTGCCTCCCAGTAACTCAGTGTCCCCCCCAGTGCCCCCCAGTAACTCAGTGTCCCCCCCCAGTGCCCCCCAGTAACTCAATGTCCCCCCCAGTGCCCCCAGCAGCTCAATGACCCCCTCAGTGCCCCCCAGTAACTCAATGTCCCCCAGTGCCCCCAGCAGCTCAATGTCCCCCCAGTGCCCCCCAGCAGCTCAATGTCCCCCCAGTGCCTCCAGTAACTCAATGCCCCCCCAGTGCCCCCAGCAGCTCAATGTCCCCCCCAGCAGCTCAATGTCCCTCCAGTGCCTCCCAGTAACTCAACGTCCCCCCCAGTGCCCTCCAGCAGCTCAATGTCTCCCCCAGTAGCTCAATGCCACCCCACTGCCTCCCAGTAGCTCAATGCCCCCCCAGTGCCCTCCAGCAGCTCAATGTCCCCCCAGTATCTCAATGACCCCCCCAGTGTCCCCCAGTAACTCAATGTCCCCGCCAGCAGCTCAATGTCCCCCAGTGCCCCCCAACAGCTCAATGTGCCCCCAGGATCTCAATGACCCCCCCAGTGCCCCCAGTAACTCAATGTCACCCCCAGTGCCTCCCAGCAACTCAATGTCCCCCCCAGTGTGCCCAGCAGCTCAATGCCCCCCCCAGTGCCCCCCAGCAGCTCAATGCCTCCCCAGTAACTCAATGTGCCCCTCAGTAACTCAATGTGCCCCCCAGTAACTCAATGTGCCCCCAGTGCCCCCCAGTAGCTCAATGTCCCCCCCAGTACCCCCCAGCAGCACAGGGGGGAGCACAAAGGTAGCGGGACCCCCTCCAGTAAGAACCCACAACCACCAGTGGATCCCCCCCAGGCTGGGATTTTTCCCTGGATTTCCCCCATTTTTTGCTGGATTCCCCCCATTTTTTTGCTGGATATCCCCCATCTTTTTGCTGGATTTTCTCCCCCCCCCAATTTATCTTCTTTTTCCCTGTATTTGCCCCATTTTTTGCTAGATCCCCCCCCTTTTCTCCCCTGCACTTACCCCCTCTCCCCCTTTCCTTTCTCCCTATTTTTTCCTGTATTTACCCCATTTTTTGCCGAATCCCCCCCCCTTTCCTTCCCCCCTCTCCCCCCCTTTACTTTCCCCTCGTTTTTTCCTGAATTAGCCCCATTTTCACCCCCTATTTTATTAATTCCCCCCCCCCGTCCCGGCCCCGTTCCCGCAGTTCCGGCCGCCCCATGGGAACAGGACCCGGCGGGGGCGCGAAACCACGGGGATTTCCCATTAAACCCCGTTTTAAACAGCGTTTTAATTGGGTTTTTCGCCTTGACGTGGGGGGGGGGGTGTTTTGGGGGTGCAGGGGGGGGGACACAATGAGCCGCTGTCCCTAACAAAGCGCCTTTTATAGCGGGGACAACCACACGGTCCCCACGGCGGGGACACAACCCCAGGCGGGTGTTTATGGGACGATGCTCTGACCCCCCCCAAAAAGCGCAGCTGGACCCCCCCCCAAAATAAGCGCAGCTGGACCCCCCCTGCCATGTGCTCCCGTTTAGTGGAGGGGGGTGGAGTTTTAATTAGGTCTTAATTTTAAGGCCGGTTTGCGAGAGGGGGGGATCGGAGTTAAGTGGAAACGGGGTCCCACGTGTGACAGCGACACGAGGTGACACATGGGGCTGAGGGGGGGGTCGCCGGTGTGGCCCCATTGGCAACGCACCCACTGCCCCCCCCCTAGCGCTCTGTGCGCCCCAAAACCTCGCGGAACGCGAGGTTTTGGGGCGCACAGAGCGCTAAGGCGGGGGGCACCTTGTCCCCAAAGTCACCACCCGCCCCAGACCCCCCCATCACACTCCGGCCACCCCAAAACCTGGAGGGGGGGGACACACGGGACACTCACATTGGGCCCCCCCCGCAGCGCGGTTTCCTTCCCCGCCCCCCCCAAAGTTTGCAGAGGAGCAAAGGTGGGGGACACACACAGTGGGGAACCCCCCATGTGTGTGTCCCCGTGTCCCCCCCCCAATGTCGCATCCCAGCACTGACCTCACTCCGCCGGCGGCTCCGGGCTGGGAATGGGGGCGGAGAATTGGGAGCGGGGCGGGGGGGGGGGGAAGGAAAATCCCTTCCCAGAATTAATTAATTAAAGGCTTAATTAAAGAGCTGCCTGGTCTTGTCCGCGGCTGTTCGCTCAGGGTCCCCCCACCCCGCAATCTTCATCCTCCTCCTCATCATCTTCATTACCCCCCCACATTGTTCAGCACCCCCCATCCTCATCCTCCTCTTCATCATCTTCAGCACCCTCTCCACCATTCTCATCCTCCTCTTCATCATCACCCCCCCCCCCATTGATCCTCCCCCCCACCATGGTGTCCCCCCCACCATCCTCATCCTCATCTTCATCGGCCTCCCCTCATTGCTCAGCAGCCCCCCCGAGTGTCCCCTCCAGACCCCCCCTCCGCCATCATCATCCTCCTCTTCATCACCCCCCCCACATTGCTCAACAAACCCTGCCATCCTCATCCTCTTCTTCATCACCCCCCCATTGCTCAGAGTCCCCCTGGGGTGTGTGTTGCCCCCCACACCATCCTCATCCTCCTCTTCATCATCTTCATCGCTCTCTCCATTGCTCAGCCCCGCTTCGGGGTTTCCCCCCCAGCCCCTGCCCCCCCCGTCATCATCCTCCTCTTCATCACCCCCCAATGCCCAACACCCCATTGGGGTGTGTCCCCCCCCATCATCATCCTCCCCTTCATCATCACCCCCCCACTGATCCGCATCCCCTCAGGGTGTCCCCCCCACCATCCTCATCTTCATTAACCCCCCCCATTGCTCCGCACTCCCCCCCCCCATCATCATCCTCCTCTTCATCCCCCCCCAATGCCCAACACCCAGTTGGGGTGTTCCCCCCCCCCCCCCATCCTCATCCTCCTCTTCATCATCACCCCTGCATTGACCCGCACCCCCTCAGGGTGTCCCCCCCACCATCCTCATCTTCATTAACTCCACGTTGCTCAGCACCCCCCCCACCATCCTCATCCTCCTCTTCATCCCCCCCTCGCCATTGCTCAGCACCCATTGGGGCGTCCCCCCCAGACCCCGCCATCCTCATCCTCCTCTTCATCATCACCCCCCCTGGAGCATCCCCTCCCCATCCTCATCCTCCTCTTCATCATCACCCCCAAATTGATCCGCACTCCCTCAGGGTGTCCCCCCCACCATCCTCATCTTCATTAACCCCCCCCATTGCTCCGCACTCCCCCTCCCCATCCTCATCCTCCTCTTCATCAACTCCACATTGACCCGCACCCCCCCAGGGGGTCCCCCACCCCAACCATCCTCATCCTCCTCTTCATCATCATGCCCCCCACTGATCCGCACCCCCTCAGGGTGTCCCCCCCACCATCCTCATCTTCATCAACTCCACGTTGCTCAGCACCCCTCCCACCATCCTCATCCTCCTCTTCATCCCCCCCCCCCATTGCTCAGCACCCATTGGGGTGTCCCGCCCAGCCCCCGCCATCCTCATCCTCCTCTTCATCACCCCCACATTGACTCGCACCCCCCAGGGGGGCCCCCACCCCAACCATCCTCATCCTCCTCTTCATCCCCCCCCGCATTGCTCAGCACCCCCTTGGAGTGTCTCCCCCAGCCCCCCCCCACCATCGTCATCTTCCTCTTCATCATCACCCCGCCTTGATCCACACCCCCCCAGGGGGTCCCCCACCCCAACCATCCTCATCCTCCTCTTCATCCCCCCCCCTCCAATTGCTCAACAACCCCCCAGAGTGTCCCCCCCCGCTTCCACATGGGACAAATCCGGGGTGGGGGGGATCAGCATGGGGGGGACCCCAGCACCCAGCAGCACCCACCACAACGGACCCCCCCCCCGGCCGAACCCACCATGGGACACAGAGCGGGGGGGGGCAGGATAGGACAGAGTTCACACCCCACCCCTCCCACCCCACGCACCAGATTTGGGTTTATTTGGTTTTATTCCGAAATAATCAGCTCCGGTACAAGGTACAAAATCTTCCTCCCCCCCCCCCAATGCAAAGTGAACCCGGGGGGGGGACATGGGAGCGCGGCCAAGGAACAAACCACAGAAATCCCAATTCAAAGGCCTCGAATTCCAGCGCGGAAAGTGCTCGCACAGCGGGGCCCCCCCGCCGCGAAACAGGGGGTGGGACACCCCAACACCCCCCCAAACAACAGCCGGAGGGGCCGGGGACCCCCCTAAACCTGCCTGAAAACGCTGGGAGCCCCCAGAGTGTCTGAAAGAGCTGGGAACCCCCCCAAAATGCAGGGAGGTGCCAGGACCCCCCCCCAAAACATCTGGAGGTGCTGGGAGCCCCCCCAAACATGCCTGGAGATACTGAGAACCCCCCGAGACCCCCCCAGCACATCTGGGGGTGCCAGGAGCCCCCCAACATGCATGGGAGTGCTGGGAGACCCCCAAGACCCTCCCCAGAATATTTGGGGGTGCCAGGAGCCCCCTCAGGTCCCTCCAAGACATTTGGGGGTGCCAGGAGGCCCCCAATATGCATGGGGGTGCCAGGAGCCCCCACAACACCCCCCCAGCACATCTGGGGGTGCCAGGAGCCCCCCAACATGCATGGGAGTGCTGGGAGACCCCCAAGACCTCCCCCAGAATATTTGGGGGTGCCAGGAGCCCCTCCGGGACCCCCAACACTTCTAGGGGTGCCAGGAGCCCACCAATATGCATGGAGGTGCCAGGAGCCCCCACGACACCTCCCCCAAGCATATTTGGGGGTGCCAGGAGCCCCCAAGACACCCCTAGAATATTTGGGGGTGCTGGGAGCACCCCCATTCCTTTGTGACCCCCCCGGGGTGACAACTGAAGGACACTTTGGGTTTGGGGACAATGTGGGTGTCCCCCCGTGGCTGTGAAGGGACCAGACACCCCCTGGTGGGGGGGACCTGGGGGCAGCCACTGGTTTGGGGGGGGGAGGGGTGCGGTATGACCCCACTGTCCCCAAATAGGGTGACACAAGGGGGGTGCCCCCAAAATGAGAAGTGTGGGTGCATGGGGACACAGAGTGATGTGGGGACATGGGGAGTTGTGTCCCCAACCTGCATGGATGGGAGGGACAAAGGGACAAAACAACCGAGGGGGGGCATTAATTAACGCTTGTCCCCAAACAGGGTGACAGCGGTGGGGGGGGTCCCCCTAAATGAAAAGTGTGGGTTCAAGTGACACAACCTGCATTGATGGGGGGACACAGGGACTCATGTCCCCAAACTGCATGGATGGGGGGGACACTGGGCCAAACCAATGCCCAAGGGGGGCCCAAGGGGGTTAATTAACACTTGTCCCCAAACAGGGTGACAGCAGTGGGGGGGTCCCCCCCCAGAGCAAAGTGTGGGTGCATGTGGACACAGAGTGATGTGGGGACACAGGGACTTGTGTCCCCAAACTGCATGGATGGGGGGACACAGGGACAAAAGAACCCCAGGGTGGGGAACCACGGGGGGGTCAATTAATGCTTGTCCCCAAACAAGGTGACAGCAGAGGGGGGGACCCCCAAGCCAAAAGTGTGGGTGCAAGAGACACAAAGTCATGTGGTGACACGTGGTGACACATGGTGACACGGGGACTCATGTCCCCAGCCTGCATTGATGGGGGGACACTGGGCCAAACCAACCCCTGAGGGCTCATTGCGGGGCTCGATTAATGCTTGTCCCCAAATGGTGACAGCAGCATGGGGGGGTGCCCCAACCCAAAAGCATTGGTGCAAGAGACACAAAGTGATGTGGGACTCATGTCCCCAACCTGCACGGACAAGGGGACACAGGGACTCATGTCCCCAACCTGCATTGACAGGGGGACACAGGGACTCATGTCCCCAACCTGCACTGATAAGGGGACACAGGGACTCATGTCCTCAACCTGCACTGATAAGGGGATACAGGTATTCATGTCCCCAACCTGCATTGATACGGGGATATAGGGACTTGTGTCCCCAAACTGCATGGATGGGGGGGACACAGGGAAAAAAACATCCCGGGGGGGCCTTTACTTAATGCTTGTCCCCAAACAAGGTGACAGCAGCGGGGGGATCCCCCAACCCCAAAACGTGGGTGCAAGAGACACAAAGTGATGTGGTGATACAGGGCATCACATCCCCAACCTGCACGGCCATGGGGACACAGGGACTCCTGTCCCCAACCTGCATTGATAAGGGGACACAGGGACTTGTGTCCCCAACCTGCATTGACAGGGGGACACAGGGAAAAAACCATCCTGGGTGGGTCATTACTTGTCCCCAGACAAGGTGACAGCAGCGTGGGGGGGTCCCCAAGCAGTGTGAGAGCAGTGTGGGGGTCCCCCAACCCCAAAGTGTTGGTGCAAGAGACACAATGTGACGTGGGACTCATATCCCCAACCTGCACGGACATGAGGACACAGGGACTCATGTCCCCAACCTGCATTGATAGGGGGATACAGGGACTTGTGTCCCCAACCTGCATTGACATGGGGACACAAGGACTCATGTCCCCAACCTGCACTGATAGGGGGATACAGGGACTCATGTCCCCAAACTGCATTGATAAGGGGATACAGGGACTCATGTCCCCAACCTGCACTGATAGGGGGATACAGGGACTCATGTCCCCAACCTGCACTGATAGGGGGATACAGGGACTCATGTCCCCAAACTGCATTGATAAGGGGATACAGGGACTC
Source organism: Nesoenas mayeri (assembly GCF_963082525.1). Taxonomy (NCBI): domain Eukaryota; kingdom Metazoa; phylum Chordata; class Aves; order Columbiformes; family Columbidae; genus Nesoenas; species Nesoenas mayeri. Next base: position 212,774,254 of record NC_137541.1, read on the forward strand.
ATGTCCCCAACCTGCACTGATAGGGGGATACAGGGACTCATGTCCCCAACCTGCACTGATAGGGGGATACAGGGACTCATGTCCCCAACCTGCATTGATAAGGGGATACAGGGACTCGTGTCCCCAACCTGTATTGATAGGGGGATATAGGGACTCACGTCCCCAACCTGCATTGATAGGGGGATACAGGGACTCATGTCCTCAAACTGCATGGACGGGGGGACACAGGGACTCATGTCCCCAATCTGCATTGATAAGGGAATGCAGGGACTCGTGTCCCTAAACTGCATGGATGGGGGGGAGACACAGGGAAAAAAACATCCCGGGGGGGCCTTTACTTAATGCTTGTCCCCAAACAAGGTGACAGCAGCGGGGGGATCCCCCAACCCAAAAGCATTGGTGCAAGAGACACAAAGTGATGTGGCGATACAGGGATCACATCCCCAACCTGCACGGACATGGGGACACAGGGACTCATGTCCCCAACCTGCCTTGATAAGGGGACACAGGGACTCATGTCCCCAACCTGCACGGCCATGGGGACACAGGGACTCATGTCCCCAACCTGCATTGACAGGGGGATACAGAGACTCATGTCCCCAACCTGCATTGATAAGGGGATACAGGGACTCGTGTCCCCAACCTGTATTGATAGGGGGATATAGGGACTCACGTCCCCAACCTGCATTGATAGGGGGATACAGAGACTCATGTCCCCAAACTGCATGGACAGGGGGATACAGGGACTCACATCCCCAACCTGCATTGATAGGGGGACACAGGGACTCATGTCCCCAAACTGCATGGATAGGGGGGACACAGGGAAAAACCATCCCAGGGGGGGCCTTTACTTAATGCTTGTCCCCAAACAAGGTGACAGCAGCGGGGGGATCCCCCAACCCCAAAACGTGGGTGCAAGAGACACAAAGTGATGTGGCGATACAGGGATCACATCCCCAACCTGCACGGACACGGGGACACAGGGACTCCTGTCCCCAACCCGCACTGATGTGGGGGACACCGGACCAACCCGCCCCCGCGTCGGGGGCCCCGGGGGGGCTAATTAACGCTGTCCTCGTCGCTGGCGTCGCCGCGCTCGTCCTTGCCCTCGGCCAGGGCGCTCTCGTCGATGTTCTCCAGGGAGTCGGCGTGCTGCAGGGACAGCTCGGCCAGCGGCAGCGGCGGCAGCCGGCTCTGCTCGGGGTACAGCCACGGCTTGAACTGCGGCTCGTGCTTCGCCTTCCACTCCGGGTACTTCAGACACGCCTTGTACATCTTCTTCATGGCCTGCCAGGGAGGGGTTTGGGGTGCTGGGGGTGCCGGGGGACACATGCGCGCCCCCCGCCCGCCTGCTGGGGGACGTTGACTCACCTTAGGGGCCAGGAACTGCGAGGATTTGTTCACCACCCACTTGGGGAGGGAGCCTGGGGACAGAAGAGGTGACTGGTGGGGTGGGGGGACACCCCCGGTGCCCCCGCCGTACCCCCCCCTTCCTGGGTCACCCGCCTTGGGGACAGTTCTGGGAAACGGGGGTTCGGCCCAAACAGCCGACTCGGCTTTGCTTCCAAAATAAGTTGTTTTGGCTGCCTCGTCTACCCCAAAATAGAAACGTTTGAAGAGAACTGGGCCCAAAGTGTTCCCTCCTGGCGTTGCTCCAGCATCCCTGCCCTCTGCTGCCTGTCCCTGCCTGTTCCTGCCTGTCCCTACCTGTACCTGCCTGTCCCTGCCCTCTGCTGCCTGTCCCTGCCTGTTCCTGCCTGTCCCTACCTGTACCTGCCTGTCCCTGCCCTCTGCTGCCTGTCCCTGCCTGTTCCTGCCTGTCCCTACCTGTACCTGCCTGTCCCTGCCCTCTGCTGCCTGTTCCTGCCTGTCCCTACCTGTACCTGCCTGTCCCTGCCCTCTGCTGCCTGTCCCTGCCTGTACCTGCCTGTCCCTGCCTGTACCTACCTGTCCCTGCCTATCCCTATCTGTCCCTGCCTGTTCCTACCTGTCCCTGCCTGTTCCTACCTGTCCCTACCTGTACCTGCCTATACCTGCCTGTCCCTGCCTTCTGCTGCCTGTCCCTGCCTGTCCCTACATGTCCCTGCCTGTCCCTACCTGTCCCTGCCTGTCCCTGCCTGTCCCTACCTGTACCTGCCTATACCTGCATGTCCCTACCTTTTCCTGCCTATACTTGCATGTCCCTGCCTGTCCCTGCCTGTCCCTGCCCTCTGCTGCCTGCTCTTGGCTCTCCTGGGTCTCCCTGCCTGCTGCTGCCTGTTCTTGGCCATCCCTGCCTGCTCCTGTCTGCTCTTGGCTCTCCCTGCCTGTCCCTGCCCTCTGCTGCCTGCTCCTGGCAACTCCTGCCTGTTCCTGTCCATCCCTGCCTGCTGCTGCCTGTTCCTCCCACCCCTGCCTTCCCCTGGGTCACCCTGCCTGCTGCTGCCTTCTCCTGGCCATTCCTGCCTGTCCCTTCCCTCTGCTGCCTGCTGCTGCCTGTCCCTGCCCACTCCTGCCTGTCCCTGCCCACTCCTGCCTGTTCGTGGCCATCCCTGCCTGCTCCTGCCCATTCCTGCCTGTCCCTGCCCACCCAAACCCACCCCACACCCACCCACCCCTCTAAGCTCCAGCAAACATCCAGCCCCATTTACCACCCCATTACAGGGGGATGGGGGTGTGACTGTCCCCAAGCGCCACCAAGATGGGGGAGCTGAGTGTGTGTCCCCCCGTTACCTTTGGGGTCCACCTGCGCCAGGTAGGTGATGGTGCAGCTGTTGGCGCCCGTGCCCTCGATCAGATAACCCGTCTGGATGGAGACCGCGCGCACCATGTCCTTACGGGGGGGGTACTTCTGCAGGGGGGGACACAGTGACAATTGATGGGGGGGACAAGTCGGTGACAAGCACTGAGCACAGGCAGGGCTGCCCAGACCCCCCAAAACCCATCTGGGCGACCATGGGACAAACTCAGCCCTGTTTTGGGGGGGCAGCAACTCCTGCCACCCCCCAGGTCCATCCCGGGGGGGTAGCACCCCCTGCCACCCTCCCAGCCCCATTTTGGGGGGGTTGCCCCCACAAGGGGACTCACCGGGTGCTTGACGGAATAATTCATGATGATGTAGTCAGTGCCCATGGGCAGCCAGGAGCGCAGCGTGATGACGTCCCGGTTCTTCAGGGGCTTGGGACACCTCCCTGGGGACAACGGGGAGGGACACAGGGGTGTGACACCCCCCCGGCATAGACACCCCCGTCCTGTCCCCAGAATCCCTCCCAAAGTGGTACTCGGGTTTTTCCCAGGGATGCTGGAGCAGGGATGTTGGATCTGGGGATGCTGGACCAGGGATGCTGGACATGGGGATGATGGACCAGGGATGCTGGACCTGGGGATGTTGGACCAGGGATGCTGGACCAGGGATGCTGGACCTGGAGATGCTGAAACGGGGATGTTGGACCAGGGGATGCTGGACCTGGGGATGCTGGACCAGGGATGCTGGACATGGGGATGATGGACCAGGGATGCTGGACCTGTCGATGCTGAATCTGGGGATGCTGGACCTGGGGATGCTGGACAAGGGGATGCTGGACCAGGGATGCTGGACTTGGGGATGCTGGACCAGGGATGATGGACCAGGGGATGCTGGACCAGGGATGCTGGACATGGGGATGATGGACCAGGGGATACTGGACCTGGGGATGCTGCACCAGGGGATGCTGGACCAGGGATGCTGGACCTGGGGAAGCTGGACCAGGGATGCTGGACATGGGGATGTTGCACCAGGGATGCTGGACCTGGGGAAGCTGGACCAGGGATGCTGGACATGGGGATGCTGGACCTGGGGATGCTGCACCAGGGATGCTGGACCTGGGGATGCTGCACCAGGGATGCTGGACCTGGGATGCTGGACATGGGGATGCTGGACATGGGGATGCTGGACCAGGGATGCTGGACATGGGGATGCTGCACCAGGGGATGCTGGACCAGGGATGCTGGACATGGGGATGATGGACCAGGGGATACTGGACTTGGGGATGCTGGACATGGGGATGCTGGACCTGGGGATGCTGGACATGGGGATGCTGGACCAGGGATGCTGGACCAGGGACGCTGGACCAGGGACGATGGACCAAGGGATGCTGGACATGGGGATGCTGGACCAGGGATGGTGGACTTGGGGATGCTGGATATGGGGATGCTGGACATTGGAATGCTGGACCAGGGATGCTGGACCTGGGGATGTTGGACCAGGGATGCTGGACCAGGGATGCTGGACATGGGGATGATGGACCAGGGATGCTGGACCTGGGGATGTTGGACCTGGGGATGCTGGACCAGGGATGCTGGACTGGGGATGCTGGACTAGGGATGCTGGACCAGGGATGATGGACCTGGGGATGCTGGACTGGGGATGCTGGACATGGGGATGATGGACCAGGGATGCTGGACCAGGGATGATGGACCTGGGGATGCTGGACTGGGGATGCTGGACATGGGGATGATGGACCAGGGGATACTGGACCTGGGGATGCTGCATCAGGGGATGCTGGACCAGGGGATGCTGGACCGGGGATGCTGCAGTGACAGTGACAACCCCAAGGCTCGAATGTCCCCCCTCAACCCTGAGTGTCCCCGCCTCCTCACAGGCGTAGTAGCCCACGTCGGAGTTGACCGTGAGCCTCCCGATGTCGAAGGTCTCAATGACGTTGCTGTCCCATTTCTTGCGGTACTCGATGTCGTGCAGCACGTCGTACAGCGTGGCGGCCGGCACGTCCTTGCACTCCATCCTGCACTGCGGGGGGTTAGGAGCAGTTTTAGGGGTTTAGGAGTGGCTCCAGGGATTTGGGAGCAGTTTCAGGGCTTCAGGAGTGTTTCTAGGGGCTTAGGAGCAGTTTTAGGGGTTAGGAGCAGTTTTAGGGGGTTAGGAGCGGCTCCAGGGATTTGGGAGCGGTTTCAGGGGTTCAGGAGTGGTTCTAGGGGCTTAGGAGCAGTTTTAGGGGTTTAGGAGCAGTTTTAGGGGGTTAGGAGTGGCTCCAGGGATTTGGGAGTGGTTTTATGGGTTTAGGAGTGTTTCTAGGGGCTTAGGAGCAGTTTTAGGGGTTTAGGAGCAGTTTTAGGGGGTTAGGAACGGCTCCAGGGATTTGGGAGCAGTTTCAGGGGTTTAGGAGTGTTTCCAGGGGCTTAGGAGCAGTTTTAGGGGTTTAGGAGCGGCTCCAGGGATTTGGGAGTGGTTTTATGGGTTTAGGAGTGGTTCTAGGGGCTTAGGAGCAGTTTTAGGGGTTTAGTAGCAGCTCTAGGAGGTTAGGAACAGTTTTAGGGGTTTAGGAGCAGTTTTATGTGTTTAAGGTGGGTTCTAAGGGTTGAAGAGTGGCTCTAGGGGGTTAGGAGTGGTTTTATGGGTTTAGGAGTGGTTTTAGGGGTTTAGAAGCAGTTTTAGGGGTTTAGGAGTGGCTCTAGGGGGTTAGGAGTGGTTTTATGGGTTTAGGGGCAGTTTTATGGGTTCAAGATGGGTTTTAGGGGTTGAGGAGTGGCTCTAGGGGGTTATGAGTGGTTTTACGGGGTTAGGAGCGGTTTTACGGGGTTAGGAGCGGTTTTACGGGGTTAGGAGTGCCACTGTCTGGCACTGCACCCTCAGCAGCAAGTGTCAGATTCTGCACCCACAGAGCGTGCCCCATTGCATGGATCCTGTCCCCAACTCCACAGAGCCTGTCCCCATCCCATAGAGCCTGTCCTAGGCCCACAGAGCCCATCCCCATTGCATGGATCCTGCCCCCAACCCCATGGAGCTCATCCCCATCCTACAGTATCTGTCCCTATCCCCACAGAGCCTGTCCCCATCCCATAGAGCCTGTCCCAAACTCATTGGAGCCAATTCCCAACCCCACATAGTCTGTCCCCAACCCCATGGAACCCATCCCCATCCCCATGGAACCCATCCCCATCCCCATGGAACTTGTCCCCATCCCCATGGAACTTGTCCCCATCCCACAGAACCTGTCCCCAATGCCATGGATGCTGTCCCTGCCCCACCGGAACCCATCTCCAACCCCATGGAGCCCACTCCCCAGCCCCACAGAGCCCGTCCTCAGCCCCACAGAGCCTGTCTCCATCCCAATGGAGCCTGTCCCCAAGCCCATAGAGCTTGGCCCCAACCCCACCAAGTCCATCTCCAGCCCCATGAATTCTGTCCCCAAACCCACAGAGTCCATCCCAGCCCCACAGAGCCTGTCCCAATTCCTATGGCGTCTGTCCCCATCCTACAGAGCCTGTTCCCAACTCCACAGTCCTTGTCCCCAACTCAATAGAGCCCATTCCCAACCATACAAAGTCCATCCCAGCCCCACAGAGCCTGTCTCAATTTCTATGGCATCTGTTCCCAGCCCCACAGAGCCTGTCCCCATCGCATGGATCCTGTCCCCATCGCATGGATCCTGTCCCCATCCCACAGAGCCTGTCCCCAATTCCACAGTCCCTGTCCCCAACTCAATAGAGCCCATTCCCAAACCCACAGAGCCTGTCCCAATTCCTATGGCGTCTGTCCCCAGCCCCACGGAGCCTGTCCCCATCCCATGGATCCTGTCCCCATCCCACAGAGCCTGTCCCCATCCCATGGATCCTGTCCCCATCCTACAGAGCCTGTCCCCATCCCATGGATCCTGTCCCCATCCCACAGAGCCTGTCCCCATCGCATGGATCCTGTCCCCATCCCACAGAGCCTGTCCCCATCCCATGGATCCTGTCCCCATCCTACAGAGCCTGTCCCCATCCCATGGATCCTGTCCCCATCCCACAGAGCCTGTCCCCATCACATGGATCCTGTCCCCATCCCACAGGGCCTGTCCCCATCGCATGGATCCTGTCCCCATCCCACAGAGCCTGTCCCCATCCCATGGATCCTGTCCCCATCCTACAGAGCCTGTCCCCATCACATGGATCCTGTCCCCAGCCCCACGAAGCCTGTCCCCATCCCATGGATCCTGTCCCCATCCCACAGAGCCTGTCCCCATCCCATGGATCCTGTCCCCATCCTACAGAGCCTGTCCCCATCACATGGATCCTGTCCCCATCCCACAGAGCCTGTCCCCAATTCCACAGTCCCTGTGCCCAACTCAACAGAGCCCATTCCCAAACCCACAGAGTCTGTCCCCAACCCCATAGAGTCTGTCCCCAATTTCACAGAGCCTGTCCCAATTCCCACAACGTCTGTCCCCAGCCCCACAGCGTCTGTCCCCATCCCATAGACCCCGTCCCATGTCACCGCTGCTCATCCCCATCCCTCGCATCACCCCCCATCCCCCTCCATGAGCCTCCACTCTGCCAGAAACTCGTTTGGGGACATCCCAGCGAAGCAGCGTCACACACCGCCAGGTGACACCCCCGGGGACCCCCCGTTGTCCCCAGGCGGGCAGGCAGGTCGGGTGGCGCTGCCCACGCAGGCAGCGGGTGACTCAGGCCCTGCCTGCAGCGGGGTGGGGGGGGGACGTGACTCATGTCACCGGTGTCACCAGGAGAGGGGACGGTGGCAGCCGGGAAGCACCAGCCCTGAGTCAATATTGACTCTGACGTCTGCGGTGCGAGGAGGAACAACCCACAGCAAAACGTCCCCTGGCGGGAATGGGGGAATGGGGACAACTCACCCCCTGCCCCACATCCCGGGAGGGGTGACAGTGTCACCGAGCGCTGGTGACACCCCCTCCTGCCCGCAGCCACGGGGTCATTAATTAAAGAGGAGATCCCCCCCGCGGCCCGGATGTTAATCGGGATCATTAGCGACCGGACGCCGCGTCTCAAGGTGACCTGGCGATGAATAATTAACGAGCGGAGCCGGGGTGCAATAATTAACGAGCGGAGCCGAGGTCTGGCCAGGGATGGGGACAATGCAACCGCGGGTCCCTTCCCCGTGTGTCCCACGCGATGGCTTCGCTCCATTCAGAGCATCTTCCCGGGGGACTCGTGTCCCCAAGTGCCACCGGTGCGAATGGGAGGGGTCCTGGTTGGTGTCCCCCACCCCACAGCCACTTTGGGGACAGTGACAATCAATGAGCAGCCCACAAGGCCACCAAATCCCATATTCCAAGCGCTGCCAATTAATGAACCCTTGGTTGTGTCAGGTCCCCCCGTGCATCTTTACCAGGGTCCCCAAGTGCCATCAGTGTGAATTGGGGGGGGGGTCCAAGTTGGTCCCACACCCCACAGCCACTTTGGGGACAGTGACAATTAATGAGGAGCCCCCAAGGCCACCAAACCCCATGTCCCAAGAGCTGCTGATGGTTCTGTCAGGTCCCCCCGTGCATCTTTGCTGGGGTCCCCAAGTGCCACCAGTGTGATTGTGGGGCGTCCTGGTTGGTGTCCCCCACCCCACAGCCACTCTGGGGACAGTGACAGTTGCCGAGAATCCCCTGAGGCCACCAAATCCCATGTCCCAGCGTTGACAATGAATCAGCCCTGGATTGTGTCAGGTCCCCCCGTGTTTCTTTCCCGGTGTCCCCAAGTGCCACTGGTGCAAATGGGGGGGTCCCAGCTGGTGTCCCCCACCCCACAGCCACTTTGGGGACAGTGACAATCAATGAGCAGCCCATAAGGCCACCAAATCCCATATTCCAAGCACTGCTAATTAATGAACCCTTGGTTGTGTCAGGTCCCCACGTGTGTCTTTCCCGGTGTCCCCAAGTGCCACTGGTGCAAATGGGGGGTTCCCAGTTGGCATCCCCCACCCTACAGCCACTCTGGGGACAGTGACGGTTGCCGAGGAGCCCCCGAGGCCACCAAATCCCAAGCACGGCCGATGAATCAGCCCCTGGTTGTGTCAGGCTCTGGTGGCACAAACTTGTTTCCAGCCTCCCGAAAACAGGTTAGACGAGACCTGCATCCCTAATGGGACGAGGGGGGGGGACAGGGGGTGGTGGCAGCTGCCACCTTCGGGTTTCGTTTCATGACGACACCGAAGCGAGAAAAGCAGCGAGAAAACAGCTCCGGGGGCTGCGGGCGCCACCACAGCCCCCAGACCCGCCACAAAGTCGGGGGGACGGACCCCCCGCTTTGTCCCCGTGGTGCCACGTCAGCGACGCCACGTGCAGCATGAAACCCCACGGGGACATCCCGGGGGCTGCTGGGGACCTGGGGGTGGCACAGGGACTGTGGGTCCCCCCCATGGTCCCCAACACCTTGGGGTTTTGGGGACAAAGTGATGTCTTGATGGGGTTGAGCTGAGCAGCGCCCCGAACCTGGGGGACACCCCAAAATGGAGAGTGAAGGACCACACGGCTTTGGGGGGGCTGCTATGGGCCTGGGGGCTGTCACAGCTCTGGGGGGGCTGCTATGGGCCTGGGGGGCTGTGGCATCCCTGGGGAGGCTGTGACAGCTCTGGGGAGGCTGTGACACCCTTGGGGACCAGGACATCCTGGTGCCACCCCAGGACCAGGACATCCTGGTGCACGACCGGTTGCCGCGGGTAGACGTGGCACAGTGGGACCGTCGGGGCGGGCAGGGGACACGCAGGGGACACGCAGGGGACAGGCAGGGGACAGGCAGGGGACAGGCAGGGGACACTCACCCCGTTATGTGCGCGCACCCACAGATTGCAGCACCCAACCCTCCCGGTGACACTTTGGGGTGCGGCAGCACCCCCAGAGCAAGCGGCAGAGCTGGGGACACAGGGACAATTAACGGGGAGCCCACAAGGCCACCGAATCCCAAGCGCTGCTGCTTAATCAACCCTCGGTTTTGTCGGGTCCCCCTGTGCATCTTTCTTGGGGTCCCCAAGTGCCACCAGCGTGAACTGGGGGGCTCCCAGTTGGTGTCCCCCACCCCACAGCCACTTTGGGGACAGTGACAATTAACGAGGAGCCTCTGAAACCACCAAACCCCATGTTTCAAGCGCTGCTGATTAATCAACCCTGGGTTGTGTCAGGTCCCCCCATGCGTCTTTCTCGGGGTCCCCAAGTGCCACCAGCATGAACTGGGGGGGCTCCCAGTTGATGTCCCCCACCCCACAGCCACTTTGGGGACAGTGATGGTTGCCGAGGAGCCCCCGAGGCCGCTGAATCCCATGTCCCAGGGCAGGGGGGCTGGGACATGCTCCCCACAACACTGGGGGGACACCCAGACCCCATGTCTGGTCCCCATGTCCCTGTGCAGGGTTGGGTTCACACCCCAGCTTGGGGGGCAGCACCAGGACCCCCATGGGACTCGCTGCCACCGTGGGGACCCATCCCCGGGTCACGGCGACCCGAACTGCAGCCCGGGCTCCGCCGCGCCGGCGCCCGCCAGCAAACAGAGGCGGGTTCACCGCGGTGCCGCCGCCGCCGCTGTCACCACCCCAGGGACAGGTTTCCCCGGCGCTGCCGGAGCTGCTTGTTTGCGCGGCTGCTGCAGAGCCGGGAGCGAGCAGGCCGCACCGCCACCACTGTCACCGCCGTCACCGCCACCACTGTCACCGCCACCGCCACCAACACCACCAGGCTGTCACGGTGGCGGTGACAGCGATCCTGCCCCCTTTGCGGGGGTGCCGGCGGGACAGGGACACCGCCAGCCCTGCGGAGGCTCCAGCGTGGCACGGTGGCCCATGGCCACCAGCGTCCCCAGCCTGACGCTGCTCTTGTCCCCAAGTTTTCCCACTGACGCTGCCCGTGTCCCCACGGTGCCAGAGGGACGTGCCAGGATGAGCCCGTGCCAGGATGAGCCCGTGCCAGCCCGGCAAAGCGGCACCGGCGACAGGAGACCCGCCGGGGGACACTGGGGACCCACAAAGCTGTGGGAGCTCCGGTGTCCCCTCCAGTGAGGGGACAGCCCAGAAGGGGACACCCCGGTGTTCCCCAGAACCCCCAGCCACATCTCAGTGCAGCGAGCGCTGGGGACATTCCTGGGACTGGAGGGGACAAGTAGCACGGAGGCCCCATGGTCACACAGTCCCGGGGGTCCCTGTTTGCCCCCAGTCACCCCCCTTGTCCCCAGGGGTCCCTACTTGTCCCTGCTCACTCCTGGGGTCCCCACTCACTCCCAGAGTCCCCACTTGTGCTGGAGTGCCAGCTCACCCCTGGGTCCCCACGTATCTTGGGATCCCTTTGTACAACAGGGTGCCAGCTCCCCGCTCGCTGTGTCACCCCAGGGTCCCCACTTGCCACAGGGTCCCCACTAATCCCTGTGGTCCCCAGCCACCCGAGGGTGCTGGTTCACCCCCTAAGTCCCCACTTGCTGTGGGGTCCCCACTCACCCCCCAAATCCCCACTCAGCATGGTGGTCCCTGCTCACCCCAGGGTGCTGCATCACCCCCAAGTCCCCACTAACCCCTGGGGTCCCCACTCACCCCAGGGTGCTGGTTCACCCCATCCCTCTTGCCCCTCTGGGTGCTGCATCACCCAAGGGTGCTGGTTCACCCCCCATGTTGCCGCTCACCCCGGGGTCCCCACTCACCCCAGGGTGCTGGTTCACCCCCCCAAGTCCCCACTTGCTGTGGGGTCCCTGCTCACCCCCAAATCCCCACTCATCATGGGGTCCCCACTCACCCCAGGGTGCTGCATCACCCCCCAAGTCCCCACTAACCCTGGGGTCCCCACTCACCCCAGGGTGCTGCTTCACCCCTGGGGTCCCCACTCACTGTGGGGTCCCCACTCACCCCAGGGTGCTGTATGACCCCCCAAGTCCCCACTAACCCCGGGGTCTCTGCTCAGCCCAGGGTGCTGGTTCACCCCTCCAAGTCCCCACTTGCTGTGGGGTCCCTGCTCACCCCCAAATCCCCACTCACCATGGGGTCCCCACTCACCCTAGGATGCCGCATCACCCCCCAAGTCCCCACTAACCCCGGGGTCCCCACTCACCCCAGGGTGCTGCTTCACCCCTGGGGTCCCCACTCACTGCGGGGTCCCCACTCACCCCAGGGTGCTGTATGACCCCTCAAGTCCTCACTAACCCCGGGGTCCCCACTCACCCCAGGGTGCTGCATCACCCCCCAAGTCCCCACTAACCCCGGGGTCCCCACTCACCCCAGGGTGCTGCTTCACCCCTGGGGTCCCCACTCACTGCGGGGTCCCCACTCACCCCAGGGTGCTGTATGACCCCTCAAGTCCTCACTAACCCCGGGGTCCCCACTCACCCCAGGGTGCTGCATCACCCCCCAAGTCCCCACTAACCCCGGGGTCCCCACTCACCCCAGGGTGCCGCATCACCCTCCAAGTCCCCACTAACCCCGGGGTCTCTGCTCACCCCAGGGTGCCGCATCACCCCAGTGTCCCCACTTCCCTCCAGCTCCCCCGGGACCCCTCGCTGCCCCCCAGCATCCCCCTTACCCCCCATTCCCCACCACCCCCCGGCTCCCTGCCCTTCCCCAGGCACTGGGTCCCCCCGCTTGGGGGTCTCACCTTGATCTTATGGAGGGAGCGCTCGGGCTCCAGCAGCTGCACCCAGACCGCGACCCCCCCCTTGCTGTAGGTCAAGCTCCAGCCGCGCTCCGACTCGCACTCCGCCCGGAACGCCCCGAAGTCCCGGTCGTCGGGGATCTGGACGCTGTCGCGCCCCGACATAGCCCCGGGACACCCCCTTTTCTGTTTTCCTTCTTCCTCCCCGCCCCCTTCACGGCCAGTGCCGCGTTACGGCGGCGGCGGCATCGCCGGTGCGCGGTGCGCGATGGGCCGGGGCGGGGCCCGGGGCGGAGCGGCCGCGGGGCCCGGGCGGGGGGGACCGGGGAAGGGAGAGAGTCAGCCCGGGGGCGGCACCGGGGGACCGGGGGTCGGGGTGCAGGGAGAACCGGGGGGAGAGACCAGGGGGACACCGGCAGCACCGGGCGGGGACACGGGGATCGGTGGGGAGGCCGGGGGGGCACCGGGAGAACTGGGCGCAGACCCGGGGATCGGTGCGGGGAGACCGGGGGGACACCGGCAGCACCGGACGGGGACCCGGGGATCGGTGGGGGGAGACGGGGGCGGCACCGGGAGCACCGGGCGGGGACCCGGGGATCGGTGGGGGGAGACGGGGGCGGCACCGGGAGCACCGGGCGGGGACCCGGGGATCGGTGGGGAGAGACCAGGGGGGCACCGGGAGCACCGGACGGGGACCCGGGGATCGGTGGGGAGGGACCAGGGGGGCACCGGCAGCACTCGGTGGGGACCCGGGGATCGGTGGGGAGAGACCGGGAGGGCACCGGCAGCACCGGACGGGAACCCGGGGATGGGTGCGGAGAGACCGGGGGGGCACCGGGAGCACGGGGCGAGGATCCGGGGATCGGTGGGGAGAGGCCGGGGGGGACCCAGAGATCGGTGGGGAGGGACCGGGGGGACACCGGGAGAACCGGACGGGGACCCGGGGATCGGTGGGAAGAGACCGGGGGGGGACCCGGGGATCGGTGGGGAGGGACCGGGGGCGCACCGGGAGCACCGGGCGGGGACCCGGGGATCGGTGGGAAGAGACCGGGGGGGGACCCGGGGATCGGTGGGGAGGGACCGGGGGCGCACCGGGAGCACCGGGCGGGGACCCGGGGATCGGTGGGGAGGGACCGGGGGGCCACCGGCAGCACCGGACGGGGACCCGAGGATCGGTGGGGAGAGACGGGGGGACACCAGGAGTACCGGACAGGGACCGGAGTATCGCTGGGGGGAGACCGGGGGGACACTGAAAGCACTAGGGGGGGACCGGGGGAAGAGACCGGAGGGGACCGGGAGCGGAGAGTGTCATCTCGGGGGCGGCACCGGGGTACCGGGGGTCGGGGTGCAGGGAGTACCAGGTGGGGAGAGACCGGGAGCACCGGGAGAGGGACCGGGAGGCTGGTGGAGGGAGAGACCGGGGCGGCACGGGGAGCACCGGGGGGACCCGGGACACTGGTGGGGGGTGACCGGAGGGGGACAGAGCCGGGGGGAGATGGTGGAGGGTGCAGGGAGCACTGGGAGCATTAGGGGGGGACACCGGGGGGTGCACCGGGGGAGCAGGAGGGAGCCGGAGGGGGTGCAGGGAGCTCCGGGGCAGCACCGGGGGAGCAGTGGGGGGAGCACTGGGGGTTGCAGAGAGAACTGGGGAGGGAAGAGACCCGGGGGGGGACACGGGAGCACCGGGAGGGGAGAGACTGGGGGGGCATGGGGAGGAGGGGGCGGGACCGAGTGGGGAGTCCCGGACTGGCAGCTCGGGGGTGGCACCGGGAGACCAGAGGGGCAGAGAGTCTGGGGGCGGCCCCGGGGGGCGAGGGGACCCCCTGGGGAGGTGGGACAGTCTGGGGGCGGCCCCAGGAGCACGGGGTGGGGGGAAAGCCCGGGGGGGCACCAGGGGGTCCCCACTTGCACACACATGTCCCCTCCTGTATACGTGCACATGGATGCACACGTGTGTCCTTCGCCTGCACACACATGGGTGCACACACGTGTCCCTCACCTGCACACACAGGGGTGCACACACAGGTGTGCACACATCACTGCCTGCACACCCATGGGTGCACACCCCCCCAGACACACTCACCCCATCCTGTCCCGCACCCCAGCGTCACCCTAGGGCCCCGTTCTCCCCATTTTCAAAGAGTTTCCTTTGCAAGCAGGACAGGGGAGCCGGGGTGCCAACGGTGTAGGAGAGGGACCCTCGCCCTGACCCTGTGCTCGGTAGCTGCGCTGCCACCATCTCCTTGTGCAGTCACCAGCATTGTCCCCTTGGTGTGACCAGGGACATGGCAGCTCCCTGGTGAGCACAACTCCTTGTGCACCCACCAGCATCGTCCCTCTGCTGTGACCAGGGACACTGTGGGTTGGTGCTCAGTGACCACGTCCCCTGGTGCAGCCACAAGCATCGTTCCCCTGGTGTGATTTGGGACACAGGTGATCGGTGCCCAGTGAGCACATCCCCTGTGCAGTCATGAGCATCGTACCCCTGGTGTGATTGGGGACACAGAGCCCCTTCCCAGGATGTGGTGACAGGGGGTGCGGGGTGTCACTGTGCTCTGTCCATGGGGACCTTTGGGCTCCCCAACCCTGACATGGAAAAATGAACCAAGCAGGACTTAGATCGCCCCATGGAAACCTCGCCATGGGGACCTCAGTGGGTGACAGCAGGGCTGGGGACAAGGTGGGTGCCCGGCCATGGGGTTTCCAGCCACCGGGCTTCGCTGTGGCTGGTGCAGAGGGACCTGTCCCCTCGTGTCCCCCCACAGCCCTTCCTGACACCCCCTGGGAGAACAGGAGCTGAGGGGAGACCTTCTGATCTCTGAACTGCCTGAAAGGAGCTTGGAGCCAGGGGGGTCGGGCTCTGCTCCCCAGGAACAAGCGCCAGGAGCAGAGGAAACGGCCTCAAGTTGCGCCAGGGGAGGTTGAGGTTGGATGTGGGAACAATTTCTTCCCCAAAGGGCTGTGGGACATTGGAACAGGCTGCCCAGGGCAGTGCTGGAGTCACCAGCCCTGGAGGGCTGGACAGACGGACATGAGGTTCTCAGGACACGGGGCAGGGACAGGGGTGGGGAAACAGTTGGACTCAATGATCTTGAGGGGCTTTTCCAACCCAAATCATTGTGATCCTATGGTGCAGGGTGACCCTGTCCCATGTCCCCCCAGCCCTTCCCAACACCCCCACATCTGCTCCACCCTCAAAACCTGCTTTTCCCCAGGTGAGCACAGCAGGTCCTGGCACCCCCGGCCTTTCCCCCCCAGGGCAGGCACCCAGGGCCCCAGGCAGCACCCAAAATGGGGCAGGTGGATCTGCAGGCACAGAAACCCTGTGGGGAACTGGGGGAACTGGGGGAACTGGGGGAACTGGGGAGATGAGCTGGGAGAACTGGGGTGGTGGAACTGTAGAAATGGGCTGGGGGAACTGGGGTGGGGGAACTGGGGAGCTGGGCTGGGGAACTGGGGGAGCTGTGGGAACTGGGATTGGGGGAACTGGGGAGATGAGCTGGGGGAACTGGGGTGGGGGAACTGGGATGAGGGAACTGGGGAGATGAGCTGGGGGAACAGGGGAGCTGGGCTGGGGAACTGGGGAGATGAGCTGGGGAGCTGGGCTGGGGAACTGGGGGAGCTGAGCTGGTGGAACTGGGGGAACTGGGCTGGGGGAACTGGGGGAGCTGTGGGAACTGGGATGGGAAACTGGGATGGGAACTGGGGAGCTTGGCTGGGGGAACTGGGGGAACTGGGGAGATGAGCTGGGGTACTGGGGAGCTGGGCTGGGGAACTGGGGGAGCTGTGGGAACTGGGTTGGGAAGCTGGGATGGGAACTGGGGAGCTTGCCTGGGGGAACTGGAGGAACTGGGGAGCTGGGCTGGGGAACTGGGGAGATGAGGTGGGAAACTGGGGAGCTGGGCTGGGGAACTGGGGAGATGAGCTGGGAAACTGGGGAACTGGGGAGATGAGCTGGGAAGCTGGGAGAACTGGGCTGGGGGAACTGGGGGAGCTGTTGGAACTGGGTTGGGAAACTGGGATGGGAACTGGGGAGATGAGCTGGGGAAACTGGGGAGCTGGGCTGGGGAACTGGGGAGCTGTGGGAACTGGGCTGTGAAACTGGGATGGGAACTGGGGAGCTTGGCTGGGGGAACTGGGGGAACTGGGGAGGTGAGCTGGGGAACTCGGGAGCTGGGCTGGGAAACTGGGGGAGCTGTGGGAACTGGGCTGGGAAACTGAGATGGGAGCTGGGGAGCTTGCCTGGGGGAACTGGGGGAACTGGGGAGCTGGGCTGGGGAACTGGGGAGATGAGCTGGTGGAACTGGGGGAACTGGGGAGATGAGCTGGGAAGCTGGGAGAACTGGGCTGGGGGAACTGGGGGAGCTGTGGGAACTGGGCTGGGAAACTGGGATTGGGGAACTGGGGAAGATGTGGGAACTGGGGAGATGAGCTGGGGGAACTGGGAGATGAGCTGGGGGAACTGGGGAGATGAGCTGGGGGAACTGGGAGATGAGCTGGGGGAACTGGGGAGATGAGCTGGGGGAACTGGGAGATGAGCTGGGGGAACTGGGCTGTGGCAGGTGGGAGAGCCAGGGGAGCTGGGCAAGCTGGGCTGGGGAACTGGGCTCAGGAACTGGGGGAACTGGGAGCGGTGGGATGGGTGAGAGGGGAGAAGTGGGAGCTGGTCTGGGGGGGCTGGGGAAACTGGGGAGATGGGCTGGGAGAACTGGAATGGGGCAACTGGGGGACTGGGATGGGGGAGCTGGGCTGGGGGAGCTGGTGGAACTGGGAGAAGTGGAGGCGCTGGAACAGGGGAACAGGAACTGGGTGGATGGAGCTGGGGAACTGGGGGAACTGGGCTGGGGGAGCTGAGGAAACTGGGAGAACTGGGCTGGAGGGACTGGGAGAACTGGGAGAACTGGAGAACTGGGCTGGGGGAGCTGGAGAAATGGGAGAACTGGGCGGATGGTCTGGGGCAAACTGGGAGAACTGGGCTGGGGAAGCTGAGGGAACTGGGAGAACTGGGCTGAGGGAACTGGGAGAACTGGGTTGGGGGAACTGGGAGAACTGGGCTGGGGAAGCTGAGGGAACTGGGAGAACTGGGCTGGGGGAACTGGGAGAACTGGGCTGGGGGAGCTGAGGGAACTGGGGGAACTGGGAAACTGGGTGGATGGAGGTGGGGAACTGGGGGAACTGGGCTGATGGACTGGGGGGAACTGGGCTGATGGAAGAGCTGGAGAACTGGGGGAACTGGGCTGACGGAGTGGGGAAACTGGGAGAACTGGGCTGGGGCAGCTGAGAGAACTGGGAGAACTGGGCTGAGGGGACTGGGAGAACTGGGCTGGGGGAACTGGGAGAACTGGGCTGGGAGAACTGGGAGAACTGGGCTGGGAGAACTGGGAGAACTGGGCTGAGGGAACTGAGAGAACTGGGTTGGGGGAACTGGGAGAACTGGGCTGGGGGAGCTGAGGGAACTGGGGGAACTGGGGAACTGGGTTGGGGGAACTGGGAGAACTGGGCTGGGGGAGCTGAGGGAACTAGGAGAACTGGGCTGGGGGAACTGGGAGAACTGGGTTGGGGGAACTGGGAGAACTGGGCTGGGGGAACTGGGAGAACTGGGCTGCTTGTACCACCAGCAGCTCCCACATCCCAATCCCAACCAGCCCAAACTGGGGGCAGAACCCCCCATTTCTGGCCGCTCCCAGTACCGACCAGCAGTAACTGGGAGGGGAACCATGGGACCACCCCCCCCCCCAAAGGCCATAATCTCCCCATTCACCCCAAAACCTTCTCCCCTCTATCACAACCTCCCCCCCCAATTTATTTCTCAATAAACCTGATCTTATTTTTGTTACCACCCCCTCGCATTTATTCCTTTTTCTTGCTAAAACGCGACTCATTAATGACCCAGTTTCAACACCCCGGGTGCTGTTGGGGCCAATTAAAGCGCCCAAGCGACAGAACATCAAACCGCTGCAATAATTAAGAAATCAGGGTGAAAAAGGGCTCTGGGCAGCTCCCCCCTGCACGCAGCATCACTTAAGATCATTTCCTTCACCAAATAACCAAGCAGAAGTGCCTGTTTTCCTCCCGCGGCTCGAAATCCACGTGAGAGATGGGGGGGAACGTTCCTCCGGCTCTGAAATATTGATGGAGCTGGAAGAGATGGGAACAGCAGCGCTCCCGGGGGTGCCAAATTGAGCGAGGAAAAGCATTTTTGGCCACTGCGCCATCATTTAAAGGAGCATTTCTTTGCTTTTGCGGCAAGTCCTCCTCCCCGTGCGGTTTGCCTTTCGTTTTGGCCCTAAAATACGCTATTCTACGTTAGGTTTTTTTCGCTCGAGCATCCGGTTATATGTATTT
Organism: Nesoenas mayeri; assembly: GCF_963082525.1. Lineage (NCBI taxonomy): Eukaryota > Metazoa > Chordata > Aves > Columbiformes > Columbidae > Nesoenas > Nesoenas mayeri. The sequence continues at coordinate 212,792,925 of NC_137541.1, forward strand.
TTATCACCTAGCAAGAAGCTTTTACTGCTCGTAGGGAGGGGCCTGGGCAGCTTTTTGGGGTATTTTGATGCTTTTTTAGGGGATGGAGGTGTCCAAACATGGAGATTTGATGTGGGTCTGTCCCAAATCCCATATCAGCAGCGCAGAATGCACCTGGGCATGCAAATCTGCCCGGATACTGTGCAAATCCCCCTTGTTAGTGTGCAAATCCCCCTTGTTGGTGTGCAAATCCCCCTGATTACTGTGCACATCCACCTTCTCGGTGTGCAAATCCCCCTTGTTACTTTGCAAATCCCCCTTGCTGGTGTGCAAATCCTGCTGGGTACTGTCCAAATCCCCCTTGTTGGTGTGCAAATCCCCCTTCTTGTTGTGCAAATTCACCTGGCTGTTGTGCAAATCCCCCTTGTTGGTGTGCAAATCCCCCTGATTACTGTGCATATCCACCTTCTTGGTGTGCAAATCCCCTTTATCGGTGTGCAAATCCCCCTCGTTGTTGTGCAAATCCACCTGGCTGTTGTGCAAATCTCCCCAGCTGGTGTGCAAATCCCCTTTGTTGCTGTGCAAATCCCCCTTGTTGGTGTGCAAAGTCCCCTGGTTACTTTGCAAATCGACCTTCTTGGTGTGCAAATCCCCCTTGCTGGTGTGCAAATCCCTATTTATTGCTGTGCAAATCCCCCTTGTTGCTGTGCAAATCCCCCCGGTTAGTGTGCAAATCCCCCTTGTTGTTGTGTTATGGGGCCTGGTTAGTGTGCAAATCCCCCTGGCTGGTGTGCAAATCCCTATTTATTGCTGTGCAAATCCCCCCGGGTAGTGTGCAAATCCCCCTCGTTGTTGTGTTATGGGGCCTGGTTAGTGTGCAAATCCCCCTTTATTGCTGTGCAAATTCCCCTGGCTGGTGTGCAAATCCGCCCCTGGCTGGGAAACACACACCTGTGTGTGCGCACTCACGTCTGCACTCTGTGTGCACACACTTATGAGGGTGCACGAGTGCGTGTGTGCACGAGTGTGTTTGCACGAGTCTCTTTGCACGCCTACGCGCGCACGCGCGGTCAGCCCCACGCGGGTCTCGAACCCGCGGCCCCGCCTCTTCCCCGCCGCCAGCCCCACGCCGCCCCGCCATGCCCCGCGCGGCGCGGCCGTTCCGCGGCACCCTCTGGGACTTGTAGTCCAGGGCGGAAGCAGCAGCGCGGCGAAGCGCCCCGCGGGGACTACAGCTCCCAGCAGCCTTTGCGCGCACCCCCGCGCCGCCGCTCTGCCCGCGCCGGGTTGCCGGCGGCCGCCATCTTGGTTCCCCGGCCTCAGCGGCCGTGAGGCGGTGGGGGGGGAAGGTCCGAGCGGCGCCGCGGGGAGCGCAGGGGTGATGTTGGCTTCCCTGGCGGCCCGCCCGCCTCCGCCGGGGCTGGCGCGGCTCCTCCGGGCGCAGCCATGCCTGTCGCCGTCCCGGGGACACTACGAGGCTCCGGCGCTAGCGGAGGGGGCCGGGAGCGCCAGGCGGCGGTTGCTAGGTTTGGCCGCTAGGGGGCGCTGCGAGCCCGCGCCGCAGCCAATGAGCGCGGAGCTGCCGGGGGGGCACCCGGCCCCATGGGGGCGGCGGGGATTGGGGGGGGCACCCCTGGGAACGCGGCCGGGCCGGGGGGGGACACCCCTATTAACGGTGCCAGGCCCGGGGGCCCCCCCCACTATAACAGGGCCAGCCCTGGGGTGCACCCCTATGGCCGCGGGGACGTGCCGCAAGCGGGACTCGAACCCACAAATCCCCGGCCTGGCCTTGCTGCGACCCCTCCGGCTTCTCTGTCCCAACCCGGGACCACCCGGCGCGGCAGCGTCCCCCGCGGAACCGGGACCACGGCAGCGGTGCTGCCACCGCGGAGGAGACCCCGGCGGGCGCTGGAGCGGCCCCCTGGTGGCAGCGATGCCCGCCGGGCTGGCTGCCCTGGCCTACTGCTACCTGCGGGACCAGCGCTCCAAGGGTGACTATCGCTGGGGACGGTCATCGCTGGGGAGCGGGGTTGGGGTCCCTCTGCGGGGATGGAGCCCGGCTGGCGGGGTTGGGGTGGATCCCAAGCCCTGGGGTGGGTTGGCTTGTGGTGGGTCCACTAATGGTTATGTTGAGGGAAGATAACGAGCTTGGCGTTCACCACTGAGATAAACCACCCAGGGCCATTATCAGCTGCACCCTCATGGGTCTTTGCGGTGGGACCGGTGACAGAGCCCAGGGAACGGCAGAAGATGCACCAGGGAGGGTCAGTGGGACATGAGGAAAAGGTTCTTCCCCCAGAGGTGCTGGACACTGAACAGGCTCCCAGGGAGGTGTCACAGCCCCAACCTGACAGTGTTCAACAAGAGACTGGACACCGTCCTCAGACACACGGGGTGACCTGCGGGGTTGTCACTGCAGGGACAGCAGTTGGACTCCGTGATCCTGTGGGTCCTTCCAGCTCAGGGCATCCTGTTATATTGTGTTTTGTGATGGTCCCTGGGGCAGATCCCAGAGCTGCCAGGGGAGGCTTTGAGCTCTTGGAGTGAATGTTCTTCCCAGCCTTCTGCTTTGAGCAGAGGAGATTTTGGACGAGTACAAAGGTTTGGGAGTTGGAGTAGGACTCGAGTTCAGATTGGATCTTGGGCACAATTTGTTCCCCAAAGGGCTGTGGGGCATTGGAACAGGCTGCCCAGGGCAGTGCTGGAGTCACCAGCCCTGGAGGGCTGGACAGACGAACATGAGGTTCTCAGGACATGGGGCAGGGACAGGGGTGGGTTATGGTTGGACTCGATGAGCCTGAGGGGCTTTTCCAACCAAGATGATACTGTGATTCTATGAGTTCCTACACTTGTAAGCCCAAGGTTTCTATGGGGTGGTTTGTGTCCACCCCACGGTGGGAAGGGAGCAGCTGAGTGGACGCAAACCTCTGCTGGGCTCTAGAAAGGCTGGCGCGGGTGACCTGAAGCGCAGGGGACAGTCCCTGTGACCTGTTGTGCGCTTTTCAGTCCACGTGGAAGTGTAGCTTTGTGCCACAGCAGGTCGCACGTCAGAGGTCGGTTTCCCCATGAGTAACGTGCTGCCGGGTTGGTTACCCGGGAGATTTCACTGACGTTATGAGGAATCTTGTGTAATTAGCGCTTAGGAAAGGTCTGTGAGACTCAGGCCTGGCTTTGGTGCAGGAGCCGGTTTGTGAAGCAGTTGCAGTTTAGACTTGGGCAGCCACATGGTGGTGGCTGCGGGTGGAGGGGACAGAGCCGCGAGTGCCCCAAATCCTGGGGGCAGGGAGGGTGCGGGAAGCAGGCAGGAGGATTTTCCAGAGAGGATGGTTTGTGTTGAAGGACCTTCCCAGCTCCCCCAGTGCCCCCTCTGCCATGAGCAGGGACATCTTCACCAGCTCAGGTTGCTCAGAGCCCCGTCCAGCCTGGCCTGGGATGTCTCCAGGGATGGTTCATCCACCACCTCTCTGGGCTGCAGGAGGTCAGGCCTGGGGAACTCGGGGGTCCCCACAGAGGGTGACCTGCCCCTTGCTCCTGCTTTGTGAGTGGGTTTGGAGATACCCCATGTTGTGCTTGACCAGGTGCTGTGTCCAGCTCTGGGTCCTCAGCACAGGACACACATGGAGCTGCTGGAGAGGGGCCAGAGGAGCCCCAGGAATGACCCGAGGCTGGAACAGCTCTGCTGGGGGACAGGCTGAGAGAGTTGGGGTGTTCAGCTGGAGAACAGAAGCTCCAGGGAGACATTAGTGTGGCCTTTCCAGGCTTAAAAGAGCCCGAGAAGAAAGATGGGGACAGACTTTTGAGCAGGGCCTGTTGTGATAGGACAAGGGGTGATGGTTTTAAACTAAAGGAGGGAGATTCAGGCTGGATATGAAGAATTGTTGCCCTGAGAGTGGTGAGAGCCTGGCCCAGGTTGTCCAGAGAGGTGGTGGCTGGACCATCCCTGGAGACATCCCAGGCCAGGCTGGACGGGGCTCTGAGCAACCTGAGCTGGTGAAGATGTCCCTGCTCATGGCAGGGGGGGCACTGGGGGAGCTTTAAGGTCCCTTCAACCCAAACTATTGTGTGATTTTATGATTCTATGGCAGAATGTGTGTTTGTGTTTCTTCAAAGCTGGAAATGTGACTTGTCCTTGAGACAGCGCAGTGCCCGGGTAAATCTGCTTTTGCACAAGCAATTTGTGCTGGAAAGCTCTTGGTTTGGCCGCAGTGGTGACATCCGTCAGCCAAAATAACTCCCTGCAGCTCTCAGTGCTGCTGCTTCCAGGGCAACGGAGGAAACGTTGAGGTTTGCGGTGCAGCTCGAACATCTGCAGAACGTCTGCTGCTGGGGTGAGCAGTGGCCGTGGTCTGTGTCCGGTTGTGGCTGTGTCTCCGTGTCCCCAAGCAAGGACACTCACCCAGGAGGATGGGACAGAGCTGATCTGTGGGATGAGAGGTTAATGACGTGAGGCAGAGGGTGAGCAATGGACATGAATGACTTGGAGAAAAGAGGCAGCAAATGTTGGAGAGAGAGCAGAAAAGACCTGAAGGCTGGTGAGAATTGGGGAGAATTGTCCCCAAATGTCCCAGTACAGCTGCAGGGGAGACCTTCTGATCTCTGAACTGCCTGAAAGGAGCTTGGAGCCAGGGGGGTCGGGCTCTGCTCCCCAGGAACAAGCACCAGGAGCAGAGGAAACGGCCTCAAGTTGCACCAGGGGAGGTTGAGGTTGGATGTGGGGAACAATTTCTTCCCCAAAGGGCTGTGGGGCATTGGAACAGGCTGCCCAGGGCAGTGCTGGAGTCACCAGCCCTGGATGGGTGGACAGACGGACATGAGGTTCTCAGGACATGGGGCAGGGACAGGGATGGGGAACGACTGGACTGGTGGTCTTGAGGGGCTTTTCCAACCAAAATGATTCTGTGATCTGTGCATCTCAGTCAGGGCCGGGCTCTGTCCTTTCCCTGTCCAGCCAGGAGGTGTCATCTGAGCCTGTGTCAGCGACTCACTGCCCTTATGTCTGGAAACCTCTGGCTGAGGCTGTGACAGCCCAGGATGACAGAACCAGCTGCCCTGTAAAACCTCCAGCACCCCAGAGCTCGCTGGATGCGGAGTTTGCTTTACAAACACAGGAGAAGTCTTTGTTTCTCCAGTTGGTTCCTTGGCTCATCCCCAGCACTGGGTACCCCAGCAGGACCTTTACCCTCCGCTCCAGCCTTTGCTGGGTCCATCCCAATCCTGGGCTCAGTTTTGGGCCCCTCATGCCAAAAAAGGCCTTGAGGTGCTGGAGCGAGTGGAGAGAAGGGAACGGAGCTGGTGAGGGGCTGGAGCACAAATGTGATGGAGCGGCTGAGGGACCTGGGGGTTCAGCTGGAGAACAGGAGCTGAGGGGAGACCTTCTGATCTCTGAACTGCCTGAAAGGAGCTTGGAGCCAGGGGGGTCGGGCTCTGCTCCCCAGGAACAAGCGCCAGGAGCAGAGGAAACGGCCTCAAGTTGCGCCAGGGGAGGTTGAGGTTGGATGTGGGAACCATTTCTTCCCCAAAGGGCTGTGGGGCATTGGAACAGGCTGCCCAGGGCAGTGCTGGAGTCACCAGCCCTGGAGGGTTGGACAGACAGACATGAGGTTCTCAGGACATGGGGCAGGGACAGGGGTGGGAGAACAATTGGACTCGATGACCTTAAGGGTCTTTTCCAACCCAAATGATCCTGTGGTTCCTTGACAAGAGCTGTGAGCACAGGCCCTGCTGCAGGCGCTTCTGCCACCTCTGGGTTACGATGTCTGGCTGTACGTTTGGCCGCTAACTCGCTTTTCCTTGTCTCTCTGTTTTCAGAAGATGCTCTGCTGGAAGCTGCGAAGGTCAACAACGTTTTGGAAGTGAGCAGGTGAGCAGGATGGGGAGAGGGGTGAGGGATCAGCTCGGGGAAGGGTGGGCTTGTCCTCCTTACCCGCCGTGACTCGGAGCTCGTTCACGCATCCCTTGGGATGCTCCTCTCGCCTCCGGAGCGGGTCACAGGGACATTGAGCGCTCACCGGTGAACTGGAAGGTGGGTCGTGAATTTTCCCCTCCCAAAGCATCAGAAACTCATTCGTGGGGGCCTGTCCCTGGACAAAAAGGGGCTCTTGTCCCACCAGGAGCACAGGAGAGAGCTCGGGGCTGCCCAAAGCTGTGGAGCATCTCCAGAGCTGACCCAGGGACAACGGGCTTGTCGCTGTTGTCTGCGTCTCTTGGCGTTGTTGGCATTGTTCAGGACCCGTCTGGCTGCATTAAACTCGCGTGCTGTGAGCAAACCAGCGTGTTTCTCCCCTAAGAGACACGTTTACCCTCTGCCCACCCTATTCTTGGGGGGCTGTCGCTCTGGGGAAGAGCCTGGATTCGTTCGAGCGGTTCCTAGGGTGGTTCATGAGCAGCAGTTAGTCAAACATCAACACTTCTGGCTGGAATAAAATCTGTTTGGGGCTCATCGCCTGCCTAAACTGATTTCTGGGGTGCCTCTGCGACCCCCACCTGGGCCAAGATCGTTCGTGCTGAAGGCAGAGGTGCAAATTTTGGATATGCGTCGTATACCGTGTCTAAGCCTCAAGAAGAACCTCAAGCAGTTGTTAAAATATCTCAGGCCGACGAGGGTCCTTGAGGAACGGTGTCACCGTGTCCCGCGGGCACAGCAGGTGCCTCATGGGGTAAATTCAGGGATGCGGCAAATGGTTTGATGTCAGTGCTGGGGACTCAGACTGGAGCTGTGTGGGGGAAACAAACCTCCTGAGAACCTTCCTGAAAACACCGAGAAGAGTCCAATAACCCTCCTGAAAACACCATGAAGTGGTTGAGAACCCTCCTGAAAACACCGAGAAGAGTTTGAGAACCCTCCTGAAAACACCAAGAGTCTAATAACCCTCCCGAAAACACTGAGAAGCATCTGAGAACCTTCCTGAAAACACTGAGAAGTGCTTGAGAACCCTCCTGAAAACACCAAGAAGATCTAATAACCCTCCTGAAAACACCAGGAAGCAGCTGAGAACTGTGAAAACACCGAGAAGCCATTGAGAACCCTCCTGAAAACACTGAGAAGGAGCTGGGAACCCTTCTGAAAACAGAGAAGAGTTCAATAACCCTCCTGAAAACACCAAGAAGAGTCTAATAAGCCTCCTGAAAACACTGTGAAGAGTCTGAGAACCCTCCTGAAAACACTGAGAAGGAGCTGGGAACTCTCCTGAAAACAGAAGAGTTCAATAACCCTCCTGAAAACAGAGGAGAGTCTAATAAGCCTCCTGAAAACACCATGAAGAGTCTGAGAACCCTCCTGAAAACACTGAGAAGGAGCTGGGAACCCTCCTGAAAACAGAGAAGAGTCCAATAACCCTCCTGAAAATAACAAGAAGAGTCTAATAAGCCTCCTGAAAACACTGTGAAGAGTCTGAGAACCCTCCTGAAAACACCATGAAGAGTCTGAGAACCCTCCTGAAAACACTGAGAAGGAGCTGAGAACCCTCCTGAAAACACCGTGAAGAGCCTGAGAACCCTCCTGAAAACACTGAGAAGGAGCTGGGAACCCTCCTGAAAACAGAGAAGAGTCCAATAACCCTCCTGAAAACACCAAGAAGAGTCTAATAAGCCTCCTGAAAACACCAAGAAGAGTTTGAGAACCCTCCTGAAAACACTGAGAAGCATCTGAGAACCCTCCTGAAAACACCAGGAAGCAGCTGAGAACCATGAAAACAGCGAGAAGTGGTTGAGAACCCTCCTGAAAACACCGTGAAGAGTCTGAGAACCCTCCTGAAAACAGAGAAGAGTTCAATAACCCTCCTGAAAACACCAAGAAGAGTCTAATAAGCCTCCTGAAAACACCGTGAAGAGTCTGAGAACCCTCCTGAAAACACTGAGAAGGAGCTAGGAACCCTCCTGAAAACAGAGAAGAGTCTAATAAGCCTCCTGAAAACACCAAGAAGAGTCTAATAACCCTCCTGAAAACACCAAGAAGAATTTGAGAACCCTCCTGAAAACACCGAGAAGAGTCTGAGAAGCTTGTCCAGCAGATCCCGCCCGTCCTGCCCGCTCTCTCCCAGTAACCCTGTGCAGCTGAGCTCTCCCATTCCCCACCCAGCACCAAATTCAGGTTTTGCATAGCATGGCAGCTTGTGTGGGCCAGGAGAAGACGTTACTGCTCTCCTATGCTCACCACACCTGATTTTTCTCCCCGCCGAGGTTTCCCAGCCAAGGGAAGAGAGGAGAGGGGATGCTCGGAGGAAGCAGCCGCATTCTGCTGCACCCTGGGGGGCTGAGATCTGGCCTAGATCAAGGACCGAAGGGGATATTGGCGTGCAGCTAATTGTGCACATGTGCTCTGCTGCTCCTAATTGCAGGAAGCTGCTGCTTAAGGGCCGTCTGGGTGATTTGTGAGCAGCAGAGGGAAGGATGCTCCGCCGGATTCGGGAAGGGCTGCTGGCTTTGCCGCACATCCGCAGCCTCTCCTTTCGTTTCTGGCCTCTCCCCTTCCACTCCCGCTTCCCCAGGAGCTGCTTTCCCCGCTAAAACCCCCATATTTGCAGCTCCCACCTGTTGCTGTGACAACTACCGACTCTTTTTAGCTTTACAACCAACTTTCGCAGCCCAGGAGCGAGATGGAGTTTTCTAATATCACTTTAGGCTCATTAAAACCCTCTCCCGTGGCCTAACATCATGTTATAATGACTTAAAGGCGGCGAAAAGCCGGTGGTTTGCAGGGCTGAGCTCGCACACGCGTGTCCTCTGCCGTTCAACAAACCCATCTCGCGAGGCTCAGGAAAAGCTGAGCAGAGACGTGGTGCTGCTCCTCCCGTCGCCGATACTGCTCATTATTCCATCCTTTCGGATCAAAAGACTATTACAAAAAGCAGCCAGATGTTTATAATTCCCTGGGCCGCGTCCTCTGCTCCGCGCTCTCTTCATCTGCTGCCGGGGGGTTGTTTTCTCTTGCCGCACAAACAGGGGAACTGGCCTTTCTCAACGTCTTGCTCGGGTCACGGCTTGTGCTTTACACATTAAAACGTGGGCGAACGGTGATTAGGAAATGCGACCTTTGGGTCTGAATGCGGAAAATTGATGTGTGAGGAGAGTTAAGTCATAGTTGTGCTGAAGGGCAGAGGGAAAACGGGGCAGGGAGAGGATCCGAGGCGGGTTGGAGCAGCGGCTGGGCTGTGAGCTCAGAACTGAAGGGGTTTTAGGATAACCGGGTCCCTTTTATCCTTTGGAATAAAGGAGTTTGTCCTTGGAACAGAGTGAGTCCATCACCCTGATGGGACCCAGGGATGTGGAGAACCCCACAGAGGATTTGAGTGCCAGCAAAGATAACTGGTGTTTGGTTCCTAAAATGAGTTGTAGTCACCAAACGGGAGGTGTCGGAGCCCTGGGGTGTGTGTGTGTCCAGAATCTGCCGCCTGGTTTGAGGTTGTGTTCCTGAAAAGTGTGATGGGGACCTAGAATCACAGAATCATTTGGGTTGGAAAGACCTTTAAGATCATGGAGTCCAACCGTTCCCCACCCCTGTCCCTGCCTCATGTCCTGAGAACCTCCTGTCCGTCTGTCCAGCCCTCCAGGGATGGTGACTCCAGCACTGCCCTGGGCAGCCTGTTCCAATGCCCCACAGCCCTTTGGGGAAGAAATTGTTCCCACATCCAACCTCAACCTCCCCTGGGCAACTTGAGGCCGTTTCCTCTGCTCCTGGCGCTTGTTCCTGGGGAGCAGAGCCTGACCCCCCTGGCTCCAAGCTCCTTTCAGGCAGTTCAGAGATCACAAGGTCTCCCCTCAGCTCCTGTTCTCCAGCTGAACCCCCCAGGTCCCTCAGCCGCTCCATCACACTTGTGCTCCAGCCCCTCACCAGCCCCGTTCCCTTCTCTCAATTCTCTCCAGCACCTCAAGGCCTTTCTTGTGAGGTGATCCCACCACCCCTCTGGTGGCCATTTTGAGCCCTGAGGTGATTCTGGTGCCCCTGGGGCCGCCGTTTTGTGTTCTGAGGTGATTCTGGTGCCTCTGGGGCCGCCATTTTCAGCCCTGAGATGAGGAGCCCAAAACTGCCCCCAGGATTGGCGGTTTGGCCTCCCTAGGTCCCAGCCCAGGGACGATCACTGCCCTGGTCCCGCTGGCCACCCCAGTGCTGGTACCAGCCAGGATGCTGGTGGCCTCTTGGCCACCTGGGCACACGCTGGCTCATGTTCAGCCGCTGCCACCAACACCCTCAGGGCCTTTTCCAGCCACTGTTCCCCAGCTGCAGCGTCCATGGGGTTGAACAGATCTTCAGACATCCCGACAGAGCTCTTGCTAACGCAGACATTGCTGTTATTACGGGAAGGATCGCATGTCCAGAGGCTGGATCCAGTCTCCCAGCCTCTGCTCTTCCCTCTGTCTCCTCTCAGCTCCCAGACAGGTTTTCTCATCTTTACCAACTTCCTTAATGCAAGAAACGGGGCTGAAATCTTCATCGAGACCCAGGAACGTGTTATTTTCCTTGGCCATTCCCTTTGGGAGCATCTACCCAAGCAGCTCATCCCTTCCCGGTGTTAGCCAGTACAGAAGATAACACCTAATTAATGTGGATAGTTTAATTTCCCCTCAGCCTCCGTTGTTCCGCACGTTCGGAGGGAGAGCAGGACGCAAAGCCGTGAAGATTTACCGCCTCGATCCCCCTTGTGTTTGTGTTCTGTATTAATATTGATTCTCTGTGTTCCAGCTTTGTTTCTTAATAAACCACCCACCAAAGCGCCGACTTACGGCAGAGTTTCCTCGCCACATAAACATGATGGAGCAGTGTTTTCCGAAGCGCCGGACGGCTGTGACTCATGGAAACACGGCGCGTGTGTCAGCCGGCTCGTTTGTACCATCGGGCAGCCGCCCAAAACTGTGTGTTAATGAGGTCTGGAGCACACCAGGCGCTCTCCTGCTCTCGCAGGGATCCAGCCAGACGTGCTGGTGGGGCAGGATGCTCCGTGTCAGTTCTGCTGTCTCCAGGCTGATTTTTAGGTGTAGAAATAGCCAAGTCGCCCTGAACAGTGATTGCTCCTTTTTGGTCAAGCAACTGGGAATCACTCGTCTTGTTGTCTCTGACTCATTGTTGTGCTGCTGTGTTGGTCTCTTCTCTTCTTGTTGTTCTTTAAGGACTTAAGAATCATAAAATCATGGCATGGTTTGGGGTGAAGGGACCTTGCCAGCTCATCCAGAGCCCCGTCCAGCCTGGCCTGGGGTGTCTCCAGGGATGGTTCATCCACCACCTCTCTGGCCAACCTGGGCCAGGGTCTCACCACCCTCAGGGCAACAGTTTCTTCCCCTGTGTCTTGGCCATAAATTAACCCTAAAAAAAGGAGACAGTGAGAGAAAACCTGTGGCAATGAGGAAACGGCCTCAAGTTGCGCCAGGAGAGGTTGAGGTTGGATGTGGGAAACAATTTCTTCCCCAAAGGGCTGTGGGGCATTGGAACAGGCTGCCCAGGGCAGTGCTGGAGTCACCATCCCTGGAGGGCTGGACAGACGGACATGAGGTTCTCAGGACATGGGGCAGGGACAGGGCTGGGTTATGGTTGGACTCGATGATCTTGAGAGGCTTTTCCAACCAAAATTATTCCATGATTCGATAATTCCCCCTCATGAGCGATGGGTTACGGACACGCAGAGCAGGATGGCGAGTGTGATGGGCTCAGGTGTTCCAGGCAGCGCGGTCGAACGCTGGTGTGGAAACGTCCCCATCACCGCAGGGCTGCGAGCAGATCTGAGCTGGGTGGGACTGTGACCCTTGGAGGGTGTTTCACCTGTGGAGTGGTTTGAACCTCCACAGCAGTGTTTTATATCTAAAACCACCAAAAATACAGAGGTGGAGTAACCGTGGGCACAGCAGGTGTGTCGTGGGCTTTGGGACGGCGATGGCAGAGCTGCCAGCAAGAGGCTGGGAGTTCATCCTCAACAAACCTTAGAATCAGAGGATAGTTTGGGGTGAAGGGACCTTCCCAGCTCCCCAGTGCCCCCCCTGCCATGAGCAGGGACATCTTCACCAGCTCAGGCTGCTCAGAGCCCCGTCCAGCCTGGCCTGGGATGTCTCCAGGGATGGTTCAGCCACCACCTCTCTGGCCAACCTGGGCCAGGCTCTCACCACCCTCAGGGCCAACAGTTCCTTATATCCAGCCTCAGTCTCCCTTCCTTTAGTTTCAAACCATCACTCCTTGTCCTATGGCAACAGGCCCTGCTCAAAAGTCTGTCTCTCCCTGAGCCTCTACCCAACATCATGCGGGTTCATGTGTTTTTGTGAAGCCCTGAGATGATCACGAGGAGTTAAAAAGGAGACCTGAGCGATCTCTGCCAAGACAGCAGCAAGATCAAAGCCTTTTCCACATCTCGCTGTGTTCTCCTGAGCAGTCAGATCCTTTCCCCGGCCTCTTGCGCTTTCGTCACTCGGAGATATTATTTGGTTTGGATGTTTTTCATCCCTCCCTCCTCAGCAAAGCACATCCCGAGAGGGTGAGCGCATCTGCGGGTGTCACCCCTGCCGTTAAACAGTGACATATTGAAGGGGGGGGACACATCGAAGTGTCCGTGAGCGAAACAGAAGCTATTGTTGTTGTAAAAGTTCAAGTTTCCAGCTTCCTCTTCCTCCACCTGTCGGGAGGAGCGTCGGGCGCTGAGCACAAACTCAAACATGCCCTCTGGGCCCGGCTGCCAGCCCCGTGTCACCGACTCAGTCACCCAGAACCCCGCCGGCGGGGTGAATAGGAGGCACATCTGTCCGGGGGGAAAAGGGCTCGTCGCCGCGGCCGACTCGGGAGGTTTGCATCTCTTTTTGGGTGGATCAAAGTGCTGCAGATTTGGGAGCTGCTGTCTCGAGGTAAAATAGGACGTAGGCACAAAGCGGTGGGTGCAGATGCCGGAGCAGCCGGGGGTGTTATGCGAAATGTCACCATTTCTGCCCCCGTCAAAGGGGACTTGGTGCTCGTGGGCTCTGTAACCTGCTGGGAGGATCATTCTGGAGGAGCGGATGAGCTTTCAGCCCTAATACCCTAAAAAAATAGGGGTTTATTTCCAAATACCTTAAAATACGAACACACCAGCAAACAGAAAAAGCGCTTTTCAGGAGTTTTCTAGCAATCAGGTGTTGGCAGCCCAGCCCAAATTCTTGTGAGAAACACCAAAAACGGTGCTAATTGAGGTATATAAAACTGCTCGGGAGATATGAGTGAACGTCCCGGCCCGTCTTTGGTTAAACTGTGGATGAACATCCGAAACATTGATCAGCGGCTTTTATTTAATTAAAAACAAAATGCTCCTCCTGGTAAATACATTTGGCCGTCTCGGCTCTGAGCAGTGGTCGTCGCTTTATCGATTGTCATAGCATTAAATCAGGCGGGGGAAAATATTAATGATAGGCTTGAAGACCCCGAACATAAAGTTCAGTTGTCTAGAAAAATCTGTTAAGTTGCTGAGCGTCTTGCGATGGTTTTAAACAACAAAAAAATCCGGTTTCTAAATGAAATGTCAATGTGGATTACGGTGGGTGATGTGATGCTGGTAATTCTCTCGCTGGGCTCTGTCGTGCAGCATTCCAGATGCTGGTGATTATCTAGATTTCTGAATGGAAAACTACTTGATTGATTCTAATTTCTTGATTCCGAGCCTGTAATCGAATCCCGCGGCAGAGGCTCCGGCGTCCTTCCTGCTGGATGCGCTACGTTTTAACAGGTTGGGCTGCCAGGCTGGCATCTTATTTCATTAGTTTTTTATCTAAGAATGGAGATAATTCATTGTTCAATATGCCCTTTCTCTGCAGAGAGAACAAAAAGCCTTGCAGCGAGCTAAAAAGTAGTTTTTAGTGGCTGTAGAGTGCTGTAAGAGAAGGTTTCACTCCTTTCCTCTGGCTCATGAGATCACAGAATCACACAGAATCCCAGAATGTGAGGGATTGAAGGGCCCTGGAAAGCTCATCCAGTGCAATCCCCCCATGGAGCAGGAACACCCAGATGAGGTTACACAGGAAGGTGTCCAGGCGGGTTGGAATGTCTGCACAGAAGGAGACTCCACAACCCCCTGGGCAGCCTGGGCCAGGCTCTGCCACCCTCACCAGGAACAAGTTGCTTCTCATATTCAAGTGGAACCTCCTGTGTTCCAGTTTGAACCCATTGCCCCTTGTCCTATCATTGGTTGTCACCAGCAGAGCCTGGCTCCATCCTCCTGACACTGCCCCTTTCCATATTGATCCCCATGAATGAGTCCCCCCTCAGTGTCCTCTTGTCCAGCTCCAGAGCCCCAGCTCCCTCAGCCTTTCCTCACACGGGAGATGCTCCACTCCCTGCAGCATCTTGGTGGCTGCGCTGGACTCTCTCCAGCAGTTCCCTGTCCTGCTGGAACTGAGGGGCCACAGCTGGACACAAGATTCCAGGTGTGGTCTCCCCGGGGCAGAGCAGAGGGGCAGGAGAACCTCTCTGACCTACTGACCACCCCCTTCTAACCCACCCCAGGTCCCATTGGCTTCCTGGCCACAAGGGCCCAGTGCTGGCTCATGCTCACCCTGCTGTCCCCAGGACTCCCAGGTCCCTTTCCCCTACACTGCTCTCCAACAGCTCATTCCCCAACTTATACTGGAACCCGAGGCTGTTCCTGCCCAGATCCAAGACTCTACACTTGCCCTCGTTCTAGTTCATTACGTTTCTCCCATCCCAACTCTCAGCCTGTCCAGGTCTCTGATAGCAGCACAGCTTCCAGTGTCACCATTGCTCCCAGCTTGGTGTCCCCAGCAAACTTGCCGATGCTCGAGTGTTCAGCCGCAGTTCCCATTCCTGAGAAAAACAACGTTAAAATTGTGGAAATAAAGCCAAATTTTCACAACAGAGCGACCCAGGGGTTGGTGAAAGGCGTTTGCACCTTTAATGTTAAACATCTTAATCAAGTGCAAATGGGGCTAATACTTAGTGAATGGCATTAATTAACCCCTGTTAAAGGTGTTAACAAGTGGGAGGATGTGGTTGCCTTCATCCTTTGGGAGGTTTCCTGTCTTCCTCTTCATCGCAGTCCCATTTTCCTTTTGTTTGCTGGATTTGGGTGGATTTATGTATAAAATTGACACGCTGTAGGTGCAAGTGACTGCGTTCAAACTACTTTCAAATGGCCAAGGAGATAAAACCAATATTAAGAAATAACTTGTGTGCTCTAAGAGAGGAGTGAAGGTGACCGGGTGTCACAACAGCTCTGAATGGATTTCTCAGAGGGGTGGGTGGAGGGGACACACAGTATGATGTGGGGGGTCTTAGTGGGTCCCCGTAGTTTTGGGGGAGCTGGGGCTGGTCCCTGAGGGGCAGCAGGGGGGTGGGTTTTGATGGGAAGGAGCGGGTTCCTCACAGATGGAGCCGCGGTGTGGATTTCTCCTCCGAGCAAGAGAATCGCTGCGAGCGGCCGCGGATCAGGTCCGACCGAATTACCTGTGTGTTGTGAGTGCAAACAGCCCCTGCGCGCACAGCTGCCACCCGGGAGATAGCGATCTGCTGTCCGTGTGTCCGGCTGTCACACGAGGACCGGGGAGTTCAGGGGGTGTTTCTGCTTTGAGCTGCTGTCTGGCGGCTCGTGCTTATCGCAGAGACACAGGATCATTTGGGCTGGAAAAGCCCCTCAAGATCATCGAGTCCAACCGTCCCCCACCCCAGCACTGCCCCGTGTCCTGAGAACCTCCTGTCCGTCTGTCCAACCCTCCAGGGATGGTGACTCCAGCACTGCCCTGGGCAGCCTGTTCCAATGCCCCACAGCCCTTTGGGGAAGAAATTGTTCCCACATCCAACCTCAACCTCCCCTGGCGCAACTTGAGGCCGTTTCCTCTGCTCCTGGCGCTTGTTCCTGGGGAGCAGAGCCCGACCCCCCTGGCTCCAAGCTCCTTTCAGGCAGTTCAGAGATCACAAGGTCTCCCCTCAGCTCCTGTTCTCCAGCTGAACCCCCCAGGTCCCTCAGTCTCCATCACACTTGTGCTCCAGCCCCTCACCAGCTCCATTCCCTTCTCTCAATTCTCTCCAGCACCTCAAGCCCTTTCTTGTGAGGTGATCCCACCACCCCTCTGGCCACCATTTTGTGTTTTGAGGTGATTCTGGTGCCCCTGGTGCCGCCATTTTGTGTTCTGATGTGATTTTGGTTCCCCCAGGGCCGCCATTTTGAGCCCTGAGGTGATTTTGGTGCCGCCATTTTGAGCTCTGAGATGATTTGGGTGCCACCATTTTGAGCCCTGAGGTGATTTTGGTGCTGCCATTTTGAGCCCTGAGGTGATCCTGGTGGCTCCATTTTGAGCCCTGAGGTGATTTTGGTACCGCCATTTTGAGCCCTGAGCTGAGGGGCCCAAAACTGCCCACTGGCCACAGCAGTGCTGGTACCAGCCAGGGTGCTGGTGCCCTCTTGGCCACCTGGGCACACGTTCAACCATTGGCTTGCAGGGCTGAGGTGGTGGAAGGAGAAGGCGTAAGGATGAATCCATTGGAGCCCCCGATCTGGACTTCTCAGTAGCATTTGGTGACTCAGGGACCACAACCTGCCCCCATTAGTGATGTGGAAATGTGCTCAGCACCGCTCTGGTACAGATTCTGCACAAATATCTGTTGTTCTGCTACTTTGTAGTATCAAGTATCCAACTTTTTTTGGAGCAGGGACCTATGGTTTGTTGTTACCATTAAACTTTTCATTGTAACCCTGGTAAAGAGAACATAAATCTATAGGTGCTGTTGATCATTGACAGAGGTCGTGGCCTCCTGAACCACAGTTGGGAGCCACGAATAAAGTCTACAAGTTACTATTCTATTTATTTTAGCTATTGGATCTCAGTCCAAGTGCCTGATGAGCAGTTCAGAGCATCATCCAATACTCCGGTCAAAAAAAGGTGATTAAATAACCCGTTACCCACATATGGGACATGGGTTAGTGCTGGAGTTTGGTTGATGGTCTTGAGGGTCTCTTCCAACCAAAATGATTCTATGATTCCATATCACACATCCACTCATGTCCAACGCTCGTCTGGAAATCATCTGCCTGTTATAGGGCAAAAAGCTCATCTGGAGGGGAACATGGATTATTTTAGGATCTAATTGGGATGGTGGTTCCCTGGCTGGTTTCTCGGGTCAGCGCAGAGAAGTGTGTCCAGCTCTGTTCACAACACGCACCGGCCCTTAGGCCTTTGTATTGCTGGTTGGAAATAACTTTAGGATTAAATCGGTATATTTGTTCCTCGGGGTCAGTTTTTAGTGAAACAGTGTGAGGGTTTTTGACCATGGGAGGAAGGTTTGCAGAGTCTTACAGGCTTGCATCTGGGCAGGAACAACCCCAGGGTCCAGTATAAGTTGGGGAAGGAGCTGTTGGAGAGCAGCGTAGGGGAAAGGGAGCTGGGGGTCCTGGGGACAGCAGGGTGACCATGAGCCAGCACTGGGCCCTTGTGGCCAGGAAGCCAATGGTACCTGGGGTGGGTTAGAAGGGGGTGGTCAGTAGGTCAGAGAGGTTCTCCTGCCCCTCTGCTCTGCCCTGGGGAGACCACACCTGGAATCTTGTGTCCAGTTGTGGCCCCTCAGTTCCAGCAGGACAGGGAACTGCTGGAGAGAGTCCAGCGCAGCCACCAAGATGCTGCAGGGAGTGGAGCATCTCCCGTGTGAGGAAAGGCTGAGGGAGCTGGGGCTCTGGAGCTGGACAAGAGGACACTGAGGGGGGACTCATTCATGGGATCAATATGGAAAGGAGGAGTGTCAGGAGGATGGAGCCAGGCTCTTCTGGTGACAACCAGTGACAGGACAAGGGGTAATGGGTTCAAACTGGAACACAGGAGGTTCCACTTCAATTTGAGAAGAAACTTGTTGGGGGTGAGGGTGGCAGAGCCTGGCCCAGGCTGCGCAGGGAGGTTGTGGAGTCTCCTTCTGTGCAGACATTCCAACCCACCTGGACACCTTCCTGTGTAACCTCATCTGGGTGTTCCTGCCCCATGGGGGGATTGCACTGGATGAGCTTTCCAGGTCCCTTCCAACCCCTGACATTCTGGGATTCTGTGAGTCCTTGTGTAGAGCTGTGGATGTTCCTCTGTGTGTGTTCCATCTACAGGAAGATGAGTGTGGTGCGTTTAGCTCCTTTTCACTCATTCCATCCCAGCATTCTTTAGTAATCATCTGAGAATCACCAGCACAGCAGGCTGAGGGGAATTCATTTGAAAAGGGCCAAATTCAGACACCTTATTTCTCCTTTCAGTGCTTAAAAAGGGGGCGATAAGAAAGACAGGGACAGACTTTTGAGCAGGGTCTGTTGTGACAGGACAAGGGGTGATGGTTTTAAACTTGAGGAGGGAGATTGGGGCTGAATATAAGGAATTGTTGCCCTGAGGGTGGTGAGAGCCTGGCCCAGGTTGGCCAGAGAGGTTTTGGGCTTTGGCGAGAGGAGGTTATTTGGATCCCTTGGTTGACCGTGAAAGACAGAAGAATCAGGTAAATTTATATGGAAATTCAGCGGTCATCGATGCTGCTTGTAACCTACGAGTCATAGTGGTTCTGCAGGATCCGAGGATGCAGGAAAGGTGGAGAAACCTTGTGGTGCTTTAGAGTTTGAAGGCAGGAGAAGCCATGGAGGAGCCAAGTTGCTAAAAAGTACCAGGGAGGGATTAAAGAAAAGTGCAAAGATCGAGAAAATTTTGCAGGAAAAGCACCAATGGTAGTTTGTTGCCTTATATTTTTGGGCTTTGTCTTGTTTGTTCTCATGTTGTGCAAGAAAGCTGCAAAATATCTCATGTTGCCAGGGGCTTTGAGCTTGTTCGGAAACCCTGATCCAAACCTGTGGCCAGATCGTAGGTTCATCAGCTTTGCTTTCCGTCGCGCCGCCGGTTGGTTCTTTGGGTGTTAGACTGAATAGAATAAATACAAAATAAAGCAAACAAGGCGGTTGGCATCGCAGCATTTTCTTGTTATCACCCACCAGCTCATTCCGGTTTGGGAGCCGATGAGAAGCTGGGTTGATTCAGCTTTTTGTGTTGGATCTTCTGGGCAGCCTGTGAAATGAAATTTCTGGTTTCCCTCCGTATCTCCAGCCCGCTCGGGATACTATGATTCCAGATTCTATAGTTCTATGATTTTATGATGTTTTCTCCGTGTTTCCTCCCTGAATGTGTCTCTCGTCCCTCTAGGCTGTTGGAAGAAGGCGCAGACGTCAACGCCCGGCACAAGCTCGGCTGGACGCCTCTCATGGTGGCGGCGATCAGCAGAAACTCCAGGTATGTTTGCCGCGGCGTTCCCCATCAATAAGTCACGTCACAACCACCCCACATTCTCCTAAAGTCACACGGAGAATTTCCATATATTTTGGGGCTGTTTTTGGATGCGTCATGGAGCTAAACCCAAGGGACCGTTTCCCTGTGACAGATGGAGGTAGGTTCTGCCAACCCAGCGAGGTGACAGTGCAGTTCCCCAGCAGATTGTGGCCTCTGCTGTGTCCCCTAACCTTGAGGTGTCACTGCGGGTCGGCACTTTGTCACCCCCGCCATCCGAAATCGCTGCCGCGTCCCTCCGAGCCTGTGGGGCCATCACTGGCTCTTTCATGCTTGGCCTTTCTGAAGCAAAAAGGCTGAATGCTGTGCCCTCCCGCCTTAGTTCCCATGATGATCGCTGTGGCTTCTTGTAACCTTTTAAAGACACTCTTAAATATATTCAGTCTACAACTAAATTCAATTAGTTTTTGAGTTGAGGAGAAAAGAGGAAAAGAAATCCAATTTTGGGAAACGCGGGACAGGCAGGAGAATGAGCTTTGATGTTACAACCTCTCGGGGACGCTTTACTTAGTCACAAGTTCATAAGCAAAAAAGCCTAATGACTTGGGAAAACACAGGATTAAAGCGGTGCACAAAGGCCGAATATCCGCTCTCGGGCGACGACGCTTCGGCTCCGTGTGCCGAGTTCGTGTGTGGTGCCAACTTTGATGTGCGCCGGTGACAAGCTGAAAGTCCCGACCTCCTCGGGGAGCTCCTTAAAGCGGGGGGTTCGGGTCTGTTTGTTGAACTTTGATGTCCCCAGCAGCAACGGGCCCCCGTTTGTTTGTCCCTCGGCCAAGGGACGGGCCGCGGAACCTCCCACCTTTCCCCGAGGACAATGGTCACCGATGGAGTGTGACGACTGGTGACCATTCCGAGTGACCGGCGGAGCAGAACGGGCGACTCGCAAAAAGCGAGGAGGAGACGGGGGAGAAAAGTTGGTCGTGCTGCAATAATTGCCTAAAATCAGGCCTAAAATCAGGTAGAAATGCTAATTAAAACATCTAGACGCTAACAGGCGTTCAGCACCCTTGTTAGGGACCAGCAGAGCGATAACGACCATGTGTCTTCTTCAGGTACCTGCCAAAACAAAAAGGCTTTTGGCTGTGTTGGGCAAACGCTGTTTATTTTTCCCACATTTTGGATGAATGCTGACTTTTAATTGAAAATTAAGAAGCCCTTGAGTATGCAACGCTTGGTAGGACTTGTCTCCAACAATCTAGTGGAGGAGTAATTAGCTATTTCATGGAGGCGAAGGTGAATTCAAGCCAGACTTACCGCTGGTGTCACAACTCTGTTGATAGCGCCGGGGTTGCGCCAGGTGCGTTTTTTGTACCTTCTTCTACATTTCCTACCTTTGTCACGTCCCCCCTGCTGGCAGGGGAACATATTGAGCTGGAACTCGATGGCACTGAGTGTTTGAAATCCCTCTGAACTGTTTGCTCACAGAGATATTCCACAACTTGCCCTTTTTTAAGCCGCAGAAGTGGGTGTCATGCATGCGGTCGGCTGGGATGGGGAGAAGGCAGAGCCCGGGGAGCCAATGGCTTGGGGAATTTAAGATTTCAAACATTTCTTAGCTTTTCCCTTCCAAACAAAGAGCGCCTGCTGATTTTCTGTGTCTCTCGCAATCCTTTTCTTTATATTATGTAGAAAATAAATGTGACTTACTCTGCTTTGCAGTAGGATGCAGGGTTATTTTGGTTTGTAGAGTGTGGCCTCTGTGTAAAGAGCGATGATCTGAAATTGGTTTATCCAACCATAGGAGCTGATTTGGGGGATTATAAGTTGTTAGGGCTCATGTCCCAAGGAACAAACGATAGGACGAGAGGAAACGGCCTCAAGTTGCGCCAGGGGAGGTTGAGGTTGGATATGGGGAACAATTTCTTCCCCAAAGGGCTGTGGGGCATTGGAATAGGCTGCCCAAAGTAATTTTTTAGAGAACACCTATAATTTCAGTCTCTGCCGTGCTGTCACAGATTTCTGTGCCCTGTCCTTTAGCTTTGTCATGTTTCCCAATTTTCACAGCCCTCGCTCTGCCAATTAGACACCTCCAGTCCATATGTTTAATTACATTGCAGAGGCGCCGCATTAATGCCGCTTGGCAGTTGCCGCCAGCTATGGGATGAAATCCCACGTGCTGTCCGGGACATTTGGGGTCTGTCTTTACTTTTTACAATTAAACATTCTCTTCCTCTTGCAAATATCCTGATGGTTATTTAAGTAAAGTGAGCAAACACTTCCGCCCGGTCTCTAATTTGGGTGTTTGCGTTTTTAAACCACTTCATTAAGGTAATTGAGATGATATAAAAATACCGCGTTCCTTTTAATGAACTTATTACCTTCTTTCAGACCCTCCCTGAAGCATCGGTGGATTTTCTTATCGTTCTACTTTTAATATGAGAGGGAATCCAGGTCCCAGTTGCTGTGATAATCCAGGTTGTAAGCGGGTTGTGGATGCAGATGAAGGTTTTACGCTATAACGCACCTTCCACTTCACGTTTTTCACCTGGAGTGACTCCAATTCCCTTTTCTTTCTACTCTTTGTGCAAACCTGTTGCTCTCCTGGATTTCAAGGCTTATTTTAAAGCGGTTTCTTCGTTCTCCTGGAAAGACATTGGTTTAAAGGGAGGATTTATGGTCTGTGCGAAAAAACGCTGCTAGGGGCTTCTTTCCCCTGGCTGCACCTGCTGCCTTTGCACATTTACCATATTTATAGTAATTAAGCATTAATTAAATGCTCACTGAGGGCTTTGTGGGTTATGTGCCGTTGTTAAAATCAGTACAAAGGCATCATAAATTAAAACCCAAAGCGGCTGGGACCTGAGCAGGCTCAGCGTCTCTGCGCTTATAGTGAAGTGACCTTTTCTGCCTACAGCTCCTCTGTTTTCCATTGTTTCAGCAGAAATAAAGTGGGGGGGAAATACCGAGTCATCCTCTTGGCCCCTTATGGGATGGAGACGTGATTGTGCGGGAGGGGAAACTGAGGCACAGAGCAGCGGGGAGACTCTGAGCGTAGTGGGCTGAGTTTGGGCAGCTATAAAACACCAGCACCGTGTTCTGCTGTGATGCAGCTGCTGGGAGGGGGTCAGGGCAGGATTTTACAGACCCTTTAAGATTGAGTCCACCCGTTCCCCAGCCCTGTCCCTGCCCCATGTCCTGAGAACCTCATGTCCGTCTGTCCAACCCTCCAGGGCTGGTGACTCCAGCACTGCCCTGGGCAGCCTGTTCCAATGCCCCACAGCCCTTTGGGGAAGAAATTGTTCCCCACATCCAACCTCAACCTCCCCACGTCCCAGCTGTGAGCGAAGGAGTGGTGAAGAAGCCTCAGTTTATCAGATTGAACCCTCAAAATGTGCTGTCAGCACAGCTGAAAGCGCCATTGGACTCCTCAGCTCTTTGACAAGAAGCGCTATGGGCCACATGTGCTTCCAGACAGATCCAGGTATCTGCAGAGAACTCTGAATGAGCTGCCTGAGGTGAAAGGAGTGAAAGAAGCCAAGAGCATAACGGTACCTGGGGTACGTGAGGAAGAGCGACCAGAAGGTCAAGAGAGATTAATCCTCCCCCTCTGCTGCCCTGTGAGGCCCCATCTGCAGAACTGGGGCCAGTGCTGGGCTCCCCAGGTCAAGAAGGACAAGGAATCACTGGCGAGAGTCCAGGGAGGGACACAAAGATGCTGAGGGGTCTGGAGCATCTTTGTGATGAGGAGACACTGAGAGAGCTGGGGCTGCTGAGCTGGAGAAGAGAAGCTGAGAGGGATGTGATCAATGATCAATATGTCAGGGTGGGTGTCAGAGGATGGACCAGACTCTGTTCAGTGGTGCCCAACGCCAGGGTGAGGGGCAACGGGCACAGACTGAAACACAGGAGGCTCCATCTGAACATGAGCAGAACCTTGTGTGCTGGTAGGTGCCAGAGCCTGGCCCAGGCTGCCCAGAGCGGGTGTGGAGTCTCCTGCTCTGAGACATTCAAACCCCCTGGGATCCTGTGTGATCTGCTCTGTGACCCTGCGTGAGCAGGTGGGTTGGACTGGATGATCTCCAGAGGTCCCTTCAACCCCAACCACACTGTGATTCTGTGAGAAAAGTCCCACGGAACAGATGTATGTACCTAATATAGGTTACTAGATGGCACCAGTTAATCACGTCATTGCCTATAGACAGAAAACAGGTTGCCCTTTGCTGTAAGTCTCAGAATGCACCCACCGGACTATGACTGTGCGTGGCGTTATTACCAGTATAAACCATCTGCACAGCAGCTTCGATGCACAAAATCAGGATCGGTGTGGAAAAGGCACA
This sequence comes from Nesoenas mayeri, assembly GCF_963082525.1. Lineage (NCBI taxonomy): Eukaryota > Metazoa > Chordata > Aves > Columbiformes > Columbidae > Nesoenas > Nesoenas mayeri. Next base: position 212,816,429 of record NC_137541.1, read on the forward strand.
AGTCCCAGCAATCTGCACCAAGGTGGAGAGCGAGATGCTTCTCGACTGGACCGTGCTGTGCCAAGCTCTGCCGGTTCTGGCTCCACACGCAACCCTCTGACCCACAGCTCTTCCATCTACAGAGAGAGAGAGAAGGGCAAGTGGAGCTAAAGCACAGCGAGGAGTCGCTTGTCATCGGTCATTGCCAGGAGGAAGGTTTTGGGAAGCAGAGGTGAGACCACACCTGGAATCTTGTGTCCAGTTGTGGCCCCTCAGTTCCAGCAGGACAGGGAACTGCTGCAGAGAGTCCAGCGCAGCCACCAAGATGCTGCAGGGAGTGGAGCATCTCCCGTGTGAGGAAAGGCTGAGGGAGCTGGGGCTCTGGAGCTGGACAAGAGGACACTGAGGGGTGACTCATTCACGGGGATCAATATGGAAAGGGGCAGTGTCAGGAGGATGGAGCCAGGCTCTTCTGGTGACAACCAATGATAGGACAAGGGGTAATGGGTGCAAACTGGAACACAGGAGGTTCCACTTAAATATGAGAAGCAGCTTGTTCCTGGTGAGGGTGGCAGAGCCTGGCCCAGGCTGCCCAGGGGGTTGTGGAGTCTCCTTCTGTGCAGACATTCCAACCCGCCTGGACACCTTCCTGTGTAACCTCATCTGGGTGTTCCTGCTCCATGGGAGGATTGCACTGGATGAGCTTTCCAGGGCCCTTCAACCCCTGACACTCTGGGATTCTGTGAAAGGTAAAGAGATCCAGACCTGAAGATGGAGGGGGAAGGAGAAGGGGTGTGCAAGATGTCAGAGCCGCAAATATCAAATGAAGAAGAGGAGTCAATGTGGGGAAGAGCTGAGAGGAATTGGAGGCTAAAGCCCCTGATTACAGGGCAGGTATAAACATACTCCTGGGGAGGCGCATCATCTGAGACAAAAGAAATGGAGAACAAGGGCTGGAGTGCCCACAGCAGCTCTCCCCAGCCCTCCTGCGCCTGCGGAGCTGTACAGAGAGTTAAGATATAACCACACAGGAGATCTCAGAGAATCATTGTGGTTGGACAAGACCCTCAAGATCATCAAGTCCAACCATAACCTAAATGTGACATTAACCCATGTCCCTGAGATCTCGGATCTGTGGCTTCTCCTTGAGCTCGGGGCAGCCGTGTATAAAATCACTTGGAGGTGTTTGCATTTTGCTGATAACTCCCAGTCATGGTGATCACCAGACTTCTTGGTTCACCTACTCCAGCTGCCAGTGTGTGGGTTCAGCACCTCTCCTGACACGGCCCCTGTCGCATCCAGCCCCCTCGTCATTGATTTCCCCACCCCCTGGGTGGTACGTAGGTATTTATTTATTTAATGATATGTTGGTCCAGCCATTAAAAGCAGAAAGCACTTTTTCCAATCGATCGAACTGCCCGGCGAACTTCAGTTAAGCGTTGCCCTCTGACTCATCACCAGAGTCAGTTTAGATTTGTATTCGTGCTGATGAATAGGCTCTGCCTCTAATCTAATGAAAACTTGAGCAGCAAATGAAAACTCAGCGTGTTGAGGCTGTTGAGCACAGGTGAGTTATGGGGTGAAACCTGCCTACTGGACCTGCTCAAGTTTTCCATCGCGTCCCTCTTGGTGTCTGGGGTCCTCAGCACAGGACACACATGGAGCTGCTGGAGAGGGGCCAGAGGAGCCACAGCAATGATGCGAGGCTGGAACAGCTCTGCTGGGGACAGGTGAGAGAGTTGGGGTGTTCAGCTGGAGAACAGAAGCTCCAGGGAGACCTTAGTGCGGCCTTTAAAGGGGCTGAGAAGAAAGATGGAGACAGACTTTTGAGCCTGTTGTGATAGGACAAGGGGTGATGGTTTTAAACTAAAGGAGGGAGATTCAGGCTGGATATGAGGAATTGTTGCCCCGAGGGTGGTGAGAGCCTGTCCCAGGTTGGCCAGAGAGGTGGTGGATGAACCATCCCTGGAGACATCCCAGGCCAGGCTGGACGGGGCTCTGAGCACCCTGAGCTGGTGAAGATGTCCCTGCTCATGGCAGGGTGGGCACTGGGGGAGCTTTAAAGTCCCTTCACCCCAAACTATTCTGTGATTCTATGATTCTATGACTACTAGACCATGCTTTGCGACTGTCATCTGATTTTCCAAGTCCCTTACTCATTCCAATGACATTCACGTGCTCAATGCTGACGAGCGGTTACTCTATGTTTTGATGGTGCTGTTCGCTCTCCTAAAGGCTCATTTGCTTCAGTGTCCCATTACCTGCAAATTGGCTGCGTACGATCGATAGTTGTGATTCCAGAATGTCTGGCCAGTGCAGAAGTGCCCAGAGGGGACAACACATCCCAAAAGCGGGAGGTGAGATGGAAAGATGCTGGGAGAGGGAGGCTGAACGTGCAGCGCCTTGTTCTCAAACCAGTGAGTGCTTCCTACAGAGCTGGATCGCAGCCCCAAATGGGTCCAGTCTTCGGGAACACCACATTTCCCACTAAGAGATGATATCTGAGCGTATTAAACTGGAGCCTCCCAGCTACGTGATGAGCTAAGGGAATGTTTCTTATCACTGGGGAAAATGCTGTGGAGGGTCATTAATGGAGCAGAGCGGTTCTGGCATCATCTCCATCTTCCACTCTTAGGCCACCTTGCCTAAATTCAGGCTGGTTGGAGAGGTTTGAGTGATAGAGTGAGCTCATCTATGATGAGAAGCTTCTTAGGGCTTTCCATCCCCCATTGCTGACGTCAGACAGTAGGTGAGATGATCCCCCCTCCTTAGTACCAGGCCTAACCCACCCGATATCTGACTTGACCATAACTGTGCAACTCAATCCATTCGAGAAGATCAGAAACGGCCTCAAGTTGCTCCAGAGGAGGTTGAGGTTGGATGTGGGGAACAATTTCTTCCCCAAAGGGCTGTGGGGCATTGGAACAGGCTGCCCAGGGCAGTGCTGGAGTCACCATCCCTGGAGGGTTGGACAGACGGACATGAGGTTCTCAAGACATGGGGCAGTGCCAGGGGTGGGGAACGGATGGACTTGATGATCTTGAGGGGCTTTTCCAACCAAAATGGCTCTGTGATTCCATGATTCAGCGTAACATGCTCCTGACTACACCGAAGAAAGATCGTAGGTGGTCGTTGCTGTTTGACAAATAAGATCCATCTCAACCTAAATATTTTAGAATTTTAAAATATAGCTATAAATGAGCTCTTGGATCACATAGGAGATGGCAAGAGGGTCTCCTGGCTCCCAGCCCGTGCTTTGCTCGCTCCAAGTCACTTTGTGAGGAGCGTCCCCGTGCCGGTAAGGAGCTGGCCTCTGGTCAAAGCATAAAATAACCACCTTTTATTCCGCTAATGCGTTTATGGAGTAAATGGGAGAGGAGCTTCAGTGACATTCTAAATGCGACTTGACAAGACACAGCCTGCAGATACGTGTCCGTCAGGCTGCGGCGCACGGCGCTGTCAGCCCGTGAGCCGTGTCAGCGCTGATGAATGCTAACGAACGAGTTACTGTCTGGTGCTCATGGAAAGCTTCAACCCTACAAAAAAAGCAAAAAAAAAAAAGAATCAAGCGGCTTCAAGCTGCTTTTGGAGCTTTGAAATCTAATTTGGCCTGACAAGCGTTTGGGTGTTGGCGGTGGAGATGGAGAATTTCCACACAAAACCACGTGTCGGTGTGTCCTGCTGCAGCGTGTTGGGAACGTCGCAGGTCTGGAGACCAAAAACCTCATCCCAGCACATGGGAGAGTTGCCGTGTGGGATGTTCTGCTCGTGTTGCTGGTGTCAGGGAACACGCGGCCTGAGCTTGATGGGACATCTGGAGCATCTTTGTGATGAGGAGACACTGGGAGAGCTGGGGCTGCTGAGCTGGAGAAGAGAAGCTGAGAGGGATGTGATCAATGGATCAATATGTCAGGGTGGGTGTCAGAGGATGGACCAGACTCTGCTCAGTGGTGCCCAACGCCAGGGTGAGGCGCAACGGGCACAGACTGAAACACAGGAGGCTCCATCTGAACATGAGCAGAACCTTGTGTGCTGGGAGGTGCCGGAGCCGGGCCCAGGCTGCCCAGAGCGGCTGCTCTGAGACATTCAAACCCCCTGGGATCCTGTGTGATCTGCTCTGTGACCCTGCGTGAGCAGGTGGGTTGGACTGGGTGATCTCCAGAGGTCCCTTCAACCCAAACCACTCTGTGATTCTGTGAGTTATTTGGTGTCCTGCTTGTAGAACACGGTTAGAAACTGTGTATATAGAATCCGCTTAGCATGAGTCTGTTTGCTTGGCATAACTTCTGCAAGCTGGGACCTTTTGAAAGGGCTGTGGGGCATTGGAACAGGCTGCCCAGGGCAGAGTCACCATCCCTGGAGGGTTGGACAGACGGACATGAGGTTCTCAGGACATGGGGCAGTGCCAGGGCTGGGAACGATTGGACTCGATGATCTTGAGGGGCTTTCCCAACCCAAATGATTCTGTGATTCTATTCTGTGGATTATCCTTTTTGCTGAGTCAGGGTGGCCCTGGAGCCCAGATCTGCCAGGATCTGTCCCTGCAGTGTCACCCCTGTCCCAAGCGCCTCCCACATCCAATTGGTTTCAGAATATGTCGGTCCGATTGTTTCTGTTGAAATATTCAATTATTGTTGTTGATTTGACTTTCTTTCTCTAGCTGGGAATGTTTGAGGAGGCCTCGCTGAGCACCGTCTCCCTTCTCAGTCTCCAAAGGATTTTAATTACTCATTAGTTACCTCTGCCTTATTTTCCTTCTGATTTCTAACAGCGTGGTGAAGATCCTGCTCGCAGCGAATGCAGATCCAAACCTTGGAGACGATTTCAGCAGCGTCTACGAGACCGCCAAGGAGAAAGGCCTGCATTCTTTGGAAGGTAGGATGGTTTATGTGCACCCACCAGCGTTTGCTTTTCAGGTCCCAACATTTTCTTTCCTGACTTTGAAATGGAAATTTGACCTCATTTTTTTTTTAGAGTTAGCTTCAGCTTCCATTTAAATGCACAGGAGCTGATGGTACGTGGGTGAGTGTGTGTCTGAAGGTGGGAAAACATTATGTAGATGTTTATGGCAAGCAATCCTTCAACATTCTAGAGAGAACGTCATTTTATATAACCAAAAAATAACACAAAGTCATCAATAGGAGCATCGTCCCGTTGACCCATATGCAGGCACTTGCTGGGCGAGGAGGAGGGTTCACGGCAGCGTGTTGCACCAGTTGTCTTAGTCTAGATCTTACAAGCAGATCAAATCATACACTGATCAGTTTGGGTTGGAAGGGACCTTCAAAGGTTATCTAGTCCAGCCCCTGCTATGAGCAGGGACATCTTCACCAGCTCAGGTTGCTCAGAGCCCTGCTGTTTTTTCAGAGCGTTTTCAATTCCCCAGCCTGTTTCCACTTTTGATGATGATAAACGATGGTTAAATTTTCTTCCTTTTGTGATTAGCGATGGAATCTCAGGGGGGATTATCTGGATTCTCGGTGCCCGAAGAGGCCAGTTGCATGTTTTGGATCTGGGAAACAATTTCTTCCCCAAAGGGCTGTGGGGCATTGGAACAGGCTGCCCAGGGAAGTGCTGGAGTCACCATCCCTGGAGGGCTGGACAGACGGACATGAGGTTCTCAGGACGTAGGGCAGGGACAGGACTGGGGGAACGGTTGGACTTGATGATCTTGAGGGGCTTTTCCAACCAAAGTGATTCTGTGTTTCAAGGATGCTTCTGCTCCTGGGCTCAGGAACGCTGGTGGGACATGACCCCAGAAAAATGTCCCCGTTCCAGGAGCCTCTTCCCCATCCGACATGTTCCAGGTGTCCCTGTCACCCTGTCCACAGCTCAGCGTTCCTGGGACCTCCTGCATTTCTGTGCTTTGGCATTAACCCTTTTCCTACATGCTGTAAGGAGAAGATTGGAGGAAACCCCTGGTTGTGCAGAACCTCTCCTCGCCCTGCACCAACAAGGCCAAGTGCCGAGTCCTGCCCTTTGGCCGCAACAACCCCCTGCAGCGCTCCAGGCTGGGCACAGAGTGGCTGGAGAGCAGCCAGGCAGAAAGGGACCTGGGGGACTAATGGACAGGAAGCTCAACATGAGCCAACAGTGTGCCCAGGTGGCCAAGAAGGCCAATGGGATCCTGTCCTGTATCCAAACCAGCGTGGTCAGCAGGACAAGGGCAGTGATCCTTCCCCTGTGCTCTGCATTGGGGAGGCCACACCTGGAGTGTTGTGTTCAGTTCTCGGCCCCTCAGCTCAGGAAAGAGATTGAAGTGCTGGAGGGTCCAGAGAAGAGCAACAAGACTGGGGAAGGGACTTGAACACAAGCCCTATGGGGAGAGGCTGAGGGAGCTGGGCTTGTTTAGTCTGGAGAAGAGGAGGCTTAGAGCTGAGCTCAGCACTCTCTAGAACTACCTGAAGGGCAGTTCTAGCCAGGGGGGGATTGGGCTCTTCTCCCAGCCAGTCAGCAATAGGACAAGGGGCCATGGGCTTCAACTCTGCCAGGGGAAATTGAGGCTGGAGATGAGAAAGCAATTCTGTGCAGAGAGAGTGGTCAGGCATTGGAATGGCTGCCCAGGGAGGTGCTGGACTCACCGGCCCTGGAGATTTTTAAGCTGAGATTGGCCATGGCACTTAGTGCCATGATCTAGTCAATGGGCTGGAGTTGGACCAAGGGTTGGACTGGATGATCTCTGAGGGCTTTTCCAACCCAGTCCATTCTGTGATTCTGATCTATGGAGCCAACAACCCCACGGCGACATTACCCATGGGTCTTCCTGTGCTTTTCCCCTCACCGCTAAGAGCCAAAAGCTGCAGAAAATCTAACGCAGGTGCAATATTTGAACCTTTCATCAACCCCAGGTTGAGTGAAGAAGATGAATCAGCGCGGGGCCGCTTTTGACAGGGCGTTCTTTTATTTTTCAAAGCTCCGTGCTCTCATCCCTCACCGTAACCCACCCGCACCACAGACCTGCTCCTCGGCGGGAGCGAGAACTCGAATACATCAGCTGGCTGGAGCGGCGGATGCAAAATGCATGAAACAACATTAACAAAATGAACAATGGAATGCCAATACATAATGCATGTACAGAGACTTTATTTAAGACAAAGTATATCAACCAATGAAGTTAATTGTTTTTGTCTGCATTCATCCCTCTGTAATGTTATATATTTTTGGGGTGAAGAAAAGATAAGGCCACTCAGTAAGAAGTTGCATTAATTCTTTGGTTGACATGTTTTATTAAAAAGAATAAATTCAGTTGCATTTTTAAAAAGAGAGAGAGAGGGGGTGAAAACTGCCTTTGGTTTTGACTTTTTTTTTTTTCCCCCACCCATTTACATATTTCGTGTATAAATATTTTTTCATAAAAACATCCAAATCGAGAGGGTACGCTCCACAAACAGCACACAAAATATATTACAGACATTTATATGGATGGCAGGAAGGGAGACAGAGGGCTGAAAATTTCCAGGCACCCGGTGATTGATGGTAGACGAGGCTTCCCCTGACGCTTTATTGAGTTTCCGATGATTATCTCTCTCTGAGACATTTTTTACAGATGACGGCCGAGCTGTCACAACGGACCATGGGGGAAAAAACCCAACAATAATAACACTTTAATCTCTTTACTGCACTGCTCCCTAGTATCTCAGATTCATCTTCCCTGACGCACGCAGTTCATTATCCTGCTCCTCCCTGGGTAGGAAATGACGACAAATAAATAAATATACATACTCACCCTGGATGCTTGGAGAAAAGACCCAGGAAAGGAGAGGAGCCAGGGCATTAATTGATCTTCCTGCAGGTTCTGCGGTTCATTAGCTGGGTGAGGACGGCATCAGGTGTTCGCTGCGGGGGTTTTTTCTCTTCTGAACTTTGCGAATCCTGAGCTGGAAGGACCCACAGGATGATCGAGTCCAACTGCTGTCCCTGCAATGACAACCCCACAGGTCACCCCGTGTGTCTGAGGACAGTGTCCAGTCTCTTGTTGAACACTGTCAGGTTGGGGCTGTGACACCTCCCTGGGGAGCCTGTTCAGTGTCCAGCACCTCTGGGGGAAGAACCTTTTCTTCATGTCCCACTGACCCTTCCTGGCGCATCTTCTGCTGTTCCCTGGGCTCTGTCACCGGTCACTAAAGAGTTCGGCACCTTCCTTTCCTCCTTCCCTTAGGAGGAAGCTGTAACTGCGATGAGGTCTCCTCTCAGTCTCCTCTTCTCCAAGCTGAACAAACTCAGTGACTTCAGCCGCTCCTCACACATGTTTATAAATATATAAAGGGTGAGTGCCACGAGGATGGAGCCAGGCTCTTCTCGGTGGCAAACAATGATAGGACAAGGGGTAATGGGATCAAGCTGGAACAGAAGAGGTTCCACTTAAATTTGAGAACAAACTTCTTCTCAGTAAGGGTGACAGACACTGGCCCAGGCTGCCCAGGGGGTTGTGGAGTCTCCTTCTCTGCAGACATTCCAACCCGCCTGGACATGTTCCTGTGTGACCTCACCTGGGTGTTCCTGCTCCAGCAGGGGGATTGGGTTGGATGATCTTTTGAGGTCCCTTCCAATCCCAAACATACGGTGATACTGTGATACATCTTCCCCTCCAAATGCTTCACCAGCTTCATGGCCATTAACTTTCTAATGAATCATTCCCACTCTGGTGGCATCAAGGAATACACCTCCCGGAGCAGACTGTGCTGGTGGCTGAGCAAACATGGGATACAAACTCTAAAGTCCCAAAGAACAGCCATTTTCAGCATGAAACAAGCTGATAGATACGGACAAACTTTATTGCGGCCTTTCCGGACTTAAAAGGGGCCGAGAAGAAAGATGGGGACAGACTTTTGAGCAGGACCTGTTGGGATAGGACAAGGGGTGATGGTTTGAAACTAAAGGACGGAGATTGAGGCTGGATATAAGGAATGGTTGTCCCTGAGGGTGGTGAGAGCCTGGCCCAGGTTGGCCAGAGAGGTGGTGGATGAACCATCCCTGGAGACATCCCAGGCCAGGCTGGACGGGGCTCTGAGCACCCTGAGCTGGTGCAGATGTCCCTGCTCATGGCAGGGGTGGGATCTAAGTGATCTTTAAGGTCCCTTCACCCCAAACCATCTGTGATTCTATGTAGTATTTCAAGAAGAATTCCTGCTCTTAAATGGCAACTTCTCTCCATTCCTGTGTGGGGTGGAGGAGGCGGCTCCTGGTGCGATGAACACGTGGGCGATAGGAGCCACTTCAGCTCCCTTTGGGTTCATCATGACTTCAATCATCTCCTAAGTAATGAAAGAGAAAAGCGAGTGAAGGAATCTTCTGATCACATCGATCACTAGAGAAACAAAAAAAAGCCAAATCAATTCCCTTCACTATCCGCATTTTTCATCCTGTGCACAGTAAATTTGTCAGAGAAAGCACTTGAATTTTAACAGAACAATTAAGCAGCATTCTTCTCACATTACTAAATGCAAAATGTGAAAAATAAACATATATACAAGGTCGTACGACCTGTTTAAGTTTCCATGTAACGGAATAAGTTTAAAAAGTGAAGTGAGCTGTTTTACTACAATGACTTAATTTGCACTCGATCTTTAAAATATTGTCCCACACTGGTATCCCTTTGGACCCATGTTAATTACAAACAATGTTTTTGCAATTTATAGAATATATCTTTTAATCTTTGTTTAAAAGCGGAATTCCTATGGGCTTAACAGCTGGAATGGGTGGCACAGCTCCACTTGCACAACCAGAGACACACAGTCGGGTTTGAAACGCGACTCAAGCCATTCATTGTTGGTGTGATTTTTATTTGCTATGATTCTGTGACAGTAAAAGAGAGTGAAAAACACCAGAAAGGCAGAAATCTCTGTGTTCCCTGTTTGTGCTGGGGCCTGTCTTCGTTTTAATGGTGCGAGGAGTCTGTGGTTGGACCAGGGCACACAGTCTTCTCCTGGGCTTTATCCAGCCACCCTGCAAAGGGTGACACGGGGATTTGTGGAACCGTGTTATAAACACAGAATCATTTTGATTGGAAAAGCCCCTCAAGATCATCGAGTCCAACTGTTCCCCCAGCCCTGTCCCTGCCCCATGTCCTGAGAACCTCATGTCTGTCTGTCCAACCCTCCAGGGATGGTGACTCCAGCACTGCCCTGGGCAGCCTGTTCCAATGCCCCACAGCCCTTTCTGGGAAGAAATTGTTCCCACATCCAACCTCAACCTCCCCTGGCGCAACTTGAGGCCGTTTCCTCTGCTCCTGGCGCTTGTTCCTTGGGCATCTTCACCTCCACTGCTGCTCGGTGGAGTGGGGACAAGAGCCACCAGAACCCCGCACCGAGTTCCTGATGCTCTTCTGGAAGTGGCCAGCAGGCCCTTGACAACTTCCAGACCCATGGTGGTGGTCCGTGCTGCCGGCGCACGTCCAGACGAGCAGTTCTTAGCGTACTGAGCTTTTGTTGTTCTCCCCCCGCAGTGCTCGTAACCCGGGAGGACGATTTCAACAACCGCTTGAACATCCGAGCCAACTTCAAGGGCTGCACGGCTCTGCACTACGCGGTCCTGGCTGATGACTACGTGACGGTCAAACTGCTGCTGGATGGAGGTGGGTTCCGTAGCTCCAACCGCCTCTTGGGCCAGGAGCACTTTTTCTGAGTAATCCTAACCTGTCAAGCTCAAACAAGGACCAGATGCTGTCGTCGTCAGGATTAGATGTGATTTACTGTTTGCTTTAGTCTCTTTATTTTTTAGTGTCTGTGTTCCTATTAATCTCCAGTGGTTTTTCTCATGTAATTCTGGTGGCTGTTCTCATCTTAATCATTGAATCTTCCCTTTCTTCCTGCTGTTCAGTGGAGACGCATCCCCTGGTTTCTCTGTTCAGTATTTTGAACGATTCCCTCTCAGAATTTGTGCTCTGCTCCTCTGTCATATCCCATTTGTACTTGTGTGGGGTGGAATCGAGGAGACTCCGCTCTGCTGGGAATGGGTCTGTCTGGAGGCAAAGTAACGGAGTAATGGCCCCACGTGCAAGGGGTGAGAATCAACCACTGTTGGTACGTTGGCAGTGCAGCTCTAGAAATCAGCTTGTGCAGCTGCCAGTGCTCCTGGTGACATCACAGAATCATTTTGTTTGGGAAAGCCCCTCAAGATCGTCAAGTCCAACCATTCCCCCACCCCCGGCACTGCCCCATGTCCTGAGGACCTCATGTCCGTCTGTCCAACCCTCCAGGGCTGGTGACTCCAGCACTGCCCTGGGCAGCCTGTTCCAATGCTCCACAGCCCTTTGGGGAAGAAATTTTTCCCCACATCCAACCTCAACCTCCCCTGACACAACTTGAGGCCGTTTCCTCTTATCACTTGCTACTTGGGGAGAAGATGGCAGAGCCCGTCTTCTCATGGATCCTACGTTACCATCTTACTCACCGCTCTAGATTACACATCCATAGGGATACTTGAGGTTGCACTTGATCTTAAGGAGTTTTTCCAACCTAAATGATTCTGTGATACTGAAGAGATGATAATTCATAGAATTACAGAAGGGTTTGGGTTGAAGGGACCTTAAAGCTCCCCCAGTGCCCCCCCTGCCATGAGCAGGGACATCTTCACCAGCTCAGGGTGCTCAGAGCCCCGTCCAGCCTGGCCTGGGATGTCTCCAGGGATGGTTCATTCACCATCTCTCTGGGTACCTGGGCCAGGCTCTCACCACCCTCAGCGTAAAAAAATTCTGTGTAAAAAACGTGTAGGATTTACATCCATACTTTGGGTTGGAAGAGATGTCAGGAGGTCTCTAGACCAACTTCCTATTCCAAGCAGGACCAGCTGTGAGGCCAGACCAGGTTAACTGGGGCTTTAGCCATCCAGGACCTGAAACCATCCAAGCGTGGCCACTGCTCAACCTCTCTGGGCAACTGGTTGCAGCGCTGGATTGTCTTCATGGGCAAAACACTCAACAGCATGAGGGGAGGAAGAGAAGACGCCTTTAGCTGAGATGTGCTACCATGACAACAGGTTTTATATTTACCCTCCTGCTGATCTTCACCAGGATGACATTTGCGTCTGTATTATGGTCCAACCCAGAACCACGGTCTGCCAAACGTGATGATGCCGCTAAATCACCGTGCAGAGCTGGCCGGTGGCATTCTGCTTCCCTCCGGATTTGTGCCTTTTGTCCCTTATGCTCCTCCTGCGCCAACACTTCCAACTCCTCCCCGCAGGGTCACCTGGGGCAGCTCTGAATGAGCAAAACGCAGCAATTCTTTGCATGCTTTCAAGTGTGTGCTCACCAAAATCCTCCTGCGTGTCGCAGCTGAACGCTGCAGCCTGTCCCTGCGGCGCAGGTGCTGATTGTTCGTAAAAGTGTTCGGAATGTCATCATCTTCGTGGTGTGGGCGTCTCAGGAGGTCACTGCAGGGAAGCAAGCGGGCAGATCGGTCTATGTCAGGCTCATAGAAGGCTCATTCCTGAAGAAAACAACTAAAAGGATAATGGAGAGTAGCATCTGTGAAGGCCAAGCATCCCCACAAGGGATAAAGAAAAATAATTGTAGGAACATTGAACCTTGATACTCATCTATAGCGTATGCTCGTTGTCTTTCCCAAATAGAAAAATAAGAGTGAAAGGTTGAGATTCAATACCGCGGAATTCCACAGGTAACTCTGGGTCAGGGTTTGTCTCGTGGAGCCCGTCAGGTACCACAACCCTGTGTCTTGGCCATAAATTAACCCTAAAAAAAGGAGACAGTGAGAGAAAACCTGTGGCAATGAGGAAACGGCCTCAAGTTGCACCAGGGGAGGTTGAGGTTGGATGTGGGAACAATTTCTTCCCCAAAGGGCTGTGGGGCATTGGAACAGGCTGCCCAGGGCAGTGCTGGAGTCACCATCCCTGGAGGGTTGGACAGATGGACAGGAGGTTCTCAGGACATGGGGCAGGGACAGGGCTGGGTTATGGTTGGACTCGATGATCTTGAGAGGCTTTTCCAACCAAAATTATTCCATGATTCGATAATTCCCCTTCATGAGCGATGGGTTATGGACATGCAGAGCGGGATGGCGAGTGTGATGGGCTCAGTTGTTCCAGGCAGCGCAGTCGAACGCTGGTGTGGAAACGTCCCCATCACCGCAGGGCTGTGAGCAGATCTGAGGCGGGTGAGACTGTGGCCCTTGGGTGGTGTTTCACCTGTGGGGTGGTGTGAACCCCCACAGTAGTGTTTTTATCTCTAAAACCACCAAAAATACAGAGGAGTAGCCATGGGCACAGCAGGTGTGTCGTGGGCTTTGGGACGGTGATGGCAGAGCTGCCAGCAAGAGGCTGGGAGTTCGTCCTCAACAAACCTTAGAATCGGAGAATAGTTTGGGGTGAAGGGACCTTCCCAGCTCCCCAGTGCCCCCCCTGCCATGAGCAGGGACATCTTCACCAGCTCAGGTTGCTCAGAGCCCCGTCCAGCCTGGCCTGGGATGTCTCCAGGGATGGTTCAGCCACCACCTCTCTGGCCAACCTGGGCCAGGCTCTCACCACCCTCAGCAGCAAAAATCTTCTTTTCTTCCCTGTACCCTCTGGGGAAAAGCTGGAATAACATTTTTCCCAAAGATACCTGCTGCTTCTTTCTGCCTTTGGAAGTGCCCGTGCAGGACGTGTGTGTTCCCAGCTGTTTGAAAGCACTGAGGCAGCTGCTTGGTTATCGTACATACAGGTGAAATATGGGTGCAAATAAGTGAAGTTTCCCCTGGTATTTGGACTATAGTGAATTGCTCATTTCTAAATCTGTCCCCTGCTCAGCTCTCTGAGTGCTACTACAACACAGGCCTCTTTTAATAGAGAAAACTGATCTTGTTCAAGAGCTGTTTCTTATCTGTGCTGGAGCCGGCGTGGTCATTGTGAGCGACCACTTCTACTTGATGCCCACGGAGAGTTCTTTGTTCGTTACCTCGGAAGAACTCACTGAAACAAAAAAGCACATACAATCTGTAGGACTGTGTTTGTTTGAGTGCGATTGAAGGGGTTGTGCACCAAAATTCGTCTGCGCTAAAATGCGACCGTCGCTCATCACCGTTCTGTCCTTAACCCAGCCCCACGGAAATCCTTCTGGATGCAGATTCAGGAATGTGTTTCCGAGGGAGAATCATCGAACAGCCGTCCCCAATGTGAATCTCCGCTTGGTGCGTGGTGTGAAAGTCATTGTAGGATCCTGAGGCTGAGTTACAATGTTCTTCAGGTTAATCCATATTTGTCAGCCCATCCGCAACATCCACTTACACTCTGTGGTCACAGTTACGATGAAAATTTATGGTGATTTCCTCGCTAAATACATCTCCCCGCTTTGTCAGGTGAACTCAGGGAGCTGCTGCTATCCCAGCAGAGCCTTCCCTTCCCTTCCCTTCCCTTCCCTTCCCTTCCCTTCCCTTCCCTTCCCTTCCCTTCCCTTCCCTTCCCTTCCCTTCCCTTCCCTTCCCTTCCCTTCCCTTCCCTTCCCTTCCCTTCCTTTCCCTTCCCTTCCCTTCCCTTCCCTTCCCTTCCCAGTTTTCCACACCAGGACTCGATTTCACGATCGGTGCCTGATACGGGGTTTTTCATCCCATCGACCGGGGCCGTTCCCTCCTCCCGGTTCCCCGCGATAACAAAGCGTCGCTCCCCGCATCCTCGTTGGTATAATCTGCAATGAATACATGGCCGAAGGTCTCAGAAGTGGAGATCGAACACCTTTCAAAGTGTTCCTGCCCCCGGGGGCCCTTTGTGAAGACAATTTCCCCCCTCATCTCCTGTTTGCTGACGTGGAACAGGCTCCCCTTGCTCCCTCCCTTTGCCCTTCCCTACACCTGCCTTTTTACTAACTCTCCATTTACTCTCCCCAAAACACTTCCTTCTCTCGCTGCCCTGCCCTCGGGGCCAAAGCCATTAACCACCACGGCCCCTCTCTGCTAAAACAACCTCCCTGTTGCGCGGCCGGGTTTGTTTTTGAAGGGCGGCCCCGGCCGCTTGCCCCTCACCCCCCGTCCCTGGCCTTTTGTGACCCATTCAGTGACTCGCTTGACCCCTCTGGGACCTTTATCGCCCCGTGGTCAGCATGTGTGTGCCCAGCAGACCGCGAGACCGAGTCTCTGCTCTCTTGTCCTTGCCGGACAGTTGTCGGTGACATTTCACAGTCCCCTGACCTGAGCTGACACCGTCAATGCGGGTGTTTGTGGGAAGGAGCTGACGCCCACCCTGCACCGGGTGCTGCCGCCGGCGCGATCGATGCCGAGGGCTTTGTGCACGGCCTGGAGGAAGGACGGTGGGATCTGCAGCTCATCGACGATGGGAGTCTCTTCATTTTAATGGGAGCTTTTGTTATATCAGCATGTAAATCATGGAATTATAGAAACACAGAATCATTTTGGTTGGGAGAGAACCTCAAGATCATCAAGTCAAACTGTCCCCCAGCCCTGGCACTGCCCCATGTCCTGAGAACCTCATGTCCGTCTGTCCAGCCCTCCAGGGCTGGTGACTCCAACACTGCCCTGGGCAGCCTGTTCCAATGCCCCACAGCCCTTTGGGGAAGAAATTGTTCCCCACATCCAACCTCAACCTCCCCTGGCGCAACTTGAGGCCGTTTCCTCTGCTCCTGGCGCTTGTTCCTGGGGAGCAGAGCCCGACCCCCCTGGCTCCAAGCTCCTTTCAGGCAGTTCAGAGATCAGAAGGTCTCCCCTCAGCTCCTGTTCTCCAGCTGAACCCCCAGGTCCCTCAGCCGCTCTATCACACTTGTGCTCCAGTCCCTCACCAGCTCCGTTCCCTTCTCTCCACTCGCTCCAGCACCTCAAGCCCTTTCTTGGCATGAGGGGCCCAAAACCGCCCCCAGAATTCGCGGTGCCAGTAGATTTAGCAGTACATTTGTTGGTCATCCTCCACACTCACCTGTTTGATACAATATAATTGCAATTGTTGTGAATAGGATGAATTACAGAGCCGGCGTGACAAGGGATGGTCTTTTGACATCACTGCTTGTGGTATTCTCAGGAAAAATTGGGTTATCATAGCTGGCTTTTTGTGTTTGAATTCTGCATGATATACCTTGGAGTGGTTTTGGTGGCATCCCAGATGGAAAGGGCTCCATTCTTACAGAGGATGAGGGACATCTCTGAATATCTGTGGCCTCCCAGGTCCTCAGCAGCCAACGCATGGCAATGGGGAGACACCTGGGACCTGGTCACACCTCAGAAGGTGACGGTGTCATTGCGCTTCCCTCACCGGAGTCACCAGCAAGAGCAAAACTGGAGAAACGACATGAGCAAGTAAGGAAATCAAGCTGCCAAGGGTCTGCTGGGCTGGCGGTCTCTGAGCAGGGGTTTTCTAATGGTGGGTCCCCAAAAATGGCCAACCAAGGTTTTGGTGCAACTGTACAGTGAGTTTAAACCTACAGAATGTTTGTGCTTTGCTGTGTCCATCAAGTCCTGGAGATTGATCAGGTTGAAAAGTTGGAGGAAATAAATTCTTGGTAAGGGCCAGAATATTCTTCTGTTGGACACCGTTCTGTTCTTAAACTTATCTCCAGGGAAAGACATTGAGCTGCTGGAGAGGGGCCAGAGGAGCCACAGAAATGATGCGAGGCTGGAACAGCTCTGCTGGGGGACAGAATGAGAGAGCTGGGGTGTTCAGCTGGAGAACAGAAGCTCCGGGGAGACCTTAGTGCAGCCTTTCTGGCCTGAAAAGGGGCCCATAAGAAAGATGGGGACAGACTTTTGAGCAGGGCCTGTTGTGACAGGACAAGGGGTGATGGTTTGAAACTGAAGGAGGAAGATTCAGGCCGGACATGAGGAAGGAATTGTTGCCCTGAGGGTGGTGAGAGCCTGGCCCAGGTTGGCCAGAGAGATGGTGGATGAACCATCCCTGGAGACATCCCAGGCCAGGCTGGACGGGGTCTGAGCACCCTGAGCTGGTGAAGATGTCCCTGCTCATGGCAGGGGGGGCACTGGGGGAGCTGGGAAGGTCCCTTCAACCCAAACTATTCTGTGATTCTATGGCAGAACATGTGTGTGTTTTCAAAGCTGATGTTGTTGCACCTCAGTTTGGGGAAATGAAAACCACCGGCTGCTCTGTCTTCACTGATTTTTCTCCCTGACATTCACTAGATTTAGGAACCATTTGTCATGGGAAGAACAGGTCTGCAGGTCAGTCCTCCTGAGCAAAACCAGGCCACTGTAAAATAATAATTCTGCTTTGCTGCCCGGGGTCCTGCAGGAAGGTTCATGTGTGCTGATTTGACTGAAATTGAGGTCATTTTCTTCATGCAGTTAGAAATTCTGGGGTTATTTTTCAGCTAGCACAGTTGTTGTTTAGATTTATTTTGAGGATCAGACGCAGATAACACCCCGGGGCAGGGTTAATGTTTTTCACCAAGTGGTGGATGTGGTCTACCTTGACTTCAGCAAAGCCTTTGACACAGTCTCCCATAGCATCCTAGTTGCTAAGTTGAGGAGGTGTGGTCTGGACAATAGAGTAGTGAGGTGGGTTGAGGAGAGAAGCCAGAGAGTCGTGGTCAATGGGGCAGAGTCCAGTTGAGGCCTGGATCCAGTGCAGTGCCTCAGGGGCAGTGCTGGGGCCCGTTTTATTCAACATATTCGTTAACGATTTAGACGAGGGAATAGAGTGACTGTCAGCAAGTTTGCTGGTGACACCAAGCTGGGAGCAGTGGTGACACTGGAAGCTGTGCTGCCATCAGAGACCTGGACAGGCTGGAGAGCTGGGCGGGGAGAAATGTAATGAAATAGAACAAGGGCAAGTGTAGAGTCTTGAATCTGGGCAGGAACAACCCCAGGTTCCAGTATAAGTTGGGGAACGAGCTGTTGGAGAGCAGTGTAGGGGAAAGGGACCTGGGGGTCCTGGGGACAGCAGGGTGAGCATGAGCCAGCACGGGGCCCTTGTGGCCAGGAAGCCAATGGGACCTGGGGTGGGTTAGAAGGGGGTGGTGAGTAGGTCAGAGAGGTTCTCCTGCCCCTCTGCTCTGCCCTGGGGAGACCACACCTGGAATCTTGTGTCCAGTTGTGGCCCCTCAGTTCCAGCAGGACAGGGAACTGCTGCAGAGAGTCCAGCACAGGGCAACAAAGATGCTGAAGGGAGTGGAGCATCTCCCGTGTGAGGAAAGGCTGAGGGAGCTGGGGCTCTTTAGTTTGGAGAAGAGGAGGCTAAGGGGGGACCTTATTAATGTCTATAAGTACATAAAAGGTGAGTGCCAGGAGGATGGAGCCAGGCTCTTCTCGGTGGCAAACAATGATAGGACAAGGGGTAATGGGATCAAGCTGGAACACAAGAGGTTCCACTTAAATTTGAGAAGAAACGTCTTCTCAGTGAGGGTGGCAGAGCCTGGAACAGGCTGCCCAGGGGGGTTGTGGAGTCTCCTTCCCTGGAGACATTCCAACCCGCCTGGACATGTTCCTGTGTAACCTCATCTGGGTGTTCCTGCTCCATGGGGGGATTGCACTGGATGATCTTCTGAGGTCCCTTCCAAGCCCAAACATACTGTGATACTGTGATACTGTGAACTTTCCAGTGTCGTTGAGTTAGAACAAAAAGAATGTTAAGAACTTACTGTTATCCTTGTTGTTTTTTGGGAGCTAAGGATGTTCTGAGCGCTCTCCCCACAGGTGTGGGGCAGTCGGGAAGGGGAACGTGGAGGGGGCAAACCTTACCTGACATCAGACTGATCAATCAGAATACTGTGTGCCTAATGAGAGTTGGATTTTCCAGCTGGGGAGATGGAGAGCTGTTCCAGTTCTGTTCCGTTTTGGGGCAGTTCTGTTCAGAACTGTCTCTAATTTGGCCTTTTCCCATGCTGCTGTTTTCCTGAGGCCTCTGGGCTTTTCTGCCTCTTTCTTTTCCCCATTATCAACATTTTGGGACCAGATGCTGCTTCTGGGATCGGCTCCTCGGTGCGGACGGAGCTCACGAAGAATTGCGTGGAGTATCTTTTATATTCTATTTCCATTTCGTATGTAGTAGTATATTTATATTATTTTGTTATTGAACTGTGCTTATCTCAGTCCACAAATTCCTCCCTTCGCTTTCGATTCCCTCCCCTATTTTGGGGTGGGAGGCGGTGATCCAGCGTCTGTCGTTGTTGCGATCGCTGGCTGAGGTTAAACTGTGACAATGCGGTTGATACTGATGCCTGGGGACCATCCCTGCTGCCTTTTCGACCAGGTCATGATTTCGGGGGAAACACGCTGGGCCCTCCTGAGCTCCTCCAGCACCTTGGGGGACACTGAGCCCATCTGCACCCCGAGGGCATCGGAGTTGGTGTTTTTGGGGGGGATCACTCATCCAGGAGTTTTGCTCCGCCACATCCATCCCAGCCCAGCCCGCAACCTTCTCTACCTCTCCATGCTCATATTTACAAAGCACCGTGATAAATTCAGTATCGATCCCTTCTGCTGCACTGTAAATTTTGCAAAAGATGATTAAATAGCGCAATAGAGTCTGCGAGCGCCGGGGCTCAATATGTTCTGGGCCGGCGTATCGACCCCCTCGGTCCGACGGCAGCAAGTTCCACTCCCAGCCGCGCCAGACCAGTAATTAAAACCCTGGGAGACCGGGATTTAAAACCCATCATACGGCAGCGTCTGACATCCCCGCGTGGCGAGGGCAATAAGCCTATAAGTGCAAGCGCATTTATGTCCGTGTCAAAGTGCTTAAGAATAGTTTTCCCCACAGGGCAGGGGAGCAAATAGATCCCTTTTGAAGCGTTTCTGGGTACAAAACTCCGCGGCGACAGAATGTTTGTCATGAATTTAATAGCTCTGCACATGTGTAGATGAGGATTCTTTCGTTTCCCTTCCCATGCTGTTACCTTACAGATGAGCATAAGGAGGGTTGTTTTCCCACCCAGGTGTCAAGCGGGCGTAAAACAAGCTGCGCTCACGTTACTGTAAAGTAAGATTGAAAGGAGCAGGTAGGTCAAGCTGTTTTAAAAGGCACAGCAAAGGAAAAAGGTGTTTCTGAGCCCAAAAATGGAGTTGAAATTGCCCAAGCCTTTCCAAGCCCTGGTCCTTCTGCTGCAGCTCTGGAGATCATAGAATCACAGGATGTCCTGAGTTGGAAGGGACCCACAAACTCCATCGAAGATGCTTTTTGAAAGCGGTTTGAGTTGAACCACCTCTTCAAGCTGAGCTCAGTTTGAGCTCAGATTTAACTAATGTTGGCTCCTCTTCTTCATCCTCATCATCACGTCTGCGTCGGAGCGGTACGTGCGGTGCTGATTTTCTGCGTCTCTCACAGTCCTTTTCCTTACATTAGGTGGGAAATAAATGTGACTTGCTCTGCTTTGCAGTAGGATGCAGGATTATTTGGGTTTGCAGAGTGTGGGCTCTGTGTAAAGAGCGATGATCTAAAATGGATTTATCCAACCACAGGAGCTGATTTGGGGGATTATAAGTTGTTAGGACTCATGTCCCAAGGGACAAGCGCCAAGACAAGAGGAAACGGCCTCAAGTTGCGCCAGGGGAGGTTGAGGTTGGATATGGGGAACAATTTCTTCCCCAAAGGGCTGTGGGGCATTGGAACAGGCTGCCCAGGGCAGTGCTGGAGTCACCATTCCTGGAGGGTTGGACAGACGGACATGAGGTTCTCAGGACATGGGGCAGTGCCAGGGGTGGGGGAACGGTTCGACTCTATGATCTTGAGAGTCTCTTCCAACCAAAATGATTCTCTGATTCTGTGTGTCTATGATTATCAGTCT
Organism: Nesoenas mayeri; assembly: GCF_963082525.1. NCBI lineage: Eukaryota > Metazoa > Chordata > Aves > Columbiformes > Columbidae > Nesoenas > Nesoenas mayeri. The sequence goes on from NC_137541.1 coordinate 212,837,079, forward strand.
CTGATAGTTTGCACATCCTAATTTTGAACTTGACCACTGCCACCTGTGAGAATCACGCACAGATTTGTTCTCAGCGAGGTTTGGGAGCCTCTTTTTGCCTCTCCTTGCCCTTTCTTATCTGCCCTTGGCAGCGTCCGACCTTCATCTCGGCAGCTCTGGATGTTTCTGCTTGAGAAGATCTCTCTCTAGACTCTACTCCAGAAACAGGAGCTTCCAACTCATATATTGCATGATTCAGACACATCTTGGAGATGGAGACCACCTTGTAACTGTGCATATAATGAAAAATAAAGCTCAGAGCGCTGCAAAACAACCATATTTTCAGTGCTTCGGTTGGGTAAGAAGCCACCAGTCCGTGCGATTTATGGCGTTTCTCTTCACAGGCCTCTCAGTTCTGCTTCGGCTGCACCGTCATTTGTACAAATGGTCTTGAGGGCCAAAAAAAGGCAAAACTGAGCCCAAAACCAATGCTAAGATCAGGACTGCGCTCTGTCTGCTGTAAATAGAAGGCAAAAATGGGCATGTGCAATAAGTACCAGCTCGCTTTGTGGTTGTAAACATCGCGTTAAAAGCTCCTGATGACACAGCAGCTCTAATCGCAGCCTCAGGCTGACACAGAGACGCCCTCAAAAGGAACGAGTATCATGTTGTAATGACACCACTATCATATTATTCACTATTTGCAATATTCGCTGTTACTTCGAGGTCTCAATTCCGCGGTACTGGCTGTTCAAACACAGTTTCTCACCTTTCAGCATAGAAAATCAGAGGTGCCATCTCTCTGGTCGTGTATGTGTTAAAATTCATTACAAACTGTTCGCAGCCGTAGTAACGACTGAGTAAATGTATTGAGAACAAACCCTCAAGAGATGGGCGAGTTGATCGCGTGGTCGGTTGGAAAAAGGTGTTTTTAATGGCACCAAGTGCGAAGTTGTGCAGGTTGGGAGAGCAGCACAGGGCGGTGTTGACCCTTGGAGAGTGGAGCTTCTGAGCAGGAGAAACACCAAAATGAGCTGGTTTGGGGCTGGATCAACACGGATGCAGGCAGAGGGTGAGAGGGATTTCAGGAAGGAGAAGCAGGACAAGAAGTAATGCTGGAAAACTCATGCTGGAGAGTCTTCTTTTGGGGAAGAAATGAGGGGAATGGCGTTTCAGAACCATCTTCATCTGCACCTCTGCTGCTTCTGATGGAGTTTGTGGGCTGAGGAAAGTTCTTTTGTAGAATCATAGGACATTTTTTGGGTTGAAGGGACCTTAAAGCTCACCCAGTGCCACACATGGAGCTGCTGGAGAGGGGCCAGAGGAGCCCCAGGAATGATGCGAGGCTGGAACAGCTCTGCTGGGGACAGGGGAGAGAGTTGGGGTGTTCAGCTGGAGAACAGAAGCTCCGGGGAGACCTTAGCGCGACCTTTCCAGACTTAAAAGGGGGCAATGAGAAAGATGGGGACAGACTTTTGAGCAGGGCCTGTTGTGATAGGACAAGGGGTGATGGTTTTAAACTAAAGGAGGGAGATTCAGGCCAGACATGAGGAAGAAATTGTTGCCCTGAGGGTGGTGAGAGCCTGTGCCAGGTTGGCCAGAGAGGTGGTGGATGAGCCATCCCTGGAGACATCCCAGGCCAGGCTGGATGGGGCTCTGAGCACCCTGAGCTGTGAAGATGTCCCTGCTCATGGCAGGGGGGGCACTGGGGAGCTGGAAAGGTCACACAAACTACTCTGTGATGTTTGAACCACACGTTGCCCTCAAGCATTTACTCCCATGGAGATGAATGTTTCTCTGGAGAGACCAAAGGCAGAATGACCCTCAGCTTGTGTCGTTACACTGAGCTAGTTTAATCTCCTATACTCATATCCAGGATAATTAGGGTAATTAGCAAAAGCCACCAAATAACAGCAGAGGGGCAGGATGCTAAACCATCCTGAGTGTTGTCCTCAAGCACGCCCGCAGTTTTGTCTTTGAGAATTTTGCTCTGGCTCTTCCCTTGATGAGATTTAAGGATATTCCTGGGGCATCGTGTGTTCATGTTGAAATTTGGTCCCTTCCGAAGCTCCGTTGGCCGGGACAGGTCCCCAGCCAGGGCAGAAGGTCGATGCCCAGCAAGTGTCTTGCTGTGTGGCTTTGATATTAATATTTATTGAAGCATCATGCAGCAGAAGGGTGGGGGGATCACCTGCGGGGGTGCCCACTTGCTTATTAACGTTGTATGCTAAAAGCTGCTCATGAAATACGTGTTTTATCGATTTAAAAGCAGGTTTACGTTCCTGGAAAAAGGGGTGATCATGCTAATTCAATCACCAAAGACTCTGGAGGACAGAAGTCTTTTTATATTACTTTAACTAGCCATGTGGAGCAATAATAATGTCATTCCTTGTCAAAGCTGATGGCTGATGACGCCGTGTCATCCCCAGCAGGTGGTACGGGCTGTGTCCTCCTGGTGAATCCCATCCTGGTGCTTGAACAGGCCACGGAGAGGTGGGATTGCTATGGAAAATTGCATTTTAGTGCAATTTGTGCTTGTCTGTGTGGTTCGGGACAACAGCTGCTCTCTGTGCCCATCCCCAGCAAACCCACCGTAGATTTGGGGATTTCCAGGCGCTCTCTGGGATTTAGAAGGTTCTCAGGACATGGGACAGTGCAGGGGGTGGGTTAACGGTTGGACTCAATGATCTTGAGGGGCTTTTCCGACCCAAATGATTCTGTGATTCGATGAGGAATGAATTCTCGAGGGACCCTCGCTGAAGTGACCTCCTGATGAAGCTGCTGCAGCGGAACGTTGGCACGATCAGTCCCAGGCTGACAACATTATCAGCTCTGCTTCTGCGAGACTGGAAATGACTTTATATTGGGATGAATGCATTTCTGGGACTGAAGCTCTGCTGTTGTCTGCACCAGAGATTTACCCAAGTGGAGAAAGGCTCAGCTGGAAGTTGTGTTCAAGGATGCCCAAGAGCAGCAGTCCATACAGAAGCGTCCGCAGCATCTCTTCACTCTATGCAATGAGGTCCTCACACTTTTCTCCTTTCCTTGTCTCAGTGCTCAGGGCTTTCCCAAACCTCTCTGTGGCCAGACTTCTGAGAACTGGAGCTCTCTGGGTGTCCATCTGGGTCACTGTGAGCCCCGTTCTGTCTGTGAGGCTTGTTCTTGTTTCAACAGGAACAGAATCACAGGATGGTTTGGCTTGGAAGGGATGCTCAAAACTCCCCCAGTGCCCCCCCTGCCATGAGCAGGGACATCTTCACCAGCTCAGGTTGCTCAGAGCCGCGTCCAGCCTGGCCTGGGATGTCTCCAGGGATGGTTCATCCACCACCTCTCTGGCCAACCTGGGCCAGGCTCTCACCACCCTCAGGGACAACAATTCCTTCCTCATTTCCAGCCTGAATCTCCCTCCTTTAGTTTAAAACCATCACCCCTTATCCTATCACAACAGGCCCTGCTCAAAAGTCTGTCCCCATCTTTCTTATGGGCCCCTTTTCAGTCCAAAAAGGCTGCATTAAGGTCTCCCCGGAGCTTCTGTTCTCCAGCTGAACACCCCAACTCTCTCACCTGTCCCCCAGCAGAGCTGTTCCAGCCTCGCATCATTTCTGGGGCTCCACTGGCCCCTCTCCATATTTCATTACACGAGCCAGATCCCGGCTCCGCTGCACTTCAGCACAGGCCGTGGTGGAGGATGGAGATCCTGAGATCCCCAGCATCCCCTGCCAACCCCCAAATCCTCTGTGAGCCCCTGGCATCCTCCTCTCCCTCCTGCCATCATCCTCCTCCCGCATCTCCCCCCATGTGCCATCTCCCCTCCTCCTCCATCCCCGTCTCCCCCCGCCAGCCGCTGAGGACCCGGGTACCAGCACCCGCCGCGTCGCGCGGCTCTATTGACAGCTTATCCCGAATCTGAAGGAATCTCAAGACAAATTGTTAAGAGGATGGAGTTAATAAAATTTGAAAAATTGAGGCCTGTCACTCTCCTAAACTTTTTTCGATACCGCTGACAAAAACATATTTCCCCAATGAGTGACCTTCTGCAGCTGCTCCGGCACCGCGATGCTGCGCGGATGCTGGGACTGAACCAACCCGCTATTTATCAAATATCATAAGCCGAGGCCTCCTAATATGAGCAGGGGAGGAGGCGACGGACTCGCACAGCCCGAGGTGTCGCCCAGGTGTCCATCTCCGACTACAGACAGCGAGTGGGAGGTGACAAATGGCCTTCTATTAAGTCTCCCAAGGTTGGTGTCCCCTCGGCAGAACCAGCTGCCGGGGTGGGAGAGGGCAGGGGATGGGGAAGGGGGGGTCAGGCCGGGGCGCGGAACGAACCTCTCGCCGCTTTCACCTTCTCTTAACGAGTAAAGTGACACCGTTATTTATTGCGGCGTAATATTTTATTGCCGAGGTTGGAATCGACCAGTCGGAGGGAGTTGGGTTCTATCAATTATTGCAGCAATTAGTCAAGTCGTCAAAGCCATTAACAGGGGGATTAGGCCAATATTGGAGAGCCGTTATTGATAGATCCTGGGGAAAGAAACCAAACAAACCAACCCTCAGCCTTCATCTGAAATGAGAGCAGGCCGTGCCTCGAGGATCTCATCATTTGGAGGAGGCAGAAAACTTGTCCCCCCCTTGGGTTATTTTTTTTGGGGGGGGAAGCACTGTCTCTTTAAAAGATATTGAGTGGCCGGTCTCGGCACTATATAATCTCACCTGTCTCGATCATATTCTTTATTTGCAATGACAAGGCTCGCAATAGAAATTACTCTGTGTCGGATGTTTATGGAGCACATTTTTCATTCTGTAAGCAAATATAGATCCCCGATGCCAATGCTTAGAAATGGCTCATCTCGCCGGCTCCGCTCGCACGGAGCCCTCGCACTTTTTTATCTGTTTTTTTCATATATTATGATTGCTGCTCGTTTTTATTCAGCTCTCCTGGTGCTCCGCACTGAAGGAGCCGAAGATGCAGCCTCATTTGTGGGTGCCCAGGTACCCCCTGTGCTGCCGTCTTTCCTGCGTGCTGAAAGGTCATGGAAGCACAGGATGGTTTGGGGTGAAGGGACCTTAAAGCTCCCCCAGTGCCCCCCTGCCATGAGCAGGGACATCTTCACCAGCTCAGGGTGCTCAGAGCCCCATCCAGCCTGGCCTGGGATGTCTCCAGGGATGGTTCATCCACCACCTCTCTGGCCAACCTGGGACAGGCTCTCACCACCCTTAGGGCCAACAATTTCTCCTTATATCTAGTCTGAACCTGGGAGATTGGAGCGAGCGGTGGTCAGTCTCTTCTCCCAAGGAACAAGCGCCAGGATGAGAGGAGTCACAAAAATGATGGAGTGGAGCATCTCCCGTGTGAGGAAAGGCTGAGGGAGCTGGGGCTCTGGAGCTGGACAAGAGGACACTGAGGGGGGACTCATTGTTGGGGATCAATGTGGAAAGGGGGAGTGTCAGGAGGATGGAGCCAGGCTCTGCTGGGTGACAACCAGTGACAGGACAAGGGGCAATGGGTGCAAACTGGAACACAGGAGGTTCCACTGAAAGAGGAGAAGCAACTTGTTCCTGGTGAGGGTGTCAGAGCCTGGCCCAGGCTGCCCAGGGGGTTGTGGAGTCTCCTTCTGTGCAGACATTCCAACCCGCCTGGACACCTTCCTGTGTAACCTCATCTGGGTGTTCCTGCTCCATGGGGGGATTGCACTGGATGAGCTTTCCAGGTTCCTTCAAGCCCTGACACTCTGGGATTCTGTGAAATGGCCTCAAGTTGCGCCAGGGGAGGTTGAGGTTGGATGTGGGAACAATTTCTTCCCCAAAGGGCTGTGGGGCATTGGAACAGGCTGCCCAGGGCAGTGCTGGAGTCACCATCCCTGGAGGGTTGGACAGACGGACATGAGGTTCTCAGGACATGGGGCAGGGACAGGGGTGGGGGAACGCTTGGATTCGATGGTCTTGAGGATCTTCCAACCAAAATGATTGTATGATTTTGTGATTCATGCACCAAGGGTTTAAGGCCGGTTTGCGGGTTCATCCTCATAGCTCTGGTGTCTGGTGGGTGACAGCAAGCTGTCATAGAGTCACCGAGCGCACCAGCATTAGTGCTGAGTGTCTCTGCTTGGAGATCAATCTCCTGAGATGCCGAGAGCCAGAGATCCATGCTCAGACCCTGTCTGCTTCCCTGGCTGTTCCCCAGTGCCCCCCTGTCCCGATCTCCATGTGAGTTTGTTTCTGAGGGTCCCCACCTCCCTCCAGTTCAGTCTTTGGTGTCGTTCAACTTTTAATTTTTTAATTAAATTCTAAAGAAGGGTGTGATTTCCCTCCCTTAGTGTGGCAGCTGTTTAGGAGGCTACAATCCTCTCCATCTCCAGCACGGATGGACGGACAGGCCAGGCAGCTTGTCAAACTGAACCCATAACAATCCCACGTGAGGATGTGCAGCAGTTGCTTTTGTGAAACTCTGTTTTCTCCTTGCGACCGTGTCTCATCCCCCTGCAGCAGCTTTTCCCTGCCAAGCCGTTTGTCAGCGGTGACAATTCCTTTTCTTCCTCCCTGGCCACCCCTGCGTGGAACCGCTGGTTGTCCATTGTCCCTTTGTCACCCCGACACCCCTCGGAGCAAAGGTCAGGAGGGGACACACGCTCGCACGAGAGGCACAAGATGTGTTTCCTGCTCTTTCTGCCCCAAAACCGCACCCTCGCCCCCCTGATCTTATTAATTTCTTCCTCCATCAGGTGCCAACCCCCTGCAGAAGAACGAAATGGGACACACACCCCTGGATTACGCCCGCGACGGGGAGGTCATGAAGCTTCTGAGAGCGTCGGAGGCGAAGGTGAGCATGAGATTCTGGTGGTTTTGTGGGGTTTTTTCCCCCTCTACAAGATCAGTTTTAAAGCAAAGCCGGTATATGCGATGCAGGATGCCTTAGCCCACCCACAACTCCGTGCTTTTAAAAATCAATTAATGATGGGATGTATAGGGGGAAAAAAACACTTCTGAAGTCTTTTTAGCTGCGTGCCGTCCTCTTCCACATTCACATTCCTTCCTCTCGGGCGTTTACACAGAACCTGTGTCATGGTCAATTGGACTTGTGATGGTTCTTTTAGCTTGATCTCAGAGCGCAAAATTAAGGCAACCAAAAAGCCAAGGGGTTATGATTCAATCAAGTAGTGTTACTTTATTAATCTGCCCGTAAAGCGGCACGTGATAGAGAGAAAGGAGAAGAAAAGGGAAAAGAAATGGGGAAAAGTAAAGTTAAAGGTAAAGGTGAGAAATGAGGTTGCGTTTATCACTAACCTGTAACATTGTTCTGTAACCCCTTGGCAAAAATACACTAAAATCAGGGTGTAGTTTTTGCTGTATTTTCTGAAGAAGAACCAGGTGTGAAAATCAAGCTGTGTGCCTGGAATCCGTATGTTCACCAACACCAGTTGAAGGCAAAATGCACCGATTCAATGTTTTAAGGTGTTTTAAAGAGGGAAAAGACCCACGTTTGCTGTAGAAGCTCCAAGAAAAACCTCAGGAGTTGGTTACAGAGATGTAGGTTGTTAGGGAGGGACCTGCAGCCTGATGTTAAGGACTTAATCTTTCTGACTATAAAGCCTTATTCAAGTAGGAGCGACTAATTATTGAGGGCCCATCACAGCAATGATGAGAGAAAACCTATGGAAAAGAAATTCCTCACATTAAAACTGTGGCAACTGCTACATTTAGTAGATATTACTGTGAATTAAACCCACCAGGCAATCAAAAGTGCTGCCCTGGGCAGCCTGTTCCAATGCCCCACAGCCCTTTGGGGAAGAAATTGTTCCCACATCCAACCTCAACCTCCCCTGGCACAACTTGAGGCCGTTTCCTCTGCTCCTGGCGCTTGTTCCTGGGGAGCAGAGCCCGACCCCCCTGGCTCCAAGCTCCTTTCAGGCAGTTCAGAGATCAGAAGGTCTCCCCTCAGCTCCTGTTCTCCAGCTGAACCCCCCAGGTCCCTCAGCCGCTCCCATCACACTTGTGCTCCAGCCCCTCACCAGCTCCGTTCCCTTCTCTCCACTCGCTCCAGCACCTCAAGGCCTTTCTTGGTGTGAGGGTTCCAAAACCTCCCCCAGGGTTGGCGGTTTGGCCTCCCCAGGTCCCAGCACAGGGACAGTCACTGCCCTGGTCCCGCTGGCCACCCCAGTGCTGGTACCAGCCAGGATGCTGGTGGCCTCTTGGCCACCTGGGCTCATGTTCAGCCGCTGCCACCAACACCCCCAGCTCCTTTTCCAGCCGCTGCTCCCCAGCTGCAGCGTCCATGGGGTTGTTGTGACCCCAGCGCAGGACCCGCCACTTGGCCTTGGTAACCCTCAGACAATTGGCCTCAGCCCATCTATCCAGATCCCTCTGTAGAACCTTCCCACCCTTCAGCACATCAACACTCCACCCAACAGCTCCCAAAGCAAGATTTAAAGAAGAAAAGTTGAGAATAAAACACTTAAAATCTTTACAAGAAGGAGGTGAAGGGAAAATTATCCTCCGGGTAAATGGTCTCTGGAGTCCATCCTTGGTGAGGAAACCTGCCCCGAACCGTTGGAAAAAGCTGCGTCGGTTTTTCTGCTTAACTAATAGACGGAGGAGAGAAAGGAAATATATCTGAGGAGATGTTCCTGATGAAAATGATTGTACTTGTATATAAAACATCAGGCTGTGGAGGCAGCAAGTGATGAATATTCAGCCGGGGGGCGTGCGGCGCTCCCGGGGTAACATCCACCCCAGATCCGCGTTCCACCGAGAGTCTTTGACAATTTATTGCTCATTTTAATCACTGCCGGAGAATGAATTGGCAGAACTATTACTGGATGGGCACATCCCATAGATTTTATTTACATATCCTTGTGACAGAATAACAAGGAGTTTTCATATGTATTTTTAATTTATTTTGATTTCCTTTATTCTTTTGAAAAAACCCCAGAATTCCGTGTGTGCTTTCCCTGTGTTAAACCGCACTTGCTTGGTGTTTAGGACTTCGGGGCTGGTTCACGTTGCTGAACACTCTGGTGAGATTTAAATAAGCTGCCGTGTATCTAGGGCTGAAAGGAAGGGAGAAACCCTTGAAGCTGGTGTTTTCTGTCTGCCCCAGGACTGAGCTCAGCTCTTCCAGGTCTTTCTTTGCTGTTCACATCCTGTTTCCCCCAGCGTACTGGGCCCAGTTGGATCCATCCCCTGGTCTCTCCTGTCTCCATGAGTGGCTGCTGAAGGATTTTTAAGGAGCGTTTCAGCCAGGGCGAGCACGCGATTGCCCTTTGCCCAGGTTCTCTGGGGAGCAGCGGAGTGAGAACGTCCTGGACCGGAGCTCATGTCCCCATCAACATATTGAATCACCTTTGATGGACCTTCTGAAGAAAACAAACATTCTAGACACAAGGAAGAAATTGTTGCCCTGAGGGTGGTGAGAGCCTGGCCCAGGTTGGCCAGAGAGGTGGTGGATGAACCATCCCTGGAGACATCCCAGGCCAGGCTGGACGGGGTCTGAGCACCCTGAGCTGGTGAAGATGTCCCTGCTCATGGCAGGGGGGAACTGGGGAGCTTGGAAGGTCCTTCAACCCAAACTATTCTGTGATTCTATGATCCAACTGAACATCCTCAGGTTGTTGGATTAAGCATATTTTATGAGAAAAATTCCTGTTTTGGTTGTTCACAAAGCGTCTGTTTGTTAAGTCACGCACAACCCTGTATGTAGAGTTGGGGCAGAGCAGCCTTGCAGTGGAAGCTGATTTCGTGCTTTCTGTAAACCCACAAGAATCACCTTAAGACGGTGTTTGCCCATGGAAGAGCCGCTCACCAGATCACCTGGAGAACAGGAGCTGAGGGGAGACCTTCTGATCTCTGAACTGCCTGAAAGGAGCTTGGAGCCAGGGGGGTCGGGCTCTGCTCCCCAGGAACAAGCGCCAGGAGCAGAGGAAACGGCCTCAAGTTGTGCCAGGGGAGGTTGAGGTTGGATGTGGGAACAATTTCTTCCCCAAAGGGCTGTGGGGCATTGGAACAGGCTGCCCAGGGCAGTGCTGGAGTCACCAGCCCTGGAGGGTTGGACAGACGGACATGAGGTTCTCAGGACATGGGGCAGCGCTGGGGTGGGGGAACAGTTGGACTCGATGATCTTGAGGGGCTTTTCCAACCACAATGATTCTCTAGACCTATGATTCTATAATCACAGACTCATGAAATCATCGAACACCAGGTTGAATGGATCACAAGGATCCTTAGTCCAACGTTTCTTGGCACAAGCCCGGTCTGGATGAGTTGGCCCAGCCCCTTGTCCACCTGAATCTTAAACATCTCCAGTGCTGGAAAACCCACCACTTCCCTGTGGAGATGGTTCCAATGGCTGATTGTTCTCATCAGGAAACCTTTCCCTCTTGTGTTCAATCAGAATCTCCCCAGGAGTAATTGTACCTGTTGCCCCTCAGCTTTTCCATGGGACTCCTTGTACAAAGGGAGTGTCCATATTAGTAGCCTCCCTTGAAATACGTTTTTTTGGAGGTCATATCCCAGACTGACCTAAAACCTGCTTTTCTGGGTGGATTTTCCTCGTTCCGGTGTGTCCTGCTCAGTGTGGGTCGCTCAGGGCCGGTGGCACCGCAGGACATGGCACAAGGGAGGATGGGTCTGTCCAGAACACACCCTGAGCTGAGCGCTCTATAGAGACAGCTTGGAAAAAACACCTTAACTGCTGCAGATTTTCCCCGTGAAAGGGACTTTCTCCTCCACAGGGACATCTTACCATGTTGGTTTTCCAAGGAGGGATGGAGAGGCTCCTCCTGCTCCTCGTGCATGTCCTCTCCATAAACCCACACAAATTTCTCAGTGTCCTGACAGCACCGATCGCTTTCCTTGCACCTTAAGAAAGGCAAAAGATGAGAGGGGAAGAAAAGATTTGCCGAGATATAAAGAAAGATGCAGATCTATGGTGAGAGCAGCGCCTGAGCGTACACGGAGCCTGGGGATGTCACCACAGACATGCCGGTGTCCGCCCTGCGGTGCCGTTTGCAGGTATCCCGGAGGAGGCTATTGCTCCATGTGGGGGCTGACGGCATCTCGCTGTTACACCTGAGACTCACAGCACCAGCCAAAATCGGATTGTTCGCTATGAATATATTGTTTAACTTCTGTCCCAGTCAGTACCAGCCCAGGAAAAACAGCCGACTGGGCTGAGGGTTTATCCAGGATCCTTCTGCAGCTTCTGCAGCTCCTTTCTGGTGTTGTCAGAGGTGTTTTCCCCCTCGGGAAGGTGGATTGAATGATGAGGACCAATTATGGGTGTTAAATTACTCTGCACACCCTGTGGGCTCCTTATGGTCCATCCTTAGCTAAGTCTGGCTTTGTGGGATCCAGAGCGGTGGTTTCACTGGTGAGATGGCCAAACTCTGCTTGAGAGCATAGAATGGTTTGGGGTGAAGGGATGTTCAAAGGTCCACCAGTGCCACCCCTGCCATGAGCAGGGACATCTTCACCAGCTCAGGGTGCTCAGAGCCCCATCCAGCCTGGCCTGGGATGTCTCCAGGGATGGCTCATCCACCACCTGTCTGGCCAACCTGGGCCAGGCTCTCACCACCCTCAGGGCAATGATTTCTTCCTCATGTCCGGCCTGAATCTCCCTCCTTTAGTTTAAAACCATCACTCCTTGTCCTATCCCAACAGGCCCTGCTCAAAAGTCTGTCCCCATCTTTCTCATGGGCCCCTTTTCAGTCCAAAAAGGCCGCACTAAGGTCTCCCTGGAGCTTCTGTTCTCCAGCTGAACACCCCAACTCTCTCAGCCTGTCCCCCAGCAGAGCTGTTCCAGCCTCGCATCATTCCTGTGGCTCCTCTGGCCCCTCTCCAGCAGTTCCATGTGTGTCCTGTGCTGAGCGCTGGGGAAAGGTGCTCAGCAGAATGTTTTTCAGCATCTTCTGAAGATGAGCAGGGGCTGGATTTATCCTCTTTCCCCCAGAAGGTCCCTGCGCTGTGAGACCCGCTCCCACTTTGAGGTTCTGCCTGTATCCCATCCTCGAGCATCTCAGAGATGCGCTCGTGTCGGCTGTCTCTGTGAACCCCTCTCTGCCCTCTCTCAGCCCTCAGCTCCCACAAATCGTAGAATCCCAGAATCATTTTGGTTGGAAAAGACCCTCAAGATCATCAAGTCCAACTGGTAACCCAACCCTGACACTGAATAATCTGAGTGGAAACGGTGCGTCAGTCCCTGGCTCTCAAAGGCCCTGATTCCTTGGGGGCCAGAGCTTGAAAGGAGCAAATGTCCTGAATAAAGTAGATGATCGTAGTGTATCTTTGCGACTAGAAAATCACGGCCCTGTGAGATGGATTTTTGGTAGAGTATTTTAGAAAGAAGTTCTTTCTGTGGTTGGTGCCGTATCAGACATCTTGCCAACATCAGTTTGATGTTTTAAGACCCTTGCAGCTTTTCATTCTAGTGCAATAAAGCTGTTGAAAACCTAAGTAGTTCAGATTCCACCTTCCCCTAAATGCAAAGCACATTTGCAACTAATTCATGCAGACATTCTATATTTACTACGTGCAATGCAATATTTAAAGGAATAAAGAGCTCTTTTCCCAGCACCATCGCACCTGCTGCTGGTTTGTCTGCACAGCGACGGTACTTGACCTCCCCCGTGCTCGTCCATCCCTGCGGCATCTTCTGGAGTCTTTGAGATGTGCAAAGGGTGGGGAGACAAATACAGATCAAATAGGCCAAGCTTTGTTTTTCAAAACCTCTGTTCCCGATGTTTTCTCTCGTCGCACAGTTCCAGGAGGAGCAGCGCAGGAGGGAGGTGGAGGAACGCCGGAGGTTTCCCCTGGAACAACGGCTCAAGGAGCACATCATCGGCCAGGAGAGTGCCATCGCCACAGTGGGAGCAGGTAGGACCCGCTCTGCCCTCCTGTGTCTTCTGCTTCCTTATTACAAACTCATTTGAAGAATATCGCTCAGTAATAATCCACAAGCCGTTTTTGCGCGGCTTTCTGCATGGAAGCCCCTCACACGTGCCAATTTGGGGACCTGTTCTGTATCCCGGAGAGGTGGTAGATGAACCATCCCTGGAGACATCCCAGGCCAGGCTGGACGGGGCTCTGAGCACCCTGAGCTGGTGAAGATGTCCCTGCTCATGGCAGGGGGGGCACTGGGGGAGCTTTAAGGTCCCTTCACCCCAAACTATTCCATTCTTCCATGAATTTGTCCACATTTCCCTTGGATCTCCTGTAAACCTCCAGACTCTGCACTACCCTTTGCCAGGAGCTGCGTAGTTAGTGAAGAAATAGACCCTTTTCTTCATTTCAAATCTACCTCCCCATAGTTCTGCCCGGTCCCCTCTGGTTCTTGTGTCAAACGAAGCGTTTGCTGCTGGGGCAGCTGCAATTTATAGAACCACAGAATCATTTTGGTTGGAAAAGACCCTCAAGATCGAGTCCAACCATTCATCTCCTCAAGAACCCACACTTCCGAGCACCTTGCTTCTGTTATTTTCTCTCTGGAAATCTACCTTATTTATCTGTGGTAAAATTTGATACATTTGGTTATGTCTGCGCATCCATTGCAAAAACTGCAAGTCTAGAGTGTTTTGTTCATTCATATTTCCTTTTGTGGATCTACCGAAACCCCGTCTTCAAACAAGGGTTCTGAGGCCTTTCTTTGGAGGGTGTTTCTTTCCTGCACATCAAATTATAAGTTTTTCACTGCTTAAAAAACCTCAAATTAATTAAATAAGCACAGGGAATAAATGAGGAGCCTGGCCTCTTGTGGCTGGGATGGAACCGTACAACGAGGAACCGCACAGCGAGGTTTGAGTGGGTTTGTCAGCCTGCAGGATGCACTCGGGAGGAGAAGAACAGATCAGCTTTTAGGCACATGGAGCCCAAACAGCAACCGCACATTTCAGATGGGCATGGACAGTTGCTGCGAGCGTAACTTCGTTATGTTCATCAATTAGGCACTTTGAATCCGAAGGGTGTTGGGCATCTGTGGAGTAGAGGGGGATGATTTCTGCCTGGAAATGCTATTATCTCACGCTGAAAACCTATTTTTGTTGCTTATACTACCCCGATTCTGGCAGCTTTGTAAAGCCTGAGCCTGGGGGTCAGGCTGGTCCTACCCAAAGCCCGGCTCAGCTCCCCCATATCCCGACCACCCCGTCCCTCCTAAGGAGCAATATCTGCGTTTCGCTGATCTGGGTGAAGATGCTTGGGCTGGATGAGCCTTGTAGGTCCCTCCAACCCAAACCATTCTGTGATTTGTGCCTCACCAGAGGCACCGGCCAAGCTCCATCCTCGCTCGTGATGGAGCACACGGCCCCTACCGACGCATCCGCAGGGAGACAAAAAGAAACGAGGGGTCCCGGTGGGTTGTGCGAGGTGGTTCAGTTGGTGCCACGAGCTCGGGGCAGCCTCGCAAATCTCAGGAGCGGTTTATTTCACACGGGGTGCTAAACATCTGTAAGGAAATCAAGGCTCCGGCAAGCTGGGCTGGGTTGGATTTGTCCATCCAAAGCTTGAAAGCCGCTGGATCATTGAATTGTCAAATCATTTGGGTTGGAAAAGTCTGTCCAGCCCTCCAGGGCTGGTGACTCCAGCACTGCCCTGGGCAGCCTGTTCCAATGCCCCACAGCCCTTTGGGGAAGAAATTGTTCCTAAATCCAACCTCAACCTCCCCTGGCGCAACTTGAGGCCGTTTCCTCTCATCCTGTCCCGTTAATAACTCCTCGAACCACCCCTGCATCCCAGTTTAGTGCCTGAAAATGGGACGGGGCGGTAAGAGCAAACCGAGGCAAAACGGCGAGCGACGCGCCGTCATAAATACAAAACCCATCATGGTTTAGTTAACAAAGACGAGTCATGTGCAATGTGGAAGCTCCAGCTCCCCCCAACCCTGCAAACACACCAGCCCCTCTGTGTTTGTTGAGCGGCTGTGCCTGGGGGCAGCCGGCCCCGCTAATTGGGAAGCTGTGATTAATGGGCAGTGCCTGTTCCTGACACAGGTGGTGGTTCTGCACATTAAAGTCGCTGCCTTTATGGAGGTTTCTCTTATTGAATTAGAGGGAATGCGCTTGATACCCCCGCAGCCTCAGGATATCAGACCAAAAGGTAGCGGGAGCGTCTCCGTCCCCTCCTCCCCCTCTTCCCTCTGCCCTGTTTTTGTTATTTTCTTTCAGGAAGGGTGAATTTAGAGACATGACTTTTATTTCTTCTTCTCTCAAGCGCTTCCTCTCTGGTTTTGTTATTTACTTGATTCCCGGCTGGTTTTGCAGCTACTTTGTGGACTCCACGTGCCTCCTGTTTGGCGCTTTGCTGGCCGGGAGCCTCGCCGCACACCACGTCTCCAGCTTCACCCGGCTTAGCCGCTATGTTTAATTTATAACTGCCGCCTTAATTGAATAATCTGATTTAATCCGTCACTCGGTGCATGATCCAAACACTCTCCAGAGGGGCTTGAGCCCAGAATACAAAGGGAACGTGCTCTCGGGGATTTGCCGCGCAGGTCCGGGGTGGTGGGGACGTTTGCAGGGGACTGGCTGGTGTCACAGCACCAACACCGTGACATCTCTACCGCAGAGGGACAAAACCTCCCCGGCTGGATATCTGCGAGCCCTGCTGCTCAATTTGCTGCTACACGGACGCTGTGGGACGGCGATGAATCGATTGTAACAGGGCACGGGATTCCTCCCAGCGGGAGAGCCGGACGACGCTCTCCCTCCATAGACGTTTATTTTATTATAACAAAATCCACATTAAATACTCCGGCTCGTAACACATCAGAAAGACACAGACGGGTCATTCCTGCCATGCCAGGAGCTAACGGCAGCTGGGACGCCGCAACCGGTTCATGCAAATGAACGACTCGAAGGCTCGATTGCGTTTCTAGTGCACTCTCAGAAATTAGTGCGCTCAGAATCTCGTTAGGTCTCATTTACCGTTTTGCTCGGAGGTGCAGAGGCGCAGGGCGAAGCAGCAGGATTGACAGAAAGGTTGAAGTTATAAACCAAAGGAAGGCGTTTTTCCAAATGATATATTTTTGGTTTGTGACCTCATATCCTAAATATTAGGCCAGAGAAGTAATATCTCTTGTATATAGAGACATAGCATTCACCATTGTGGTCACTTAAGAGGTGAAGGGTTCAAAACTCATCACCTTCCAATGCTGATTTTCTAAACCCTTTTTGGGTTGAAGTAATTTGTTCCAACTCTTCCTGAAGCTGAATAAGGAGGGAGGAAGGGAAAGTTTTGTTTATTGCTAGTGCAGAGATTTTGGGTAAAGGTAGCGCAGAAAATCTACTTTGTAATTAGAAAGTGACCGATTTCCAACACGCTGAGCGGTTACGATGTTGAAATCAGTTGGCTGAAGGAAAATGGGTGAGCAGGAACATCATCGTACCCTGTTCTGCAGGAAACTGGGTTTATTTTGGGCAAGATCGGATCCTTTACAAGTTCTGTATTTCAGTGCGTGTCGCACTTGTTTTCTACGAGTCAAGTCAGGCTTTGCAAGGGAAGAGTTTGGGTCTAGTTGGACGTTCATCTTCTTCCCCATCCCAGAATGATCCTGAGCCCGCTGGCACCTTCCTGGAGGACACGGCAGAGCGGCGATGGACGAGAACGATCCCACGGCGTGTCCGGACCTGGAGACATCACCCCGCGGTACCCCGAGCCCGGGCGGTCTGAGAAGCGCCGCTCGAATGAATTGATTTGATAAATGGACATTTATTACGCTCACAAATTGGCTGAAACCAATTTCGGTCACATCAACCCCTGATAACTGCTGGAGTATTGATTTGTGTAAAGTAATACAGTGAATTTATCAGTTCAATAGCGAGCTGAAGGGCCTCTTGGAGACACCGCGCTACCCGTACGCCGTTACAGATGTACAAAATAAAGTGAGAGCGCTGCGGCGACGCTGGAAATGGCTCCGAAGAAGAAGGCCCAGGTGTCATCATCAGCCTCTTGGCTTGGACATTGGGTCTGAACGTCTTAATGAAATTTCAGTGAAGCGGCGCGACCCACCTCTTCTTTTTTATCTCTTTGTGCCATTCCAGGAGGACGGGGACAGCTTTCCAAGGGGCACAGCGCGGATTCCTTGCTTGGCCATCAAGGAAGAGCGGTCATAGACTCATAGAATGGTTTGGGTTGGAAGGAACCTTAAAGATCATCCAGTTCCAACCTCCCCACCGCTGTATCTGCATATAAATGTTTTAATACATGTACATACACAACAGAAACTCAGTGATTTATCTTTGGCCCCTGAAAACTTGCGCTTTGCTGAGATTTAGCCCAAGAAAACGATCCCTAGCTTTAAGGTTTGAGTCATGGGCTGTGAAGGGGCTGCCAGAGGACGGGATAGGCTACAAAATCAAATCATCCCATGATAAATGTATCAGCGGGGATAGGACTGAGACTGTATTTTTCATTTTCAGCCCATATAAAGATGTAAGTTAGGATTAGGCTTACAACAGGAGTACAGAATAAGAGTTAAAGCCAAGCTTACTATTTGGAGTAGAGTCAAAATAAGTCTGCCAAAAGAGGGTATAGGTTGCACAAAATATTGTCGCTGATAACTGTTTAATCTGGGCCAGGACTAGGGCTGCTGGGCTGAGATTCAGAATATGTCTAGGGTTAGGCTTAGCTTTAGGGTTAGTGTTAGGACCCCAAGCTTCAATATGAATTTGTGATAGAAATCTGTCTTTGAACAAATTAACCTCACCTTTGGAGTCAGTCTTTGTTTCTATTGCCCTGAATAACGGATAGTATGGATTATTAATAATAATTTATTGTGCGGAAAAGAAGAACAGAGTTTATCAAGAGATGCTGGACCAGATGATCCTTGAGGTCCCTTCCAACCAGGGATTCCGTGATTCTATGATTAGGGTGAGCACAGGGAAGCCGACGTGGCCGGCAGCTGCTTTGTGGGTGCAAACCAAAGGAGAGGAGCGTTCCTGCGTGTTTTCCTACCTGAGCTTTCCACCCTTAAACCAGAGCTGATGTCCCGCTGTGTCCTAGGACGGCATCGTTGAGGTTGAGGTTGGATGTGGGGAACAATTTCTTCCCCAAAGGGCTGTGGGGCATTGAACAGGCTGCCCAGGGCAGTGCTGGAGTCACCAGCCCTGGAGGGCTGGACAGATGGACATGAGGTTCTCAGGACATGGGGCAGGGACAGGGGTGGGTTATGGTTGGACTCCATCGTCTGGAAGGCCTTCTCCAACCAAAATGATTCTGTGATTCCAATATCTCATCATTTTAAGGCTGCAGGTTGATCTAACCAACCCACTAATGATGGTTGTAGAATCATTATAGAACCACAGAATGTCCTGAGCTGGAAGAACCCACAGATCATGGAGTCCAACTGCTGTCCCTGCAATGACAACCCCACAGGTCACCCCGTGTGTCTGAGGACGGTGTCCAGTCTCTTGTTGAACACTGTCAGGTTGGGGCCGTGACACCTCCCTGGGAGCCTGTTCAGTGTCCAGCACCTCTGGGGAAGAACCTTTTCCTCATGTCCCACTGACCCTCCCTGGCATCACCTTCCAGCCGGGATCTCGCTCGGAATCACAAGCACTAACTCGATGGTGTTTTTTTATGGAGTGGTTGATATCCTTGGGGTTACTATAGGTGAGACAAGCATTTCCCCATAAAATCTGGTATCCTGCTGCGGAGGAGGGTGAAAAAAGACCGTGCTTGACCTCACAGGCTTCAGACACTGAGCGTGCTGACCCCTGCCAGTGGTCACTCCGTGCCCTGGAGCTGAAGTTTATTACCTTTATTATCTTAGCCAAGAGAGCTGCAGATATTGTCAGCGGTCACGTTATTCCCCATAAATTATATATATATATATGTATCTAAATATATATCCATCCTGGGTATTTGACCTCCTATCTTCTGTGATAAAGGGCAGGGAAGGAGCACGTGCAGCCCCGGGAAGGACACGCGGTGGGATGTGGATCTGCTGGGGGACAGGCTGAGAGAGTTGGGGTATTCAGCTGGAGAACAGAAGCTCCAGGGAGACCTTAGAGCGGCCTTTACAGACTGAAAAGAGGCCCGTAAGAAAGATGGGGACAGATTTTGAGCAGGGCCTGTTGTGTCAGGACAAGGGGTGATGGTTTTAAACTAAAGGAGGGAGATTCAGGCTGGACATGAGGAAGAAATTGTTGCCCTGAGGGTGGTGAGAGCCTGGCCCAGGTTGGCCAGAGAGGTGGTGGATGAACCATCCCTGGAGACATCCCAGGCCAGGCTGGACGGGGCTCTGAGCACCCTGAGCTGGTGAAGATGTCCCTGTCATGGCAGGGGGGGCACTGGGGGAGCTGGGAAGGTCCTTCAACCCTGTGATTCTATGGTCCTCTTGACACCCACCCTGAGATATTGATCATTGATCACATCCCTCTCAGCTTCTCTTCTCCAGCTCAGCAGCCCCAGCTCTCTCAGTGTCTTCTCATCACAAAGATGCTCCAGACCCCTCAGCATCTTTGTGTCCCTCCCTGGACTCTCTCCAGCAATTCCTTGTCCTTCCTAAACTGGGGAGCCCAGAACTGGACCCAGTCCTGCAGCCTGGCTCTAAGCCTGAGCTTATTAAGCCTTGAGAGGAGTCAGGACTTACCAGCATGGCCAATGCACTGACTGACGCATCTTAATTGTGTCCAGACACAAACCAGCATCTCTCACAGTGCTGGGGCTGCAGTTCCCATTAATTCCCCAATCCCTCACTGGGTAGATGCGCCCTGGACATTAAGTTTAAATTGGGCTCTTTTGGCTGTTTGCGCTGAGCCCCGTGTAGCACAGTGATGAAACCTTCCCAGAAAGGGCTGTGGGGCATTGGAACAGGCTGCCCAGGGCAGTGCTGGAGTCACCAGCCCTGGAGGGCTGGACAGACGGACATGAGGTTCTCAGGACACGGGGCAGGGACAGGGGTGGGGAATGGTTGAATTTAATGACCTTGAGGTTCTTTTCCAACCAAAACAATTCCATGATTGTACCCTCAGCCGGAGCTCCCACCCCTTTTCCAGGGGGTCAGTCCCGCTCCTCTTTGCAACTCACACCGATAGTTAATCACCCTCACAATTAAAAACCATTCTGCCTTATTTCCAGTCTGGATTCATCCACCCGCAGCCCCTGCAGTGTGTTAATTTTCTCTGCTAGACAAGCAAGCCTCGTGCGTTTAGAAACCAAGTCGATCCTCAAACCTCTCGGCGTTAAGCTCAGCACATTGATTTCTTTTCCGTGCAGTTTTCAGGCTCGCTCCAGGCTTTACGCTCCTTTTCCTAACCCTGAGCACATCTCTCGCCTTCCACCTCACCCCAAATCCAGACGTGGGCTTGGAGGTGCTCAGCGTGTCCCGGTCTGCCTGGAAACAGCAGCAGCTCCAAAAGCATCATGGCAAATCCACGTGAGATTCCTCGGGAATATTGCGCTTGAGCTGCTGCTGTTTGACATCTTCCCACCATGTCTTCACCATATATCTGTGGCCAACGACATTCAGCTTCTTCCTACCTGCAAAATGGAAATATTTGCTGAATATTTCCCGTATTTTACTCTCCGTGTTCCTGCAGGAAGAGCTCTCCATGTGCCACACATGTCCAGGATGCCTTTCTTAGGCGCCTTTGAATGTCCCATGCCCCATCAAGCAAAGGGTTTTGAGGACTGACCTTCTTTTTGAGATCGACTTCATAATCCCCCAATTTTCAAGGAAAACCCAAACCTGCCGCTTCCCCCGGTGCCACTTCTGGGGACACACGGGCAGCGATGACCCCGGGGCTGGGGACAAGGACAGCGATTCAGTCCCAGGCCGCATTTTGAGAACGACAATCACAAAGAGAAGTGTGATTTTATTCCTGGTTTTACTCCGAGCTTTGCCGTGCAGTGGCGTTTCAAGACCTTTATTTTACGGCACGGTCGAGCTGCAGATCTGAGTGATGCTCAGATCTCCAATGCCGCCCTTTTCCTCTGCTACCTGAAAAATAACACAGATTATAACTCTTGGGCGCCTTGCCCCTTTCATGTCCTGCTTTTATCAAACAGAACGTGTCGCATCCTCGGTCTGGCTGACATCTGGCAGCTGCCGTGCGCTGATGGAAAAGCTCCTCGTTCCTCGGAGCCTCCCCCTCATTTATAACGCCGCGCAGTTCGCGTTTATGTCGCTTCTTATAAAATATCACAAAACCGCTTTACAACGCGCACCGATCCGTACGGCAAGAATAACTCTTTTTAAGAGCTGTAATAGAGGCCGTGGTTAAATAATGCAGATAAATCAGGGAGACGGAGCAGGGAGTGTGTCCCTCTCCCAGTGAAGCGGGAGCTGGAAATTCAGCGTATTGCAGATCTCTGAGCAACCTGAGCTGGTGAAGATGTCCCTGCTCATGGCAGGAGTGGCACTGGGGAGCTGGGATGGTCCTTCAACCCAAACCATCCTCTGATTCTCTGATCCTTTTGACACCCCCCCTGAGGTATTGATCCACTGATCACATCCCTCTCAGCTTCTCTTCTCCAGCTCAGCAGCCCCAGCTCTCTCAGTGTCTCCTCATCACAAAGATGCTCCAGACCCCTCAGCATCTTTGTGTCCCTCCCTGGACTCTCTCCAGTGATTCCTTGTGCTTAAACTGGCCCCAGTTCTGCAGATGTGGCCTCACCAGGTCAGCAGAGGGGGAGGAACAACCTCTCTGACCTGCTGCCCACACTCTTCCTCACACACCCCAGGTACCATTGGCCACAGGGCACATTGGTGGCTCATGGTCACCCTGTTGTCACCACAACTCCCAGGTCCTTCTCCAAAAGCTGCTTCCCAGCAGCTCAACCCCAACCTGTGCTGGTGCGGGGGGTCGTTCCTCCCCAGGGACAGGACCCTGCACTCGCCTCGGCTGAATTTCGTAGAATCACAGAATCATTTTGGTTGGAAAAGCCCCTCAAGCTCGTTGAGTCCAACCATAACCCACCCCTGTCCCTGCCCCATGTCCTGAGAACCTCATGTCCGTCTGTCCAGCCCTCCAGGGCTGGTGACTCCAGCACTGCCCTGGGCAGCCTGTTCCAATGCCCCACAGCCCTTTGGGGAAGAAATTGTTCCCCACATCCAACCTCAACCTCCCCTGGGCAACTTGAGGCCGTTTCCTCTGCTCCTGGCGCTTGTTCCTGGGGAGCAGAGGCCATTTCATTACGTTCTTCAATAAAGAATGTCCCCGTGTCCCATTGACACACATCCTTATAAACATCCTGAAATAAGAGGCTGGTTCCTCCCTTAGAAGATCCGCGTGAGATCTGAAGCCCGTGCAGATTTGGGAAGAATGAGCTCGATGAGCTTGATGGGCTTTTCCAACCAAAATGATTCTGTGATTCTATGAATTATTTCTCTAACCAAAAGGAGCAGCTACAAACCCTTATGCTGAACCACCGCCGCCACTTTTGTGCTCTGCATCCCCGATCCACCCTGTCGCTCGCTACATTTGCTCCTCTTGTCCTCCAAAGCCATTTATCTCCCAGCTAAGCCCAGTGCAGCAACATTACTGGTTTGGAGGCTCTTTAGATGGGCTTGAATCTCACCTGGGGTGGCTGTGGATGCCTGGGGGGGTCAAGGGCATCCCCAGCTCTGTCCTGGGAAAAGACTGTGCTGGTAAGACTAGGAATTTAGGGGGTAATCAGGTATTTCTGTTTCCAAACCGTCTTTATATTTTGCAGAATTTTCCATTGGCATCTAACCAGGATGCCCTTGGATCCAGAAAGGCGCGGAGATACCAGCTCTCCTTTCCCAGCCCTTCTTGCCTTGTGCCAATTCCAACCTTCAACCACCTCCCTCATCCCCGGGAAATAACGCAAGAAACCCCTTTAAACCTGCTCTTTATTTGCAGAAAAGTTGCATTTGCGAGCTGGCGACACGACGCTCTTCATCCTCCCCTCGCCAGCCCCATCCTTGCTCCATCCGTCCGTCCCTCCGTCCGTCCGTCCGTCCCCCCCTCCCCACCGTCTCCCTGGCAACGCCGAGTGCACATCCTGGAAAAAAACTTTATCCGAAATCTGCTCTGGGCAGCTTTCCAAATCCATGCTAACCTGATTAGGTGTCTCTGGGGCCTTGACTGCCTAATCGAATTAGAGAGCACTAATGGCAGCGAGGACTTGGAGTGGGCAGAGAGCAGTAAAACAGAGTGTGTACTTAGTGATAATTACACTTGCTTTGCTGGCATTGATTTATACGCCTTTTTTTTCTTCTTCTTTCCCCCCCTCTGCTTTGTTTTCCTCGTCTGGAAACGCAGCGATTCGGAGGAAGGAAAATGGCTGGTACGACGAGGAGCACCCGCTGGTTTTTCTCTTCTTAGGATCATCCGGAATAGGTAACGTGAGAGGGACCCAGAGCCCCGAGGGGGCTGCGACGGCTTCACCACGTGGCTTTTCCACATAAATACCAGTTAAAAACGCCGTTATCCCTCCAACTGGTCACCCAGTTCATCATCCCGCGGGGCAGCCACCACCAGACCCCATTTGCACGCAAACGCTGAATTACCCCAGGGGACCCTCTAAGGCTCAAGAAAGGGCAATTTTCACAAGGGAAAAGTGATTTTTCACAGCTTTCCAGTGGGAATGCCTCTTTCTTGGGTGGGGAAATACTCAAATTTGCTGCTTGCAAACCAAATTTCTGCTCGTCTCGCTCCTCTGCATTGCTTTGTAACAACGGGGTTTTATTGATGGCGATATTTGTCCTCGAGCGCAATAAAACGCAACGCAACAGCTGATGGGTTCGTGGGACGGACAAATGACTTTTACCCAGGGAAATTAAAAACAAAACACACACAAAACCCATATTTAAAGTAACCAAACAGTGACATTTGCAACAACCCGGATGCTTGTGGCCAGGAAGCCAATGGTACCTGGGGTGGGTTAGAAGGGGGTGGTCAGTAGGTCAGAGAGGTTCTCCTGCCCCTCTGCTCTGCCCTGGGGAGACCACACCTGGAATCTTGTGTCCAGCTGTGGCCCCTCAGTTCCAGCAGGACAGGGAACTGCTGGAGAGAGTCCAGCGCAGCCACCAAGATGCTGCAGGGAGTGGAGCATCTCCCGTGTGAGGAAAGGCTGAGGGAGCTGGGGCTCTGGAGCTGGACAAGAGGACACTGAGGGGGGACTCATTGCTGGGGATCAATATGGAAAGGGGCAGTGTCAGGAGGATGGAGCCAGGCTCTTCTGGTGACAACCAGTGATAGGACAAGGGGCAATGGGTGCAAACTGGAACACAAAAGGTTCCACTTAAATTTGAGGAGAAACTTGTTCCTGATGAGGGTGTCAGAGCCTGGCCCAGGCTGCCCAGGGGGGTTGTGGAGTCTCCTTCTCTGCAGACATTCCAACCCGCCTGGACACCTTCCTGTGTAACCTCATCTGGGTGTTCCTGCTCCATGGGGGGATTGCACTGGATGAGCTTTCCAGGTCCCTTCAACCCCTCACATTCTGTGATTCTGTGCTTCTCCTGCATCCGCTGCCTCCCGGGGCAGGAGGGATTAACACCACGGGACACGCGGTGATTTCTGCCTGAGCAGATCCAGGTGTTAACTCAAAATGAGTCACTATAAAACTGTGTAAAAACAATCAGAAATGTTTTTGAGACCTCATCGCGCTGCTTAGAGCAGGTTGGAAGGCTCAGGAATGCCAATCTTCACGTCTCCAATTCCCATCTATTTCCCTGGGTTGTTTATTATTATTATTATTATTATTATTATTATTATTATTATTATTATTATTATTATTATTTTACAGTGGTAAAAATTAATATTGAAAAAAAAAGAAAAGAAGAAAACAAAGCATCGGAGAATTTTATATTATCAAATGAATGTTTTATACAGGTCTTGATATCACAGCAATCCGAAAGCTCGAATACGTGCGAATAAAATATCTGATGTGCCTTCACATTTCAGCGGATTCTCACCGCAGTGAAGCATTTAAAGATCCATTCGCAGAGATATACGCACACAATATGTAAATACACATATATAAATATACACCTACATGGTAGGACCTACAATACAGCAACGGCCAAAGTCGACAAAGCTGGAGCTGCACTGAAATGCTGCATTTTGGCAGAGATTTCAGCTGCCGGAGCAGGCGAATTCCCATTTTCCAGCCCTTTCTGTGATGATCAAATTAACCGATCCTGCGGATGCGAGCGATCCATCGTCAGCAAAATACAGCTGTGGCGGGGGGGCTGCGCCAGATGTGTATTTGTGTTAGCTAGTTTGGGTTAGCTGATGTGGGTGCTCATCCCTATCCATGTGCATTTTCACCTTTACTTTTTGTTCCTAACCCTACAATTTTATGCCAATCACCTTATATAAGTCAAAGAAAGAAAGATTATCCCATTTCCGTGACGTTCTTTATCAAGAGACTAAAAGACATCGCACGCAACGCTGAGAATATTGATGGTAAACGTGGCAAAAATCTGCCCTAACCACACCTTATTGCGGAAAAAAGATAAAGATCTGCCCATCGTGTAAGAATCAACTATTAAAAATGAAACAGCTGACGGACAGACGGACGGGGGATAAACCTGGTTTAACATGTCTCTTCTTATTTGGCGCAGGTAAAACGGAGCTGGCCAAGCAGACAGCCAAGTACATCCACAAGGATGTCAAGAAGGTAACGCCGCGTCCCTTCGCTTCTCGCCGTCCGGGTGGGTTTTAGTAAGGGGGCGGGTTTAGTTGCTTGGTGAGGTTTGTTGTCTGGCTTTGCTAGGCTGGGAGTCCAGCTTAGCGGTCAGCCCGGCTACTCAGCAGCGCCGTGGAAGAGAAACAGGAGGTAAAATGAAGCCATACATTACCCCTATATTTAAATTGTAAAAATCTAAGTGTGTTTGACTACCTCCTATGTCCCCAATTTGAGTTTGCTGCCATTTTGACATCCTGTGTTGTGAACATATATTTTTTGCCTCTGTTGCTAATAACACTATAAATTATTAGAAGGATCAAATACTGCAAATCCCCTTTAGGTGTCCCTGGCTGCACCACTTGTCGCATTGTACTGGTGCAGACGATGGAGCATTGATTTTGTCCTCCAGCTCTTAGCGCTGAAATATTTGGCATCCAAACAGCAGCAGCTTTTTGTGCCGTTGAAGTTTGTTTTCCACTTCACAATTTGTAGCGGTGCTGGGTTGGACTTATTTCCGTGCCCTGGTGGCTTAGTAGGGGGATAGTTCAGTCTGAGGTTTTAAACCAGCGAACATTTAAAGCCGGGCTCACCGGTTCACACAAGACTAGAGCTGGGGAATAGGAGGAAACGCAAGATTAATTCCTCTCCCCAACATCCTCCAGCAGAGAACGGCCATGAGGTAAAATGACACATTTAGGAAGAAGATCAAAAGCGAACGACACTAGAAAAACGGCTCTTCTGGTTTCTTTTCCTTGTCCTTCGATAATTGCCTTCCCCAAGCAATAAATCTCAGCTCCCCATCCAAGCACCTTCATCCCCGACTCCCGCAGCTGGAACTGCTCAACGCCCGGCCAAGCATCAAACGGAAATAACACTTAAACACCGAATGTTGCATTAATTCGGTAGCGAGCACAAATCGGAGTTTTATTGGTAATGAATCGCTCAGCCGGCGGTGCCGTAACGAGCAGCATGACGGAGTCACCAACCAGCCGGTGGTTGTGGGGCTGCAGAAGTTTATAGGAACTAATGCATTGAGAACGGAGAACCCCCTGTATTCTCATTTTTGTGCTGCTAGAGAGGTTGGAAGGTGCTGATGTCCTTACCCAGCCCGGGGTGTGGACAGAGCAGGGAGGTTGGGAGCAGGATTGGACCGAAGCTGAGCAGGTCCTGCAGATGGCATTCCTTGGTGTGCACCTCACCAGGATTGGGCCGCGCTTTTGTAGAGCTTGCTCTGCTTTGGGCAGTTTGTTCGTATTTTAATATTTTGCGAGATAATATCACAAAATCATAGAAACATTTTGGTTGGAAAAGCCCCTCAAGATCATCAGGTCCAACCGTTCCCCAGTCCTGTCCCTGTCCCATGTCCTGAGAACCTCCTGTCCGTCTGTCCAACCCTCCAGGGCTGGTGACTCCAGCACTGCCCTGGGCAGCCTGTTCCAATGCCCCACAGCCCTTTGGGGAAGAAATTGTTCCCACATCCAACCTCACCCTCCCCTGGCGCAACTTGAGGCCGTTTCCTCTGCTCCTGGCGCTTGTTCCTGGGGAGCAGAGCCCGACCCCCCTGGCTCCAAGCTCCTTTCAGGCAGTTCAGAGATCAGAAGGTCTCCCCTCAGCTCCTGTTCTCCAGCTGAACCCCCCAGGTCCCTCATGTTTCCTCAATGTATCTGTTTTGAATCAAAATCTGGCCTGAGCTCTTACCACCACCCTCAAATACCAGCATTTCAGGGGAGAGCGGCAAACCCAGCAGATCCTCCTGCTTTCCTCCGTCCCTTGGGTGTTCGTGGCAACACCATCTGGGTTTGGTGCCGCGAGGAATCACCTGTGACCTGGACAGCTCCAAGCTCCACGTGTGCTGCCAAACGTCCCATCCATTAGCTCTGAAGCTGAATATTACAGGTCAGGCTGGATGGAGCTCTGAGCAACCTGATCTGGGTGAAGGAGATTGTGGCATGGAGGGTGCTGATCTCTGCTCCCCAGGAACAAGCGCCAGGAGCAGAGGAAACGGCCTCAAGTTGCCCAGGGGAGGTTGAGGTTGGATGTGGGAACAATTTCTTCCCCAAAGGGCTGTGGGGCATTGGAACAGGCTGCCCAGGGCAGTGCTGGAGTCACCAGCCCTGGAGGGTTGGACAGACGGACATGAGGTTCTCAGGACATGGGGCAGGGACAGGGCTGGGTTACGGTTGGACTTGATGATCTTGAGGGGCTTTTCCAACCAAAATGATCCCTCTCCTCTTCCTCTTCCTCTCTCTTTCTCCTCTCCTCAAACCTCTAGGAACTGAACTAGAGCTGCAAGCCCAGGAATTTCATTGTCTACAGTGATTCATCAGCTTTTCAAATTCAAATCAGGGAGCTCGGGCAGTAACTGTAAATTCTCCGACAATATTATCTATTTAAGTTGATCGCCCATTAACCCATTTACTTCAGCTTTATAATTTTGATTTTATTTTTACAGAGAGGCATTGTGTTCTTCCTGTGATTTATTTCTGAAAAGCTGAGCCACAATAATATCCATTTTATTTAGCAAACAGCGAGCTGCTGTTTCAGTCCCACCTGTGTCGCTCCGGCTCTAGCGACGAGCAGAACATCTGGAGCAAATCTCAGCCGTGGGCTCTGAGCCGGCAGCGGGAAATGGTCCCGTCCCCCTTTGAGAAACCACCATCGTCTTCCTCAGAATAACCCTCGGCATTTTGTGCTGGATCTTCTAAATGTGCTGAATCTTGGAGCACATTCATCAAAATAACATGTTTTGTCTTTCTCTTGCAGGGCTTCATCAGACTGGACATGTCGGAGTTCCAGGAGAGGCACGAGGTTGGTAAATGGGCCGTCTCTGCTTCCAGTGGGTGTAGAGTCAAGTTTAATTGTTAATTTAAACAAATCCTGTCAATGCCCTCATTCCCCTGTGTTTGGTCCCTGTCCTGGTGGTGCTGAGCATCTCCTCACTGCCACCAAATGTGACAAACTTCGGTCTCGCCCTGGCAGGAGCATCCAGGACCTTCCCAAATTCCTTCCACATCCTCCAGAAACGGTTTGGAAAGTCGAAGGGGATGCACGGCAGAGCAGGAGCAGTTGCTGTGGGTTGGACATTGAATTGCAGTGTGGGAAATAAGAGCCAAAAAGCAACTTTAACTCAGGGAAATCAGGAGCAGAGACCAAGGAGCAAGAAAATGTTTAATGATTTGTGTCCGATGCCGTAGCTTCTGTACGTGGTGTCAACCCTTGGGGGAAGAGCAGCCGAGAAGAGATTATATTGTCCATGAAATCTGCAGCCTGGGCAGAGCCGCGTGCTCTAGATCACCGACCGGTGCTGGGGCTGTCTCTAGACCCAGGCCTAAGCAGGCTGAGCTCAGCCCAAAGCCCCATTCCCCTCCTTACCCTTACAAATTGCCGACTCCAATGTGGGACACCGTCCCCACGTGTCTCCCATGGGGAAAAAAGGGGAGAATCCAGCCGAAAACGGGACTGTGGTGCAGAGTCCACCCCTCCCATCACACCTCCTGCCTAATTCTGGTGGGACACGTCACCCCCAGAGCTGGGGGGGCCCTAAATCCCTTTGAAGATCCTTTTTCTCCCCAAAAAGCAACAAGATCCTGGCTGAGACAGGAGAAATCTGTTCATAACATTTTTCTTTTGACGGCTGCATAGAGACCTTGTGTTTTTTGTTGATATTGTTGGTGAGGTGCACCCAAGTCCCGAAAACACGGGGTGAGGAGCATCTCATGAGGAATCTGAGGATCATCCCCATAAACATCAGAGCTGCTGCGTTGTGTTATGGAGACAGGAGGAAGACTCGGGACCGGGACCGTCGTGCTCGTTGTGCTGGGCTGTGACAAGGGCTGATCTGAGTTTCAACCTGGGACCCTCAGCACCATCATCAGGAACCACAGGACCCTCAAACGGCCAGAAAATGTCCAGAAAATGTGTTATTTTATCCAAAGAAGTGAAGGGATGTGGGAAGAGAAAATAAAGGCGCGCTCACAGCTGGCCTGATAAATGGGTTACAATGGGGTCCTATACTGTAGAACCGAAAAACAGACGAAAATAAAGCCGTATTGATGATTCAGTACAAAGGGAGAGGAGTCAGGAGTAGCAGTGTGAGATATAAAATAGCAGTAGCGCTGAGATAGAAAATACTGCGCCCTGACGAAGACAAGAGGCAGAGCAACGGGAAGGAATAAAGCAGAGAATTGCGGCCAGAGCGATATACATTTTTCAAGCAAACGAGGATCGGGTCAGCCCAGGAGACAGCGGCCTTGGAAGGAGCCTCACGTAGCCCTGGGCACTGCGAAACAAATGTAAGGAATTAGCTAATTAGCTGCTGTTGGCTAATTGAAGCAGCGGGACGCCCCTCGCCATGGGAGCTGGAGATGAGGGGATCACAGCTCTACCTGGGCAAACGCCTCGTATTGCTCAGCAAAAAGGAGCCACGTGAGTGGGACAATCACAGAACATCAAACACCAGGTTGAAGGGACCACAAGGATCCTTAGTCCAACGTTTCTTGGCACAAGCCCGGTCTGGATGAGTTGGCCCAGCCCCTTGTCCACCTGAATCTTAAACATCTCCAGTGTTGAGGAACCCACCACTTCCCTGTGGAGATGGTTCCAATGGCTGATTGTTCTCATTGGGAAACGTTTCCCTCTTGTGTCAAATCAGAATCTCCCCAGGAGTAACTTGTACACATTGCCCGTTGTCTTTTCCATGGGACTCCTTGTACAAAGGGAGTGTCCATCGTCTTTGTAGCCACCCTTGAAATACTGATCATGGTGATGAGGTCTCCCCTGAGCCTTCTCTTCTAAGGCTGAACAAGCCCAGTTCTCTCAGCCTTTCCTCAAATGGATCATAGAATATGATCCTGGTATGAATCACAGAATGGTTTGTGTTGAATGGACCTTCCCAGCGCTCCCAGTGCCCCCCCTGCCATGAGCAGGGACATCTGCACCAGCTCAGGTTGCTCAGAGCCCCGTCCAGCCTGGCCTGGGATGTCTCCAGGGATGGTTCATCCACCACCTCTCTGGCCAACCTGGGCCAGGCTCTCACCACCCTCAGGGCAAAAATTCCTTCCTCATTTCCAGCCTGAATCTCCCTCCTTTAGTTTCAAACCATCACCCCTTGTCCTGTCACAACAGGCCCTGCTCAAAAGTCCATCCCCATTGTTCTTGTTGGTCCCTTTTCAGTCTGTAAAGGCCGCACTAAGGTCTCCCCGGAGCTTCTGTTCTCCAGCTGAACACCCCAGCTCTCTCAGCCTGTCCCCAGCAGAGCTGTTCCAGCCTCGCATCATTGCTGTGGCTCCTCTGGCCCCTCTCCAGCAGCTCCATGTGTGACCTGTACCAGTTTGGTACTGGGTGGCACTGGCCGTGGAGAAGCTCCTGTGGCTCCTATGCCCACAGAACCAGGCTCACCAAAACTGCCTCACCGGCACAGACGTGCCACAGCACACGTGGCTTTTGCCATTCAGCAGCACCGAGACCACACCAGGCTCACCCCTCAGCTGTGCTGCCTCCTCCTCTGGGATTTAGGAGAGGAAATGTCTTTGTTTTCTGAGGATTTGGGATTTTGCTCCACAAACTCCTTCTGCTTCCCATACAAGCTCTGCATGTCCAGCATCCTGGAGAACCACGCGGGATTAACAACCTTTTATCCTTTTCAACTTTCCACACCTAAAGACACACCCACAGACCCCAATTGCTTGAGGAGATGCGGAGATGAGATTCTTAGGGACATAGTTTAGTGGCAGCGTTGGGTTAGAGGTTGAACTCGATGATCTTGAGGGTCTTTTCCAACCAAATTGATCCTCTATTCTATGAAAATGCTCCGAGCTGTGCGTCAAAAACTATTTGTCGTTTTTACCAAAATATTTCAGTTGTCAAAAATACTATTCTAAATAACTTAAAAATTTCTAAACCTCATTTAAAAAAATCTTGATGTCAAGTAGTGAAGCTGGTGATTGACACAGGAAGAGTATTTCCCTTGTGGCCTCTTTGATTTGCCACCAGAGCCACCTGAAACTCAAATTCTTGCTCTTAAAAAGGCTAAAGGAGAAGAAAATGGGTCTTGGGCAGCTGGGATGGGTCACTGGGACACCAGTTAGACAAGCAGAGGTGGTGCCTGATGGGTCACTGGGACACCAGTTAGACAAGCAGAGGTGGTGCCTGTTCTCCTGCCCATGGCAGCTCCTGCAGATTCTGCTGCTTAAACCTCCAGGTAAGATAATTGCTCAGCAACCACCAATCTGCATTTTGCCCAATTGTTGCCTGTTGAGCTGATTTTGGGATACCTGGAGTGCAACAGATATCACGAAGAACATCAAACTTGATTTGTTGGAGCAAAGAGTGGTGGCTGCCTGTTGAGCGACTCATTCCTGGCATCTCCAGATCAACTCTTTGTGTGTCTTGTTGCTTCCTCCTAGGTCGCCAAGTTCATCGGCTCCCCGCCGGGCTACGTGGGCCACGAGGAGGGCGGGCAGCTCACCACCAAGCTGCGGCAGTGCCCCAACGCCGTGGTGCTCTTCGACGAGGTTGACAAAGCCCACCCCGATGTCCTCACCATCATGCTGCAGCTCTTCGATGAGGTAAATCCGTGTTTTCGGGGTCAGGGTTTGCACAGGGGCCATTCGAGAGGCGACAGCGAGCGGTGTGAGGGACCACGGCTGCGGGAGATGTGCTGGAGTGGAGCTGGAATGCTCCAGATCAACAGTCCTTTCCAACCAAAGGACATCTTCTCATTAATTACTAGTTTTTCAGTTCAGCTTCGTTAATTTTTCATTCTTCAGGTGTCGCGTGATTTGTCTCACACCTTTCCTCCCACAAAAATAGCATCGTAGAATCACAGAATCATGGAATTGTAAAATCATGGGATCGTGGAATTGTGGAATCATGGGATCATAGAATCGTGGAATCATAGAATCATGGAACTATGGAATCATAAAATCATGAATCATACAATCTTGACATCACAGAATCATAGAATGGTTTGGGTTGGAAGGGAACTTAAATATCCCTTTTGTCCCCTCCGAGGACAAAACTCTTCAGGTAACTCCGTAGGAAGAGTCTGGGGCTGCTTCCCAGGAAGAAATTGTTCCCACATCCAACCTCAACCTCCCCTGGCGCAACTTGAGGCCGTTTCCTCTGCTCCTGGCGCTTGTTCCTGGGGAGCAGAGCCCGACCCCCCTGGCTCCAAGCTCCTTTCAGGCAGTTCAGAGATCAGAAGGTCTCCCCTCAGCTCCTGTTCTCCAGCTGAACCCCCCAGGTCCCTCAACCGCTCCCATCACACTTGTGCTCCAGCCCCTCACCAGCTCCGTTCCCTTCTCCATGCCCTATAGGTCTCTGGGAAAACTCCCAAACGTCTCCAGGAGTGAGCTGGCCTCCTCTGCAGTCCCAAATAGCAGCTCCAGACTCCTCCAAGATACCTACCCAAGGAGTTTTGCCAATGCTGAAGGCAGGTCCGTGCCCGATACTCCTCCCAGGCATCTCCACACCCGACACCAGCCGATCCTGCTGGCAGTGGGAAGGAGATCTGGTACTGGGGGATGAAAGATTGGCCATGAGCCGGCAACGTGCGCTTGCAGCCCAGAAATCCACCCGTGTCCTGGGCTGCATCCCCAGCAGCGTGAGCAGCAGGTGCAGGGAGGGGATTCTGCCCCTCTGCTCCGCTCTGGTGAGACCCCCCTGCAGTGCTGGTCCAGCTCTGGGTCCTCAGCACAGGACACACATGGACCTGCTGGAGAGGGGCCAGAGGAGCCACAGGAATGATGCGAGGCTGGAACAGCTCTGCTGGGGGACAGGCTGAGAGAGCTGGGATGTTCAGCTGGAGAAGCTCCAGGGAGACCTTAGTGCGGCCTTTTTGGACTTAAAAGGGGCCCATAAGAAAGATGGGGAGAGACTTTAGAGCAGGGCCTGTTGTGACAGGACAAGGGGTGATGGGTTTTAAACTAAAGGAGGGAGGTTGAGGCTGGATATAAGGAATTGTTGTCCCTAAGGGTGGTGAGAGCCTGGCCCAGGTTGGCCAGAGAGGTGGTGGATGAACCATCCCTGGAGACATCCCAGGCCAGGCTGGATGGGGCTCTGAGCACCCTGAGCTGGTGAAGATGTCCCTGCTCATGGCAGGGGGGGCACTGGGGGAGCTGGGAAGGTCCTTCAACCCAAACCATCTGTGATTTTATGATTCTATGATTCTATACTCACTGTCTGAGGGAAGCAGCACAAAGTTCTCGATTTTGTAGCCCTTTGCTCTCCCATGGTCTCTGGGGAAACTGTGCACATGACCTGTCCGGTGCAGCTGCCACTCTTGCACAATCTGGTGGGACCCAAGGATGACCTTGTGTCTCCAGGCTCTGCATCTCCTCACCGCTTCGTGTGTGAGCTCCTCGGTTTATTTTTACAGTCCTGCTCTGGCCTCAGAGGCAACCAAACTCCAGAGCAACATGCTGCGAGGTTTTGTTTCTTTGCTTTTTATTTTAAGGATTAATAACACCATTTTTTCTTGCATAGATCATGGCAGCAGCAGCTAAATGTGAAATCAATTCCTGTACCACGCACTTGACAGGGCAATAACCCAAATGTTAATCTCAAGCACCCAACAAGGATTTGTCTCATTGTGCTGGATATCTGCTGCTGGAGACATATCGAGGGAAGAAACGGCCTGGGGAGCTGCTTGGTTTTTGCCTTATTTTTCTGTCTTTATTTTATTAATCAAGAGAACAGGTACTTTTGCAGGGTTCCTGCTCTGGTTTGGCAGGAGGAGGGCTGCAGAAGCTGCAGCAACCGGGTTTATCGGGCCATCCTATGGACAGGAGGGATGTTCTCTGTTGCCTTTTGCTGTCACTGCTGCTCTGCTGCTTGATCCCGCTCCCTTAGAGCCTGGCTTTGAGCATCCTCGAATCCTGGGGGCAGTTTTGGACCCCTCACACCAAGAAAGGCCTTGAGGTGCTGGAGCGAGTGGAGAGAAGGGAACGGAGCTGGTGAGGGGCTGGAGCACAATGTGATGGAGACTGAGGGACCTGGGGGTTCAGCTGGAGAACAGGAGCTGAGGGGAGACCTTCTGATCTCTGAACTGCCTGAAAGGAGCTTGGAGTCAGGGGGGTCGGGCTCTGCTCCCCAGGAACAAGCGCCAGGAGCAGAGGAAACGGCCTCAAGTTGCGCCAGGGGAGGTTGAGGTTGGATGTGGGAACAATTTCTTCCCCAAAGGGCTGTGGGGCATTGGAACAGGCTGCCCATGGGCCCATCTCCTTTTTGGCTCATGTTTTGGCGACATCCCCTGCCGCCTGCTCACGCCTCTGGTGTCGCTGGGTGTTGTTGCAGGGCAGACTGACAGACGGGAAGGGGAAAACCATCGACTGCAAGGATGCCATCTTCATCATGACCTCCAACGTGGCGAGCGATGAGATCGCCCAGCACGCACTGCAGCTGCGGCAGGAGGCCATGCAGATCAGCAAGAAAAGGATCGCAGAGAACTTAGGTACCGGTCTTTCCACATGCTGCCCCAAATCCCCAAATAATTTGCCTCCTTCCTCACTTTCTTTAGACTCGTAGAATCACAGGATGATTTGAGTTGAAGGGACCTTCCAAGCTCATCCAGTGCCCCCCCGCCATGAGCAGGGACATCTTCACCAGCTCAGGGTGCTCAGAGCCCCGTCCAGCCTGGCCTGGGATGTCTCCAGGGATGGTTCATCCACCACCTCTCTGGCCAACCTGGGCCAGGCTCTCACCACTCCAGCTCATCCATCCCTCTGCCAGGAGGAGCTCCCAGCCCCCTGGGCTGTATCCCCACTCCTCGTCCCTGCAGCCGGTCTCCACCAACATGTCCTGCAGGCCCTGCAGCCCTGGGACAAGCTTGAGAGATGCTCCTTGTGCCAGAAGGGCAAGCACCTGCCTGATCTTTTATCCTCCCGCTCTGCTCTGTCCTGGTGAGGCCACATCTGCAGAACTGGGTCCAGTTCTGGGCTCCCCAGTTCAAGAAGGACAAGGAATCACTGGAGAGAGTCCAGGGAGGGACACAAAGATGCTGAGGGATCTGGAGCATCTTTGTGCTGAGGAGACACTGAGAGAGCTGGGGCTGCTGAGCTGGAGAAGAGAAGCTGAGAGGGATGTGATCAATGGATCAATATTTCAGGGTGGGTGTCAGAGGATGGACCAGACTCTGTTCAGTGGTGCCCAACGCCAGGGTGAGGGGCAACGGACACAGACTGAAACACAGGAGGCTCCATCTGAACATGAGCAGCAACTTCTTTGCTGGGAGGTGCCAGAGCCTGGCCCAGGCTGCCCAGAGCGAGTGTGGAGTTTCCTTCTCTGAGACATTCAAACCCCCTGGGATCCTGTGTGATCTGCTCTGGTGACCCTGCGTGAGCAGATGGGTTGGACTGGATGATCTCCAGAGGTCCCTTCAACCCCAACCACACTGTGATGCTGTGATTCTGTGATCTTCTCCACCTGTCTCTGGGAAGCCGAGCTGTTGCCTCCTGGACAATCTGTTGCTGAGAAGTCCCACACCCCCAATCTCCACCTGTCTCCCTCTGCTTTGGGCTTCCCCTGTTCTGAAATCTTCCTTATGGAAGTGCTGGAGTCACCATCCCTGGAGGGCTGGACAGACGGACATGAGGTTCTCAGGACATGGGGCAGTGCCAGGGGTGGGTTATGGTTGGACTCAATGATCTAGAGGAGCTTCTCCAACCAAAATGAATCTATGATTTGAGATCCCTTCAGAGGGAGATCACATCTTTGGAAAAGGGTTTATATCCCACCTCCCAGCCTTCCTGATCCTGCGCTCTCTTCCCGTTGTGTCTTCACCCTTTTCATCCTCCCAGGACCATTCCTAGAAAAGCCTGGGGCTGGTACGGGTGCTCACATTAAAGAGGAAGAGTTTTGTTTCCTCGCAGTCCTTCCAAAAATAGAACTGAGCTTAATCAGTTTTACTCCACCTCAGAATGGGGGCCCTGAACCCAAACACTCTGTAGAAAACTTCCCATGAAGGTGAATTAGGGTAATAAACCTGCTAAGATTTGACCTAAACAACTGCTGAAGGCAGCAGAGAATCTTAATTTATTTGTGACCCCCCCGACCACCTTCACTGGCCGGTTGGTGACAAATCCAGTGGCACCAGTGACTGGGCAGTCTCTGCTTTGCCAAGGACAGACAGATGGACAGACGGCGACAGCTGTGCCCAGTAAACAGCCACATCATCACCTCCATGGGAGCACGAGGAAACACTGGATTTTGGCCTCAAATCTATTTCCCAGCTTCTTTTTCCTGTCTCTTCTTTTCATTCGAAGACGCTGATGCCCGAAGTGACGTAATTCAGAATCTTTAGACTTCAATCACGCCAGGGAAAGGACAAAGCGCGCCCGCCGCTGAACTTTGGAGAATAACATTTTCAAATGCCAAACGCTTTTCTGCTAAATGAGGAAAGCATTGAATTTTAATTTCTCCGGCCGTACGGCAGACAGCTGCAGCGAGCCGGCGGAGCTGCAAAATGCATTTCGGCTCCGGAGCCTTGCCCTCAATTGAGTTTTGTGGAGCTCCTCGCCATTTCCACGAGCTCTTTGGCTCGGAAATCCTCCTGCAGCAGCGGCCGGTTCAGCGCCAGCGCCCGGCCGGGCAGATAAATGGGAAGATAAGAGCGAAGGAGCTGCTGCCGCAGCGTCTGTCCGTCTGTCCGCGGAAGCAGCGAACGCGAATTCTGGGGGCAGCTCCATCCCTTCTTGTCTTTTCCAGCTCTGCTCCTCCCGAACGCCACAGCAAATTCCCGTTATGTACCCAAAAAACCCCCCTTTTAACAGAAAAGTGATGTTAACCCAAATCCTCATAACCAAAGATGCCCCAGCTCCCTTCAGACCCACAGGCTGCTCTGTGCATCTCCCCACCCAGCGACCACAAACGTGCTCGTCTTTGCTGTGGGGGGACAGAGAAAAGGCGATTCCAGAGGATTTTGTTGCGTATCTCGGTCCCATCCAAGAGGTGAGGGATCTCCCTGTGAGCATCCTGGCGTTAAATAGCCCCTGGAGTTAAATGCCTGAAGATGTAGGAAGAAATGAGGCGATAAAGACAAAGGGGGTTTGGGCGGCAGAGGCATAAATCTGTTGTGGTTCGGAGCAGGGAGCTGGGAGCCGGCCAGGGCCTGGCTCCATCTGCAGTCAGCACCGGGAAGTAGATTCTGGATGGAGCTTTGCTGCAAACAGACTGAAATGGGTTTTGCTGCTTGCTGAAGGGACCAGCGGTCATGAATCATAGAGCATTTTGGTTGGAAAAGCCCCTCAGGATCATCAAGTCCATTCCCCAACCCCTGTCCCTGCCCCATGTCCTGAGAACCTCATGTCCGTCTGTCCAGCCCTCCAGGGATGGTGACTCCAGCACTGCCCTGGGCAGCCTGTTCCAATGCCCCACAGCCCTTTGGGGAAGAAATTGTTCCCACATCCAACCTCAACCTCCCCTGGCGCAACTTGAGGCCGTTTCCTCTGCTCCTGGCGCTTGTTCCTGGGGAGCAGAGCCCGACCCCCCTGGCTCCAAGCTCCTTTCAGGCAGTTCAGAGATCAGAAGGTCTCCCCTCAGCTCCTGTTCTCCAGCTGAACCCCCAGGTCCCTCAGTCTCCATCACATTGTGCTCCAGCCCCTCACCAGCTCCGTTCCCTTCTCTCCACTCGCTCCAGCACCTCAAGCCCTTTCCTGGTGTGGAGGTCCCAAAACTGCCCCCAGGATTGGCGGTTTGGCCTCCCCAGTGCAGGCGGTTCCTTGCTGGGTAGAGCAGTGGGAGCCCTGGGTGATGATGTTCGTCATGTAATGGGCACCAGCTCCCATATCTGAGGTTTGCGGTAGCCAAGTGAGGGCTCCTCCTCCCCCAAATCCCCAGGAGCAGCTCTTGGGGTGCAGGACAGAGAGTGGAGACACGTGTGAAGGTCCAAGGTGGCACCTGAGGTTCCCTCTGGACCATGTCCCCCTGTCCCCACCAACACCCCTCTCCTGTCTTTCAGAGGATGTCCAGGCGACCGAGAAGATCACCATCTCCAAGCAGTTCAAGGAGAAGGTCATCCGCCCCATCTTGAAGGTACAGCTGATTTTTCACCATCTCAGGTGTCCTGAGCTTTGGCCACTTGGTCATTTGATGCAATATCCTCCCTGTTCCTCCCCGAGCTGTGAGATAAGTGACGTGACATCCATTTTTAATTGTCACCCTCTAAGAATCATAGAATGGGTTGGAAGGCACCTTTGCGTAAGGTCAGAGCGCAGCCAAAATAAATAAATCACAGTTTCTTCTTCACCCCTGTGCTCTTGTATTTAGAGCAACAATGCGAGATAAGGGGAATGTGGGGTGGGAAGTGTTGCTGTGGGGTTTTGGGGGTTCTCTGTTCTCCTGGGGTCACCATGGGCTGCAGAGGGGCCAGAAAAGACGACAGTGACATCCTGGTGACATGAAGCTTCTTTAAGACATTTCTGAATCCCCTCAGGGCTCTGCTCACCCTCCTGCACAGCCCAAGAGTTTGAGTCATTTCTAGTTCCTCTTGTCACCTCCAGAAGAATTAATTACCCCTGCTGAGAGGGGGGCAATTAGTCAATTAATGGTGAGAGGTGATGACCCGAGATGCGGATTTTCAGCTCTGTGGGGTGCGATGGGCCGGTTCCTCGCTCTGTGGATGCTACAGGAGGTGGGAGTGACCCCTGGGGACCGTCACTGCTGTCCCCATGGGGTCACCAACCCCATCCCCTTTGTCCCCGCAGGCTCACTTCAGACGAGACGAGTTCCTGGGGCGGATCAACGAAATTGTCTATTTTCTCCCTTTTTGCCACTCGGAGCTCATCCAACTTGTCAACAAGGAGCTGAATTTTTGGGCCAAGAAGGTAAAAAACCACTCGTGGGCTTTCGAGGTGACTTCACAAGTGATACATGAGCAGGAGGAGCCTTCATCCCACTGCATCTTCACCATAGTCTTACCCACTCCTCAAAGTGAGGGGACCCAGTCTGAGGGGATAGGGTCTTCTTGGGACAGTTGTTGGGGCAGGGATGAGCTTCAGGCCATGTTCAGACACATTAATTAATTAATCTTTGCACATCCGAGCTCGTTGTGGGGGCTAAAGAGGAATTAGGGGACCGCTCGCTTGGTGGAACTCTTGGTGGCCTTTTGTCCTCATTCCAGGGACACTCACACCTTGTGGTGTCCCCACCACACAAGGAATGGGCCACCAGGGCTGCCCAAAGGCACCGGTAACTCTTCCTCCTCCTCTTCCTCACCCTTCAGGCCAAGGCGAGACACAACATCACCCTGCTGTGGGACAGGGAGGTCATGGACGTGCTGGCCGACGGCTACAACCTGCACTACGGTGCCCGCTCCATCAAACATGAGGTGAGGACGTTTGTTTGCAGACAACACCGAGTTGGGTGGGGTGTTGATCTGCTGGAGGGTGGGAAGGATCTACAGAGGGGTCTGGACAAAGGGCCACCAGCATCCTGGCTGGTACCAGCACTGGGGTGGCCAGCGGGACCAGGGCAGTGACCGTCCCTGTGCTGGGACCTGGGGAGGCCAAACCGCCAATCCTGGGGGTGGTTTTGGGACCCCCACACCAGGAAAGGGCTTGAGGTGCTGGAGCGAGTGGAGAGAAGGGAACGGAGCTGGTGAGGGGCTGGAGCACAATGTGATGGAGCGGCTGAGGGACCTGGGGGGTTCAGCTGGAGAACAGGAGCTGAGGGGAGACCTTCTGATCTCTGAACTGCCTGAAAGGAGCTTGGAGCCAGGGGGGTCGGGCTCTGCTCCCCAGGAACAAGCGCCAGGAGCAGAGGAAACGGCCTCAAGTTGCGCCAGGGGAGGTTGAGGTTGGATGTGGGAACAATTTCTTCCCCAAAGGGCTGTGGGGCATTGGAACAGGCTGCCCAGGGCAGTGCTGGAGTCACCAGCCCTGGAGGGCTGGACAGACGGACTGAGGTTCTCAGGACATGGGGCAGGGACAGGGGTTGGGGAATGGTTGGACGCGATGATCTTGAGGTGCTTTTCCAACCAAACTGATTCTGTGGCTCTAAAGCCAAGGATGGAGCACGGCTGAAGCCCCTGGTATCTCCCCCAGCCCTGCTGCACATGGGGAGCACTGGGAGGGGGTTTGTGTTTGGGTCTGTCCCCCAGACGAGGGTCCCCACAGCTCCAGAGGGTTCATGGTCTATGGGAGGAAAGAAACAGAGAATAAATAGGATGAGCAGGATGTTGTGGGATCCTGCTCTGCCCGAGGGTGGGAAGGAGGCTGCTGGCAGAGATTTTCTGCTGGAAACTGTTGTTTTTCATCAGACCAGACATAAGGAAGGAATTGTTGGCCCTGAGGGTGGTGAGAGCCTGGCCCAGGTTGGCCAGAGAGGTGGTGGATGAACCATCCCTGGAGACATCCCAGGCCAGGCTGGACGGGGCTCTGAGCACCCTGAGCT
This sequence comes from Nesoenas mayeri, assembly GCF_963082525.1. Classification (NCBI taxonomy): domain Eukaryota; kingdom Metazoa; phylum Chordata; class Aves; order Columbiformes; family Columbidae; genus Nesoenas; species Nesoenas mayeri. Next base: position 212,878,032 of record NC_137541.1, read on the forward strand.
GGTGAAGATGTCCCTGCTCATGGCAGGGGGGGCACTGGGGGAGCTTTAAGGTCCCTTCACCCCAAGCCATCCTGTGATTCTCTGATTCTTCAGGTGGAGCGACGTGTGGTGAACCAACTGGCAGCCGCCTACGAGCAGGACCTGCTGCCCAGGGGCTGCACCTTGAGGATCGCGGTGGAGGATTCGGACAAGCAGCTGCTGAAAACCAAAGACAACTCTTCCCCCGAGGCGGAGAAAACCAAGATCCCGACCCTGCGGCTGGAAATCGTGGAAAAAGACAGCAAATCCCGAAAACTGGACATCCAGGCGCCTCTGAACCCGGAAAATATCACTTATTTCTTATAGACAGCGACAAGCACGCTCTGCCCTGACAATAAAGACACCGAGACCTCGGTTTTGCAATGTGGCCCCGTCGGAGAGGTAGTGGGACAGGGACAGGGACAGGGACAGGGATAGGGACAGGGACAGGGACAGGGTCAGGCAGGGGCTGCCCCATGTCCCCACGCTGCGTTCGGAGCTGTGGGTCACAAGGTGCAGCGCTGGCGTTCGGGGACACGTTTGGTGGAGGGTTCTGGGGTTTCACTCATCACAAGAAAAGGTGACGGAGCTTTCTTAACGCGGGGGAAAAGCAGATTTCAAACCAGCCGGAGAGGATTTGTCATTCCCCAAAGAGGTGACCGGGTTTGCCAGGTGGGACTGTGACTGGAGGGGACAGGGACCGAGGGTGCGACAGCTTCATTCTAAAAGCCACCAGACACTCTGTGTTTTGCCCACTTCTCTTAATTTATTGCAATAAACGTGGTGCAGACAACCTTCTGTGTCTGGTGTGGGGAGCACGAGTGGACAGAACACATCTTGGGGGCTCCTGCTTGTCACCGGGAGCCGTGACCAGCACCGGAATGTCCCCCCATTCCAGCCGGGTGACATCCCTCTCTGGATCCTCCTCCTGCTGCTTTGCTTCTGTCCCATTCCCAGGAAATATGGAATATTTGGGGTTTAACCCACCTGCCCAAGTTGTTCCCGGTGTCAGAGCTGGAGAAAAAGTCCCCAACCCAAAGAGATGGAACCTCTGGGGACCTGCAAGTGCTGGGACAGGGACAGAGGCACCCAGGGGTGAGGGTGTCCCCTCTGCAGGTTTCGGGGTGCTTCTTGAGGGCTCCCGTGCTGAAGGGCAGATGAGTGGTTTTGGGGGAAAATCCTGTTTTCTCCCAACTTTCCCCAAACATCCAGCTCTGCGGGGGGTGTGGGGTCCTGGGCACGTGTGTCCCCTCCTGGCTCGTGACATTTCCCTGGGGACAGCGTGTCCCGTGGTGTGTTCAGGGCGCTCGGTCTGCACACCGAGACGGTGACACTTTCCCGGCACAGCTCCGGCTCCTCCGGTCGGTGACGTGTCACGGGGGCGGATTGCGAAGAGCAGGAAATTCAATACAGGAGGAAATCAAACCAAATAACCCTCCCAAATTAATAAACTGTAAGTGACGGTCCCTCGAGGATGGGGACGGATCGGAGGTGCCTTCCCGTGTGACATGGCAAAGTCCCCGAGTGGCCCCGCGGGGGCTGAAACACGTTCCGTGGGACGCGAGAGTTAGGGGGGGCTGCCCTGAACCCCCTTTCTGTCCCTTTACCTGTTCTGGGGCTTTGTTAGGGATGGGGACATCGAGTGCCTCCAGAGCTGCTTTTGACCAAGGATGTGAACATGATGGAGAAAAAGCTCATGCAGCTGGTTTGGGGGTGTCCCCTGAACCCCCATTTTCGATGCTGGTGACAGAGCCGGAGGGGACGTGGGGACCAGGGGGTCGCTGGATGGGGACAGGGGTGCCCGGAGCAGATTTGACCTTTCCGAGCCGCTTGCGGTGTGCGGTGACAGGACAACAGGACACCTGGAGCGGGTTTGTGTCCCCAAAAAGGTTTTGGAGCATCACTGGGTTTTCTGGGACCCTCCAAATTGGGGTTTGCTCCCCCGGGAGGACCAGGAGGAGGTTGAGTCGTCACCATGGGGACGGTGACTCCATTGGGAGGTCGGTGGCATCGCCAGCACCTCCGTGTCCTTGCCCAGGGGTGCGGGGGGTGCCAGGGTTTGGGTAGGGGCTCCCCAAAAACACTGCGGTGGCTCATAGGATGGCAAGTGTTGTCCCCAAATCTGCTGTCACCTCCCACAGCTGTGAGATGCTGGAGAAGGTGTGTTCTGCAGGGACACAGGGCTCAGGATGGGCAACGCTGAGGTCCCCGGGGGTCCCAAAACCGGGGGGTTCGGGGAGGTTTGCACAGGTGTGTATGAGGGTGCACAAGTGTGTGCACAGCTGTGTATGGGGTGTGCACGGGAGTGCACGAGGGTGCGCACAGGTGTGTATGAGGGTGCACAAGTGTGCGCACAGCTGTGTATGGGGGTGTGCACAGGAGTGCACGAGTGTGTGCACAAGTGTGTATGGATGTGCATGAGAGTGTGTGTGCATGGGAGTGCACAAGTGTGAGCTTGGGTGTGCACAGAAGAGTGCACAGTTGTGCATTTGTGTGTGGGCGTGTGAGTGTGTACATGGGTGTGGATGAGAGTACGTGAGTGTGTACACAGGTGTGCCTAAGTGTGCGTGGCTGTGCGCACAGGTGTGTATGGGAACACATGAGTGCGTATGGGCATGCATGTGTGCACAGGTGTGCATGGTTGTGCACTGGTGTGTGCACAGGTGTGTGCACAGGAGTGCATGAGTCTGTACACAGGTGTGCATGGGCTTGAATGAGAGTGCATGAGTGTGTAAGGGCATGCACGTGTATGCACAAGTACACGCACGAGTCTGTTCATGTGTGTGTATGGCTGCGTGCATGGGAGTGCACGAGGGCGTGCATGGGTGTGCATGGTTGTGCATTGGGATGTGTGCATGGGTGTGCATGGATGTGCACAGGCATGCGTGGCTGTGCACATGTGCACGAGTGTACGTGTGGCTGTGGACAGATGTGCAAGGTGTGTGCGCAGAGGTGCAGGGTGTGTGCACAGCTGTGCACGTGTGTATACAGGAGTATGGGTGCGTGCACAGGTACATACACGGGTGTGCGAACGGGTGTGCAGGGAAGTGCTGCCCCGGGGGGCAGCGCAACGCCAGCCCCCCCAAACCAACACCACTGGCCTTGGGGCTCCCAGAGCTGCTGGTGGGACACAGGGAGCCCGGGGACCCACGGCCAGGGGTGACGTGACATGCTGTGCCCTGCTGTGACACCTTAGAGCGGCCTTTCTGTGCTTAACGGGGACGATGAGAAAGATGGGGATGGACTTTTGAGCAGGGTCTGTTGTGACAGGACAAGGGGTGATGGGTTAAACTAAAGGAGGGAGATTCAGGCTGGACATGAGAAATTGTTGCCCTGAGGGTGGTGAGAGCCTGGCCCAGGTTGGCCAGAGAGGTGGTGGATGAACCATCCCTGGAGACATCCCAGGCCAGGCTGGACGGGGCTCTGAGCACCCTGAGCTGGTGAAGATGTCCCTGCTCATGGCAGGGGGGGCACTGGGGGAGCTGGAAGGTCCCTTCACCCCAAACCATCTGTGATGCTCTGGTTCGGTGCCGTACTGTGCCGGCCCCCCAGGAGCGCAGCCGCACAGGTCCCACCAGCCGGGGTGGCACACGGGTCCCTCCTCCATCATTTTATTTGTTTTTAATGGTGCTGGAGGCGCGGCGCCGCCGTCTCTGAGCAAACAGCAGCGGTGAAAGGGCTCCCTCTGACAGATCAAATAAATGTGCCACCGCGGCCGGGCCGGGAACAATAAACGGGAGGCAGGATCCGGAGGGGAGAAACATCAGGCTGTGACGGGGGAAATTCAATTACGGCCAGCCCTCAGCCCCGTGCCGGGCTCCTAATTCGATTAGGGGCAGGCGAGCTCCAGCGAGCGCAGGGGCCTCGGTGCAGCCCCGGCTCGGGGCTTTGTCACCGGGAACAAAGCGGCGGCGGCGGCCGGAGGCCTCTGGCACCGGTGGGTCGTGCTGGTGTGGGACCCAGCGCTGCAAAAACTGGGGGTCCCCATGGGGTGACACGGCCCCGATGCTGTGCGTGGTCAGAGACCCCGACCAGGCTGGGACTTGAGCTGTGCGGGGGACACAGGTTGTGCACAAAGGGGGTCCCGTCAGAGCGGGGTCTTGCCAGCCCCTCTGGCTGCAGAGAGACCCCGACCCACCCCGGGCACATGGATGTGGCCCTTGGGGCGCTGGTGGCACCCAGAGCAGGATGGAGGGATGCAGGTCCCTGTCCCCAGTTCTTTAAGGATGGAGGGACTGGGGTCCTTGTTCCCAGTTCTTTAAGGATGGAGGGATGGGGGTCCCTGCCCCCAGTTCTTTAAGGATGGAGGGATTGGGGTCCCTGCCCCCAGTTCTTTAAGGATGGAGAGATGAGGGTCCCTGTCCCCAGTTCTTTAAGGATGGAGGGACAGAAGGTCCCTGTCCCCAGTTCTTTAAGGATGGAGGGATTGGGGTCCCTGTCCCCAGTTCTTTAAGGATGGAGGGATGGGGGTCCCTGTCCCCAGTTCTTTAAGGATGGAGAGATGGGGGTCCTTGTCCCCAGTTCTTTAAGGATGGAGGGATTGGGGTCCCTGTCCCCAGTTCTTTAAGGATGGAGAGATGGGGGTCCCTGTACCCAGTTCTTTAAGGATGGAGGGATGGGGGTCCCTGTCCCCAGTTCTTTAAGGATGGAGAGATGGGGGTCCCTGTACCCAGTTCTTTAAGGATGGAGGGATTGGGGTCCCTGTCCCCAGTTCTTTAAGGATGGAGGGATGGGGGTCCCTGTACCCAGTTCTTTAAGGATGGAGGGATTGGGGTCCCTGCCCCTAGTTCTTTAAGGATGGAGAGATGGGGGTCCCTGTACCCAGTTCTTTAAGGATGGAGGGACAGAAGGTCCCTGTCCCCAGTTCTTTAAGGATGGAGGGATGGGGGTCCCTGCCCCCAGTTCTTTAAGGATGGAGGAATGGGGGTCTCTGTCCCCAGTTCTTTAAGGATGGAGGGATGGGGGTCCCTGCCCCCAGTTCTTTAAGGATGGAGGAATGGGGGTCTCTGTCCCCAGTTCTTTAAGGATGGAGGGATGGGGGTCCTTGTCCCCAGTTCTTTAAGGATGGAGAGATTGGGGGTCCCTGTCCCCAGTTCTTTAAGGATGGAGGGACAGAAGGTCCTTGTCCCCAGTTCTTCAAAGATGGAGGGACACGGGTCCCTGTCCCCAATTCATCTAGGATGGGGGTCCCTGTCCCTGGCTCCTCAAGGATGAAGGGACAGGAGATCCCTGTCCCCAGTTCTTTGAGGATGAAGGGACATGGGTCCCTGTCCCCAGTTCCTCAGGGATGGAGGGATGGGGAATCCCTGTCCCCAGCTCCTCAGGGATGAAGGGACAGGAGATCCCTGTCCCCAGTTTCTTGAGTGTGGAGGGGTGGGGGGTCCCTGTCCCCAGTTTCTTGAGGATGGAGGGATGGGGGGTGTCATGTCCTCAGCTCCTTGAGAACGGAGGGATGGGGGTCCCTGTCCCCAGTTCCTCAAGGATGGAGGGACATGGGTCCCTGTCCCCGTCTCCTCGAGGTTGCAGGGAGGGGGTCCCTGTCCCCAGTTCCTCAAGGATGGAGAGATTAGGGTCCCTGTCCCCATCTCCTCGAGGTTGCAGGGAGGGGGTCCCTGTCCCCATCTCCTCCGCCATGCCTGGCCCTCCCCGCTGCCACCACCACCCATTTCATGGGGGTCAGGCCATGTCCCTGGCCCATGGGGACAACTGCCAGCACCCACCTTCCGCCACCCCCCAAAACCACCCCCAGCTGCACCCCAGCTCCCACGGGAGCCCCAGGGGCACCGGGGTCTCCCCCGCGCCGCCCCCCATACCAACGGGACATCCCACCTCAGCCCCAATCCCATCCCAGCCCCCTTGTCCCCCTCCTCCCCCCCCCCCCCATCCTCCTCCCCCCCAGCCCGTTCTGCCCCTGGCTCTGGGTAGCAATAGCAGCAGCTCCTTGCGTGGCAGATTGCTGCCTAATTAGTTTAGAGGGAAAACTTAATCGAATTAACTTTTTCACAACTCCAGCAGGCTGACAGTCGGGGCTCTCGCTCAGCCGCCAGCCTCCAGCCCCGTGATCTAATTAACTTGGTTAGCAACCTGCCCGCTCGGCCGGCACAGCTGGGGTGGGGGGCACCCACCACCCCCACACCCACGGGTGTCCCGGGGGTCCCACACCAGGGAGCGGACCCGGATTGGGCCCATTTGGGTGGCACCGGCTGGCGAGGGGACCCCAGCCGGGAGTGGGGACACTGGGTCTGTCCTGGGGGATGTGGAGCGAGAGTTGGGGCAGGACATGGGAGAGGACAGAGGGGAGGATGCAGGACGGGACATGGGGCAAGATGCGGGGCAGGGCATGGGGAAGGGTAATGTGGGGCAGGAGATGATGGGGCGGAAGATGGGGCAGGATGCAGGACAGGACATGGGGCAGAGCGTGGAACAGGGCATGGGGAAGGATAACGTGGGGCAGGAGATGATGGGGCAGAAGATGGGGCAGGATGCAGGACAAGATGTGGGGTAGAGCATGGAACAGGGCATGGGGAAGGATAATGTGGGGCAGAAGATGGGGCAGGATGCAGGACAAGACATGGGGCAAGATGCAGGGCAGCTCATGGGGAAGGATAACATGGGGCGAGAAATGATGGGGCAGGATGCAGGACAGGACATGGGGCAGAACATGGAACAGGGCATGGGGAAGGATAACATGGGGCAGGAGATGATGGGGCAGAAGATGGGGCAGGATGCAGGACAAGACATAGGGCAAGATGCAGGGCAGGGCATGGGGAAGGATAACGTGGGGCAGGAGATGATGGGGCAGGATGCAGGACAGGACATGGGGCAGAGCATGGAACAGGGCATGGGGAAGGATAATGTGGGGCAGGAGATGATAGGGCAGAAGATGGGGCAGGATGCAGGACAGGACATGGGGCAGAACGTGGAACAGGGCATGGGGAAGGATAACATGGGGCAGGAGATGATGGGGCAGAAGATGGGGCAGGATGCAGGACAGGATGGGGGGCAGAACGTGGAACAGGGCATGGGGAAGGACAACGTGGGGCAGGAGATGATGGGGCAGAAGATGGGGCAGGATGCAGGACAGGACATGGGGCAGGGCATGGAACAGGACATGGGGAAGGATAACGTGGGGCAGGAGATGGGGCAGGATGCAGGACAGGACATGGGGCAGAGCATGGAACAGGGCATGGGAAGGATAATGTAGGGCAGGAGGTGGGGCAGGATGCAGGACAAGATGTGGGGCAGAGCGTGGAGCAAGATGCGGGGCGGGAGGTGGGATGGGGCATTCAGCAGGAGATGGGGTGAGATGTGGAGCAGCATTTGGGACAGGACATGGGGCAGGAGGTGAGACAGGGAACAGACATGGGGAAGGACGTGGGGCAGGGCAAGGAGAAGGACAGAGGGCAGGACATGCGGTGGGACACGGGGAAGGACGTGGGGCAGGACACGGACTGTGAGACCCGTGGGGCAGAACAGGTCCTGGACACCCCTGGGACAGCCCCCAGCCCCATCCCTGCGCCCCATGGGCAGAGCTGGTTCCACATGGGCTGGGCGAGGGTCCGGCCTCCCCCCCGTGGTTGGTGCCCACTGGGGGGGCAGCGAGCCCCCTCCCCCTGGGCCTGGGCCACAAAGCCCTTAGCCGGCCGTAATTAGACTTTTAAATCCTCTTTAGTGAAAGTGTTTGTCTTGAAAATGTCCCAAATCCCACCGCCCCCCTTACATCTGAAAAAAGGGGCAAAGCTCCTACCTTGGCCTCAGCGGGGTGGGGGGGGTGAAATGCTTTGAAATGCAGCCGGGCTGAAAATGGGGGGAATTAAGGGAAGGTGGGGGGGAGAGGAGAGGGGCTGAGCCCCCTGCACCCCCCGTGCACCCATGGGTGGTTCCCCTGCTGCTCCCCTAATCCTGGGATGCTCATCCCCAGAGACCCCCCTGGTGAAGGGGATCCCAGTGTCCCCCCCACCCCAGACATTGGTCCCAGGGGACGTTTGGCCCGTCCCACAGCATGTGGAATTTTCCAGGGATGTCACCTGTGAGGGGGGCCTAGGGGACATGGGGTGACCGCTGGGGTCAGGGTGGATGGATGGAGGAGCCAGTAGGGGGGTGACCGCTCAGGAACAGGGACAATCTGCTGCCCGTGTCCCCCACACTTGATCCCCGGTGCTGGTGGAGCATCTCGTACCCTTGGGCGGCAAATCTGTTGCTGGACCCCCCAAGGAGGTGACTCCCCCCGAGGCTGGGGGTCCCCTGGGTGCGAGATGGGGGGTCTGCAGGGATTGGGGTACCCAGGCTGTTCCCCCCGACCTGGGATCATCCCATGACCCCCTGGGACAGCAGGGGCATTGTCAGAGCCATGGGGCACGATGGAGCCCCCAGCCCCACTCCCTGTCCCCATGGGACCCCCGCGCATGGTGAGGGGGGGTTCACCCCATGGGTGGGTGGCTGGAGGGGCCCTGGGGTCCCCCGTTGTGCTGCTGTGGGGTGCAGGTGCCTGGGGGTCGGGTGGGGATGGGTCAGTGGGATGGGGCTGGAGATGGGATGAGGCTGGAAGCAGGTAGAGGGATGGAGCTGGGGACAGGGACCCTGCGGAGGGACATGGAGACGGGAACGGGGCTGGGGACGGGACCGGTGCCGCTGGTGCCCGGGGAGGACCGGGACACCGGAGGGGACAGCGGGACCGCCCGCCCCGACGTGCGCGGCTGCGGGGGCCGGAGCGGGGGAGGGACGCGGGGGGCGCGGAGCTCGACGGGCGCCCACGAAGGGTTAAGGGCGGGGGGCGGCGGGGGGTGTGGGGAGCGGGAGGGGGGGCTGGCGGCTCCGCCCGCTCCTGCTGCGCCCGCCGTCCCCGGGAGATATTGTCATGCAAAAGCCCCCGGCGAGCGCAGCCTTTTGTCCGCCGCTCCCCCCGCCGGTATATTTACGGGGTGCGGCGGCCCGGGGCGGGCTGGGGCGGCGGATGGCGGGGGCGGGCCGGGGGCCGGCGGGCAGGCGGTGGCGGTAACGGGTGGGCGCCAAGCCGGGCCCTGCTCCATGTTCGCCATGGACTACTCCTACCTCAACTCCTACGATTCCTGCGTGGCCGCCATGGAAGCGTCCGCCTACGAGTTCAGTCCCTGCAGCCAGGCCGGCTCCTTCCAGTACAGCCCCATGCGGGGGGGGTTCGGTCCCGGACCCGCCTGCCCCCCCCTCGCCTCCGCCAACTGCGCCCTGGGCGCGCTGCGCGACCATCAGCCCTCGCCCTACTCGGCAGGTAACGGACACGGGACCCCCGGGGCCCCCGGGACCCTCGGGACGCCTCTCCCTCCCCGAGCATCCCCTGACCGTCGGTGCCCGTCGGTTCCCGGGGCTCGATGCTGTCGGTGTTCGGCACCGTCAGAGCTCGGTGCCATCGGTTCCTGGTACCGCCGGTGCTGCCGGTGCTCGGTACCGTCGGCGCACGCTGCCAGTGTCCGGTACCGTCGGTTCCCGTTGCCGTCGGTGCCCGACACAGCCGGTACTCGTTGTTGTCGCTGACCGTTGCCGCCAGTGCCGTCGGTGCCCGGTACCGTCGGTGTTCGTTGCCGCCGGTGCTCGGTACGTTCAGGGCTCGATGCCACTGGTAACCGCTGCTGTCGGCGGTCGGTACCGTCGGTACCAGCTGCCGGCGGTGCCCGGTGCCGGCGGTGACGGCTGCCGTCTGTTCCCGGTACGGTCTGTGCTCGATGCCATCGATTCCCCGTACCGTCAACACTCGGTACCACCGGCGCTCGCTGCCGTGGGTTCCCGGTACCACCTATTCCCTGTACCCTCGGTGCCGCCGCTGCCCGCAGCTCCGGCAGAGCCGCTCGGGAGCTCGAACCCGCCGCTCCCGTTCCCCGTACCGGGCGGGCTCCCCGCACGCAGTCGCGGAGCCCCCGAGGTCCCCGGGGCTGCGGCGGCTCCGGAGCGGGGCTGGACGGGGGTCTCCGCCACCGGGCTCCCCTTCCCCGCTCCGCTTTCGTTGCCGCCGCGGACGCGCTGCCCGCAGATGCGCCGACAACGAAAGAGCCGCCGGACGGTACCGGTCGCTCCCCCCGCCCCGGCCTCAGCCCCAGCACCGGCCCGGGCTCCGCACCGCGCTCTCCTCGCCCCACCGGCCCCGCTCCCGCCGCCGGGGCCCCGCGTCCCGCCGAGGGAGCGGCGGCGGCAACGAATAAACGGGACCGGGGGCTCGGGGAAGCAGCGCCCGAGCTGGCGGCCGCTCTGCCTGCCCTGCCCGCTGCATTCCTGCCTGGTCCAGCCCTGCCCGCTGCATCCGTGCCCGGTTTGTCCTGCCCAGTGCATCCCCGACCAGTTCACTCTGCCCGTTTCCCCCTGCGGTGCCTGGTGCATCCCGTCCCGGTTTGTTCTGACCGGTTCATGCTGCCCGGTGCGTTCTGCCTGCTGTATCCCTGCCCGGTACATCCTGCCTCGTACATCATCCTGCCGGATTCATCCTGCCTGATCCATCTTGCACAATTCAGTCTGCCTAGATCATCCCTGCCCAGTGCCTTCTGCCTGGTTCATCCCTGCCCGATTCATCTTGCCCGGCTCATCCCTGCCCAGTACATCCCTTCCTGATATATCCCTGCCCAGTACACCCCTGCCCGGTTCATCCCTGCCCGGTACATCCCTGCCCAGTTCATCCCTGCCCGGTACATCCCTGCCTGGTACATCCCTGCCGGGTACATCCCTGCCCAATTCATCCCTGCCCAGTACATCCCTGCCCGGTACATCCATGCCCGGTTCATCCCTGCCTGGTACATCCCTGCCGGGTACATCCCTGCCCAATTCATCCCTGCCCAGTTCTTCCCTGCCCAATACATCCATGCCCGGTTCATCCCTACCCGGTACATCCCTGCCCGATTCATCTTGCCCGGCTCATCCCTGCCCAGTACATCCCTGGCAGGTGCATCCCTGTCCTGTTCATCCCTGTCCAGTACACCCATGCCCGGTCCATCCCTGATCGGTCCATCCCTGCCTGGTCCATCCTGCCTGATTCAGTCTGCCCAGTGTATTCTGCCTGGTGCGTCCCCAGCCGGTTCAACCCTGCCTGATTCATCCTGCCTGATGCTTTCTGCCTGGTTCATCCCTGCCCCGCACATCCCTGCTTAGTCCATCCCTGCCTGGTACATCCTGCCAAATTCATCCTTTCTGATGCATTCTGCCTGGTGCATCCCTGCCTGGTGCATCCCTGCCTGATTCACCTCGCCTGGTGCATTCTGCCCAGCGCATTCTGCCTGGTGCATCCCCACCCAGTTCATCCCTGCCTGGTGCATTCTGCCTGATGGGTCCCTGACTGGTTCATTCCTGCCCGATTCATTCTGTGCATTCTGTGCAGTTCGTCCCTGCCTGGTGCATCCGTGTCCAGTACATCCCTGCTCGGTCCATCCCTGCCTGGCACATCCTGCCTGATTCACCCTGCCCAGTGCATTGTGTCTGGTGTGTCCCTGCTCAGTTCTTCCCTGCCAGGTTAATCCTGCCTGGTTCATCTCTGCCCTGTACATCCCTGCTCGGTCCATCCCTGCCTGGCACATCCTGCCTGATTCACCCTGCCCAGTGCATTGTGTCTGGTGTGTCCCTGCTCAGTTATTCCCTGCCAGGTTAATCCTGCCTGGTTCATCTCTGCCCTGTACATCCCTGCCCGGTTCATCCTGCCTGGTGCATCCTGCCCAGTCCATCCCTGCCCAGTACATCGCTGCCTGGTACATCCCTGGCTGGTGCATCCCTGTCCAGTACACCTGTGCCCCATACATCCCTGCCCAGTTTATCCTGCCCAGTACATCCTACCCGGTGCATCCTGCCTAGTACATCCCTGCCTGGTACATCCCTGCACAGTACATCCCTGCCCGGTTCATCCTTCCTGGTGCATCCTGCCCAGTACATCCCTGCCTGGTGCATCCCTGTCCAGTACACCCGAGCCCCATACATCCCTGCCTGGTGCATCCCTGCCTGGTTCATCCTGCCTGGTGCATCCTGCCCAATACATCCCTGCCCGGTACATCCCTGCCCAGTACATCCCTGCCCGGTACATCCCTGCCCAGTACATCTCTGCCTGGTGCATCCCTGCACAGTACACCCGAGCCCCATACATCCCTGCCTGGTGCATCCTGCCCAATACATCCCTGCCCGGTACATCCCTGCCCAGTACATCCCTGCCTGGTGCATCCCTGCCCAGTACACCCGAGCCCCATACATCCCTGCCTGGTGCATCCTGCCCAATACATCCCTGCCCGGTACATCCCTGCCCAGTACATCCCTGCCTGGTGCATCCCTGCCCAGTACACCCGAGCTCCATACATCCCTGCCCGGTGCATCCCTGCCCGCTCCATCCTGCCCAATACATCCCTGCCCTGTGCATCCTGCCTGGTCCATCCTGCCCAATACATCCCTGCCTGGTGCATCCCTGCCCAGTCCATCCTGCCCAGTACATCTCTGCCTGGTCCATCCTGCCCAGTACATCCCTGCCTAATACATCCCTGCCCGGTGCATCCCTGCCCGATCCATCCTGCCCGATGCATCCTACCCAGTACATTCCTGCCCGGTACATTCCTGCCCTCCCCATCCGCTGCGGCCCTGCCTGCCGTGCCGACTCTGCTCACCCTTTCCTCTCCCTCCCCAGTTCCCTACAAATTCTTCTCGGACCCGTCGGGGATCAACGAGAAGCGGAAGCAGCGGCGGATCCGGACGACGTTCACCAGCTCCCAGCTGAAGGAGCTGGAGAGGGTCTTCGCCGAGACCCACTACCCCGACATCTACACTCGCGAGGAGCTGGCGCTCAAGATCGACCTCACCGAAGCCCGGGTGCAGGTGAGCTGCGGGGGGGGCACAGTCGGGGGTCTGGGGATGGAGGTGGGGGGGTCTTTCCCATCAGACTGGAAGTTGGGGTGCAGGTGGCTGCGCCACAACCTTGGGAACCGGCTGCACACCAACCTTGGGAACCTGTTGCTCTGCTCGTGTTGGGGAGGTGATGGGGACCATTGTTGGGTTCCAGCTTGGGAACCACCCCCCCCCCCCCGCCGTGAATTTAATGCATCCGTGTGTTTTCCCGGTGCTGGGAATGTTTCCCAGGCAGGTCCCTGGGGATCAGCTGAGATGGGGACAGGACCCAGCCCCGTTACTGCAGCGGTGAGGGGATGGGACACAAACAGGCTGTGGGGACATCCTGCTCTGTCGGGGGGCTGGGAGGACCCCCCCAGGGCCCAATCCAGCTCCTGGTAGTGATGGGGGGCAGGATGCCGAGGTTCATGCTGCATCACCACTGCACTGGTCCCCGTCAGCAATGGTTTGTCACAGTACAAATGCATTGAGGTCGGGTGGATTTGGTGAGAGGTTGTGGAGATGGAGACCGGCCCCTTTTGTTAGTGTAAGAACCCATTGGCGGTGCAGACCCCCCTTTCGTCAGTGCAGACCCCTCGTTATCAGTGTAGACCCTGCAGACCCCACAGGTTGTCCAGTCTTGATGCAGGGACTGGCTCCAAGTGGGACAATGTCCCTTGGGGGGTCCCCGGGGGTAGTGGGACCCCTGCGGAGAGGGGGACACTGAGTTTGGGGCGTTGTCAATGAGGAGGGTGACACCCCACAGCGGGAGGGGACCCATCTGTTGGCTTCCAGCCCAGCCATGGGGTGCGTGGGGCTTGAGGTGGGGGTCTCCATCCTTCTCAACCGCAGCTCCCCTCTGGTTTTGGGTGAAAAGCCGGTGGTTTGGGGCACCTCACTTTGTCAGCACATTGGGGGAAAAAAGGTTCCCCGTTCCCAAGGGTGAAGAGAATGTACTTGGTGGGGCCGTGCTGGGCTGTGCAGGGATGAGAGGGGCTGGTGGGACCAGCACAGCACGCACGGCACGAGGAAGCATAGGGGAGCACTCCAGGTTTGCTCTCAGGGGGGTGGGTTTGCCCACTGAACCCCAAGCCATGGTGACCCACAGGTTGGTGACATGGGACAGCTTAGGAGGGGTCACCCTGCGTGCCCTCGGTGGGTCCCGCTGCCCCCCACCCCTGACGCCCCCCGGCTGGGGATTCCCAGCAGTGAGATCCTTCTCCATCAGCGCTGCGATTGGGGCAGCAGGGGGAGATGCTGGCACGGCAGAGCCAGCACTGGGGTCCCATGGGACCCCTGTCCCCCCTATAGCGTCCTTTGGTGCCGTGAAGCAGCCGGGGCATATGACAGAGCTGGTGGCTGTGTCCAACCAGGGCAGCAGCATCAGCATAACCTGCTCTTGGCCTTCAGCGTCCCACAGGCAGGATGGATGCTGCAGCCCCACGGGGCTAAGGGGTCCTGGTCCCCAAGGATGGGGGACTAATGAGGCTGCGAGTCTTGGTCCCCAAGGGTGGGGGATCTGTGGGATCCTGACCCCCAAGAATGGGGGACTGATGAGGCTGCAGGTCTTGGTCCCCAAGAATGGGGGATCCACGGGGCTGCATGCTCTTGGTTCTCAAGGATGGGAGACTGGGAGACATTTCCAGGTCTGGTCATTTCCAGGGGAGACCAGTGACATCCTCAGCTGGCTGTAGGGACACAGTGCTGCTATGGGATGGGATGGGATGGGATGGGATGGGATGGGATGGGATGGGATGGGATGGGATGGGATGGACCAGGCTGGTCCTAGGGGAAAACCACCAGCAACGGTGGCACCCATGGAGCATCCTGGGGGTCCCCTGAGCAGGGACAGTGTCGGTGGCAGCTGGGGGGACTGAGCTGGCTCCCTGTGTGGTGCAGAGCAGTGTCCCCATCCTGCTGGCAGCTCGTAGGACCATGTGCTACCATGTCCTTGCTGGGGAGCGATGTCCCACCTTTGAGGTCACTGGCATCAACACCACAAAGCCTGTAGCTGGTTTTAGATACATCGACCCCCTCCGCTGGTGCAGCGGAAAACGCTTCACCCATGGGAGTGGGGGTGCTGCAAGGGGCACCCCGTGGCAAGCACTCCAGCATGGGGATACTGGAGCTGTATGCACCCCACAGGTTCCCCAAATCCCTGGGGACAGCGGCGCGGGGTCCTCCCATCCCCTCCCATCCCTTCCCGTCCCCTCCAGGTTTGGTTCCAGAACCGCCGAGCCAAATTCCGCAAGCAGGAGCGAGCGGCCAATGCCAAGGGTGCCGGCGGTACCGCCAGCACCACCAGCAAGAAGCCGGAGCCGCGCTCTTCCTCGGAAGACGACGAGTCCAAGGAGTCCAACTGCAGCCCGACGCCGGACAGCACGGCATCCCTGCCCGCCGCCGGCAGCCTCGGCAGCCCCGGCAGCAGCCTGAGCCCCAGCCCCGGCGCGGGGCCGCCCATGGGACCCGGCCACCCTCCCCAGCCCCTCAAGGCACCCATCTGGCCCGGCGTCAGCACCAGCAGCGGTGCCACCAACGCCGCCAACCTGCTGAAGGCCTGGCAGCCCGCCGAAGCCGTGCCGGGACCTTTCTCCGGCGTCCTCTCCTCCTTCCATCGGAAGCCCAATGCCCTCAAGACAAACCTCTTCTGATGTGTCAGTCGACAGATCCGGCTGCCCCAAACCCCCCCCGGCCCCCCCACCGCTGCCCCACGCCCCCTCAGCTGCCGTGCCAACGCTCCCACCGCAGACCCAGCGATGATGCTCCGGCAAACAGCTGCTGGCGGGGAGATGGACCGGGGAGGCTGCCCCTGCTGCCGGGCCACCTGCATCCGAGGCTGCTCCCCTGGGGGGGCCACAGGACCCCCATCTTCTCCCATATCCCATGGTGATGGGATAAACCCAGAGTGGTGCAAGATCACGGGGGTGCAAAGCGGGGGGCAGTAGCCCCCAGCCCAGCCGGCATGCCCTGGGCATAGCCATCGCTCCAGCATGCTTTTAGGGGGGCTCCCAGTGTACCCCAGAGGTGAGAGCAGCCATGGGGCTCCAGCATCACAACAGCCCCCCCTAGGAGGCCCCCGCCATGGGCCATGCTGATGGGCTGGGGGCAGGAAGCACTTTAGGGTTGGGGTTTCTGGGGGCTGTGGGGTGAGCAGTGCTGGGGAATTTGGCAACACCGGGTTCCTCGGCACAGGGAGGGGGTGATGCCCCCCAAATCCTGCCTGTGGACGTGGATTTCCCACCCCCTCCCACCCCCAGCAAAACCGCAGCCTTGCAGGACTAGAGGGGAGGAGATCCTCACCCCCAGCAATGGGATTCTGGGGGACAAAGACAGGACCGGGGCTTTGTGATCGCCGGCAATGCCGCGGATGCTGCCAACAAGGACGTGGCGCTGGGAACTGTCACCATCCTGCTGTGCCGGGGCTGAGCTGCCCCAGTGATGCCACAGCTCAGGGAGGATGACTGCAGCATGGGGTGGACCCCCCCTGCAGCAAATGGGACCCCTTGGAGGAGCTGCGATCCCTCTCTGGCCGTCACCGCTGTGCCGAGAGCGGGACGGGTGCTCCCACCGGGGCTGGCGCGGCAGCAGCTGGGACCACCCGGCACATCGGAGCTCTGTGGTGACCTTATGGAGGGTCCTGGGGTGCAGCTTGGCCACCTTGCACCCACAACACCAGCGCTGCACATGCCGGGGCTCCACAGCACAGCGAGCGTCCGCAAGGTCGTGCCGGCATCCCTGTCCATGTGTCTGCACAGCGGTCGGTCCCCCCGTCCCCATTCCCATCCCCTCCCTGCTGAGGGCCCCCCCCCTTGCCCCGTCTTGGCTGAGGTGGGTTTGGGTTTCACCATTATTTTGTTCTTTTCTTTCTTTTTTTTTTTTTTTAAACCATTCTGTAATTTATTGACCCCGTTTGCAAATGACACTAATCCAAATAAAACTTAATTTATTGAAGACGCTGCCAGCCCCCTACCATCAATGCAGCACCCCCCCACCAGGCTGCAGGTGGTGGGGGTCTACACTCCCCTGAGCCTCCTGAGACCCCCCTGTGCCAGCTGGGGACCCCCAGGCGATGCCAAGGATGCTGTAGATCCCCAACCTCAAGCCCAGGGATGTTATAGGTCACTCCCCCCCCAGCAAAAACCCTGAGCAGCTGCAGAGATTTGGGGTGGCACCACATGGGCAGCCCCCTGAGGTGGGCACAAGGAGAGGGGTGCCCCACACACCGTCCAGCCCCATTGGGGATCTGTGGGGTGGTGATGATGGAGAAGGTCCCCAGGGGTAGCTGGTGAAGGGCACCTTGAGATACCATGTGGTGGGGGGAGGTCTGGGGTAAGGGGGCACTGGAGGGCACTGGGTCCCCCCCAGGATGGGTGGGGGGTGGCGGTTGGGGTGCTGAGGTGTCACTGGGGTGCCAGACTGAGTCCGCGGAGAGTCTCAGGGATGGGGGGGGGTCTCTGTGCTCTGGGAACAGATGGGGACTAGGGGGGTGGGTTGGGGATGTGCCTTCTAAATGGGGCAGCACAAGTGCCCCATGAATGGTCCTGTCCTCAGGGAGGGGACAGGGGACGGGTTACCCATTCTACTGGGACCAGTACGGACAGCCTGAAGGGTCCTGGACCACGCTGGGACCCCGTTCCTCCTTTTGGTTTCTCCTCCCATCCATTCTCATGACCCTACCAGGAACGCTCCCTCTCCCCTTCGCATGATGAGATGTTTACTATGACCATTAAACAAATAGCTCATGATTTCACAAAAAGCACCAAATCACAGGGCAGAACATTACAGCATATTTTAGTAGGATTAAGTTCACACCAAAATCTCCTTTATCTAATGGGGTAGAGAC
Source organism: Nesoenas mayeri (assembly GCF_963082525.1). Lineage (NCBI taxonomy): Eukaryota > Metazoa > Chordata > Aves > Columbiformes > Columbidae > Nesoenas > Nesoenas mayeri. The sequence goes on from NC_137541.1 coordinate 212,895,706, forward strand.
TGTGGGGGGCTACCTGGGGGTGTCCTGCTCTTCCTTCATCTCAGCCGGAGCGGCAGCAATGGGGCCCAGACAGAGGAACTGGGGAGCAATAGGGGTCTGAGGAGTAGGGCTGGGGGTGGGCATCACCCCCCATCACCACTGGGCATGGCCCACAGGGGTGGTGAGAGCCTGGGGGGTTCAATCCAGTGGGGAAGTTGGGGGAATGCACGGCTGGGAGACCCCCACCCTGGAGACCCCTCACCATGGGGATCCCCCTGGAGGTGGGGGGGTGCAGACTGGGGACCTCCCACTCCAACCTGTCCCATCCCACCTGCCGGGGGGCTTCGGTGCTTCCCAGCCTCACTGAGCCCTGTCCTTGGCATAGTCCTGGTTGGCTCTGGCAATGAACTGGGACATCATCCCCATCTCGAAGGAGCCGTCCTCATTTATCCACTGATAAACCTCCCCTTTCCAGACAGACCGGACCAGTTACCTTCTGGTCTGTATTAACTTTTTGGGTTCATTCCCTACAAGGTTTAACGCTCCTTCCTTGAGCAGGCAATGGAGGGGTTGAAATATGCCCCCCCCTTTCATCAGTATCTCATTTCAGAAGTGTTCCAATGAGACTCACAATAAAGCTAATAGGCTGCTTCTGAACTGGGGCTCTGGGAATGGCTGACGTCCTTTTCCACAGTTCGTTTCTCCGCTCCCGGCATTCTACTTGAGGGTCTTTGGGTGCATTTTCCCTTGGTTTTGTTTCTATCCCCTGTGGGGGTGTTTCCTTTTCTTGCCTTACTCAATGAGTGGGTTTGGGGTCTGATTTTCCAGCTACCGAATCTTCCCACCCCATTTCACAGGCATGATACACAGTGTCGTGCATTAAGTCTGCCCACATAGGGACTGGGTTGTGGCGAGCATTGGGTCATAATCCATTGTGATGCTCTGTGCCTCTTGTAATTCCATCTCCTTCTGCAACTAGGTGGGGTTTAAGTATTGCCAGGGCTCCTCTTATTAGTTGTTTTCTAATTGCATAATCAATTGTGGCGGGTGTCGGTGGCTCCTCTTTGGCGCATGGCTTGTGTGCAGGCAGCTTTTGTTATAGCTGTAGGGAGCTCGTCAAGAGATCTTATGGGGATCATGGAGGGTTCACCTCATGCCATAACATCTGCTCTGCCAGCCCAATAAGCTACTGGACCCCAAAAGCCGTTTGCTTCATTTCTGTTCAGCGGTATTTGGTCACCACCCCTTAGGCAGGCTCAATACAAATATTCTGTTTCAGCTTCACCTGCTTTTCTGACATATTTTTAATTTTAAATGTGCCAATTGCACTAGATTACAGGGAGTGATTTGCAAATGATACCACGGAGCTGCAGCTCGAGGTCCTTGAGGCTGTCCTAATGATAGGTCTGGATTCATATGCAGGGGGTTTGAGAAAGACAAAGAACCGTCCTCCTCCAGTTCACTGTCATCATGGTCACCCAATATATTTCTATGCATTCTTCAGGGGACACAGTTTCCAAATCTGTAGGATGTCAGGGTGACGAGGAACCCTTATAAGTATCATTTCAGCCTTTTAATCTATTTTCTGTTTCTTCTTCTTTTCTTCCTGTAACTGTTTCTGCAGCTGCTCAGTTTCCAAGGACCATAATCACTCAGCAGCTTTTCTACCTCCTGTTTGCTCTCTCACGTCTTGGTTTTCTCTATTTAGGATCTTCCTTTCCTTACAAGTGCTTGTGGGCAGGTGCTTAACATCCTGCAAATAATTCCTTATCCCTTTCCATCCTTTTAGCTTTTCTTCCACAGCTTCCCAGTTGTGCCAGTTATTAGTATCATGAGCTCGGTCTTCTGAGAATTTGGGACTCGGAGTCACTCCATACCTCTGTAATCAGGGATATCACCTGCCACCCTGCCGACTACGCCAATTTGTCACAAAGCGGTGATTTAGGGTCCTGCTTTCCCAGAGCGGTGTTCAAATCACCTAAAGCTAAGTGCAACTTAATGGAGTTCAACGGCAAGGTTCACTCTAGTACTTCCTACACGGGGGAAATATGATTTATACATGGACTGATGTGAAAGTATAGAGGGAGGCCCTCCTGTTGGGTCACCAGGTTCAGAATGAAACCCCTTGCTCTCTAAACTCCTTCTCAGAGAGAAGTCCAGGTGAGGCTGGATCCAAACTTAGACTCATATTTGATCAATTGTTCATGTCTAAAAGATGCAGAAGGGAAAACAGGTAAGGGATGCTATGAATTTACAGCCAAAGGATTGTATGCGCTCACCTGATTCTCTATATCGCTTGCCTCAGGTTTCAAAGTGTCATCATTCAGCATCTCACCCTGCTTACTGCCCCTCCAGGGCCTGGGCCAGGTCACTCCAAAGTCTGGATCCCAGGTCTCATGGAGCAACCTCTCAGGCACCAAAGCTCATAGAAATAAACAATTCAATGGTGTGGAACAGCAGGAGGGTCAGCTTGAGCTGGGTGCCTTCGCAGAGCTGCCAAGCCCAGCATACAAGGGTAATTAAATCCTCACAGACTATTTACCTGCCTCTCACGTGATGATTCAATCCAATAGTAACATTTGAGTCTAGGGTCTTCTTGCTTCTCATCCGTCCTTGCACTGTCTTCAGACAGACCCTTATCTTGTTTAGCTGCAGAGGTCCCTTCCAATCCCGAATATTCTGTGATTCTGTGACTTCATGCTGGCCTTGAAGACATTAATCCGGGTTGCCTTGACCTTCTGCTGGAGATTATGGTTTCGGCTGCAAACCAGTTCTCTTTTCTTCAGCACTCTGGCTAATATCCCCTTGTAGGAAACCCCTTTACTGCTTCTCACAGAGTAGCCCACTTCTGGCACCAACTTAAATGTTCCCTCACACTCAGTGCAGGGAGGGCAAGATTAACTCTTAAATACTATGTGCAGTAATTGAGACGAACGACAGTTACTCGAGAGGTTCAATTAAATCATTAATGTACTTAGAACTCAGAGAAATTACAGCAAAAAGTGGCTTGGCAAAAGCTTGTAAACTATACTACAAGACTTAACAAGACGTCAGCAACAAAATTCACAATGATATTACCCTTATGTGCCCAGAATAAAGTTAGAAACAGAGAGAGAAAAAGAGAGATAAGTATCAGAAGGTGAGTAAGATTTCACCACTCCAAAGGTCAATCCCTCACCGCTCTCTGTAGCTCTGTAGGGTGGAGGCGCAACACAACGCAACGAGTGTCCCAAGTGGGAAGTTTTAAATACTTTAGTTCATTTACATGCAAGATAGGAGCGGGTGGCTCACCTCCTCCCTCTGCTGGCTCCTCATGCTGGTTAAGGACATTGTTCCAGAAACGAGTCAGTGGTCCCAGAAGTGAGCTGGTTGGTCCTCTAGGGGTGATTCCTGATTCCCCCTGGTGACTCATGACCACTGTACGACCCTGCTTTTGTGCAAGCACAGGTAATGCCTTTATCTCAAAGGCTGGTGCCTTTGCTTTGCAAAGAGTGAGGGAGATACCATCCTGCCTCCACAGCACTACTCTCTTCCTCCCTGCCAGAAGCTGCAAAAACAACTGTTTAAGATATAACCAGGTGCATACATGCCCATCACCCCTGGGGGTGTTTTTTTTGTTTGTCTTACTCAATGAGTGGATCTTGGGTCCAATTTTCTGGCTACCGAATCATCCTACCACATTTCACAGGCATGATCAACAGTGTTGTGCACTAGGTCGGCCCCGGCAGGGACTGGGGTGCAGGGCCACTGCAGCCTCATCACTCACTGTGGTCTGTTCTCTTCTCATTTCATCCCGTTTTGCAACTAGATGGGGTTCTGCATTTCATAATAAATTACCGTAGGTATCAGTATATTGGTGGCTACTCTTTGATGCATGGCTTGTGTGCAGGCAGCTTTCGTCACAGCTGTAGGGAGCTCATCAAGAGATCTTATGGGTATCATGGAGTATTTTGGTATTCATACCAAAACATCTCTGCCAACCCAAGAAGCTACTTAGCTGGTTATAGAACAGTATTAATTGGCTGGGTCAGCTGCTACATTTAATCAAGCCCCTGGACTCCAAAAGCTCCCGAGTACCCAAACCTTCCTCCGGTGCCCTACAAGGGCAGCAGGAAGATGTGCGGGGTGTCCCGGGGGTCTGAGCACCCGGCCCGGCCCCAGCCCAGCCCTTCCCAGCGCCGGGGCCGCCAGGGCCGGATCCAGGGGGGCCCGGGCGGCTGGGACACGGAGCAGCGTGTCCGCGTTGCACGGGGGCCACGGGGCGAGCCGGGGAAAGGCCGGAGCGCCGGGGGGAGCCGGGCCCTAAGGGGAGTGCGGGGGGGTCCGGCAGGGCTGGGGGGCGGCCGGCGGAGGGGAGAGCACGGGAGAGGCCGTCGGGGCCGAGTCCCCTCCGGCGGGACCCCGCGGGCCAGCAGCGCCCATCCCCGTGCCGCGGGCCCGCCGCCCGCCGCCCCTACCTGCGCCGGGGCCGCGCCGCCAGCCCCGCACGGACAAAGGCGGCGCCGGGAGCCGCCGGCAGCGTCAGCCCGGGAGGGCCGCCCGCCGCCGCTGCAGCACGGGACGTGTAGTCCTGCCGCTCCGCCCCGCTCGGCTCGGGGGGGCGGGCACCGGCAGCACCGCTGTGTCCTTGCGGCCCCTTTGAAAACCGTCATTATGATTCGTGCTAAAAGCGCGCGGCTGTTCTACTTGTATGGAAAGTAAAAGGACATTACGAAAGTTACAAAAGACATTGCGATTGCTGGTAAGAACCCCTCTTAACCAAATAAGACATGGAGCTAAGACAAAGGAAATAATGGCTAAGCTTTGAGCAAACTGTGTGGCTAATTGAAAACCTGGCTTGCTTTAAACCAACTGTAAGACTAATTGTGAAACTAGAAAGTAACAAGGAAAGAAGAAGACACGGAGGAAAAAGAGCAACTTCCTCCAGAACGACCAGCCGCAAGAAGCATTCCTGAAAACCGCAAAGGAAAGAACATGAAATACAGAAGAAACGAAAATAGGCTGAAACTGGCCAAAATTCGGAATTCAAGGACAATAAAAGGGGCCAGTTTGGAGAACTTGCTGTGCGTGTTGGTGGAGCACAGACTCCCCGCGCACCCAGTGCTGTTTTGCTTATGCTTTATCGAACACATTATAATAAATGGTGTTAAGTGCTGCTATCCATGATTGGAGTAGCTTGAGCTGTTTATTTCACTCCTGGCCCTGCCTGCCACCCCTGGCCGCATTGGTCCCCTGGAAATGGAGTCCTGGGCTCGGGGGACACCAAGACACACGGGACATATGGGCGGGGGGCGCAGACCGGGTTGCTGATGGCATCTGTGGGGAAACTGGCTTCAAATATAAGCTAAGCTAAGAGGGAAATGTCCAAAGAGGAGACAGAGGAGTAAAAGACCAAAGGGACAGTCCACAGGTGTCCCTATGGGTTCTCTCTCCACGGAGGGGTGCAGACCCCCTATCAGTGTCCACTCAGTGGACTCATGATGGTTCGTTTACCTTGATCTCAAAGCGCAAAATTAAGGCGACCAAAATGCCAAGGGGTTATAATTCAAACAGTGTAACTTCATTATTTTGCCCATAAAGCAGCACACGATAGAGAAAGTGGAGAAGAAGGAAAGAAAAAGAGAGGAAAGAGGATTATAGCTACTAGCACAGGTCCAAAGGTGTCCCTGTGGTCCCAGGTCCCGAACAGCATCCTGCTGGTCCTCCCCGTCATGATCCTTTGGTGGGGAGATCTCTCCGAGGTTCGGTTAGGAACCCTCTTTTATGCTAAGCAACAGCACCTCACCCCTCCTCTCTCCCATGGATTGAGGCCAATCTCCACCTTCGTTTCACTATCCAGACTTAACTACACAGGCCCAAATAGTCCCCGCTTTTCTTGCCAGAACTTATCCGCGCCTGCACCGCCTCGTGTTCAGGGGTCTCTTACTTGTCCGCTGGTGACCTCAAGACCCTCTGCAAGTCCCTGCGCATGCTCCTCTTTGTTGGCCTTAGTAACAGGGAGGAGCTGGGGCAAGAGGGTGAAATACATCTTCTAGACAGCAGCTATTGTTACCTGTAGCCCCAGGTATCGGAGACCACCTGTACCACCCAGCTCTTTCTCTCAGGGGGTTTGTTTCTTGGTATCTCTCCAAGTCCCTGATGGTGATGTTGAGGCCAATACTGTTCTTTGGACCAACTCTTACAGCACTCTGTGGCTTAACATTGTTATTGGGATCTCGTGGCAGTAACACAGTCCTCAAAGAGAGACAGAAAATATAAGAGAAAGAAAAGGAAAGGAAAAATGGTTTATATCTACGCGATCCGCTATGTCTTGATGGTTTTAGGGGTGTCTACATTGGAGGGAACACTAAACAAATTGTGTGCGTTAAGTACAGATATCAAATGTGTCGAACACTCTACCATTCTCCAATTCAAAACATACAATACCGCGTACAAAACAAAACTTATCAAAACTAATTTCAAGAGAACAACAATAGGGTGACACAACTTGTTCAGGATGCCTGTAGCCGTAGGTGACCACCCAAAAGTGTGACCCACCACTTATGTTTTGCATCCTTTTCTACTCTTCTCAACACACAGTGAATTTCTTCAACATTGTGGTGAACAGTTATCAAGGTTTTCTGTCCATTTACTTGAACCTCTTCCAACATCTTGATCAAGTCTTGATGTTGCAACAATTGCTTTACCAAAGTGAGATTCATCCCAATAGGTGTAGACAGCAATCAGTGTTAAATTGTAAAAGTTGATGAGGTATGACTGGCGCTAAACAAGAAAAATCACATCCAGTAATTTTGACAAAATTACAAATACAAAAATTTGAATGATTTCTAATATTTACTGTCACTATATCTACTAATATTGAGTTACAAGCAGTCCTCACAGACACAACTTTTGCCAATATACACTAATACTGTTTATTGATTGTCAGGACAAACCTCAAAATGACGAACATTCTGCTCAGTGTCCAGACAACCATCTTGAGCAGAGATTGTATTACTTTCACAGGCAAAACCTTGCTGTTCTTGCACAATACAAGATTATAAATGGACAGTCTTTATCCCCTTTTCGGGCCCATATTCTATGCTCGAAAGGATAGACTATAGCTCCGTTGTGGCTCAACCCTAAATTATGTATATTGAGGCATTGTGTATGGTTAACGCAAAGGCTGTAAGAGTCTTTCTCATGGTAAGTCCTTCCACCTTTCTGCATCATGCTTTAATTTTTTCTCCAATTGTACGAGTCAGGGCTCTAACCCAATCTTTACTATCCCACTCCCATTCGATTAAGTGATACACATCATCATCATGTATTACTACAGCAGCTAAATTTGGAGAGCGGTCTTTGGGATAGTGTCCTGGAAAACGAGTGTATCTGACAGTAGTTTCGGAACAAGGCCATTTAGCATACTTTTGGTTACAGGTAAGTGAAAAGATGCAGAAAAGTATCAGCGGCTTGATTATACTATTGGTCATTTTGAAAATTTAGGCATTCAGGTCTGTTTCTTCGCATTATTCTCTGTGTCCCTCGGGGTTCTCCTGCAGAAAGAAAAGAAACAAGGCTCGCCTCCTTGAGGCAAAAATAATTAAAATGATGGAATGATAAACATGGACAGGAGAAGTGGTTTGTGCTTCGTGTTGGAAGACATTCCATACTGCAATTAATTCACATACTTGTGCACTACCCTCTCCCTGTGTTATAATGTGTTAGTTGGAGAAGGAATGGAGCACTGCTGCCCTGTATTTCCACACCTTTCCTTCTCTTTTAGCAGAAGCATCAGTAAAACAAGCACTAACTGACTGATCGTGGGAAAAAGGCAGGTTCATCTTGGCCATCGACCACATGAACCCCCATTCAACCTGAAAAGGGTCTGTGGGGTGAATCGGGCCAAGGGCTTTGTCACGGAGGCACCCCAAGGTTAGTTTAAAGGACAACAGGGTCCAAAACAACTTTTATTAAACCGGTGAGAAATAGGGTTTTAGCACTCCAAAAGTGACTTGAATACAGGTTCGGTTATCAGTTGAGGAAAATTATTAAGGGGCAGCAACTAATACAACAGGAGGTCCACAGTGTGCATGCACGTGGCTTCACCAAAAACAATGCCAGAGCCAGCCCTGAGTCCGGGAAGAGTCCACACTTGCCTGAACATGGTGTGGGATTATTTTAAAGGGATACACGTACTCGTAGTGAGTACGGGGAGTGTGCACTCGTGATTCTGGGAGGGTAAATTTATAGTACACTCGCAAGCCTGCGAGGAGAAATACACGTGCAAATGTGCACGGCATATTACACATGCTTTTGTGGAAGCATAGGAGGAAAATACACCCGTGATTATGCAGCCCCTCAGCCCCTGCCCTGCCCCTGTCCGTGCTGGGCAGCCCTGACTGCCGGCCAAGGATGGGGTGCTGCCTGTGGGTCCCGCCAGAGGGGCTGGGGTGCAGCGGGGTCTCTTTCTTCTCCTCCTGCATGGGGCGAGAGTGGAGGTATCATGCAGGGGACGCCTGTCCCCGTGGCCTCCGTGGGCTCTCCGGGCTCTCTGTGGTGATGAAGAGCGATTCACAGAGAGGCAGACAGAGATGCACAGGTATCACTTAATCTTCTGGCGCCCTCTTGTCATGCAGAAGGATCTAAAACTTGAAAAATATCCCCTCATTTTGCAGGTGGTCAGAAAGTATTTATCTCGTGTCAGTTGGTTAATGATAATCACAGTATACATTAATTTGGCAGCTTCTCTTAATAACACCAAATGACTAGTCCCAAATTTCAGAAAACAAAGCCTTCTTACCAGAGGTAGTTGTGAAGAGTAGCATGTACACTGTGATTAAGTTACAAATGACCTACCCCTCATTAATCAGTAGACGTGATAAATACTTTCTAACAACCTGCCAAACGAGGGGACATTTTTCAAATTGTAGATCCTCCTGCATGATGAACCAGAGACAGAAGATTAAATAATATATTGTTTAGAAGCAGAGTGCTTAGCTTATATTTGAAGCCAATTTCTGCACAGATGCCATCAGCAACCTGGTCTGAGCCTTCTGCCCATATGTCCCCCCGCAATCCCCCCATGGAGCAGGAACACCCAGATGAGGTTACACAGGAAGGTGTCCAGGCGGGTTGGAATGTCTGCACAGAAGGAGACTCCACAACCCCCCTGGGCAGCCTGGGCCAGGCTCTGCCACCCTCACCAGGAACAAGTTTCTTCTCATCTTTCAGTGGAACCTCCTGTGTTCCAGTTTGAACCCATTGCCCCGTGTTCTATCATTAGTTGTCACCAAGAAGAGCCTGGCTCCATCCTCCTGACACTGCCCTTTCCATATTGATCCCCATGAATGAGTCCCCCCTCAGTGTCCTCTTGTCCAGCTCCAGAGCCCCAGCTCCCTCAGCCTTTCCTCACATGGGAGATGCTCCACTCCCTTCAGCATCTTGGTGGCTGCGCTGGACTCTCTCCAGCAGTTCCCTGTCCTGCTGGAGCTGAGGGGCCACAACTGGACACAAGATTCAGATGGCATCGCAAATCTTAAACTGTGTCTTGTAAAGTTCTGCTCACATTCACCAACCTTGTCTCTACTTGAGCAAAACAAAGCAGCTACAAACCATCAACGTTCACAAAAGGCTGAAAGGCTGTCGTGTTTGAGACGGACAAACGACACAAAGTTCTTCTTATGTACAAACAGCAGTCTCCATCTATTGCCACAAACAATTTTTTAGATAGTCTTTATCAAAGACTATTTTTTCTATTGGTTACAGGCTGCAGTAGTAATATATCATTGGCTAAAATTGCTATCCTCAGTGTTACTCTTTTACTCCCTTCTTTCTCATGGGCATAGCTTAATATCTCCAAGATCAATCTCTGTTCCCATACCCCTCTCAGGGAATCCATGGACCTGACATAGTCCCCCACAAGAGGCTGAGAGGCCACTGCAACACGGCAGGATGGCAAAAGACTCAACTGATGACGCTCCCAAACAGAACTCCCTGAAACGGAGCAGAACCAGAATGGGTCTCCATCCCTGTATGGCCCGATTCTGCCCCAACTCCATCCTGACTCTGCCGTCAATCATCAGATCCTGACTCTCCTTAAATTTGAAGCATGACGCTAATGACATGGAATATTCTTATTGGTCAGTCTGGGTGTCAGTCAAGGTCTGTCCCATCTATGTCCCCCTTCCCTGCTGCCTCACACCCACGGGCACAGAGCTCAGAGACCTTGGCTCTCAGACAACAGCAATCAACAACATTAGCTGTCCCAGGGTGCTATCTTCTTCTTTTCAAACTAAATTCAAACAATAACCCTGCTAGCTACAAAAAAGAAAGGTTTCTAACTGCATGAAGAAAATTAACTCACTCTCAGTCAATCCAGCATATTGAATGATATAAAGAATGGGATGTGCACATCTTTGGCCATAAACTCATATAATGCTGTTGCAGTCTGGTCTGGGAAGCTGTGAGCTTCGTTAACTGTACCCAGAGTGAGTTTAAGATGCAAATGAGGTCAAATGCCATTTAATTATGGAACTTTATTAAAGACTTCTGTAAATGGATGCCCGTGTGTTACGGAAAAAAATAGAGATAGGACAGAGAGAAGCAGACAGGAAAGGAGGAAACCTTGCAAGCAGTGGGGATAGATTTGCAAGAGACACTCACCACCATGGATGCATCCAGCGGGGTTTTCTCTCTAGTAGGCGGGGTGGTGCATCTCAGGAAGGCAGCTCATTCATCACTCACAAAATGACCACCCCTTACATCCCTGAGAGGTACACACGTAACACCTGTCAGTGGTGGGGGTCTCCAGTTCACAAGCACTACTGTGTTGTCATACAGTCGTTTATAAGGCATTTTGGGGCTATTCTGGGATGTCGTTTCTGGGCCCAGTCCACACTTCTGTGCATGCTCTCAGTCCTGGCACGCTGGTCCTATGAGCCTCGGCAGGGGAAGGTGATCGCTTGTAGCCAGGCAAGTCCCCTATTGCCTGGAGCTGGGCAGGTTCTCTGTGACTTCAGCCACACAGTTCTCCAGAAAATGATGTGGCTGTTCATGGCAGAGACATTCAGGAGCAAACAGACTTTGAGACACTTAATTTAAAAAGTAGTCCCTGATACCACCCCGTGGCTCAAAGTTTTTTCTTCTTTGTCCATGGTGGCAGGAAAGTAGTGAAAACAGGTAAGTATGAAACAGAGCTTAATTTTATACAGTCTGCACAACTGTGGACTCAGGCTCAGCCTAATATAACATCACCCTGCGGTGAAGCATCTATAAATTGCATATCTCAGTGAATTAAATAGGGAAGGAATAACAACAATATAACATGACATAACATATAAAACAGAATGCATTTAATCCACAGGGCACCTGGAAGCCAAGAGGAGGGGGCCTGGATCAAGATGTTAGACAGGATGTTTTTTCCAAAATTGTTATTCCAAACACACCACACCCATGTTGTGTCTGTTTTCAGTCACGTTCCCATGTATATCTTGTGGGTGGCATTCAGCCCACACATTGACATGCCAAACCCAGCGTTCACACATCATACATATGGGGGCAGTTTTCTGACCCGAGCTATCATTCTCACTGCCCTGGGTTATCACTCCTTACACTCAGAAAAAACATACTTCTGTATAACCTGTCGAAGGCCCTTTAGCTGGAACAGCACATATTGCCATTCCCACATCTCCCCCTTTTTTGTTTTTGAACATTGGGTTCACAGTGAGAGCAGTAAGGACCCTGGCTTTATTCTTCTTCACATTCAGTATCATTCTCCAGATGATTCAGAGGACTACAAGAAAAAACATTACACAAGCACATCCAGTTCCCACAAAACCCCACGTATGCAGATTGAGGCCTGAAAACTGTCTTTTTTGGGTCTAACCACTTTAAGCTATTAGAAAATGTCATCTATTATGTCTTGCAGTGTTAATTCTTGCAAATCACGCAGTTGTTTTTGCAGGGCACTGGGTAAATCCTGAACCAGGTCTTGCACATTAGCTGAGAAATGCTCTCTGGAAATGTTGTTTCACTTGAACCCACTCATAAACACTATAGTTCCATTTCAACCGTGTTACACATAAATTCTTTTGAGTATATTCCCAATCACAATGCAGTTTTATTCTGGTAGCCAAAGTGTTCTGTCTATCTACTATCCACAACAGGGCTTCTTCACATACATTTATTGCAGAGGAGTGAAGAGTTGTCAAGTTTTATTCTTCCCCTTAGATGACAGCTCTCCAGTCTCAGTAGAAACTATCTTTACAGAAAGAAGTTTGACTCCTTCTTTATCTGTGTCATGGAGGCACCCAAAGTCAGTTTTAAGTGGACAACAAGTTCCAAAAGAGACTTAATTCTAGCTGGAAAAGTGTAAAAAATGAACCAACTAGAAACAGGGTTTATACAATTATTTAGCACTACAACAACATTAAGTGCAGGTTCATATATCAGTTGAGGAAATTATTGTGGTACAACAACCTAAGAATAATAAGGATCCACAACGTGCATGTAGTCACTCATAAGAAACAAAACCAGAGGGTCCTCACAAGAAATAATCACTTGTCTGGGTTAGGTGAGGGCTCATTCAAGGAAATATCCAGTTATTAACCACTCACCCAAACAAAGGGGTGAGGCGCTCTCAATCCCAGGAAGTCTCCTTAGATGGTGTATGGTGTTCCAGTCTAAGGAAAGGGCTCCAGTTCACTGACCCGCTGCTCTGAGAGGACCACTCAAAGTTTTATAGTCTGGTTAGATGTGGCTGTGGGCATTACAACATGGGCCAGAAGCTTTGCAGCTACTCTGGGCACCTTCTTGGTTGAGGACCCTGTCAATTGACTGAGGGTCTCACCCCTCCTGCCCCATCAGCTGGTGGAGGTGAAGTCACCCTGCCCTGCCCCAGGGTGACTGTCCGCACCTTGGCACCACCCTGGGTGTGTGTGTGGGGACAGGCACAGTGGGGTGCTAAAGAGCTGTCAACTGTCCCACTGAGGGCTCCAGATCTCAGGGGAATGTGCAACTGCCACACAATCCAGCCTGTGACCACAGTCATCTGACAGGCTCTTTCGGAGTGGTTCTGCAGTCACCTCTTGTCTCCAAAGTCAAAAGGGGGCATTCTGTTGGTGAATATTAATGCCCACTGTGGATCATCATACCTTATGTGTCGTTTTCCTGTTATACATTATGATTACAAATCAACCTACTAATAAACAATAGAATAGAATAGTGCAAATTACAACAATTACAGTTATTATAAAATACTGGAGGAGGCTGGTTAGCCATTCTGATAAGGAAAACAAATGTATTGAAAGCTTTTTCACCAGTTAGCCCTCAGTTTCGATAATGTAAATCTGTACCATTCTGATATGCTAGTGCCTCTAATTTACAGGGAGCCCAGTAAAAATTCGAAACATCTCCCATGGTTACTTTAGATACCTTGCACGTTGGAATGTCAGCAGGAGGTTTCAGAGCAGAATTGTGACTTAGATCTTGCTGTTCAAGATGCAGAATGGAAATAATGCCTTGAACTACCCCTCTATCATCTCATTGTTGATAAAACAACTGAAGCTTCTCTGATATCATTAAACAATTGTTAATTAGCTTGTTAGAAACACATGCAGGATGGTTCTCAACAAAATACTGTTGTGTGTGATTAAATGTAATCCGATCCTTGTTCTCCAGCAACTGACCTGCTGGTGGTATCCATGCAGCACCTACCCAGTGTGTGTCATTGTTGGAGAGAGGAACGTCAGGATCCCACCACGTTATAGGCCTGACAAGAGGTGGATCCACAATGTTAGCCCTATATACATGCTCTCCCTCTACAGTTGGAATCACGCCAAAACTGATCATCACGAAACAAAACCTTACTGCATTGTTGCAGGAGATGATAACAAATAGGCTAAGAAGGTGTTAATTGGAGTGAGGGGGTGCCTCAGGCTGCCATCGTAGTACTTGCATTTTGTTGTAACTTCTTCAGCTGCCCCCAAGTAACATCACTGGCCATTTCCTTCGGTCTCTTCTGTTTCTTCATTGTCCTCTGCTGCAGGGACAGTTGCTGCATCTCTGGCACTGGGTCCTATGTTGTGTTTGTCCAACTCATAGAAAGGTTTAACGTATTTTGCAGGAAGCCACTTTGCTCCTATTGGAAGAAGAACACAAGCATATCCCCTTCCCCAGATTATTAACTCTACAGGCCCTTGACTGTTGCACGGGGGATCCTTGTATAAAACCTTTGGTCTCTGAGACAGTGAATCTGGAGCACAGAAGTGTTTTTCCACTGCTGCGAGAGAGGAGGGACACATAGCGATTCAAAAAGTTGAAAGTATACATTGCATTGTCTAATTGTTCCTGAGGCATCATATTCCCCCTTTTTTGTTGCAATTACATTTGTTTCAATGTGGAATGCACTCGTTCAATGATAGCTTGTCCAGTGGGAGAATGTGGAATACCTGTGACATGCGAAACACCCCATTGCTGTAAAAAATATTGCATGGATCTGGTACTGTATCCAGGACCGTTTTCAGTTTTAATCTGTTGTGGCACACCCAGCAGAGCAAAGCTGTGGGTCCAGTGGCACTGAACATCCTCGCTTTTGTCACTAGTATAAACAGATGCACAAAGCATACCCCAAAAAAGTATCTATAGAAACGTGTACATATTTCAAACAGCCAAAATATGAAACGTGTAACATCAGTCTGTGAAATGGCATTAGGTGTGAGCCCGCAAGGGTTAACTCCAAGAGAGAGTGAATTTGTAATAAGGCCTTGACATTCCAGGCAAGAGTGAACTATGGTTTTCGCTTGTTCAAATGTGAGATCAAACATCTTTTTTAAAGCAGCAGCATTTAGATAGAAAAAAGCCTGTGAAGCCCTTCCAGATTGGAAGTGGACTGTAGCTACAGTGTAAGAGTCAGCAACGGCATTTCCTTCTGCTTCTTTCTTTCTCTCTTTCTTTCTTTCTTTCTTTCTTTCTTTCCTTCCTTCCTTCCTTCCTTCCTTCCTTCTTTCCTTCATTCTTTCTTTCATTCTTTCTTTCTCTCTCTCTTTCTCCCTTTTTTTCTCCCTTTCTCCCTTCCTTCCCTCCCTCCCTCCCTCCTTCCTTCCTTCCTCCCTTCTTTTCCTCCTTCCCTTCCCTCCTTCCTTCCAAGGCCCTTTATCTAGAACCACACAACCTGCCGTTCCCACACTATTTTGTTGGTCACATCCATTGGGATCTGATGATGTCTGATGAGTCAGGTACAAATTATTCTATCTGGATCTGTCTTCTCTTGACTGTTTGGCTCAAAATAAATTATATCCTGCACAGCTAATTCTCTCAGGAGCAGGATACCTCTCTGCATAGTATTCCATTTCCCTGGATGACAAATAACATGGGAAGCCTTGTCTTCATGGCTGTCAGGAGTTGACTCCAGAGGCTGGAGGATTCTTTCTCTCTTGCAATTGCCCTGTCAACAGTTGCATCCCTCAACAGAGGTCCCAGCTGCCTGCATTCCTTACTGTCTAGTTCCAGACCATTGACTCCATTATTCCAGCATCGCAGCAGCCAGGATACGACGTTCTCACCTTCATGATGGCCAAAATCTTTTCACATATCTGTCGGCTCACTTTGAGGAAAGGATCGAGTGGTTATCTCTTGCTCTCCCTCTTGTGTTGATGATGCTCACTGGTCATCATCCATCATGAGAGCAGTCTTTTTAGTGACTCTCTTTACAGGATCAACTGATGCTGCCATGGGTTTGCCACCTCTTGCTTTATTTCCAGAGTCTAAGTGACTGTTGAGGAGGTTGGTTAGCATTCAAGGTCTGCTTCTTCCAAGCTCGAGATCAGAGCATCCCAACAGGTAGGAAGTGAAGGAAGGGAACCGGGAGACCTGCTTGGTTAAAGAGGGAACTGCTGGGCAAACTCAAGTGGAAGAGTCTACAGATCATGGAAGGAGGGGCTGGTCACTTGGGGAGAATATAATGCTGTTGTCAGAGGGTGTAGGGAGGCAACTAGAAAAGCCAAGGCCTCCTTAGAATTAAACCTTGCGAGAGGGGTCAAGGACAACAGAAAGAGCTTCTTCAAATACATTGTGGATAGAACTAACACTGGGCAGAGACGAGACAACACTTGAGGTACCGCCCTCTCTGTGGTGGTTGTGGTATTGTGTATCATCATACAACATTCTCCCTCCGTAAGCGTCGCGGGGGAGTAATTTTAGGGTTCTGCTTGCTGCAGAACAATGTATAGATTTCTTAAAGAGAAGTGCAACATAAAAGAGTTCGGTGGCAGGTTCACTCTATTATTTACTGCATGGGGGAAATATGCCAAGCTGAATGCCGCTGAACTTCTCTCCAGGGGTGTGTATCCGTTCACGAAGCAAACCTTCGGGCGTTTTCCCTCCCTGATAACCATTCACAGCAGGGGCTGTGCCTTGGAGCTCTGGAGGCAAACTCTCAGACAAGGGCTGTATCCATCACGGTGAAAACTGTCAGGATTCTTCTCTCCCTCCTAACTGTTCAATTCAGAGCCTGTATTTAGAGCTCCAAAGGCAAACTTTCAGGTGAGGCCATTAACCGCATGCAAAACAGACTTTCAGGAAACAAAATTCTCACAAAATAAAAAATTTAATGCAGTAGAATAGCAGGAGGGCTGGCTCAAGCTGGGTACCTGCGCAGAGGTCTGCCAAGTACAGAAAACTACGAACTTTTATATCTTTACAGACCATTCACACCATGATTCAGTCCAATAACAAAATTTCACCACCAGGTCCTTTTGCTCCCCATTGGACCTCTTTTCTCTGACTCCATGTTAGCCTTGGACCATTGTTTTCCCAGTCAGTTCCATCCTTCCCAGCAAAATACAAGCCAGATTTTATCTTGCAAGTGTTTAGTGTAGTCTGCAGTTGCTTTTGGTGAATATGAGCCGGACTTTACAGCTTAAAATTTTAGTGAATCTAGTCTACCAAGTAATATGAATCAGAGAGTATATTAAAATTCATACAACCTTATCTTTCTAAGTAATCCATTACATTTGGTGTGCATCTACTTAAGCTAAAGGATTAATCTTGAACTGGGCTCATCCACTGACCTCTGAGTAGTAAAACCGTTGCCACACAGCTCACTTATTTAGCAGGGAGAGCTCAAAGTGGCTCATTCAGGCTGTTGTATTTATAGAATGAAGTGGTTGACTCGTACTCAAATTGCACACAGTAGGAAAAGTCTGCACAAGACTCCCTGCACCCGCAAGCCACTGGTGTTCACTGTGCCATTCTGCTTCCTTGTGGGTCTCCTGGAAGGAGTTATTGGCCTGGTTACAGCTCAGGCCCTTCCCTCCTCTGGATCCTGGACCAAAGTGATGCTGGTTTGGCTGGGGGGAGGTCGACTGCATCCACCACAATCAAGCAATCCTCATACTATAGAATGCATGACCAAAGTGGTCCATGAGTCTTTGGTGGTTTCAGAGGGGTGGTGTGGGTAAGGAAGTGCACTTGCCACACATCCACCCCATGACCACAGTCATGATTCAACTGTCTGACTCCCAGTCAACTGGTGTGGAGGGGTTTTGATAGATAAAGATTTGTTGCTGAATTAGTCAGGCTCAAAGGAGTCTCGAGAAGCTGAGAACAGAATCTGCTGTGAGAAAGAGTGGTGTACAGGGCCTCAATGTGACTTGAATCATCGGACATATCATCAGCGAGACTCCAGTGCGTGGACAGTCCATGATACTCATTTAGTGAATCCATGCTTGGAGCGTGGATGCGTGATTAGAATATAGTTGCATATATAAGGAGGCTGGTTTCTGTAATAAATGGCTTTGTGTGATTCACATTGAATTGGAATGCTGAGTCCTTTATCCTTCCAACAAACTGGGACCTCTTCACATTCCCAGGAGTGTGGGAAAATCACAGACAGGTCTCGCTATGACACCAGCCGGCTCTTTAAGTACCCTTAGATGAATCTCATCGGGCTCCATTGACTTGTAGAGATCTAGCCGGAGCAGTAAATCCTGCGCATGTTCCGAATTGATTTGGATTATTGTTGTGGCAGCCACAGTTTTCCAGCCCAGGGCTATGGGAGTCCCAGAACCCATCTTCAGTGGCAAGACCAAGGCAAGGAAAGCAAGAATCGTCTCAGCTTTGTCTATGTCGCTGTTAATGAGGTGACCATGCTCATCAAGTTATGGGCCAATGTTATTTCTGGCTTGCCTTTTGCCATTAACACGTTTTCAAAAGCACTTTTTACTGTCCCTCACAGTACCAGCCACCTTCAACTCTAGCTGAGTTTTGGCCACATGAATTTCCTACTTGCAACTCTGCAATCCTCCCACGACACCTGATCTTGCTTCCACTGACCATATGCTTTCTTTTTACACCGTAGTTCAAGAAGAATATCCCTGCTCAGCCAAGTCGGCTTCTTGCCTCACCTGTTCGGGAATGGGTACATGAGTTAAGACAAAGAACTCCTAGGAAAATGGCTGCTCCAGTTTCCAGAAACGGGATAAAAGATTCTGATCTGTTTGAAGGAACTTCTAATTTCTTCCTACAGATGATGCATACCACAAATCCATTCATGGATGCCTGCTAGAGGCTGGGCAGATTCCATAGCCTGGTACAACAGACTCCCAGGAGTATAGAGCTTTGGTAGACGCTGGTGCTCAGTGCACAATAATTCCATCAAACTGCAAAGGAACAAAATCCATCCGTATTTCTGGAGCGACTGGGAGATTCCAGGAGCTGACTATAGTAGAGACTGAAATGAGCCTAACTGGAAAGGACTGGCAAAAGCACCTCATTCATAGAATCATAGAATCAAATAAGGTCATGAAGTCCAACCCCTGCCATGAGCAGGGACATCTCCACCCAGATCAGGTTGCTCAGAGCAACCAGCCTGGCCTGGGATGTCTCCAGGGGTGGTTCATCCACCACCTCTCCGCACAAACTGTTCTGCTACTTTACCACCCTCATTGGAAAAACATCTCCCTCGTGCCTGAACCTCCCTCCTTTAGTTTAAAACCATCAACCCTTGTGCTATCACAACAGGCCCTGCTCAAAGGTCTGTCCTCACCTTTCTTATTGGCCTCTTTTAAGTACAGTGTGGCAGTTGCACAACCCCCTGAGATCCAGAGCCTGCAATGAGACAGTTCATGGCTCTTCTAGCACCTTTTATGCCCCACTGTGCCTGTCCCCATATACACGCCCAGGGTGGTACCAAGGTGCTGATAATCACATCCTCCCCTACCCCAGGGCAGGCTGACTTCACCTCCTCCTGCTGGTGGGGCAGAAGGGGTGGGACCCTTGGTCAATTTACGGGGTCATTAACAGGATAACACCCCAGCACATAGTTAATGTTTTTAATGGCTCAGTTTTGATAGCCAAGGACATTCTGAATGCTCAGCCCACAGGTGTGAGGCATCGAGGAAGGTGGGCATGGATGGGGCAGAGCCTGACTGACATCCAGACTGATCAATAGGAGTATTCCGTCCCATTAGCCTCATGCTTCATATTTAAGGAGAGTTGGGACCTTCCAGATTTCTCTCTTTCCTCTCAGGCATTTCTCACTCTTCTTTTTATTGCTTGTTTTGTGTACTAGGGTTTAGTTATTTTATTAAACTGTGCTTATCTAAACCCAAGTTTCTCCTTCCCTTTTCATTTTCTCCCCTATTAGAGACACCTGAGCACACTGACAGCCCCTCCCACCCCCGCCTGCTCTGGCCCCCGCGTGTCCCGCCGTGTCTCGGTGCCCCCGAGCCCAGGACTCCATGTGCAGGGGACCCGAGTGGCCAGGGGTGGCGGGCAGGGCCAGGGGCCGCAAGGACACAGCGGTGCTGCCGGTGCCCGCCCCCCCGAGCCGAGCGGGGCGGAGCGGCAGGACTACACGTCCCGTGCTGCAGCGGCGGCGGGCGGCCCTCCCGGGCTGACGCTGCCGGCGGCTCCCGGCGCCGCCTTTGTCCGTGCGGGGCTGGCGGCGCGGCCCCGGCGCAGGTAGGGGCGGCGGGCGGCGGGCCCGCGGCACGGGGATGGGCGCTGCTGGCCCGCGGGGTCCCGCCGGAGGGGACTCGGCCCCGACGGCCTCTCCCGTGCTCTCCCCTCCGCCGGCCGCCCCCCAGCCCTGCCGGACCCCCCCGCACTCCCCTTAGGGCCCGGCTCCCCCCGGCGCTCCGGCCTTTCCCCGGCTCGCCCCGTGGCCCCCGTGCAACGCGGACACGCTGCTCCGTGTCCCAGCCGCCCGGGCCCCCCTGGATCCGGCCCTGGCGGCCCCGGCGCTGGGAAGGGCTGGGCTGGGGCCGGGCCGGGTGCTCAGACCCCCGGGACACCCCGCACATCTTCCTGCTGCCCTTGTGGGGCACCGGAGCAAGATTTGGGTACTCGGGAGCTTCCAAAACCCCTTTTTCTCGTGGCTCTTTCTCGGCTTTGCCCCGAGCTGGCCGGGTTATTGGGTGACAGTCTTTGAGTCGGTCCTTTTCCCAGTCGCTGTGAAGGCTCGGGATGCAGGGAAGGAGCTGTGGGCAGGTGAGTGAACTTGTGCCCCTGATTTCTCCATGAAAATATTGTTTTTGTGAGCAACATCTGTCCTCACTGTGCTGGTGCAGCTGGTGACGGGACAGGCACCTCGTGTGGAATCCGGAGCATCCCGCCTCCCTCTTCCCGGATCAATACCTGCACGGGCCTCCATCTCCGCGCCGAGAGCAGCGACGCGCCAGGCTCCAGGCTGCTGCGGCAAGGTGGGGGTCAGGCACGCCCCGGCTCTGGGGACACCACGGGCTGGGATTACCGTGGGTGGTGCTGTGGTGCAGCAGCAGCAAAACACCTGTGGGATCAGCTGGGTTGGGAGTCCGGTTGGTGTGGGAGAGCCATGCTTTGAGACCCGGTGCAGTGCAGGGTGCTCCCGTTCCTGCCCGCTGAGCCGCACCACGGGCAGGGGCAGGCAGGAGCGTGCCTGCTGCCAGGCCTCGGGCCAGCCCTTGTGTCACGGTGCTGTGTCCGGTCCTGGTGGGTGATCTGGCTTGTGGCGTGGGTGTGGGACAGGGCACAGTCCCCACTGCTCTGGCATGGTCCTTAATCTGATGTGAACATGGGAAACCTGCCTCTAAGCCTGCCACGCCTGCCCCTCTCCTGGCTGGTGGTCTGAGCCCCCCCTGCTGTGTGACCCGACTGTGACAGAACTGCCCCTCTGCTCTCATCCTTCCCTTGCACAGGATGCTTTCCCAGTGCTGCCCTCAGGATGCCGGAGTCCCTTGTGCCAGCAGGGTGCTGCTCGGCAGTGGTAGGATTTAGGCAGAGGTGTTTAGCAACCATGCGGTGGGGTGTGCTGAGCCGGGTGTGCTTCTTGCTGCAGATGTCGGTGACGTTTGAGGACGTGGCGCTCTACTTCTCCCCAGAGGAGTGGGCAAAGCTGTCGGGCTGTCAGCGGCAGCTCTACCGGGAGGTGATGCTGGAGAACTATGAGATGGTCGCCTCGCTGGGTGAGAACTCTCTCTGGTGATGTTGGGCTGGGTCGAGCCAGAATTCGTCTCTTTAACTGAGCTGGAGACCTTGAAAGGGAAAATCCAGCTGGTCTCATTGCTGCCAGAGTAGTTCCAACTGCAGGTTTTATCCTGCCAGGCATCCTCCTGTGGAGAGCGGTCCTGGGAGAGAGGATGGGTGGAATGGCCTGTTTTAGTGTTAAGGGACCTGGGGGTCATCTAGTCTATCTGTATGACCTAAAGCTGTGGCATGTTTTGAAGGGTGTTGACCAAATGTCTCTCAAACAGGGACAGGCTTGTGGCATTGTCTACTTTTCCAGGCAGCCTGTTCCAGGGTTTGACCACCCCCTCAGTACAGAAATGCTTCCTCACATCCAGTCTAAACCTCCCAGGCGCAGCTTTGAGCTGTTCCCAGGTGTCCTGTGTGCAGGAGAGTGGCCGAGGTGACGGGGGCGAGGCGAGAGGAGGCTGTAGGTGCAGGGATGTGGGGGCTGAAGCCGCAGCCTGGCAGGGACAGGAGAGAGGAGCGGGGTGGGGGGGATGCTGGGGCTGTGGGTGCGGGGGCCGGTGCTGCTGTCCCGGCAGTGCGGGAGAGGGGGCTTCTCTCTGTGCCCCGGACAGGCTGGGCCACCGTCAAACCAGAGATCATCTGCAAGATGGAGCGAGAAGAGACACTGTGCATACCAGACTCCACCAGGGAGCAGCAGAAGCACCAGAGCCTTGTACCAGGTGGGTACCAGAGGTATGGTAGGGGTTTGGGGGGCTCTACTCGCACCGTCCCCTTGCTCCATGTGATCCGTGTGCCTGAAAGGTTGTGAGGCTGGCAGGTTGTCCATACCGCTCCCCATGGGGAGAGGTTCTACGTGCCCATCCTGTCCCTGGCAGTGACCCTGTTCTCTCCTCCCCAGCAGCCATCAGTTGTGGGACGCACTGGGAGACTGAGGGGATTCCTGAGAGGCTGACGGGAGGGTGCTGGAGACCTGGTGTTTTTTAAAGTGGCAGACTGGATGGTGAATAGTTTTCAGGGACCATATTTTAAGATAAAAGTCTGAAATTCTCTTTGCTCCTGTCTCTGAGCAGTGACGTCCCTCCTGGAAGACCTGCCTAGCTACGATCCCCAGGAAACCTGCCGAGCTCCAGGCAGTAGGGGACTTGCCTGGCTACAAGCGATCGCCTTCACCTGCCAGGGCACACACAGGACTACACGGGACCAGCGTGCCGGGACTGAGAACACCCAGCTCCCAGGGATGCCAAACTCAGGCGGGATGCGTCAGGTGGGCTGGGCGTTCAGCCAGCCGGGCAGGAGCCGGGGGGCCCAGCTAGGGAACCTCCACCTCCCCACCCTCCCAGAACAGAAACCCTTACAGAAGAGCCCACCAAGGTGCTCCGAGTGCAACAAGAGATTCCAGAACCAGATGGCGCTGGATGTCCACATATCAAGCCACATGCGTGAGCATCCCTTCCACTGCACTGACTGCGGCAAGAGCTTCAGGGAGAAGAAGAGCCTCATCATCCACCAGCGTATCCACACTGGGGAGAAGCCCTTCACCTGCTCCAGCTGTGGCAAAAGCTTCAGGCAGAAGAAGAGACTTATTATCCACCAGCGTACCCACACAGGGGAGAAGCCCTTCCTATGCACTGACTGTGGCAAGAGCTTTGTCCAAACATCACACCTGCTGAGTCACCAGCGCATCCACACCGGGGAGAAGCCTTTTGCTTGCACCAACTGCAGGAAGAGCTTCAGGAGGAAGTCGACCCTCATCATCCACCAGCGCATCCACACTGGGGAGAAGCCATTTGCCTGCGCTCACTGTGGCAAGAGCTTCAGGGAGAAGAGGAAGCTCATAATCCACGAGCGCATCCACACCGGGGAGAAGCCCTTCACCTGCACCGACTGTGGCCAGAGCTTTATTGAAAGGCAGACCCTGCTGAGTCACCGGCTCATCCACACTGGGGAGAAACCCTTCACTTGCATTGACTGCAGCAAATGCTTCAGGAAGAAGTCAACCCTTGTTATCCACCAGCGTATTCACACTGGGGAGAAGCCCTTCACCTGCACTGACTGTGGCAAGAGCTTCAAGGAGAAGAAGGGCCTCTTCATCCACCAGCGCATCCACACTGGGGAGAAGCCCTTTGTCTGTACGGACTGCGGCAAGAGCTTCAGGCAGAAGAAGAACCTCATCATCCACCAGCGCATCCACAGTGGGGAGAAGCCCTTCACCTGCACTGACTGCAGCAAGTGCTTTGTCTGCAGGGACAGCCTGCTGAGTCACCAGCGCATCCACAGTGGAGAGAAGCCTTTCACCTGCAGCGAGTGCGGTAAGAGCTTCAGGCAGAAGAAGAGCCTCTGCGTCCACCAGCGCATCCACACCGGTGAGAAGCCCTTCACCTGCAATGACTGTGGCAAGAGCTTTGTCCAGAGGCAGCACCTGCTGAGCCACCAGCGCATCCACACTGGTGAGAAGCCCTTCGCCTGCACCAACTGCAGCAAGAGCTTCAGACAGAAGAAGAACCTCATCATCCACCAGCGCATCCACACCAGGGAGATGCCTTCGCTTGCAACCAATATGGCAAGAGCTTCAGGGAGAAGAAGCACCTGAAGAGACACCAGCAGGTGCACCAGAGCCTGGGGCTTGAGCCAGCATATGTCCAGTGGGAGACGGGGTGTCTGTCCGCAGTGGGGGGACAGGCAGAGGCCAAGCCCTTCCAGTGCGGTGTCTGCGAGAAGCGGTTTTGGAAGGAGAGGCTCATGCTGGCTCACCAGCGCACCCACGGCACCCCCAGCCTGCAGCCGCCTCCGCAGCCCGGCACCCCTTGAATCTGCTGCTGAGGGGCCTGTGGGGCACTGGGGGCTGGTGTGGGGTGGCTGTGTGGGTAGGTCCTGGTTTTGCGTGGGATAGAGTAAATTTTGTTCCAAGTAGCTGGTTTGGTGCTGCGTTCTGCATTGAGAATGAGAAGAATGTTGCAAATACCTGGGTGTTTTGAGTTGTTGCTGAGCAGTCAAGGATTTTTCATGTTCTGGTGCCCTGCCAGCTGGGAGGGGGCACAGCCGGGACAGCTGAAACAAAGTGGCCAAAGGGCTGTTCCTTACCATATGGTATCATGCTCAGTATAGAAACTGGGGGGGAGTTATCTGGGGCACTGTGGTTTGAGAATGGGCTGGGTATCAGTCAGCAGGTGGTGAGTGATTGTGTTGTGCATCACTTGTTTTGTATATTCTTACGTCATTATCATCATTGTCATTATTCCCTTCCCCTTGTAACTAAACTGTCTTCATTTCAACCCCCAAGTTTTACACAGATCACTGGATGAGTGCAGTTTAAGTTTTGTGTCAGTCATTTAGCTTAAAGAAATACAGTTTAGATAGAATTAATAATTAATCACTTAAAATTGTAAGCTTGTATGATTTTTTTTTTTTTTTAGTATACTGTCAGCTTTGCATTAGTTAGTAGGTAAATTTGCTGAAGTTTAAAACTGTGTGTTGTAAAGTTCCACTCACATTCACTGAACTTGTGTCTATTTTAGCAAAACAAAGCAACTACAAACCATCAACAGGCACAAAAAGCAGAAAGGCCCAGAGGCCCCTGCAACACGGCAGGATGGCAAAAGGCTGAACTGATGACACTCCCAAACAGAACTCCCCAAAACAGAGCAGAACCAGAATGGGATTCAGTCCCGGTCCATCCGTGTCTGCCCCAACTCCATCCTGACTCTGCCGCCAGCCATCAGATCCTGACTCTCCTTAAATATGAAGCATGACACAAATGGCATGGAATCCTCTTATGGATCAGTCTGGATGTCAGTCAAGGTCTGTCTTATCTATGACCCCCTTCCCAGCTGCCTCACAGCTCACAAATCATGACCCTGCTAGCTACAAAAAAGAAGTTTCTAACTGCATGAAGAAAATTAACTAACTTTCAGTCAAACCAGCACCTCAAGCATAAGGACATATGGATACGACAGGGAGAAGGAGGTGGGAGAGGAGGAAACCTAGCGAGCAGTGGGGATAGATTTGCAAGAGACACTCACCACCATGGATGGATCCAGCGGAGTTTTCTCTCTAGTAGGCGGGGTGGTGCGTCTCAGAAAGGCAGCTTGTTCATCATTCACAAAATGACTGACCCTTACATCCTTGAGAGGCACACACGTAATACCTGTCAGTGGTGGGGGTCTCTGTCTGGTCTTACAGATTTCTTTAAGGCATTTTTGAGCTATTCTGGGATGTTGTTTCCCGGGCAATGGCACGTACTGCCTGGTCCACACATCTGTGCACGTTCTCAGTCCTGGCACGCTGGTCCCGTGCAGTGCTGCGTGTGCCTCGGCAGGGGAAGGTGGTCGCTTGTAGCCAGGCAAGTCCCCTATTGCCTGGAGCTGGGCAGGTTCTCTGTGACTTGTTGCCAGGCCGGTGTCCGAAAAATGACCTGGCTGTTCACCACACAGACAGGCAGGAGCAAACAAACTTTGAGACATTTAACTTAAAATATGGTCCCTGACACCACCCTGTGGCTCAAAGGTTGTTGCTTCTTTGTCCATGATGACAGGAACATAGCAAAAACAGGTAAGTATGGAAAAGAGCTTACTTTTATACAGTCTGTATAACTGTGGATTCAGGCTTAGCCTGGTATAACATCACCCTGCAGTGAAGCATCTATAATGGGATATTTCAGTGATTTAAATAGGGAAGGAGTAACAACAATATAACACCATATAACATATAAACCAGAATGCATTTAATCCACAGGGCACCTATAAGCCCAGAGGAGGGTTCGACTTCCCAACTCTTCCAGGGTTGGACAGGAACACGGTCTAGCTTTCGTATTCCCATGGTGATTTGCTTAACCACTTGGCCATTGTCAATCTTTAAACAACAATTAGAATCATTTAGTTTACCACAGACCCACTTTTCTTTGGCTTACAAGTAATCAAGAACCACGTGATGTTGGAAAATCCACAAATCCAATAATGGGCTTGCAGGGCGCAGGCACCGTTTGAAAAGGGACTCCATTTACCTCCTTTGGGGCTGTCGCGATAGGTGGTTGACTGAGTTCCAAATGCTCCTCCCATTAGCCTTGTTTTTGTTGCTGCACAACTTTTTACCCCATAGGTACAATTCCAGGCCCCAACTTGGTTACTCCATGTGCAGCTGCATCCACGCCACCCCCAATCATCATTATTTGTGACATTTGTGAAAGGCAAAACATGGTGAAGCGTTTTTTGTTTCCACTTGTATCATACCAGTAACTGAGATGGTGTAGAAGAACTTTTGAAAGAAAGAGCTCACCATCTGTATCAGAAGTTATCTATGAACAATCCTGCGCTTGACATGACCCAGACTCAGCAGCAGATCAAAGGTCATGGATAGTGAGGAACAAAGAAGCGACCTGAGCTGGTTAAATGTTATCTCTGCTGAGGTGATAAGATAGTGACAAGATAAGTGATAAGATAGTGATAAGTGACAAGATAGTGATAAGATAGCGCCGGACAATGCATGGACAACTGCAAATGACTTATCACCTTGGGGGGTGGGATGCGTGATTGCTTTGTATTAACCGACCATATGTCTGTTGCTACGCCTGAGCCTGCTGTAGAGAATATAAAAACCATGCTAGTAGTTTACTAAATTGACTTTGCACCTCATATTGAGTCCGCGTCTCTGTCTGTCTCCGATTCGGTCGCGAGTGCTCAAAGGACTTCGTTGCAACCCCCTTCTGCGAGCTTTAACCAAGCTCGCTCTCCACAAGATGGTGAGCTGGGAGTCTCCTGAGGTATTAAGGGCAAAGAGAATGGTCGCCCAAAGCAGCATCTGCGATCCTGCACTATACATCTGTGACAACCTTGAAGCACGCCCCCCATCCTAAGCAGAACAAAGGGCTATGTTATGCCTTAAACACCTGGTTTTTGTTACTTTGGGAGGAAAAGCTAGATGGCTGTGAGGCAGACACCTCGCCTTATCTTTCCCAATGTTTTGTGATTGATACTTTGGATGGAAAAGATAGACGGCCCTAGAGGCAGATACCTTGTAATATATATAGGCAATTAACAGTGTTGCTGTGAAGACCTCATGGCTAATTGGGATGATAGAGATGAACCATTGGTTGGACGACCAGCTACAAGAAGAAACCACGAACCAACAGCTGCCCCTGATGGGCAAAACAACTCACTGCTGGTCAGTACTGTGAACTTTCTCCTAGTGTGAATACCCCAGATCCATTTCCAGAAGAGCCTTCCTAATTAGCATGAAGAGCAAACGGAGGGAGGAACCGCCCTCTCCTATCTCACACGTAAATGAACTAGGTTATAAGATGACCTCGTGTGTGACATGAGGTGGAGGCATGTACCCAAATCTTTAATGCGTCCCCCACACCTCCAAAGGATGTTGTGGCATCCATCGGCTTGTGAAGTAGTGGTATCTTACTATCTCTCTCTCTGATATCTTAGTTTTCCTTCTCTCTCTCTCTTTTCCTTTTTGTTGAGCATATAAAAGAAGTACCATTGTAAGTTCTGCTGCTAACGTCTTGTTAAGTTTTGCATTATAGTTACTAATTGTTGCCAATCCACCATTTTTAAAAGGCTGTTTCTGTCAATGTATTTGTAAGTTTTGTGATATTATACTAATTGCTGTCATTTGTATTCCACCATGTGTTTTTTAGTAAATTCATAACTGAATTGGACCCCCGGAGTGATTGTCTGTCATTCACTTTGTATTACCGTGCAGAAATACCCAGAGTTAACGCACACCTGATCTCACCTGGTGAGGCAGGGCGTGTGTGGTTAATATTTTTAGGATGTTGTCCCATTCCAACAGATGGAATGAGGGATGAGTTAACTCCGAACGCGACATAACCGCACTTTCTGTTTTTACCTTTGTTTTGCCTCTCTGTCCGCCAGCCTTTTCTGATTCTGAGCTCACTTTCTGGTGTGCCCTATTATGCATGATTGCCATTTTCTTAGGAAGTTGAACTGCTTCCGGTAGTTTCAATATCTCCTGTATGGGATACTAGCACAGTCATTTTGTGACCCATGGTAAATCTCCAGGCCTCCTGCATATTCAGTACCACTGCAGCAACTGCCCGCAGGCATCCAGGCCACTCCTTTGCAGTTGTGTCTAACTGTTTGGAGAAATATGCCCCTGCTCATTGATATGGGCGAAGATCAATATACCCAAGGCTATTCCCTGTTTCTCATGAAAGAGTAGGAAAAATGGTTTACTCACACCTTGGAGTCCTAGAGCAGGGGCTGACATCAAAGCCTTTTTAAGTTCCTTAGAGGCTCGTGTGGCTTCCTTATTCCATTGCAGGTGTTTGTGGTCCATAGGGTCCAGGTCACGCATGTCTCCTTGGTTCTAGTAGCAATTAAAATGTCATCCACATATTGTAGCATCTGTCCCTCATCAGACGAGGCTTCCCAGGATTCAAAATCTTTAGCAAGCTGATTTCCAAATATTGTCGGGCTATTCTTGAATCTTTGTGGCAACACCGTCCATGTGAGCTGGGTTTTACATTTATTTTTATGGTGCTCTCATTCAAATGCAAATATTGTCTGGCTAGCTTCATGGAGGGGGAGGCAAAAGAAAGCATCTTTTAAATCTAAAATGATAAACCAAGTCAAATTAGGTGTTAATACTGTCAGAAGGGTATATGGGTCTGCTACCACTGGGTAGAGGTCCTCAGCTATTTTGTTTATAGCTCATAAGTCCTGAACCACCCAATATGACCTATCTGGCTTGTGGACAAGCAACATAGGGCTGTTATAACTGGACTCACATTCCTTTAATAACCCTATTTGCAGGAATTTCTCTATTACTGGCCAAATTCCTACTTCAAGGAGAAGCTGCTGGACACAGGCTTGGGCTCCTCTTGCCCTTTTTCTCTCTTCATTTAATTCCTGCGACTGTAAACTTTATATGCAATTTCAATTAGCTGAGCTATAGTTACATCCCTCAGCTCCTACCTTTTGTAATTTATTACAGATGTCAATAAACAGCATATTAAGCATCAATCCCTTACATTAATTTTAGATCCAAATCAGTCTATCCACAGAACAACACTAACTGCAATACAGCTAACTCAGAATTTCACATTCAAATCACTTTCCCCACTAATTTACTCTCATGTGTACAGATGCATCTTAAGGGGGAGCAAGGTGGTACTTTAGTAATGGAACGGGTTCTCATTTTGTAATTATCTCCCCAAATAAATTATTTTGGTACCAAATATAAATATACTGACTAAAATACTGAGTTCAGACACGCAAACCAAATACCAAGTTCAAATATGCGAACAGATCACAATTACACTGCATCTTGCAGTCTGTTCTGCAAGTTTTTCTGTGATTCATTTGTTATCAGCTAATTCTCTCTCCGCTTGCTGAAGTTCAAACCATTCTGCTTGTAAATCTGTCTACAGTGATTTAATGATCTCTTGCTCAGTTTGCTTGTCTTTCAGGGCAGCTATCAATGCTGCTTCCAAAACAGCAGAAATCTCAAATCTGCTTTCTTTTGCCAAGTCCCTTATTTGCTCAGTTACAATATCTGGAGATGACCAATGTCCAGAAGCCCACCTAAGACCCTCAGGACTCTGGCAAGCCTTATAATCTTTCAGCAAACTCAGTATCAGGGAGCAGTCCAGGCCTGGCTTGACCCAGGATGCCATGACCTACGGCTGGCGAACACAGTACAGACCGATCCGTCCTCCTTTAGAGCCTCTGGCTCCTATCCCCCCCCAAACCGCTTCTCACAGAATATCCCACTTCTGACACCAAATAAACTGTTCCGTCCCAACAGATGGGATGAGGGATGAGTTAACTCTTTGTTTCTCCTTATCTCTTCGAGTTTTTCTAGTTTCTTTCTTATATTTCCCCAGGATTTTGTTACAAACTGGGGGGTCCCCTCCTTGAGTCCATTTATCCTTTGCTTTTTCCTTGGGTGAACTTCTCTTCATCCCAGAATTCTAGCATGATCCCCTCGCAAGGGACTGGTGGGGGGTCCAAAACTCTAACATGACCCCTCCCCCACCAAGGGACTGTCGGGGGGGTACCTCCGGCAGGTCGCTCCCCTTCGACCTCTTGTGGGAACCTCAAACCCACGAAACCTGGCTCACAACGTGGGGACCGAACCCACTGCAACTGGCTTACAACGTGGGGCTCAAACCCACAACACAGAGAGAGTGCTTCACTCGCTTTATCCCTTCAGTGGCCAAGCCCCTCGTGGGGTGTTGGAACTGCACTTAGAAGGACTCCGCACTCGCTTCGCAACCAGGTTGCGTCTCAGCCAACACCAGGCACACAATCACATTACCCGACCTGATGGTACTTACACTCCATTTTCCCATCAGGACCTACCCAACCCGGTGGTACTTACAGTCCACTTTTCCCATCGGGATCCTCGTGCACTCTGGATTACAGGTAAACTGCAGCATTCAGGGGGAGTGAGCTCAGCTCTTCTCAATTCTTTTGCTTATGCTTTAATTTTGAATAACGTTGGTAGCTCTCCGCACACCCAAGTCCATGGGCCACTATTAAAGTGGGGCGCCTCCCTTGAACCTGAGGTAACACAGAGCTATCCAAGGTTATCACGTCGGGGTCACCAATTGAAATAAATAGCTTACGCTTTTTCTATGGATAAACAACATTTAATCCAATTCCTTGTATTCCTTAAACACGTGTTCATTAGAGCATAAGCAAAACAGCACTGGGTGCGCGGGGGATTCGCTCCGCCCAACACGCACCCTTTTAACAAGAAGAAGTGTGCTTAAATACC
The DNA here is from genome assembly GCF_963082525.1 of Nesoenas mayeri. Lineage (NCBI taxonomy): Eukaryota > Metazoa > Chordata > Aves > Columbiformes > Columbidae > Nesoenas > Nesoenas mayeri. The sequence goes on from NC_137541.1 coordinate 212,926,864, forward strand.
GTATGGTATTACATATTCATAATGACCCCAGAAACACCTATACATATTCATGAGCTTTCCCACTTTTTATTAAAATGAGTCTCAGATAACCATTTACATATTCCCGTCCTTGACCCTCCCCTGTTGCGCCTGCGCAGTGTCACTTGGTGGTTTTGAGGAGGGGTATTTAGAGGTCTTTGGATGAAGCTCCTTCAGCTTCATCACAGTGAACTTTTTACCTTTGGCTCATTATGATGAACTGGCTGGAACCCAAGCTATCAAACCAACTGCAACCAGACTGGCGTCCCCTTTTTGCTGTAAATCTTGGCTATCTTGTCTCCTCAAGGTTGCAGCTGGTGCTGTAAAACTTCCTATCTTGGCATTTAATGAAGTCCTGCTTTTTTTAGCACAATTAGTTATATACAGCTCTAAACTAGATATTAATTATGTGGTTTAAAATGTTAGCTTGTTAGTAGGCCCTTATTATATAGTTGCTTAACCCTTAAAAAGTTAGTTCCCTCTATCAGTATAACTTCCTAAACAAGTTTCATAACTTTTTACATAGAACTTACCCACCTTTCCCTTTTCCAAGTTCAGAGTCCGTGCCTCATTTGGTTATACCTGTAAACATTAAACATCTTAGCACGAACCACAACTGCATTTTTCACACTAGGTTTCCTCCTTTCCCATGTCCTTCTCTCTGTCCTGTTGCTATTTTCTTAATGTAATATACAGACATCCATTTACAGAAGTATTTTATAAAGTTCCTTAATTAAGTGGCATTTGACCCTATTTGTGTCTTAATCTCACTCTGGGTATAATTAACAAATTCTTACAGCTCAGGATTTCCCCGACCAGACCGTAACAGGATTACATGAGTTTATGGCCAAAGATTATATGTGCACACTGTATGTGGGAACAGCAGATCGGCAAGGAGGCTGGTTAATTGTAAATACGCTCAAGCGGCTGCAGCTGTGGTGTAGAAAAAGCACATTCATCACACTAATTGTTTTACTGACCTTGTACACTTGACAAGTAGAACCTCTCTGTTAGATAACATAGGTCTGTGAGACACCCTAAGGCACCTTATCAGTGTGCCTGAGATTCCTGCTTTGCTGTGAGAAAGAGCACGAGGCTGTGCCTGCTTGAACCCTTGACATGTAGGCCAGCGCAGGCAGCCCAGTGATCTTCTCCCAGGGCTGCACATGGGAGCTAGCACGGTCATTACTTGCATTTGGCTTGAGAACAAGAAGACAGCAACTGTGGACTGAGTTAATGTTCTTAACTGCTGCTGTCTGAGAGCCCAGGACTCTGAGTTCTGTGCCCACAGGTGTGAGGCAGCTGGGAAGGGGGGCATAGATGGGACAGACCTTGACTGACACCCAGACTGACCAATAAGAATATTCCATGCCATGAGCGTCATGCTTCAGATTGAAGGAAAGTTGCAATCTCACGACTGGCAGCACAGTCACAATGTATTTGTTGCAGAATCAAGCCGGACAGGGACAGAGACCCATTCTGGTTCTGCTCCGTTTCGGGGGAGTTCTGTTTGGGAGTGTCATCCGCTCAGCCTTTTGCCATCCTGCCGTGTTGCAGTGGCCTCTGGGACTTTCAGCCTTTTGTGCATGTTGATGGTTTGTAGCTGCTTTGTTTTGACCAATAGACAGACGTTCGGTGAATATGAACAGAACTTTACAAGACACAGTTTAAGATTTCAGCAAATTTATCAACTAAGTAATCCAAAGTGGACAGTATACTGAAAATCACAAAATCTTATAGTTCTAAGTGACTCATTCTATTTAAAATGTATTTCTTTAAGCTAAATGACTGATACAAATCTTACATTGGGCTAATCCAGTGATCTGTGTAAAACGCATGGGTTGAGATAAAGACTATTTAATAGGATAGAAGAGGAAAGGAATAATGACAATGATGATGATGTAATGCGAGCGGCGGAGGAACAAGCTGAGATGACTCAATATGAGTGATAAAGCATAGTTCGATTTATTAGCAATAACAGCACATATTTATACAGGTTACACTAATTATGCCTACTAGTCACTTACTAATTGGCTTAAGCTCTAATGATTACATTTGCATGGTCCTCCTACTTGCGGTTAGCTAGCTATGCAAGTTCCTCGTTCTTTCAGCTCTCACTTCTTCAAAGTTGTTTATGAAACTTGTCAAGGTCACAGTGCCCTTGCCATTTCTTTTAAGATCAGCAATTTCTGCTGGAGCCTAGTTATGCTAAGCTCCTGAGTCATGTCAAGCTACTAACTTATCTCTATCAAAACAAACTCTGCTCGTACAACTGTTCCATGGGTCCATGTCCATTACCTTTGAGCCATTTCCCGACAATGTAAGAATAAACAAAACAAGGGATGCACAACACAATCACTCACCACCTACTGACTGATGTCCAGCCCGTCCCTGAGCCGCGGTCCCTCCTTCAAACTCCCCCCCATTTCTATTCTGATCATGACATCAGATGGTAAGGAATAGCCCCTTGGCCACTTTGTTTCAGCTGTCCCGGCTGTGCCCCCTCCCAGCTGGCAGGGCACCAGAACATGAGAACTCCTTGACTGCTCAGCAACAACTCAAAACATCCAGGTATTTGCAACATTCTTCTCATTCTCAATCCAGCACACAGCACTAAACCAGCTACTTGGAACAAAATTTACTCTATCCCAAACAAAACCAGGACCTACCCCCACAGCCACCCCCAGACCAGCCCCCAGCGCCCCACAGGCCCCTCAGCAGCAGATTCAGGGGGTGCCGGGCTGTGGAGGCGGCTGCAGGCTGGGGGTGCTGTGGGTGCGCTGGTGAGCCAGCATGAGCCTCTCCTTCCAAAACCGCTTCTCGCAGACACCGCACTGGAAGGGCTTGGCCTCTGCCTGCCCCTCTGCTGGGGATGGACCCCCCATCTCCTGCTGGGCACCCTCTGGGACAACCCCTGGGTCCTGGTGAACCCCCAGGTGTCTCTTCAGGTGCTTCTTATACCTAAAGCTTTTGCCACATTCCGTGCAGGTGAAGGGCATCTCCCCAGTGTGGATGCGCTGGTGAGTGATGAGGTTCACCTTCTGCCTGAAGCTCTTGCCACAGTCATTGCAGGTGAAGGGCTTCTCGTTGGCATGGATGCGCTGGTGCGTGATGAGGTTGTTCTTCTCGCTATAGCTCTTGCCACAGTCAGTGCAGGTGAAGGGCTTCTCCCCGGTGTGGGTGCGCTGGTGGGTGATGAGGTTCCCCTTCTGCCTGAAGCTTTTGCCACATTCCGTGCAGGTGAAGGGCATCTCCCCAGTGTGGATGCGCTGGTGGGTGATGAGGTTCACCTTCTGCCTGAAGCTCTTGCCACAGTCAGTGCAGGTGTAGGGCTTTTCTCCAGTGTGGATGCGCTGGTGAAGCAGCATCTTGTCCCTGCAGACAAAACTCTTGCCACAGTCAGTGCAGGCAAAGGGCTTCTCGCCAGTGTGGATGCGCTGGTGGATGATGAGGCCCTTCTTCTGCCTGAAGCTCTGACCACAGTCCTTGCAGCTGAAGGGCTTCTCCCCGGTGTGGATGAGCTGGTGGCTGGCGAGGGTCCACTTCTCCCTAAAGCTCTTGCCACAGTCAGTGCAGGTGAAGGGCTTCTCCCCAGTATGGACGTGCTGGTGGATGATGAGGGTCCACTTCTCCCTAAAGCTCTTGCCACAGTCATTGCAGGTGAAGGGCTTCTCCCCTGTGTGGATGCGCTGGTGGGTAATGAGGGTCGACTTCTCTTTGAAGCTCTTGCCGCAGTCACCACAGGCAAAGGGCTTCTCATCACTGTGCACACGCTGGTGCCTCAGCAGGTTCTGCCTGTAGATGAAGCTCTTGCCACAGTCAGTGCAGTGGAAGGGACGCTCCCGCGTGTGCCTGCGCACATGGACATCCAGTGCAGACTGGCTCTGGAAGCTCTTGTTGCACTCGGGGCATGTCAGACGGCTCTTCTTTAATGGCTGGGGTTCTGGGAGGGAGGGAGGATGGGGGAGCCCCAACCGGACCCCCTGGCTCCCGCCTTGCTGTCCGCAGGCTGAGCCCCCCTGACACCTCACGTCAGGGTTTGGCATCCCCGGGAGCAGGGCGGTGGGTTCTGGCAGCCCCTCAGGAACCCGCTGGGTCTCCCTCTGCGTCCCAGGGCTGACGGCTGCTGGGGAGGAGAGACCACGGTCAGTGACAGGATGGTCAGGTGGGACCCCTCCCCATGGGGAGCAGCACGGGTACCCTGCCAGCCCCACACTCTTCCTGGTGGATGGGGAACCTGTAGTAAGAGGACAGTGCAACCTGAACCCCCCACCAGCCCCATGACCCCCCAAAGACCCACCTGGCACAGGGCTCTGCTGCCTCTGCTGCTTCCCAGGGGTGTCTGGCACACACGGTGTCTCTTCTCGCTCCATCTTGCAGATGATCTCTGGTTTGACGGTGGCCCAGCCTGTCCGGGGCACAGAGAGAAGCCCCCTCTCCCGCACTGCCGGGACAGCAGCACCGGCCCCCGCACCCACAGCCCCAGCATCCCCCCCACCCCGCTCCTCTCTCCTGTCCCTGCCAGGCTGCGGCTTCAGCCCCCACATCCCTGCACCTACAGCCTCCTCTCGCCTCGCCCCCGTCACCTCGGCCACTCTCCTGCACACAGGACACCTGGGAACAGCTAAAGGCTGCATCAGCGAGTTTTAGACAGGGCTTGAATAAGCATTTCTGTACAAAGAGGGTGCTCAAACCCTGGAACAGGCTGCTTGGAGAGGCAGCTGATGCCCCAAGCCTGTCCCTGTTTGAGAGACACTTGGACAACACCAGTAACAACACGCTGCAATTTGTGCTCAGCTCTGAAGTGGGCAGGTAGTTGGACTAGATGGATATTGAAGTTCCATTCCAACTGAAATAGGCTGTTCCCATCCCATCCCATCCCGTCCCATCCCATCCCATCCCATCCCATCCCATCCCATCCCATCCCATCCCATCCCATTCTCTCTCCCAGGAACACTCTCCACAGGAGGCTGCAATTGCAAGTGTTACGTCAGCGCTTGGGCAGCCCGTTCAAGGGCTCCAGCTCAGTTAAAGAGGTGAATTCCAGCATGATCCCAGCCCAACATCACCAGAGAGAGTCCTCACCCAGGGAGGCGACCATCTCATAGTTCTCCAGCATCACCTCCCGGTAGAGCTGCCGCTGACAGCCCGACAGCTTTGCCCACTCCTCGGGGGAGAAGTAGAGCGCCACGTCCTCAAACGTCACCGACATCTGCAGCAAGAAGCACACCCGGCTCAGCACACCCCACCGCATGCTTGCTAAACACCTCTGCTGAAAATCTGCCGCTGCCAAGTAGGGCCCCACTGGCACTGAGGGCTCTGGCAACCTGTAGGCAGCACTAGGAGAGTTCAGAGCATCCTGTGCAAGGGAAGGCTGGGGGCAGAGGGGCAGTGTTGGCACAGCCAGGTTGCACAGCAGAGCCACCGGGGCATGGGCAGCTCTCTCAGGAGGTCCCTGGCAGGGGGAACACCCCAGCAGCTGTGCCAGCAGAGGGGCAGGGCTGGCAGGCTTACAGGCAGGTTTCCCCTGCTCGTGACAGATCAGGGATCCACGTCAGAGCAGTGGGGACTGTGCCCTGTCCCACATCCATCCCACATGCCAGATCACCCACCAGGACCGGGCACAGCACCGTGACACAAGGGCTGGCCCGAGGCCTGGCAGCAGGCACGCTCCTGCCTGCCCCTGCCCGTGGTGCGGCTCAGCGGGCAGGAACGGGAGCACCCTGCACCGCACCGGGTCTCAAAACACTTCTCTCCCACAATGCCCCACACGAACCAGATCCACAGACCAGCAGGTCCCACGGGTGTTTTGCTGATAATGCTGCATCACCGCACCAATCACAGCAATCCCAGCCCGTGGTGTCCCCAGAGCCGGGGCCGTGCCTGACCCCCACCTTGCCGCAGCAGCCTGGAGCCCGGCGCGTCGCTGCTCTCGGCGCGGAGATGGAGGCCCGTGCAGGTATTGATCCGGGAAGAGGGAGGCGGGAGGCTCTGGATTCCACACGAGGTGCGTGTCCCGTCACCAGCCGCACCAGCACAGCCAGGACAGATGGTCCCTGCAAGCACCCGCCGCCCCTACCTGCGCCGGGGCCGCGCCGCCAGCCCCGCACGGACAAAGGCGGCGCCGGGAGCCGCCGGCAGCGTCAGCCCGGGAGGGCCGCCCGCCGCCGCTGCAGCACGGGACGTGTAGTCCTGCCGCTCCGCCCCGCTCGGCTCGGGGGGGCGGGCACCGGCAGCACCGCTGTGTCCTTGCGGCCCCTGGCCCTGCCCGCCACCCCTGGCCACTCGGGTCCCCTGCACATGGAGTCCTGGGCTCGGGGGCACCGACACACGGCGGGACACGCGGGGGCAGAGCAGGCGGGGGCAGGCGGGGTGCTGAGGTGTCACTGCTCTGTTGGGTCGGGATCCGCAGGGGATGTGTCACGAGGAGTGACTTAGGGCCCTGCTTTCGCTGAGCGCTCTTGAGATCACTGTCGTGGCTTAACCCGAGCTGGCAATACAACCGCATAACCGCTCACTCACTCCCTCCCCTTCCCCTCTAATAGGGGAGAACATAGAAAGGGAAGGGAGAAACCTGGATTGAGATAAGCACAGTTTTATAAAATAACAAAATACTAACACACTACTAGTAAATATATATAAAAAATAGAAATAAAATATACTCAATGCAATTCCTCATGAACACGCTGAGCAGCCAGTCCCAGGAAACAGCACCTGGTCTCAAAGCTGATCCCAGAGAGAGAAAAGAGATGAAAAAGGCAGAAAGGCTCAGAGGCTTCTGCAAAACAGCAAAAGGCCGGACTAAACGTCCTGCACCGAACTTCCCCACTGTCCCGTCCAACAGACAGGATGAGGGAGGAGTTAACTCTGCACACGATACGCACCCTGACTCAACAGGTGAGATCAGAGGTGAATTAACTCTGGGTGACTCTGTGCGGCAATAAAGTGAATGACAGACAGTCACTCCAGGGGTCCAATTCAATTATGAATTTACTAAAAACACGTGGCAGAATACAAATTACAGCGATTAGTGACTTGGCAAAAGTATGTTATAAAATCGCAAAACTTGTAAATACCTTGACAGCAAAAGCCCTTCTAAAAATGGTGGATTGACAACAATGGTAACTATAATGCAAAACTTAACAAGACGTTAGCAGCAGAACTTACAAAGATAGTGCTTTTATATGTTTAAGAAAAAGAACGAGAGAGAAGGAAAACTAAGATATCAGAGAGAGAAAGTGTCCTGGTTTTGTTAAAAACAAGACCCATTCTCTTTTAATGATTTTTCCTTTCAGCTAAGTGCCTTCTAAGTGCCTGCTTGTTTTTCTCAGACACTGTGCTTGGTGCTGGTATCGCCAAGGTCAAAGCAATAGAATGCTGAAGAAGCCTCATGTTCAGATTTATTGCTATGAGAGCCAAGAATTTCACACATCTGCTGCTGGAGTGACGCCAACTCCATATCGAGCATTCGAGAATGGTTTTGTGTATTTTGAATATATTTTATGTGTATTAGTAGCATTAGTAAAACCGTTTAAAACCTTCCAACTTGAAGTCTCTCTTCCTTCCACCTTATCTTATCATCTTTCTGATCTAAAGGAGAGAGGATGGAGGGAGGGTAAAGGGGGTACCAGAGAGCGTCTGCCATGGTTTATTGTTGCGTTGCCTTGAACCTTGACAGAGAGAGAGAGAGAGAAAGAGATCACCACTCCACAGTTACATTGGTCCCGTGACGACCTCTGGAGGCAGGGGAAGTGTTGAAGATTTACACGCCGCCAACTTATATTATGAGTGAAGTCATTTTACAACCCAGTTCATTTACATGTGAGATAGGAGACGGCGGTTCGTCTCCTCCCTCTGTTTGCTAGTTAGGAAGAGTCTTCTGGAAAAGAATCTGGGGTCTTCAAACTAGGGGGAAGTTCACAGTACTGACCAGCAGGGAGTTGTTTTGGTCCTCAGGGGCAGCTGTTAGTTCGTGGTTTCTTCTGGTAGCTGGTTGTCCAACCGATGGTTCATCTCTATCATCCCAATTAGGCCATGAGACCTTTCACAGCAACACTGTTATTTGTCTCTATCTTACAAGGTGTCTGCCTCCGTGGCCATAAAACCTTGGGAAAGTTAAGACGAGGTGTCATCTATCTTTTCCTCCCGAAGTAATAAAACCCAGATGTTTAAGGCACAACATAGCCCTTTGTTCTGTTAAGGATGGGGGGAGCACCTCAAGGTTGTCACACCCAGCTCTGACAAAAAGAGTGGAAAAACAAGAGTGAGAGAAAAGAGGGAAATCTGGAATGTCCCAACTCTCCTTAAATACAAAGCATGAGGCTAATGGGATTGGAATACTCCTATTGATCAGTCTGGATGTCAGTCAGGCTCTGCCCCATCCATGCCCCCCTCCCTCGATGCCTCACACCTGTGGGCTGAGCCCTCAGAATGTCCTTGGCTCTCAGACCACAGCAATTAAAACCATTAACTCTGTGCTGGGGTGTTTTCTGTTGTTCTCAAACTAAGTCCAAATAATGACTGTGCTAGCTATGAAAAAGAAAGGTTTCTAACCACATGAAGAAAATTAACCCATTTTCAGTTAGACCAGCACAATCACCTAACAGAGTTCGATGGCAAGGTTCACTCTAGTACTTCCTGCATGGGGGAAATATGTCAAGGAGAATCGGGTGAGAGTTGGTTTAGAGTGATTTATACAGGGACAGAAGATGTAAAAGGGTAGAGGGAGGCCCTCCCGCTGGGTCACCAGATTCAGAATGGAACCCCTTGCTCTCTAAACTCCTTCTCAGAGGAGTCCGGGTGCTGCTGGTTCCAAACATAGACCCAGACATGATCAACAGTTCATCTCCAACAGACATGGAGGTTATAGGGAAAACAGGGAAGGGATTATACAAGTTTATGGCCAAAGGATTATATTGATAGTCCATAGTGTCTTTGTGTTGGCCTTGAAGATAAGAATTTGAGTTATTCTCTTACTTTTCTCAAAAAGTTCTTTCACTGTGTTGCCCCATATGATGACATCATCCATGTACTGGAAGTTTTACGGAGCTTTACCTTGTTCCATCCATGGCAGATGGTAGGGCTGTGTTTCCACCCCTGGGGCAAGCAATTCCAAGTGTGCTGGATGCCCCTCCAGGTGAAAGCAAGCTGTGGCCTGCACTCCACTGCCAAAGGAATTGAGAAAAATGCATTGGCAATGGCAACTGTGGCATGCCACCTGGTTGCCTTTGACTTCAGTTCATATTGCAGCTCCAGCATGTCCTGCACGGCAGCAATTAGTGGCAACATGACTTCATTCAGGCTATGATACTCTACTGCTAGTCTCCACTCTCCACTGGACTTCTGCACTGGCCATATGGGACTGTTAAAGGAGAGTGAGCCTTACTGATCGCTCCTTGGCTCTCCAGTTGACAACTCAACTTATGGATGGGAATGACAGAGTCTCGATTGGTGCAATATTGCCACCACTGCACTGTTGTGGTAGCAATCTGCACATGCCGATCTTTGGCCCTCAGTGATCCTACCACAGAAGGGTTCTACGAGAGACCAGGCAAAGTGGACAGCTGTTTAATGTTCTCTGTCTCCACAGCTGCTATGCCAAAATACCACCGGTGCCCTTTTCTGTCCTTAGAATACCCTCTGCCGAGCTAGTCTATGCCAAGGATACACAGAGCATCTGGGGCAGTCGCAAAGGGGTGTCAGCCCCAACTCTGTGCTTGGGAAGATCGTGGGACAGATCCTCCTAGAAGCTATGCTGAGACACATGGAGGACAGGGAGGTGATTTGAAACAGGCAGCATGGCTTCACCAAGGGCAAGTCCTGCCTGAGCAACATAGTGGCCTGCTATGATGGAGTAACCACATCAATGGACAAAGGAAGGGCTATGGATGTCGTCTATCTGGAGTTCTGTAAGACCTTTGACATGGTCCCAACAACATCCTTCTCTCTAAATTGGAGAGGTATGGATTTGATGGATGGACTGCTTGGTGGATGAGGAACTAGCTGGATGGTCTCACCCAGAGAGCAGCGGTCAATGGCACCATGTATGGACAGACACCGGTGACAAGTGGTGTCCCTCAGTGGTTCATAATGGGACCAGTACTATTTAACATCTTCATCAATGGCATAAACAATGGGATCGAGTGCATCCTTGTCGCGGTTGAGACGGACAAACAACATAGACCAAGTTCTTCCAGGATTGAAGTTTTAGATGCCATTTATTGCCACAAGTGCATTTTTATACACTGTTACCAATTCATGTGTCTCTTCGCTATTGGTTACAAGTTACAGCAGTAACATCTCATTGGCTGTTTTTGCTATCATCAGTGTTACTCTTTTACTCCCTTCTCTCTCACGGGTACATCCTTACCCTCTCCGGATACTCCTTTACTCCCATCTTTCTCATGGGTGGGCCTTAAATAACTTCAAGGCTAATTTCTGTTCCCATGCTCTCCATCAGGGAATCCAAGGACCCACCGTAATCCCACACACACCCTCAGCAAGTTTGCGGATGACACCAAGCTGAGTGGTGCAGGTGACAAACCTGAGATCCCCTGAGGGATGGGATCCATCCAGAGGGACCTGGACAAGCTCGAGAAGTGGGTCCATGCAAACCTCATGAGGTTCAACAAGGCCAAGTGCAAGGTCCTGCACCTGGGTTCACAGTATCACAGTATGTTTGGGATTGGAAGGGACCTCAGAAGGTCATCTAGTCCAAACCCCCTGCTGGAGCAGGAACGCCCAGGTGAGGTTGCACAGGAAGGTGTCCAGGCGGGTTTTGAATGTCTGCAGGGAAGGAGACTCCACAACCCCTGAGGGTTGAGGCTGAGAGAGTTGGGGTGTTCAGCTGGAGAACAGAAGCTCCAGGGAGACCTTAGTGTGGCCTTTCCAGACTTCAAAGGGGGCGATAAGATAAATGGGGACAGACTTTTGAGCAGGGCCTGTTGTGACAGAACAAGGGGGGATGGTGTTAAAGGAGGGAGATTCAGATTCAGACATGAGGAAGAGTGTTCCTGCTCCAGCAGGGGGATTGGACTGGATGATCTTTTGAGGTCCCTTCCAATCCCTGACATTCTGTGATTTCTATTTGGTGCTCCTCTAAGCAGTTCTAGTTAGAATAAGCCTGTCAGGAACTTATCACCTGCCTACATTAATTTTTGGGGCGCCTCCATGACAAATGCTCACCCCTAGTAGCTGAGATACTGGTCTGTGCAGGTAGGGAGGGGAACTTATCTTTGAATTGCTGGAATCTCAGGACAGTTTCTTGGCTGACCTGTCTGGCAGTTTCTCCACAGTGGAGACACAGGCCTGTAGGGTGTTAGGCAGCCTGCCTCTTCTCACCAGAGTTGGCCAGCCAATTCACCCACTGTTTGTCCCTCACCTGCTATCCAGGATATTACTGCCAATGGGCTGACATACGACAATGGTGTGCTCCGTAGAAACTTCTGCCACAGGGGTTGTGTGCATTGGACTTCGTCTGGATCTGTGGGTAAATGGATACTTCTGGATATTTCTCCATGGTGGTCCACTTGCCTGGGTGAGAAATAACATCTCCCTTGAAGGGACCGATGTCCCACACACCTGACAGAAGTCACCTCCAGAGCCTGAGCATTTGTGTCTTTTTCCCAGTCGCCTTGTCAATGCCCCGTCCCTAGACGGGGATCCCAGCTGCTCCGCTTCCCTACCCTCTAATTCCAGGGTACTGGCCCCATTGTCATAGACTCATAGAATGTCCTGGGTTGGAAGGGACCCACAAGGACCATCAAGTACAACTTCTGTCCCTGCCCAGGACAACCACAAAATTCACACCTTGTGTCTGAGAGCACTGTCCAAACATGAGTTTATGGCCAAACATTATATCTGCACACCCAATTCTTTATACGACTTGGTGTGCTGGCTTGACTGAAACTGAGTTAATGTTCTTCATGCTGTTAGAAACCTTTCTTTTACATAGCTAGCAGGCTTATTGATTGAATTTAGTTTGAAGAAGAAGATGATAGAACTGGAGGACAGAGTTAATGTTCTTAATTGCTGTTGTCTGATAGCCAAGGACTCTGAGCTCTGTTCCTACAGGTGTGAGGCAGCTGGGAAGGGGGGCATAGATGGGACAGAACTTGACTGACACCCAGACTGATCAATAAGAAAATTCCATGCCATGAGCGTCATGCTTCATATTAAAGGAGAGTCAGGATCTGACGGCTGGCAGCGCAGTTACGATGTATTTGGGGCAGAATCGGGCCAGACAGGGATGGAGACCCATTCTGGTTCTGCTCCGTTTTGGGGAGTTCTGTTTGGGAGTGTCATCAGTTCAGCCTTTTGTCATCCTGCCGTGTTGCAGTGGCCTCTGGGCCTTTCTGTTTTTTTGCAAGTCCATGGTTTATAACTGTTTTGTTCTGCTCAAGTAGACACAAGTTTGGTGAATGTGAGGAGAACTTTACAACGCAGTTTAAGATTTCAGCATATTTTGCCACTGAGTAATGCAAAGCTGACAGTATACTAAAAATCACAAAATCTTATAATTCTAAGTGATATATTCTATTTAAAATGTAATTATTTAAGGTAAATATCTAGATTAAAAACTTAAATTAGGCTGATCCAGTGATTTGTGTAAAACTCGTGGGTTGAGATGAAGGCAGTTTAGTAGAAGGGGAAAGAATAATGGCAATGATGATAATTATGTCAGAATATACAAAATAAGGGATGCACAACACAATCGCTCACCACCCACTGACCAATGCCCCGTCCTGCTCAGCAAGAACAAAAACATCCCCATATTAGCAACATTCTTCTCATTCTCAATCCAGCACACAGGACTATACCAGCTACTTGGAACAAAATTTACTCTATCCCAAGCAAAACCAGGAACTACCCCCACAGCCACCCCCACACCAGCCCCAGCGCCCCACAGGCCCCTCAGCAGCAGATTCAGGGGGTGCCGGGCTGCGGAGGCGGCTGCAGGCTGGGGGTGCCGTGGGTGCGCTGGTGAGCCAGCATGAGCCTCTCCTTCCAAAACCGCTTCTCGCAGACACCGCACTGGAAGGGCTTGGCCTCTGCCTGCCCCCTCACTGCAGACAGACACCCCGTCTCCCACTGGACTCAACCCCCAGGCTCTGGTGCACCTGCTGGTGTCTCTTCAGGGTCTTGTTCTGCCTGAAGCTCTGGCCACAGTCAGTGCAGGTGAAGGGCTTCTCCCCAGTGTGGATGTGCTGGTGACACAGCAGGTGCTGCTTCTTGACAAAGCTCTTGCCACAGTTGGTGCAGGTGAAGGGCTTCTCCCCGGTGTGGATGCGCTGGTGACTCAGCAGATTTTGCCTGTTGACAAAGCTCTTTCTGCAGTCGGAGCAGGTAAAGGGCTTCTTCCCAATGTGGACGTGTTGATGGATGATGAGGCTCTTCTTCTGCCTGAAGGTCTTGCTGCAGTTGGAGCAGGCAAAAGGCTTCTCCCCAGTGTGGATGCGCTGGTGAGTGATGAGGTTCCAGTTGTCCCTGAAGCTCTGGCCACAGTCGGTGCAGGTAAAGGGCTTCTCCCCAGTGTGGATACGCTGGTGAACGATAAGGCTCCTCTTCTCTCTGAAGCTCTGGCCACAGTTGGTGCAGGCAAAGGGCTTCTCCCCGGTGTGGATGCGCTGGTGCCTTAGCAGGCTCAGCCTTATGACAAAGCTCTTGCCACAGTCGGAGCAGGTGAAGGGCTTCTCTCCAGTGTGGATGCGCTGGTGGTAGATTAATTTCGCCTTCTCACTGAAGCTCTTGCCACAGATGATGCAGGTGAAGGGCTTCTCCCTAGTGTGGATGCGCTGGTGGATGATGAGGGTCCACTTCTTCCTGAAGGTCTTGCTACAGTCAACACAACTGAAGGGTTTGTCTCTGGTGTGGATGCTCTCATGGATGATGAGGTTCTTCTTCATTAGAGACGGACTGCCCCACTCCTGTTGGACAACCTCTGACACAACCCCCAGGCCCTGGTGCACCTGCTGGTGTCTACTCAGGTACTTCTTCAGACTGAAGCTCTTGCCACAGTCAGTGCATGTGAAGGGCTTCTCCCCAGTGTGGATGTGCTGGTGACTCAGCAGATATTGTCTGTTGACAAAGCTCTTTTTGCAGTCGGAGCAGGTAAAGGGCTTCTCTCCAGTGTGGATGTGTTGATGGATGATGAGGCTCTTCTTCTGCCTGAAGCTCTTGCTGCAGTTGGAGCAGGAAAAAGGCTTCTCCCCAGTGTGGATGCGCTGGTGAGTGACGAGGTTGTTCTTGTCCCTGAAGCTCTGGCCACAATCGGTGCAGGTGAAGGGCTTCTCCCCGGTATGGATGCGCTGGTGACTCATCAGATTCTGCTTGTAGATGTAGCTCTTGCCACAGTCAGTGCAGTGGAAGGGACGCTCACGTATGTGGCTCCGCACATGGACATCCAGTGCTGTCTGGTTCTTGAATCTCTTGTCATACCCAGGGCACCCGGGAGGGCTCTTCTGTAATGGCTGGGGTTCTGGAAGGGGAGGGAGGTGCAGGTGCCCCAACTGGGCTCCCTGGCTCCTGCCTGGCTGGCTGCAAGCCGAGCCCCCTGGAGACTTCCTGCCCGAGTTCGCCATCCCTGGGAGCGGGGCATTCCCAGTCCCAGCACGTTGGTCCCGTGTGGTCCTATGTGTGCCCCGGCAGGTGAAGGTGATTGCTTGTAGCCAGGCAAGTCCCCTATTGCCTGGAGCTGGGCAGGTTTCCTGGGGATCGTAGCTAGGCAGGTTTTCCAGGGGTGACATCACTGCTCAGAGACAGGAGCAAATGGAATTTAAGACTTCTATTTTAAAATATGGTCCCTGAAAATTATTCACCATCCAGTCTGCCACTTAAAAACACACCAGGTCTCCAGCACCCTCCCGACAGCATCTTGGGGACCCACTCAGCCTACATCTGCATGCTGGTGCTGAGGGCTGCTGGGGAGGAGAGACCAGGGTCACTGCCAGGGACAGGATGGGCACATGGGACCCCTCCCCATGGGGAGCAGAACTGACACTCTGCCAGCCTCACACCCTTCCAGCACATGGATCACCTGGACTAAGGGGATGGTGCCCGTTGAGCCCCCCAACTTCCCTTAGCAGAACCCGGGCACTCACCTGGCACAGGGCTCTGGTGCCTCTGCTGCTCCCCAGGGGGATGTGACACAAACGGTGTCTCTTCTCGCTCTATCTTGCAGATGATCTCTGGTTTGACGGTGGCGCAGCCTGTCCGGGGCACAGAGAGAAGCCCCCTCTCCCGCACTGCCGGGACAGCAGCACCGGCCCCCGCACCCACAGCCCCAGCATCCCCCCTACCCCTCTCCTCTATCCTGTCCCTGCCAGGCTGCGGCTTCAGCCCCCACATCCCTGCACCTACAGCCTCCTCTCGCCTCGCCCCCGTCACCTCGGCCACTCTCCTGCACACAGGACACCTGGGAACAGCTCAAAGCTGCGCCTGGGAGGTTTAGACTGGATGTGAGGAAGCATTTCTGTACTGAGAGGGTGGTCAAACCCTGGAACAAGTTGTCAGGAGAGGCAGTCGATGCCCCAAGCCTGTCCCTGTTTGACAGATGTTTGCACAAGGTCCTTAACAACACGCTGCAGTTTGTGATCAGCCCTAAAGTGGTCACACAGTTGAACTAGATATCCAGAGTTGGTGCCTTCCCACTAAAAAAGCTTATTCCATCCCATCCCTTTTCATAGCATTCTCTCTCCCAGGACCGCTCTCCACAGGAGACCCTTGGGGTGGTAAAACCAGCAGTCACAACCGTTCGGGCATCAACAGTGACAGCTGGATTTTCCTGTTCAAGGGTTCCAGCTCAGTTAAAGAGATGAATTCTGGCTTGACCCCAGCCCAGCGTCACCAGAGAGAGTCCTCACCCAGCGAGGTGACCATCTCATAGTTCTCCAGCATCACCTCCCGGTAGAGCTGCTGCTGACAACCCGACAGCTTTGCCCACTCCTCGGGGGAGAAGTAGAGCGCCACATCCTCAAACGTCACCGACATCTGCAGCAAGAAGCACACTCGGCTCAGCACACCCCACCGCATGGTTGCTAAACACCTCTGCTGAAATCCTGGTGCTGCCAAGCAGGGCCCCGCTGGCACCGGGGACTCTGGCATCCCAAGGGTAGCGCTGGGAGAGCTCAGAGCATTCCATGAAAGGGAAGGGTGAGGGAAGAGGGGCAGTCTTGGCACAGCCGTGTTACACAGCAGGGTCATCAGGGTACAGGGGGTTCACTCAGCAGGTCTCTAGGAACACCCCACCAGCTGGCAGGCTTAGAGGCAGGTTTCCCCTGCTCGTGCCAAATTAAGGACCCACGCCAGAGAAGCCGGGACTGCATCCTGTCCCTCACCCATGCCCCAAGCCAGATCACTCACCAGGACCAGGCATAGAACCATGATATGAGGCATGGCCCGAGGCACGCACACCCCGTGGTACAGCTCAGCAGCAGTCTCAAAGCCCTTCTCTCCCGCAATGCCCCACACCAACCAGACCTGTAACTTAGCCAGTCCCATGGGTATTTTTACGGTGCTGCACCACAGCACCAACCATGGCAATCCCAGCCCGCGGTGTCCCCAGAGCCGGGGCCGTGCCTGACCCCCACCTTGCCGCAGCAGCCTGGAGCCCGGCGCGGCGCTGCTCTCGGCGCGGAGATGGAGGCCCGTGCAGGTATTGATCCGGGAAGAGGGAGGCGGGAGGCTCCGGATTCCACACGAGGTGCGTGTCCCGTCACCAGCCGCACCAGCACAGCCAGGACAGATGGTCCCTGCAAGCACAACATTTCCATGAAGAAATCAGGGGCACAAGTTCACTCACCTGCCCACAGCTCCTTCCCTGCACCCCGAGCCTTCACAGCTACCGGGAAAAAGACCAACCCAGAGAGCACCGCCCACCAACCCGGCCAGCTCGGGGTAATGGTGAGAAGGAGCCGTTAAAGGAGGAGTTTTGGAAGCTCCCGAGTACCCAAATCTTGCTCCGGTGCCCCACAAGGGCAGCAGGAAGATGTGCGGGGTGTCCCGGGGGTCTGAGCACCCGGCCCGGCCCCAGCCCAGCCCTTCCCAGCGCCGGGGCCGCCAGGGCCGGATCCAGGGGGGCCCGGGCGGCTGGGACACGGAGCAGCGTGTCCGCGTTGCACGGGGGCCACGGGGCGAGCCGGGGAAAGGCCGGAGCGCCGGGGGGAGCCGGGCCCTAAGGGGAGTGCGGGGGGGTCCGGCAGGGCTGGGGGGCGGCCGGCGGAGGGGAGAGCACGGGAGAGGCCGTCGGGGCCGAGTCCCCTCCGGCGGGACCCCGCGGGCCAGCAGCGCCCATCCCCGTGCCGCGGGCCCGCCGCCCGCCGCCCCTACCTGCGCCGGGGCCGCGCCGCCAGCCCCGCACGGACAAAGGCGGCGCCGGGAGCCGCCGGCAGCGTCAGCCCGGGAGGGCCGCCCGCCGCCGCTGCAGCACGGGACGTGTAGTCCTGCCGCTCCGCCCCGCTCGGCTCGGGGGGGCGGGCACCGGCAGCACCGCTGTGTCCTTGCGGCCCCTGGCCCTGCCCGCCACCCCTGGCCACTCGGGTCCCCTGCACATGGAGTCCTGGGCTTGGGGGCACCGAGACACGGCGGGACACGCGGGGGGTGTAGTTGGGGTGCTGAGTTGTCACTGGAGTGCTCTTTCGGGTCCTCAGTACACCTCAGGTATGGGGAGGTGTCTGTGCTCTGGGAACAAATGGGGTCTACAGGATTGATTGGGTACCGGTCTTTCAAACAGGGCAGCAGAAGTGCCCCATGAACAGCCTTGTCCTTGGTGTTATAAATGGAGACGAGTCTTTGAGCCAATTAATTAATTTTATTAAGCAAGCCAATTTAAAGCAAGCGGTAATTAGGCAAAACAGCGCTGGGTGACCGGGGGAACTCACTTCCGCCAACGGGCACACACTCAACTTTTCGTATGTGCTTATATATGTTATACGCGCGTTCACGTGCTGGGACACCCTGACGAGTTAGCTCCTGGTTGGCTAGTCGACAGTGTCCACGCGCGTCTACCAGCTCCGGATTGGTGGAAGATGTTGCTGGGTGTCGCTGGGTGTTTCTGCCTCTGGAGTTCTGCTATCTGTTACACCATCTGGGAGCTCTGTTATCTGTTGCACCGTCCGGCCACTCTGTTATTGGTTGCACCATCCGGCCATTGGCTTGGTTGGGGCTCGGCATCCGGCCGTTGGCTTGGTTGGGGCCCGGCATCCGGCCATTGGCTTAACTACTATTACAAGGTTTTATAAAATATAATTAAACTTGCACAAGCGCAATTACTTCTTACAACGATATGCATGATATGATTGAACCCTACTCGACTTGTTCAACAACCTTGACCATTATCTATTACAACCCTGCGCGTGTCCCGCCGTGTCTCGGTGCCCCCAAGCCCAGGACTCCATGTGCAGGGGACCCGAGTGGCCAGGGGTGGCGGGCAGGGCCAGGGGCCGCAAGGACACAGCGGTGCTGCCGGTGCCCGCCCCCCCGAGCCGAGCGGGGCGGAGCGGCAGGACTACACGTCCCGTGCTGCAGCGGCGGCGGGCGGCCCTCCCGGGCTGACGCTGCCGGCGGCTCCCGGCGCCGCCTTTGTCCGTGCGGGGCTGGCGGCGCGGCCCCGGCGCAGGTAGGGGCGGCGGGCGGCGGGCCCGCGGCACGGGGATGGGCGCTGCTGGCCCGCGGGGTCCCGCCGGAGGGGACTCGGCCCCGACGGCCTCTCCCGTGCTCTCCCCTCCGCCGGCCGCCCCCCAGCCCTGCCGGACCCCCCCGCACTCCCCTTAGGGCCCGGCTCCCCCCGGCGCTCCGGCCTTTCCCCGGCTCGCCCCGTGGCCCCCGTGCAACGCGGACACGCTGCTCCGTGTCCCAGCCGCCCGGGCCCCCCTGGATCCGGCCCTGGCGGCCCCGGCGCTGGGAAGGGCTGGGCTGGGGCCGGGCCGGGTGCTCAGACCCCCGGGACACCCCGCACATCTTCCTGCTGCCCTTGTGGGGCACCGGAGCAAGATTTGGGTACTCGGGAGCTTCCAAAAACCCCTTTTCCTCGTGGCTCTTTCTTGCCTTTAGTGCAAGATGGCCGGGTCGGTGAGCAAAAGTCTTTGTTAGGTCAGTCTTTTTCGCAGTAGCTGTGAAGGCTCGGGGTGCAGGGAAGGCAGCTGTGAGCAGGTGAGTGAACTTGTGCCCCTGATTTCTTCATGAAAATGTTGTGCTTGCAGGGACCATCTGTCCTGGCTGTGCTGGTGCAGCTGGTGACGGGACAGGCACCTCGTGTGGAATCCGGAGCATCCCGCCTCCCTCTTCCCGGATCAATACCTGCACGGGCCTCCATCTCCGCGCCGAGAGCAGCGACGCGCCGGGCTCCAGGCTGCTGCGGCAAGGTGGGGGTCAGGCACGGCCCCGGCTCTGGGGACACCGAAGGCTGGGATTGCTGTGGTTGGGCTCCATGGTGTAGCAGTTGCAAAACAGCTCACAGGACCAGCTTGTTTGGGAGTCTGGTTGGTGTGGAGTGCTGCTGGAGAGAAGTGTTTTGAGACCCAGTGTGGTGCAGGGTGCTCCCGTTCCTGCCCGCTGAGCCGCACCACGGGCAGGGGCAGGCAGGAGCGTGCCTGCTGCCAGGCCTCGGGCCAGCCCTTGTGTCAGGGTGCTATGCCCAGTCCTGGTGGATGACCTGGCATGTGGGATGGATGGGAGACAGGGCACAGTCCCCACTGCTCTGACGTGGATCCCTGATCTGTCACGAGCAGGGGAAACCTGCCTGTAAGCCTGCCAGCCCTGCCCCTCTGCTGGCACAGCTGCTGGGGTGTTCCCCCTGCCAGGGACCTCCTGAGAGAGCTGCCCATGCCCCGGTGGCTCTGCTGTGCAACCTGGCTGTGCCAACACTGCCCCTCTGCCCTCACCCTTCCCTTGCACAGGATGCTCTGAACTCTCCTAGCGCTGCCTACAGGTTGCCAGAGCCCCCAGCGCCAGCGGGGCCCTGCTCAGTCGCAGGATTGTGGCAGAGGTGTTTAGCAACCATGTAGTGGGGTGTGCTGAGCCGGGTGTGCTTCTTGCTGCAGATGTCGGTGACGTTTGAGGACGTGGCGCTCTACTTCTCCCCCGAGGAGTGGGCAAAGCTGTCGGGCTGTCAGTGGCAGCTCTACCGGGAGGTGATGCTGGAGAACTATGAGATGGTCGCCTCGCTGGGTGAGGACTCTCTCTGGTGATGTTGGGCTGGGATCATGCTGTAATTCACCTCTTTAACTGAGCTGGAGGCCTTGAACGGGCTGCCCAAGCGCTGACGTAACACTTGCAATTGCAGCCTCCTGTGGAGAGTGTTCCTGGGAGAGAAAATGAGATGGGATGGGATGGGATGGGATGGCACAGCCTCTTTCAGTTGGAATGGAACTTCAATATCCATCTAGTCCAACTACCTGCCCACTTCAGAGCTGAGCACAAATTGCAGCGTGTTGTTACGGGTGCTGTCCAAGTGTCTCTCAAACAGGGACAGGCTTGGGGCATCAGCTGCCTCTCCAGGCAGCCTGTTCCAGGGTTTGAGCACCCTCTTTGTACAGAAATGCTTATTCAAGCCCTGTCTAAAACTCGCTGATGCAGCCTTTAGCTGTTCCCAGGTGTCCTGTGTGCAGGAGAGTGGCCGAGGTGACGGGGGCGAGGCGAGAGGAGGCTGTAGGTGCAGGGATGTGGGGGCTGAAGCCGCAGCCTGGCAGGGACAGGATAGAGGAGCGGGGTGGGGGGGATGCTGGGGCTGTGGGTGCGGGGGCCGGTGCTGCTGTCTCGGCAGTGCGGGAGAGGGGGCTTCTCTCTGTGCCCCGGACAGGCTGGGCCAACGTCAAACCAGAGATCATCTGCAAGATAGAGCAAGAAGAGACACCATGTGTGCCGGACGACCCTGGGAAGCAGCAGAGGCAGCAGAGCTCTTTGCCAGGTGGGTCTTTGGGGGGTCATGGGGCTGGCGGGGGCTTCAGGTTGCACTGTCCTCTTACTGCAGGTTCCCCATCCACCAGGAAGAGTGTGGGGCTGGCAGGGTACCTGTGCTGCTCCCCATGGGGAGGGGTCCCACCTGACCATCCTGTCACTGACCGTGGTCTCTCCTCCCCAGCAGCCGTCAGCCCTGGGACGCAGAGGGAGACCCAGCGGGTTCCTGAGGGGCTGCCAGAACCCACCGCCCTGCTCCCGGGGATGCCGAACCCTGACGTGAGGTGTCAGGGGGGCTCAGCCTGCGGACAGCCAGGCGGGAGCCAGGGGGTCCGGTTGGGGCTCCCCCATCCCTCCTCCCTCCCAGAACCCCAGCCATTGGAGAAGAGCCGTCTGACATGCCCCAAGTGCAACAAGAGCTTCCAGAGCCAGTCTGCACTGGATGTCCATGTGCGGAGCCGCATGTGTGAGCGTCCCTTCCACTGCACTGTCTGTAGCAAGAGCTTCATCTACAAGCAGAACCTGCTGAAGCATCAGCACGTGCACAGCAATGAGAAGCCCTTTGCCTGTGGTGACTGCGGCAAGAGCTTCAAAGAGAAGTCGACCCTCATCACCCACCAGCGCATCCACACTGGAGAGAAGCCCTTCACCTGCAATGACTGTGGCAAGAGCTTTAGGGAAAAGGGTACCCTCGTCATCCACCAGCACGTCCATACTGGGGAGAAGCCCTTCACCTGCACCGACTGTGGCAAGAGCTTTAGGGAGAAGTGGACCCTCGCCGGCCACCAGCTCATCCACACCGGGGAGAAGCCCTTCAGCTGCAAGGACTGTGGTCTGAGCTTCAGGCAGAAGAAGGGCCTCATCAGCCACCAGCACATCCACACTGGGGAGAAGCCCTTTGCCTGCACTGACTGCGGCAAGAGTTTTGTCTGCAGGGACAAGATGCTGCTCCATCAGCGCATCCACACTGGCGAGAAGCCCTTCACCTGCACAGACTGCGGCAAGAGTTTTGTCTGCAGGGACGATGCTGCTTCACCAGCGCATCCACACTGGAGAAAAGCCCTACACCTGCACTGACTGTGGCAAGAGCTTCAGGCAGAAGGTGAACCTCATCACCCACCAGCGCATCCACACTGGGGAGATGCCCTTCACCTGCACGGAATGTGGCAAGAGCTTCAGGCAGAAGTGGACCCTCATCACTCACCAGCGCACCCACACCGGGGAGAAGCCCTTCACCTGCACCGACTGTGGCAAGAGCTTCAGGCAGAAGGTGAACCTCATCAGCCACCAGCGCATCCACACGAGGGAGAAGCCCTTCACCTGCAATGACTGTGGCAAGAGCTTCAGGGACAAGCAGAGCCTCAAGAGACACCAGTCTGTGCACAAGGGCCCAGGGGTTGTGCCAGAGAGTGTCCAGCAGAAGAGGGAGGGTCCTTCCCCAGCAGGGGGGCCGGCAGAGGCCAAGCCCTTCCAGTGCGGTGTCTGCGAGAAGCGGTTTTGGAAGGAGAGGCTCATGCTGGCTCACCAGCGCACCCACGGCACCCCCAGCCTGCAGCCGCCTCCGCAGCCCGGCACCCCCTGAATCTGCTGCTGAGCGGCCCGTGGGGTCTGGGGGCTGGTGTGGGGGTGGCTGTGGGGGTAGTTCCTGGTTTTGCTTGGGATAGAGTAAATTTTGTTCCAAGTAGCTGGTTTAGTGCTGTGTGCTGGATTGAGAATGAGAAGAATGTTGCAAATACCTGGGTGTTTTGAGTTGTTGCTGAGCAGTCAAGGATTTTTCATGTTCTGGTGCCCTGCCAGCTGGGAGGGGGCACAGCCGGGACAGCTGAAACAAAGTGGCCAAGGGGCTGTTCCTCACCATCTGATGTCATGATCAGAATAGAAACGGGGGGGAGATTGAAGGGGGGACCGCGGCTCAGGGACGGGCTGGACATCAGTCAGTAGATGGTGAGTGACTCTGTTGTGCATCTCTTGTTTTGTTTATTCTTACATCCTCAAATTGTCATTATTTCTTTCCTCTTCTATCCTATTAAATAGTCTTTATCTCAACCTATGAGTTTTACACAGATCACTGGATTAGCCCAATGTAAGATTTGTATCAGTCATTTAGCTTAAAGAAATACATTTTAAATAGAATGAGTCACTTAGAACTATAAGATTTTGTGATTTTCAGTATACTGTCCACTTTGGATTACTTAGTAGATAAATTTCCTGAAATCTTAAACTGTGTCTTGTAAAGTTCTGTTCATATTCACCGAATGTCTGTCTATTGGTCAAAACAAAGCAGCTACAAACCATCAACATGCACAAAAGACTGAAAGTCCCAGAGGCCACTGCAACACGGCAGGATGGCAAAAGGCTCAACTGATGACACTCCCAAACAGAACTCCCCGAAACGGAGCAGAACCAGAATGGGTCTCCATCCCTGTCTGGCCCGATTCTTCCCCAAATACATTGTGACTGCGCTGCCAGCCGTGAGATTGCAACTTTCCTTCAATCTGAAGCATGACGCTCATGGCATGGAATTTTCCTATTGATCAGTCTGGGTGTCAGTCAAGGTCTGTCCCATCTATGTCCCCCTTCCCAGCTGCCTCACACCTGTGGGCACAGAACTCAGAGTCCTTGGCTCTCAGACAGCAGCAATTAAGAACATTAACTCAGTCCACAGTTGCTGTCTTCTCGTTCTCAAGCCAAATGCAAGTAATGACCGTGCTAGCTCCCATGTGCAGCCCTGGGAGAAGATCACTGGGCTGCCTGCGCTGGCCTAGATGTCAAGGGTTCAAGCAGGCACAGCCTCGTGCTCTTTCTCACAGCAAAGCAGGAATCTCAGGCACACTGATAAGGTGCCTTAGGGTGTCTCACAGACCTATGTTATCTAACAGAGAGGTTCTACTTGTCAAGTGTACAAGGTCAGTAAAACAATTAGTGTGATGAATGTGCTTTTTCTACACCACAGCTGCAGCCGCTTGAGCGTATTTACAATTAACCAACCTCCTTGCCGATCTGCTATTCCCGCATACAGTGTGCACATATAATCTTTGGCCATAAACTCATGTAATCCTGTTACGGTCTGATCGGGAAAGTCCTGAGCTGTAAGAATTTGTTAATTATACCCAGAGTGAGATTAAGACACAAATGAGGTCAAATGCCACTTAATTAAGGAACTTTATAAAAGTGAAGGGCTTCACGTCGGTGCTGCTCTCTTTTCAAAGAATCATGTCACAATATCACAGTATCACAGTATGTTTGGGATTGGAAGGGACCTCAAAAGATCATCCAGTCCAATCCCCCTGCTGGAGCAGGAACGCCCAGGTGAGGTCGCACAGGAACATGTGCAGGTGAGTTTTGAATGTCTGCAGAGAAGGAGACTCCACAAGCCCCCTGGGCAGCCTGTTCCAGTGTCTGTCACGCTCACTGAGAAGAAGTTTTTTCTCAAATTTAAGTGGAACCTCTTGTGTTCCAGCTTGATCCCATTACCCCTTGTCCTATCATTGTTTGCCACCGAGAAGAGCCTGGCTCCATCCTCGTGGCACTCACCCTTTATATATTTATAAACATTAATAAGGTCACCCCTCAGTCTCCTCTTCTCCAAACTAAAGAGACCCAGCTCCCTCAGCCTTTCCTCATAAGGGAGGTGCTCCACTCCCTTAATCATCTTTGTTGCCCTATGCTGGACCCTCTCCAGCAGTTTCCCGTCCTTCTTGAACTGAGGGGTCACCATTTGCGGGAGAAGAATGAACTCCAACAACCCTATGAGAGTTACAAACTGAAGCCATTTAAGGAGAAGTGGGAAGTCATGGGGAAATCACAAAAACTACAATCACTCCACAAAAGCTACAGATAAGAACAGAAATTGCTACATTGAATGATGTGCAAAAATTAGTAGGAGACCTGAATTGGGTATGCAATATTTGTGGTATCATTAACGAAGACCTGAGTCCCTTAGTTGAACTGCTAAGAGGTGATGGAGATCTAAATTCTCCTAGACATCTTACAGCAGAAGCACAGCATGCACTAGACCACATATCATCAAAAGTTTCACAAGCCTATGGAGACAGGAGAACTGTAGATGAAGCAATTATTAATCATCATCCGTATCCATGTGCTATTATAATGCAATGGTTAAATGAGACAGAGCCTTTAAAAATTTTAGAATGGGTCTTTTTACCTTTTCAGACAAAAAAGACAATTGATACCAGAATTGAGAGCTTTGCCACACTAATAATGAAAGGCAGAGAAAGAATAATCGGCATTGCAAGGATAGAACCAGCTACGATACTACTGCCTTTACAACAGAATTATGTTGAATGATCTTTACAGCACTCGACACCGTTACAGGCAGCCCTAGAAGGATACAGAGGTATTATAAAAATACATTACCCTTCACATAAGATGTTTACATTTTTAACCAATGTAGGAGGAAGCTGGGAGGAGTGGTGACACTGGAAGCTGTGCTGCCATCCAGAGACCTGGACAGGCTGGAGAGCTGGGCGGGGAGAAATTTAATGAAATAGAACAAGGGCAAGCGTAGAGTCTTGAATCTGGGCAGGAACAACCCCAGGTTCCAGTGCAAGCTGGGGAATGAGCTGTTGGAGAGCAGTGTAGGGGAAAGGGACCTGGGGGTCCTGGGGACAGCAGGGTGAGCATGAGCCAGCACTGGGCCCTTGTGGCCAGGAAGCCAATGGTACCTGGGGTGGGTGAGAAGGGGGTGGTCAGTAGGTCAGAGAGGTTCTCCTGTCCCTCTGCTCTGCCCTGGGGAGACCACACCTGGAATCTTGTGTCCAGTTGTGGCCCCTCAGTTCCAGCAGGACAGGGAACTGCTGCAGAGAGTCCAGCGCAGCCACCAAGATGCTGCAGGGAGTGGAGCATCTCCCGTGTGAGGAAAGGCTGAGGGAGCTGGGGCTCTGGAGCTGGACAAGAGGACACTGAGGGGGGACTCATTCATGGGGATCAATATGGAAAGGGGCAGTGTCAGGAGGATGGAGCCAGGCTCTTCTGATGACAACCAGTGACAGGACAAGGGGCAATGGGTGCAAACTGGAACACAAAAGGTTCCACTTAAATTTGAGAAGTAACTTGTTCTTGGTGAGGGTGGCAGAGCCTGGCCCAGGCTGCCCAGGGAGGTTGTGGAGTCTCCTTCTGTGCAGACATTCCAACCCGCCTGGACACCTTCCTGTGTAACCTCATCTGGGTGTTCCTGCTCCATGGGGGGGTTGCACTGGATGAGCTTTCCAGGGCCCTTCAACCCCTGACATTCTGGGATTCTGGGATTCTGTGAGGAGTAGAAAGGACTCACAGTGTTCACTAATGGAGGAAGTAAATCTGGAAAAGCTGCAGTAGTCTGGTGAGAAGGTGGTGAACTCAGTGGTGTTCACATATAGTACAAGCTAAAGGGTCAGCACAGTGAGTTGGACTACAAGCTATTACAGAAGCCTTTAAGCTTTGGAAAGACAAACCGCTGAACATAATCTCTGATTCATTATCTGTTGTAGGAGTAGTCCAGAGAATGGAAAGAGCTATCCTAAAACACTGCAAGCAGGAAGATCTGTGTTTGCAGTTTCAGACATTGTGGTATTTGTTACAAGAAAGGCAGCACCTGTGTTATATTGCACACATACACAGTCATACTGGGCTACCTGGGGAATTAGCAGCAGGTAATGCTGAAGCAGATCATCTTGTAACCCCAGCTTGGGTAGGACCCATTCCTGACAAATTGAGTCAGGCAAAAAGATCTCATGAATTCTTCCATTAATCTGCCGAAGTATTAATGCGGCAATTTCACCTAAATTTAGCAGGTGCAAAATCTATAGTTCAAACTCACCCAGATTGTCAAGGTCTTAGCACAATTTCTCCTGGTGCAGTAAACCCTAGAGGACTATACTCATTGCAGTTATGGCAAATGGATGTGACACATGTCCCGGAATTCGGGAAGTTAAAATATGTTCATGTATCAGTAGATTGCTTCTCAGCAGCCATTTGGGCCACAGCCCAATCAGGTGAGACAAGTAAACATGTTCAAAAACATTTGCGATCAGCGTTTGTAGTACTAGGTATTCCTGAAACAATTAGAACAGATAACGGGGCTGGATATATAGCTAAATCCACACATGAGTTTTTGCGAACGTGAGGAGTTTCACACATCACAGGTATCCCTCATTCAGCCACAGGAAAAGCTATCGTAGAGTGCATGAATCAAACCCTGAAACGTCAATTACAAAAGCAAAAAGGGGGAGAGCCCAAGGCTACACCGCATGAGAAATTACAAAATGCAGTATGCGTGTTAAATTTTTTGCATTTACCCAATGGGGAAAGAGTGCCTCCAATTGTTAAACGTGCAGGGACTAGAGAGTGATTTGATTGACTTAAATAAGGAAATATTAGTTCAAGTCAAGAATATTGATACCGGTCAATGGGAAGGACCTTTTCAGCTTATAACTTGGGGATGAGGGTATGCTTGTATCATTTCAGGAACAGGAATGCAATGGATTCCAGTGAAATGGGTAAAGCCTTGACTAAAATCCTCATTGTGTGGCTGGCGTGGAATGTGTGTCTGGTGCAAGCAGGACCTTGGACCGTTAACCTGCAACAGAATGTTTGGGTAACTCTCGCAAACATGACAAGACAAGAATCTTTGTGTTTATCTATGGCAACACCTAAGGATCCCTTTAGAACAGGTCGAATAGGGATACCGATATATGATTTGCAAGAATTCAAAGGTTATGTAAAAAACGAAACCTGGATAATGATGAGGGACTCTGCAGTTAAACAAGAGTACAATAGATACTTTTGCACTGAGAACAATAATTCCAAAAGTGCACGAGAATTCAATGAGTATTTTCGCACATATAATTTTGATGTAACTTACTTGCAACAGCAAGCCTGAGCCCTTAGGGCTGGGATGATAATCAATGTTCTTTGGAACCAAAAGAACTGGATTTATTAGGATCAGTGTCATCCAACCAGAGTTGTATTGCGTTTGGGGGTCAGATGACAGAACTCGCCTACAATATCAATAAGGTATGGAGACCCGACAATAGCACACCCATGGTTAACAGAAATCACAATGGGAAAAAAATGTGTAGAACCAATATCACCATGGTACAGAAGTCCTGTAACTCAGTGTAACAGTTATATAAATTATAATATCCATGCAATTACCACAGCAAAAATGTTACCTCCAGGAATTTTTCTTATCTGTGGCGACCAAGCTTGGCCAGGAATATCTTCTAATGCCTGGGGAGGGCCTTGTTTTTTAGGCAAAATCTGTTTGCTCCGCAATATCGAGATCTGCTAAATAATACTTTGCTTAACAAAACTAAGAGACTTATCATATTTCAGTGAAAACTGCAAAGATGAGATTAAATTTTGGGATAATTAATTGAGCGTACTAACCTCGCTTTTTGCACCAAGTGTAGCGGCAGGTAAAGCATTAGATGACATTAAGAAACTCAGGTGCTGGGTAGCTAAGCAAACAAATCTTACTTCTACAATCCTATCAGAGATGTTAGTTGATACAGATAGCATTAGGCAAGCAACTTTGTGAAACAGAGCCACTGTAGATTTTTTTACTGCTTACGCAAGGACATGGATGTGAAGAATTCGAAGAAATGTGTTGTATGAATTTATAAAGTAGCTCTGTATCTATACATAAGCAAATACGAGATTTACAAGAAATGACTAAGAAATTCACCATATTAAATAGTGGGTTAGATGAATGGCTTAAAGGCTTAGGAATCACTAAAGATTTCCTTTTGCACGGATTAACTATTTTGATTGTAATAAATGTGATCTTAATGATCGCACCTTGTATAATGAATCTAATCAGACGTTCTTTTGAGAAGACACTTGCAGGTACCTGGATGGTTCAAAAAACAAAAGGGGGAACTGTGGGATCATTTCCCACAAATGGACACCTGTGCAGTGAGCAAGACTGGATTGAGGTGATCTAGACCACAAGTGAAGGGCCATTGAAAGGTCCTTGACCACACAGAATGGGGAAGAAAGTTGATGAAGCAAGAGGAAAATGAGGAATTAAAGTAGTTTGTGGCAAGACATAGGAGGTGATGAGTGTCTAAGATAGCAACCAATCATATATTAGCTAGAGAAATGCAAGCGGTGCGTAATCTAACTATAAATAATATAACTAATATAATGTAACTACAAAATCAGCAGTTTAAGATTATATAACCAGATCAAACTTTGCATTAAACAGCTTTAGTTTGTAACTGTCATAGAGCTGTTGGAGTCCATTCTTCTTGCACAGAAGACTGTCCTCCTTAGACTGGGATACCATCCAAGGAAATCTCCTCGAGGACTGAGACACTTTGCTTTATTGGTGAGTGATTATATCTTCCGGGTACCCTTGAGAGTCCTCACTGCTTATGAGTGGGAAGATGTGCACTTTGAATCATCATTCCAGAGTTTGGGGATTGCTTCTGTCTGAATCAGCTGTGTAGTAACTGAACTCCTAACGGGTATCCTAATCTGTGCTTTATAATGTTGTTGGAGTGTTGAATAATTTTGGATAAACCCTATTTCTATTTGGTGCTCCTCTGAACAGTTACAGTTAGAATGAAGTTTGTTAGGAGCTTATTACCTGCTTAAATTAATTTTTGGGGTGCCTCCATGACAAATGCTCATCCCTAGTAGCTGAGATACTGATCTGTACAGGTGGGGAGGGGAACTCAATTGCTGGAATCTCGGGACAGTTTCTCGGCTGACCTGTCTGGCAGTTTCTCCACAGCTGAGACGCAGGCGCACAGGGATGAAGAGGGACTCACTTCTTCTCACCAGAGTTGGCCAGGCAATTCATTCACAGTTTGTCCCTCACCCTCTATCCAGGACATTACTGCCAATGGGCTGACATACGGCAATGGTGCACTCTGCAGAAACTTCTGCCATGTGGGCTGTGCGCATTGGACTTCAACTGCAGAGGTGTTCCTGGGGTTATTATGAATATGTAACACCTTACCGTATTTAAGCACACTTCTTATTGTTAGAAGGTGTGCGTGTTGGGCGGAGCGAATCCCCCGCACACTCAGCGCTGTTTTGCTTATGCTCTGATGAACACGTCTTTAAGGAATACAATTTAGGAATTGGATTAAATGTTGTTTATCCATAGAAATAGCATAAGTTATTTATTTCAGGAAGAATATAAGGCTGTTGTCAGAGGATGTAGGGAGGCAACTGGGAAAGCCAAGGCCTCGTTAGAATTAAACCTTGCGAGAGGGGTCAAGGACAACAGAGTGAGCTTCTTCAAATATATTACAGATAAAACTAACACTGGGCAGAGACGAGACAACACGGGATGTACCGCCCCTCTATGGTGCTTGTGGTATTGTGTGTCACCATACAACATTCTCCCTCTATAAGATTTAACATTCCACATACACCATGTTCTTTTAACAGAAATATATTCAAGGCTAAATGGTTTTGTAAAGTCATTTTGGATGTTTGTTGTAGTTGGAAATTTAATTCTCTAAAACCAGTTCTCCACCAGTTGTTAAGAACGTGCGAATGAATGCCATGTCAAATTTTCTAAAATGAATTGATGTCTTTTGAGTGTAACATACGGGACAAAGCAACATTCAAGAAACAGGGACATTTTCATGCTAAAGGTATAGCAGTCAGGTGTTTTGACCCCAGATACTGCTCAATCAGGTCATACCTGGGGTTTTGGCTTTGATGGCATTTCCTACCATGGTGCAGTGTCAACAAGTGGAAATGGACACATGGTAGGAAGACCAACAGAACATCATGGTCCTGCTATTTAGGATATTGAGAGGTCAACAGGTGGTTCCTCCGCCATTTGCCCAGTATCTCCAAAATGACTTTGCCTTACTGTATTAACCTCTTGGTATTCTAAAGATGAGCAAACTCTTGCATTATCACTCACTCTAGGTTTTGATTAGCTGTATTTCTAGGGGTTTGCTCAGCAATACACCCATACAATACATATCCATAACACAAAATCCAAAAGTTCCTCTAGGCCATTCCCTCCCTTTTTCTTTTCTTTCTTTTTACACTATAACATGCATTTCTTGTCTAATCCTGTGAAGAACTGGTTCCCGAGAAGGACGCTTCCAATAAAAACAACCAAATCTCTGCCCCGTTTTGCTGCTTTAGCAGCGCGCGATCAGTTATTTCCTTCTCGCTGTAGCTGAGATACAGGCAAGGCCATGCAAGTGGTGTGATGGCTAGTACCAAATTGGGGGGAGCTGTTGACACTCTGAAGGGCAGAGAGTCCCTGCAGGTGGATCTGGACAAATCGGAGAACTCGGCAATCACCAGCCACATGAAGTTCAACAAGAGCAAGTGTCGGACTTGGCAGCTGGGACACGGCAACCCTGGCTGTACAGACAGATCGGGGAATGAGATGCTGGAAAGCAGCTCCACAGAGAGGGATCAGGGGATTCTGGTCGACGGCAAGTTGAACATGGGCCAACAGCATCCATGGCAGCCGAGAGGGACCCGAGTCCTGGCGCATCCAGCACAGCATCGCCAGCTGCTACAGGGAGGGGATTGTCCTGCTCTGCTCAGCACTGGAGTGGCCTCACCTGGAGCGTTCACTGTGCGCAGGGCTGGGGACGCGGGATAAAAAAGATACTAAGCTGCTAGAGAGTGTCCAGAAGAGGCTACAAAGTTGCTGAAGGGTTTAGAGGGGAAACCGCATGAGGAGCGGCTAAAGTCGCTTGGTGTGTTCAGCTTGGAGAAGACTGAGAGGAGACCTTATCGTGGTCTGTGTTTTCCTCGCAAGAGGAGGAGAAAGTGCAGCTGCCCAGCTCTTCAGCGACCGATGACAGAACCCAAGGGGCGGGGCGGAGCGGCAGGACTACACGTCCCGTGCTGCAGCGGCGGCGGGCGGCCCTCCCGGGCTGACGCTGCCGGCGGCTCCCGGCGCCGCCTTTGTCCGTGCGGGGCTGGCGGCGCGGCCCCGGCGCAGGTAGGGGCGGCGGGCGGCGGGCCCGCGGCACGGGGATGGGCGCTGCTGGCCCGCGGGGTCCCGCCGGAGGGGACTCGGCCCCGACGGCCTCTCCCGTGCTCTCCCCTCCGCCGGCCGCCCCCCAGCCCTGCCGGACCCCCCCGCACTCCCCTTAGGGCCCGGCTCCCCCCGGCGCTCCGGCCTTTCCCCGGCTCGCCCCGTGGCCCCCGTGCAACGCGGACACGCTGCTCCGTGTCCCAGCCGCCCGGGCCCCCCTGGATCCGGCCCTGGCGGCCCCGGCGCTGGGAAGGGCTGGGCTGGGGCCGGGCCGGGTGCTCAGACCCCCGGGACACCCCGCACATCTTCCTGCTGCCCTTCTGGGGCACCGGAGCAAGATTTGGGTACTCGGGAGCTTCCAAACCACCCTTTTTCTTGTGGCTCTTTCTTGGCTTTGCTCCGAGCTGGCCGGGTTGTTGGGTGACGCTCTTTGAGTTGGTCCTTTTCGCAGTAGCTGTGAAGGCTCGGGGTGCAGGGAAGGCAGCTGTGGGCAGGTGAGTGAACTTGTGCCCCTGATTTCTTCATGAAAATGTTGTGCTTGCAGGGACAATCTGTCCTGGCTGTGCTGGTGCGGCTGGTGACGGGACAGGCATCTCGAGTGGAATCCGTAGCATCCCGCCTCCCTCTTCCCGGATCAATACCTGCACGGGCCTCCATCTCCGCGCCGAGAGCAGCGACGCGCCGGGCTCCAGGCTGCTGCGGCAAGGTGGGGGTCAGGCACGGCCCCGGCTCTGGGGACACCGCGGGCTGGGATTGCCGTGGTTGGTTCCGTGGTGCAGCAGTGGCAAAACACCCGCGGGACCAGCCAGACTGACAGTCCGGTTGGTGCGGAGCGTTGTGGAAGAGCCATGCTTTGAGACTCGGTGCAGTACAGGGTGTTTCCCATTCCTGCCTGCTGAGCTGCACCACGAGCAGGGACAGGCCTTGTGTCATGGTGCTGTGCCCAGGCCCAGAGAGTGACGTGGCTTGTGGTGTGATGGGGAGACAGGGCAGAGTCCCAGCTGCTCTGGCATAGGACCCTCATCTAGCACGAGCAGAGAAAACCTACCTCTATACCTGTAATCTTTGCCCCTCTCCCAGCACAGCTGAGAGTGGGGTCTCCCAACATAGAGGGTGGCAGGGATGACTTGTAGCAAGTCTGAGCGAGTCCAGGTGCTGTGGTGACCCTGGTGTGCCACCGCCTCCCCTTTGCCCTCTCCCCCCCTGTGCATGGGATGCTCTGAGATCTCCCAGCGCTGCCAGAGCCCCTGGTACCAGTGGCAGTTTATTGGCAGAGGTGTTTAGCAAACATGTGGTACAATGTGCTGAGATGAGTGTTGCTTCTTGCTGCAGATGTCGGTGAAGTTTGAGGACGTGGCGCTCTACTTCTCCCCCGAGGAGTGGGCAAAGCTGTCGGGCTGTCAGCGGCAGCTCTACCGGGAGGTGATGCTGGAGAACTATCAGATGGTTGCCTCGCTGGGTGAGGACTCTCTCTGGTGATGCTGGGCTGGGGTGGAGCCGGAATTCACCTCTTTAGCTGAGCTGGAGCCCCTAAACAGGAAAATCCAGCTCTCTCCATTGCTGGCTGAGCTGTTGTGATTGCAGGTTTGAACCTGTCAGGCAGCCTCCTGTGGAGAGTAGTCCTGGGAAAGAGAATGGGATGGGTTAGGATGGGATAAGATGGGATGAAGCCTGTTTCGGGGTTTGACCCACCTCTTGGTACAGAAATGCTTCCTCATGTCCAGTCTAAACCTCCCAGGTGCAGCTCTGAGCTGTTCCCAGGTGTCCCGTGTGCAGGAGAGTGGCCGAGGTGACGGGGGCGAGGCGAGAGGAGGCTGTAGGTGCAGGGATGTGGGGACTGAAGGCGCAGCCTGGCAGGGACAGGAGAGAGGAGCGGGGTGGGGGGGATGCTGGGGCTGTGGGTGTGGGGGCCGGTGCTGCTGTCCCGGCAGTGCGGGAGAGGGGGCTTCTCTCTGTGCCCCGGACAGGCTGGGCCACCGTCAAACCAGAGATCATCTGCAAGATAGAGCGAGAAGAGACACCGTGTGTGTTGGACTCCGCTGGAGAGCATCAGAGTAACCAGACCCATGTGTCAGGTGGGCATGGGGAGTCTCGTGGGGGGTCAGGGATTTCATCGAGCACCTTCCCCTTAGTCCAGGTGATCTATGTGCTTGAAAAAGTGTGAGGTTGGCAGGGTGCCCATGGCACTCCCAACGGGGAGGGGTCCTGCCTGCCCATCCTGTCCATGGCAGTGACCCTGGTTTCTTCTCCCCAGCAGCCGACAGCCCCGGGACCCAGAGGGAGACTGAGGGAGTCCCAGAGATGCTGCCAGTAGGGATCTGGAGACCTGGTGTGTTTTTAAGTGGCAGACTGAATGGTGAGTAGTTGTCTGGGACCATATTTTAAGATAAAGGTCTCAATGTCTGTTTGTTCCTGTCTCTAAACAGTGAGGTCACTCCTGGAAGACCTGCCTTTCTACAGTCCCCTAGGCAATAGAGGACTTGCCTGGCTACAAGCGATCACCTTCACCTGCCGGGGCACACACAGTACTGCCCAGGACCAGCGTGCCAGGACCGAGAACGCCCTGCTCCCAAGGATGCCAAACGTGGGTGGGATGCGTCAGGGGGGCTCGACCTGCAGCCAGCCGGGCGGGAGCCAGGGGGCCTGGCTGGGGAACCTCTACTTTCCCCTGCTCCGAGTACCCCAGCTGTTACAGAGGAGCCCTCCCAGGTGGCCCGAGTGCGACAGTAGCTTTGAGAACCAGACAGCGCTGGATTTCCGTGTGCGGAGCCACATGCATGAGCGTCCCTTCCAGTGCACTGACTGTGGGAAGAGCTTCATCTACAAGCAGAAACTGCTGAGTCATCGGTGCACCCACAATGGGGAGAAGCCCTTCTCCTGCAGCGACTGCGGCAAGGGCTTTGTCCGGAGGCAGCACCTGATGAGGCACCAGCGCATTCACACCGGGGAGAAGCCCTTCACCTGCACTGACTGTGGCAAGAGCTTTGCAGACAAGTTGACCCTCATCCTCCACCAGCGCATCCACACCGGGGAGAAGCCCTTTGCCTGCAACGACTGTGGCCAGAGCTTCAGGGAGAGGAAGAGCCTCATCATCCACCAGCGTATCCACACCGGGGAGAAGCCCTTCACCTGCACTGAATGCGGCAAGAGCTTCAGGGAGAAGAAGGCCCTCATCATCCACCAGCGCACTCACACCGGGGAGAAGCCCTTCTCCTGCACTGACTGCGGCAAGAGCTTTTCCCAGAGGTCGAGCCTCCTCACACACCAGCGCATCCACACCGGGGAGAAGCCCTTCGCCTGCACTGAGTGTGGCAAGAGCTTCAGAAACAAGTTGACCCTCGTCATCCACCAGCGCATCCACACCGGGGAGAAGCCCTTCACCTGCACCGAGTGTGGCCAGAGCTTTGTCCAGAGGCAACACCTGCTGAGTCACCAGCGCATCCACACTGGGGAGAAGCCCTTTGTCTGCATTGAGTGTGGCAAGAGCTTTGTCCGGAGGCAGCACCTGCTGAGGCACCAGCAAATCCACACCGGGGTGAAACCCTTCACCTGTACTGGATGTGGGAAGAGCTTTGCAGATAAGAAGGACCTGAAGAGACACCAGCAGGTGTACCAGGGCCCTGAGATTGTGGTGGTGGATGTCAAGCAAGAGGATGAGGTCTTGATCTGTTAGCAGAACAAGCCATGCAGATGCGATCAGCAATTTATTAACATGGCATGATACTCGGTTACCTGTTAGCCCAATACAGGTGATCTGTGGTAAAGTAAGTTATTCTAATTGTTGCTTAAAAATTGATGACAATGGTCAAGTTGTTAAGCAAATCACCATGGGAATACAAAAGCTAGCCCATGTTCCTGTACAAACCTGGAAGAGTTGGGAAGTCGATCCCGTCTCTCAGTCTCCAGGTGCTCCATGGGTTAAACACAATCTTATTTATCTTTTATGTGGTATTGTATTGTTACTCCTTGCCTGTTTAATCCACTGTTTGAAATATGCAATTTATAGGCCCTTCGCTGCATGGAGATGTTATATCAGGCTAAGCTTGAATTCCACAGTTATACAGACTGTATGAAATTATGCTCTTTCCCATACTTAGCTATTTTTGCTACTTCCCTGCCACCGTGAACAAAGAAGCAACAAGCTTTGAGCTATGGGCTGATGTGACATGTGGTGGTGTCAGGGACCATATTTTAATTTAAATGTCTCAACGCATGTTTGCTCGACTGTCTCTGCCCTGAACAGCCGCATAATTTTCTGGAGACTGCCTGGCCACAAGCCACAGGGAACCTGCCCAGCTCCAGGCAACAGGGGACTTGCCTGGCTACAAGCGATCACCTTCCCCTGACGAGGCACATGCAATACTGCACGGGACCGACGTGCCGGGACTGAGAACATATGCAGAAATGCAGAACGGGCAGTACATGCCATTGCCTGGAAAACAACATCTCAATCTCCTGGTTTTGTTAAAAACAAGACCTGTTTCTCTTTCAGTGAATTTTCTTCTCAGTTAAGTGCCTTCTAAGTGCCTCCATATTTTTGTCGG
The DNA here is from genome assembly GCF_963082525.1 of Nesoenas mayeri. Classification (NCBI taxonomy): domain Eukaryota; kingdom Metazoa; phylum Chordata; class Aves; order Columbiformes; family Columbidae; genus Nesoenas; species Nesoenas mayeri. The sequence continues at coordinate 212,963,293 of NC_137541.1, forward strand.
ACACTGTACTTGGTGCTGATAACAGGATCTGCGGAATGCTGAAGAAGCTCATGTTTAGATTTATTACTATGATAACCAAGGTTAACTGATAATGGGACATATTTGGAAGGAGGGGCGGATGGAACAGGTGACTAAAAATGACCAACTGAGCACTCTATCCCATAATCGTCATACCCCCTATATAAGATGGGATCATGAGGGTCTCACCTCTCTTCAACCATGGCCGGCATATCAAGAGGACCCTCTCTGCATGCCTGCAATCTGTACGCCTCAGTCCCTGCATTCTGAAATCCAGTTTTCGGTTTGCTGTGAAATCCTGCCCGTGACTTCTGGGTGCCAGCCCTGCAGCTGCTGGAGCCGCGCCAGCTCCTAGCTCCGCCGCCGCTGGGCTGATGCCAACTGCATATCGGACATTCAGTTTGTTTGGTTTTGTGTATTTCACATATATATTCTCTCTATATATATTTTATATTCTCTATTTATTAGTAGCATTAGTAAAGCCTTTAAAACCCTTCCAACTTGAAGTCTAAGTGTCTCTTCCTTCTTATCTTCCTTATCGTCTTTCCAATCTAAGGAAAGGCGGGGGGAGCATAAGGTGGTAACGGAGCATCTGCCACGGTTTATTTTTGCCTTGCTTTAAACCTTGACAACAAAATATCACCAAAATGCCTTATTAAAGACTGTATGACCATGCAGTAACAAGCATGTGTGATCTGGAGACCCCCACCACTGACAGGTATTACGTGTGTACCTCTCAGGGATGTAAGGGGTGGTCATTTTGTGAGTGAGGGACAAGCTGCCTTCCTGAGATGCACTGCCCCACCTTGTAGAGAGAAAATGCCATTGGATCGATCCATGGTGGTGAGTGTCTCTTGCAAATCTATCCCCACTGCTTGCTACGTTTCCTCCTTTCCCATCTCTCTCCCTGTCCTATCGCTCTTTTCATACCATAATATATGAACCTCCATTTACAGAAGTGTTTAATAAAGTTCCTTAATTAAGTGGCATTTGACCTTATTTGTGTCTTAACCTCACTCTAGGTATAATTAATGAATTTCTCCAGCTCAGGACTTCCCCAACTGGACCGTAACAGGATTACATGAGTTTGTGGCCAAAGATTATATCTGCACACCAAGTTCTTTATATCACTTGATGTGCTGGTGTGATTTGAAGTGAGTTAATTTTCTTCATGCAGTTAGAAACCTTTCTTTTTGGTAGCTAGTATGGTCATTATTTGCATTAAGTTTGAGAACAAGAAGATAACACCTCAGGACAGAGTTAATGAATTGCTGTTGTCTGAAAGCCAAGGTCTCTGAGCTCTGTGCCCACAAGTGTGAGGCAGCTGGGAAGGGGGGCATAGATGGGACAGACCTTGACTGACACCCAGACTGGTCATGCCATTATTGTCATAGTTCATATTGAAGGAGAATCGGGATCTGATGGCTGGTGGCAGAATCAGGATGGAGTTCGGGCAGAGTTGGGACTGACAGGGATGGAGACCCATTCTGGTTCTGCTCCGTTTCGGGGAGTTCTGTTTGGGAGCGTCATCGGTTGAGCCTTTTGCCATCCTGCCGTGTTGCAGTGGCCTCTGGGACTTTCAGCGTTTTGTGCATATTGATGGTTTGTAGCTGCTTTGGTTTGCTCCAGTAGCTACTAAGTGAGGCAAAGCAGACAGTATATTAAAATCACAAAACCTTACAGTTCTAAGTGATTCATTCTATTTAAAATGTATTTATTTAAGCTAAATGACTGATACAAAACTTAAATTGGGCTGATCCAATATCTGTGTAAAACTGATGTGTTGAGATAAAGACGGTTTAATAGGATAGAAGAGAAAGGAATAATGACGATGATGATGTAAGTATAAACAAAACAAGTGATGCACAACACAATCACTCACCACCTGCTGACCAATGCCCATCCCGTCCCTGAGCTGTGGCCCCCCAGATCTCTCCCTCCAGTTTCTATACTGGGCATGATGTCATAGGGTAAGGAATAACCCTTTGGCCACATCAGTAACCCACATCTGGTTTTTTGGAGGGGACAACCCCACTCTGGTCTGTGGTGTTACGATTTAGAGCAGATATTTGGGCTCCTATGTCTACTAGGAAAGCAACTGCAGTTTTGAAAGGGTCAAGAGGAAAATTTATCAGCAGATCCCCCTGCTAGTTTTCAGTGAACCATCTAAGATATACCCACTGCCTGTCCCAGAGCTCAGTTCCTGGGGACAGCGTAAGAAGTTTCCCAGCTTCGGAGGGCTGGTAAATTCCTCTCTAGAGTCTGTGGGAACAGCCCATCTCTGAGGTACAGGGGCCATAGGGGTGTTTTCCTTTCCTGGCTGACTTTTATCTACTGGTTTCAAATCTTCACAAGGAGCTGTCAGTTGGGGAGGGGTTGGCATCCATTCATCCCCGGGGAACAGGACATCCAGAAATCCCTTCCACAATCCATTTCTCAATGCTCTATCTTGGGGGCGAGGAACTTTCTCCTCTGTCTCTGCTCTGTGGACCACTGCTTGAGCCTTCCACCCCATTCCCAACAAACCCCATGTACAAACAGTAATTATAAAACTCCCGTGCAATCTCTCCCCAAGCAAGACCTGGTCTGCCTGCCCCCCTGGCCCCGCTGCAGTGGCTCTCAGTAAGTCTTGGATCTGTACAGCACAGGTTTTTAATGAGTCGGGTAATCCTCAAATCAAGGGGGTCATGTGTAGACACTCATTCCAGATTTCTTGTTGCTCCTGCACGCATTGGTTAAAGAGCACGTGATGTCTGTAAACACCCATTAACATGTTTTGTTGTTTTAGGAGTTCCACGATGTATACAAACAGATAATGATGCAGCCTATTGCTCCAGCCGAGTTTGCTCCTTTTTAAATGAATGGGGCATTTCCCACATTACGGGAACACCTCACTTGCCCACAGAACAAGCTGTAGTAGAATGAGCTCACAGAGACGTTAAAACTATGTGAAGTAAACGAAAGAGGGGGCAGCCTGGGCACTCACCCCAGGAGCGCCTATGGAAAGCTTTTTATATTGTGAATTTTTTGAACTGTAATGATTCTGCGTGAAGTAGTCACGAGGGACAACACGCTGCCAATATAGCAGAACAGCAGCGGCCTCTAGTGATGGTAAAAGATCCTCGGTGAGGAGATTGTGAACTGGCTGAAGGGAAGAAGCCAGAGAGTCGTGGTCAATGGGCAGAGTCCAGTTGAGGCCTGGATCTAGTGCAGTGCCTCAGGGGCAGTGCTGGGGCCGCTGTTATTCAATATATTCATCAATGACTTGGATGAGGGAATAGAGTGACTGTCAGCAAGTTTGCTGGTGACACCAAGCTGGGAGCAGTGGTGACACTGGAAGCTGTGCTGCCATCAGAGACCTGGACAGGCTGAGAGTTGGGCGCAGAGAAATTTAATAAAATAGAACAAGGGCAAGTGTAGAGTCTTGAATCTGGGCAGGAACAACCCCAGGTTCCAGTGCAAGTTGGGGAATGAGCTGTTGGAGAGCAGTGTAGGGGAAAGGGACCTGGGAGTCCTGGGGACAGCAGGGTGAGCATGAGCCAGCACTGGGCCCTTGTGGCCAGGAAGCCAATGGTACCAGGGGTGGGTGAGAAGGGGGTGGTCAGTAGGTCAGAGAGGTTCTCCTGCCCCTCTGCTCTGCCCTGGGGAGACCACACCTGGAATCTTGTGTCCAGCTGTGGCCCCTCAGTTCCAGCAGGACAGGGAACTGCTGGAGAGAGTCCAGCACAGCCACCAAGATGCTGCAGGGAGTGGAGCATCTCCCGTGTGAGGAAAGGCTGAGGGAGCTGGGGCTCTGGAGCTGGACAAGAGGACACTGAGGGGGGACCTCATTAATGTTTACAGATATATAAAGGGTGAGTGCCAGGAGGATGGAGCCAGGCTCTTCTGGGTGACAACCAGTGACAGGACAAGGGGCAATGGGTGCAAACTGGAACACAGGAGGTTCCACTTAAATATGAGCTTTCCAGGTCCCTTCCAACCCCTGACATTCTGTGATTCTGGTCTAGGAAGGGTCAGGACCTGTTGATCTAATAACCTGGGGAAGGGACTATGCTTGTGTCTCTGCAGGTTCTCAAGTGAAATGGATTGTGTCAAGATGTGTGTGACCTTATGTTGCTCCTCCTTGGAGTTTCCAGGCGGCCATTTGATAGAGAACTGATTTAGCAAGAAAATATATGGCTAACCTTAGCTAACTTAACTCGTACAACTACTCTCTGTGTTTCTTTGTCAATGCCAACAGACCCTTTTCATACATGTTCAGTAGGAGTGACAGTAACAGAATGACGTTTAGGTACCTTATATAATGAAACTGTTAGAAGCAATTGCACCAAACCAGGAGTTATGCAACCATGGTGATTGTGTCGGGACACTTGGCAACAGACTGCTGAGGAAAATGCTACGTAGTATCATGATGTATTGAACAAGTTTAATGATTTTCCTGCATTGTCCCTCAAACCACAGGAGTTAGACGTCATGGGAACCTTACAGGCACCTATTTGCTTTTATCTAAATTTCACAACAGGTCAGTATCTAAATAGCTCAGGGTTTGTTGTGTCCCCTACAGGGATATATGTCAATCGCTCCCCGTGGTGTAACACCTCAAGAGTTGGTCAAATCACTCTTGGAACAGGTTCAGAATGTGTAGCCAAGAAAGTATGAGAATATGAGAAGGTACAGAGAAAGTGTAGCCAAGAAGGTAGGGTGGATGTGTCAGAGAGCAGAGGTTTTAGTCCTGTGGCAGGAAAAAGGCCTTCAAGATGATAATAAAGACTCAAGATCCAGACTGCAAAGATATTAACATGATGTTAGAGATGTTGTTCAATAGTACTGAGAGGGAGATGGTTGTGAAAACTTGTAAAAGGTTTGCTGAAGAACAAATATTGGTGGGGAATATACAGGGAACATCAGATCAAAATTGTCCCTCAGATGATCCAGGATGGGATCCTAATATCCTTATACAAAGGGACAGACTGAATCGCTATCGACAGTGGATTGCATACAGCATTAGACATGCTAAGCCTAAAGTTATAAATATGTCAAAACTTTTTGAGATAAAGCAGGATTGTAAGGAATCTCCCACTGCCTTTTTAAACTGTCTTAAAGAGACAGCTCAAAATATACTAATATAGATCCTGACTTGGAGAACAGGGAAACAGAATTCTTAGTTGACACAGGAGCTCATTATTTTGTCTGAAATGCTATGCAGGGAAAATTAACTAATGATTCTGTGACAGTTATTGGTGCCACAGGGAATTGCATAACAAGGCCTTTCTTTAACCCAGTGCTAAGGATGTTTACATGTGGGGTCTTGTTACTTATTCTGATTTGTATACCATGTGTCTTATGTTGAGTACAAGGAATGGCTGAAAAAAAGCTTTAATAGTGTAATGACTATGCAATTATTAAACAGAACGGGGAGATGTGGCAGTATTCTGACATTGTGCCTGTGAGAAACTACAAGAGTCGACAGCGTAAGAACAAGTGATGGAAAATTACAAGCAGCAAGGACTGTATGCTAATTGATACGTCAAGGACAGAGGGATTGATGCTAATTGATACATCAAGGACAGGGGAGTAACTTGTGATAGACCAAAAAATGGTTTTATGGCAGCAACTTTGGTGGAACACAAAATATATCACTTATGTAATGACTTAGCAAAGAAGCAAATGCTTGAGCAAGCATCATAGCAAGTATAAATGCAAGCCTGAATTTATAATAAATGTTACCTTTGCACCTAAAAAAGTGAGTCTATTTCTCATTTGCTACAGGAGGTGATGTTGGAGAACTACCAGATGGTCACCTCGCTGGGTGAGGACTCACCCTGGTGATGTTGGGTTGGGGTCGAAGCTCAATTCACCTCTTTAACTGAGCTGGAGCCCTTGAACAGGAAAATCCAGCTGTCTCCATAGCTGCCCAAGTGGTTGTGACTACAGGTTTGACCCTGCCAGGCAGCCTCCTGTGGAGAACGGTCCTGGGAGAGGGGATGGGGTGCGATGGGATGGGGTAGAATAGCCCCTCTCAGTGGGAAGGGACCTACAATGCCCATCTAGTCCAACTGTGTGACACTTTGGGGCTGACCACAAGTGGCAGCGTGTTGTTACGGGCATTGTCCAAATATCTCTCAACCAGGGACAGGCTTGGGACATCGACTGCCTCTCCAGGCAGCCTGTTCCAGGGTTTGACCACCCCCTCAGTACAGAAATGCTTCCTCACATCCAGTCTAAACCTCCCTGGTGCTGCTTTGAGCTGTTGCCAGGTGTCCTGTCTGCAGGAGAGTGGCCGAGGTGACGGAAGCGAGGCGAGAGGAGGCTGTAGGTGCAGGGACAGGGGCGACAAATTCACAGCCTGGCAGGGGCAGGAGAGAGGAATGGGATGCCCAGGGAGGTTGTGGAGTCTCCTTCTCCAGAGACATTCAAAACCCGCCTGGTCACATTCCTGTGTAGCCTCACCTGGGTGTTCCTGCTCCGGCATGGGGATTGCACTGGATGAGCTTTTGATGATCTCCTCCTGTAACCCAGAATCTCACATTCAAGCCACAACTGAATACAATATCGTTTCAAATTTTCTTTTATCAGAGGATTCGCCCACAAAGTTACTCTAATGTGTAAGGATGCATCCTAAGGGAGAACAAGGTGGCACTTCAGTAGCAGAACCAGTTCCCATTTTATAATTACGTCCCCAAACAAAATTATTTTGATACCAGATATAAATATGCAAGCTAAAATACCGAGCTCAGATAGGCAAACCAAAGACCAAGTTCAACTATGCAAATAGATCACAGTTACACTCATTCTAGACAATATCTCAACTTTAACATTGCACCTTTGGGCCGCTCACAGCTCAGTGAGGTGGAGGCACCACTGGGTCTCCTGACAAAACAAGTCAGTGCGGCTGGAGCTCCATCGGCACCCGCCACCGCTGCCCTAGCAAGCTGGACTGGGCAAGGCTTTGATTAGCATCTCATCTGGGGTGCTCCAACTGTTATCCCAAAAACAGGGTTCTTTACCTATTGTGCATACAAAAGAGCTAAGTTTAGTACACCGAGATGAGACACAGCCTATCACAGAGCTGTGCAACTCTGAATGCTGGAATAAAGCTAGAAAGAAAAATAACAGCTACCACACACATTCATGCACTGAAGAAATAAATTGCCCATGGTCTTCTGTATCATCACAAAACGTACTTTTTGGGTCCATGGATTCTTGTGATTTAGCAGTCTGTGAACTTACTGTACCATATAATAGGCAAAGACTTAATGAAACTGTAATATGTTTAAACAGATACCTACAGAGAAAATATGTTAATAATGAAAAGCATCTCACAGACTGTCCTGAAAGTTTTCTGTGACCTATGTGTTATCAGTTAATTCTCTCTCAGCTTGTTGAAGTTCGAAGTGTTCCACCTGTGAAACTGTCTGTAGTGATCTAATGATCTCTTGCAGAAATTTATTTTTGTCCTGCTCTTCTCACTTTAAAAACAACATTAATTGCAACAAAGTGTTATACTTCAAGGTTCTGTTCTCTGGCCACTTTTGCCAATCATCCAACTTACACAGAGGCCACCATTGATCACAATATTTCACAAGATCCTCTTTCCTCATATTTCCAAGTGCTTTTCTGTATTTTAAAACACATCCTAATACTGATTCCTTAGGAACATAACTGAAAACAGATGTTCCCAACCCCATCTCATAAGTAAAAACCACGAGAAGAGCGGGGGAGGAGGAAGCACGGAACAGCTCACAGTGAGAACAGGAGACGTGGGGGAGAAAGCTAACAGCACACTTACACAAACAATACCACAAAGAAACAACTGTAATGAAATAAATAATTCATGCTTCTTCCATGAATAAACAGCGTTTAATCCAATTCCTTAATTGTATTCCTTAAACACGTGTTCATTAGAGCATAAGCAAAACAGCGCTGGGTGTGCGGGGGATTCGCTCCACCCAACACACACACCTTCTAACAATAAGAAGTGTGCTTAAATACAGTAAGGTGTTACATATTCATAATAACCCCAGGAACACCTCTACATATTCATAACCTTTCCCTGCTTCTTATTAAAATGAGTCTCAGATATCCATTTCCATAGTCTCCTTACTGACCCTCCCCTGTTGCGCCTGCGCAATGTCACTTGGTGATTTTTAGGAGGGGTCTTTAGGGGTCTTTGGATGAAGCTCCTTCAGCTTTGTCACAGTGAACTTTATACCTTTGGCTCTTTATGATGAACTGGCTGGAACCCAAGCTGCCAAACCGACTGAAACCAGACTGGTGCCCCCTTTTTGCTGTAACTCTTGGTTATCTTGTCTCCTCAAGGTTACAGCTGGTGCTGTAAAAATCCTGATTTTGGCATTCGATGAGGTTCTGTTTTTTCTTAACATACTTGGTTACATAGGGCTCTAAACTAGGCATTCATCATGTGGCTTAAAGTGTTAGTTCGTTAGTAGGCACTCATTATGTGGTTGGTTAACCCTGAAAATGTTAGCTCCCTCTATCAGTATAACTTCATAAACAAGTTTCACAACTTTTTACATAGAACTTAACCACCTTTTTCTTTTTCCAGGTTCAGAGCCTGTGCGTCATTTGGTTATCTCTCTAAACATTAAACATCTCAGCATAAATCACAACTGCACTTCTCACAGTAACAACAACCAATAAAACAATTAACTGACATTCCTGACAAGCTGCTGAATTTTCATAACGGCAACACTCAGAAGCACGTAACGTGCTGTAAAACTCGCAGAGAGAGCTTACATACAATGGAAGCAGCTTGACCCATTACTAACACAATCCTGCCACTCACTCGTTTGACGCGGGCTGCTGCCCCTGTTACACGCAGGGATTGCGTGGCCACGAAGATTTACTCACGGGTCGGATTGCGTGGTTGCCGCCACACACACTGTTCAATGAAGAGCCTCACAGGGATCAGACATGCACACGGGGCACCGTTTGCGGCGATGAGAACGATTTGCACAGACAGAAACAGGTGCACAGACACAGTTCTTTTCAGCAGCAAGAGCAGAGCTGAGCCAGGCTGAACTGAGTTTTATTAACGGTTCTCCATTTATAGGTTTACAGATATGGGGCTGGACCAAGAGGTTAGACAGGATGTGGGTTTTTTTTTCCAAAAATATTATTACACAGGCCCAGGCCCAACACTCACACATCATATATACGGGGGCAGTGTCCCAACCTGGGATATCATTCTCACTGGCCTGCACTATTACCCCTTATGCTCATAAAAAGCACACTTCCGTATAACCTGCAATTAAACTATGACAACTTTACAAGGCACAGTTTAAGGTTCCAGCAAATTTTGCTACTAAGTAATGCAAATCAGACAGTATACTGGAGATCACAAAATCTTATTATTCTAAGTGATACATTCTATTTAAAACGTATTTCTTTAAGCTAAATGACTGATACAAAACTTAAATTGGGCTGATCCAGTGATTTGTGTAAAACTCATGCGTTGAGATGAAGACAGTTTCATAGGATAGAAGAGGAAAGGAATGATGACAACGATGATGTGAAAATACACAAAACAAGTGATGCACAAGACAGTTGCTCACCACCCGCTGACCGATATCCAGCCCATCCATGAGCTGTCATCTCCCCACTTCCATCCCCCCTGCTTCTATACTGAGCGTGACGTCATATGGTAAGGAACAGCCCTTTGGCCACTTTGGGGCAGCTGTCCCAGCTGTGCCCCCTCCCAGCTGGCAGGGCACCAGAACATGAAAAATCCTTGACTGCTCAACTACCACTAAAACATACAGGTATTTACAACATTCTTCTCAATCTCAATCCAAAACACAGCACTACATCAGATACTTGGAAAAAAATTAACACTATTCCTGCAAAAAACAGGACATGCCACCACAGCCATCCCACGGTAGCCCCTCAGCAGCAGATTCAGGGGGTGCCGGGCTGCGGAGGCGGCTGCAGGCTGGGGGTGCTGTGGGTGCACTGGTGAGCCAGCATGAGCTTCTCCTTCCAAAACCGCTTCTCGCAGACACCGCACTGGAAGGGCTTGGCCTCTGCCTGCCCTCCTGCTGGGGAAGGACCTCCCATCTCCTGCTGGACACCCTCCAGCACAATCCCTGTGCCCTTGGGCACACAGTGGTGTCTCTTCAGGTACTGCTTCTGCCTGAAGTTCTTACCGCACTCGGTGCAGGTGAAGGGCTTCTCCCCGGTGTGGATGCGCTGGTGGATGATGAAGCTCTTCTTTTCCCTGAAGCTCCTGCCACAGTCGGTGCAGGCAAAGGGCTTCTCCCCAGTGTGGATGCACTCATGGATTCTGAGGGTCGTCTTCACCCTGAAGCTCTTGCCGCAGTCCGTGCAGGCAAAGGGCTTCTCTCCAGTGTGGATACGCTGGTGAAACCGCAGGCTTATCCTTTGGACAAATCTCTTGCCGCAGACAGTACAAGCAAAGGGCTTCTCCCCAGTGTGGATGCGCTGGTGGACTACAAGGTTCTTCTTCTCCCTGAAGCTCTTGCCACAGTCAGTGCAGCTGAAGGGCCTCTCCCCAGTGTGGATGCGCTGGTGGATGATGAGGCTCTTCTTCTCCCTGAACCTCTTGCCACAGTCACTGCAGGTGAAGGGCTTCTCCCCAGTATGGATGCGCTGGTGGATGATGAGGCTCTTCTTCTCCCTGAAGCTCTGGCCACAGTCAGTGCAGGCAAAGGGCTTCTCCCCAGTGTGGATGAGCTGGTGGATGATGAAGCTCTTCTTCACCCTGAAGCTCTTGCCACAGTCAGTGCAGCTGAAGGGCTTCTCCCCAGTGTGGATGCGCTGGTGGATGATGAGGCTCTTCTTCTCCCTGAAGCTCTTGCCACAGTCAGCGCAGGTAAAGGGCTTCTCCCCAGTGTGGATGAGCCGGTGGATGATGAAGCTCTTCTTCTCCCTGAAGCTCTTGCCACAGTCACTGCAGGTGAAGGGCTTCTCCCCAGTATGGATGCGCTGGTGGGTGATGAGTCTCTTCTTCTCACTGAAGCTCTTGCCACAGTCAGTGCAGGCAAAGGGCTTCTCCCCAGTGTGGATGCGCTGGTGGATGATGAAGCTCTTCTTCTCACTGAAGCTCTTGCCACAGTCAGTGCAGGCAAAGGGCTTCTCCCCAGTGTGGATGCGCTGGTGCTTCAGCAGGCTTGTCCTTTGGATAAATTGATTGCCACAGTTGGTGCACACAAAAGGCTTCTCCCCAGTGTGGATGAGCTGGTGGGTGATGAGGGTCTCCTCTGTCCTGAAGCTCTTGCCACATCTGGTGCAGGTGAAGGGCTTCTCCACAGTGTGGATGCGCTGGTGATTGTTGAGAGTTGACTTTGCCCTGAAGCTCTTGCCACAGTTGGTACAGGTGAAGGGCTTCTCCCCGGTGTGGATGCGCTGGTGGATGATGAGGGTCTCCTTTGCCCTGAAGTTCTTGCCACAATAGGTGCAAGTGAAGGGCCTCTCCCCTGTGTGGATGCGCTGGTGGATGATGAGGCTCTTCTTCCCCCTGAAGTTCTTGCCACAGTTCGTGCAGGTGAAGGGCTTCTCCCCTGTGTGGCTGAGCTGGTGATTCAACAGGTGGTGCCTCTGGACAAACCGCTTGCCACAGTTGGTGCATGCAAAGGGCTTCTCTCCTGTGTGGATGTGTTGGTGGATGATGAGGGTCTCCTTTGCCCTGAAGCTCTTGCCACAGTCAGTGCAGGTGAAGGGCCTCTCCCCTGTGTGGATGCGCTGGTGGATAATGAGATTCGACTTCGCCCTGAAGTTCTTGCCACAGTTCGTGCAGGTGAAGGGCTTCTCCCCTGTGTGGCTGAGCTGGTGATTCAACAGGTGGTGCCTCCGGAGAAACCGCTTGCCACAGCTGGTGCATGCAAAGGGCTTCTCTCCATTGTGGATGTGTTGGTGGATGATGAGGGTCTCCTTTGCCGTGAAGCTCTTGCCACAGTTGGTGCAGGTGAAGGGCCTCTCCCCTGTGTGGATGCGCTGGTGGATGATGAGGCTCTTCTTCCCCCTGAAGTTCTTGCCACAGTTCGTGCAGGTGAAGGGCTTCTCCCCTGTGTGGCTGAGCTGGTGATTCAACAGGTGGTGCCGCCGGACAAACTGCTTGCCACAGTTGGTGCAGGCAAAGGGCTTCTCTCCTGTGTGGATGTGTTGGTGGATGATGAGGGTCTCCTTTGCTCTGAAGCTCTTGCCACAGTCAGTGCAGGCAAAGGGTGTCTCCCCAGTGTGGATGCGCTGGTGGATGATGAGATTCGACTTCGCCCTGAAGCTCTTGCCACAGTCAGTGCAGGTGAAGGGCTTCTCCCCAGTGTGGATGTGCTGGTGACGCAGCAGGTGGTCCCTCCGGACGAACCTCTTGCCACAATCGGTGCAGGCGAAGGGCCTCTCCCCTGTGTGGATACGCTGGTGGACCATGAGGTTCCCCTTATCCCTGAAGCTGATGCCACAGTCAATGCAGCGGAATGGCTTCTCCCTGGTGTGGATGCACTGGTGGGTGATGAGGGTCGACTTCTCTTTGAAGTTCTTGCCACAGACACCAAAGGCAAAGGGCTTCTCACCGTTGTGCACACGCTGGTGATTCAGCAGGTGCTGCTTGTAGATGAAGCTCTTGCCACAGTCAGTGCAGTGGAAGGGACGCTCACGCATGTGGCTCCGCACATGGACATCCAGTGACATCTGGTTTTTGAAGCTCTTGTTGCACTTCGGGCATGTCAGACGGCTTTTCTCCAATGGCTGGGGTTCTGGGAGGGAGGAGGGATGGGGGAGCCCCAACCGGACCCCCTGGCTCCCGCCTGGCTGTCCGCAGGCTGAGCCCCCCTGACACCTCACGTCAGGGTTCGGCATCCCCGGGAGCAGGGCGGTGGGTTCTGGCAGCACCTCATGAACCCGCTGGGTCTCCCTCTGCGTCCCAGGGCTGACGGCTGCTGGGAAGGAGAGACAGGGGTCACTGCTGGCAACAGGATTGGCACAGGAGACCCCTCCCCATGGGGAACAGCATGTGCACCCTACTAGCCTTGCACCCTCTCAGGCACATTGATCACATGGGACAAGGGAACAGTGCACCTCGAACACTCCAGCCCCCTACGAAATCCCTAGTACCCACCTGGCACAGGGCTCTGCTGCCTCTGCTGCTCCTCAAGGGTGTCTGGCACACATGGTGTCTCTTCTCGCTCCATCTTGCAGATGATCTCTGGTTTGACGGTGGCCCAGCCTGTCCGGGGCACAGAGAGAAGCCCCCTCTCCCGCACTGCCGGGACAGCAGCAGCGGCCCCCGCACCCACAGCCCCAGCATCCCCCCCACCCCGCTCCTCTCTCCTGTCCCTGCCAGACTGCTGCTTCGTCCTCACTGTCCCTGCACCTACAGCCTCATCTTGCCCTTGTCATTCCAGCTCCACCCCAGCCCAACATCACCAGAGAGAGTCCTCACCCAGCGAGGCGACCATCTCATAGTTCTCCAGCATCACCTCCCGGTAGAGCTGCCGCTGACAGCCCGACAGCTTTGCCCACTCCTCGGGGGAGAAGTAGAGCGCCACGTCCTCAAACTTCACCGACATCTGCAGCAAGAAGCAACACTCATCTCAGCACATCGTACCATGCATTTGCTAAACCACTTCTGCCAAAATCCTGCCACTGTCACCAGGGGCCCTGGCAGCGCCAAGAGATCTTGGAGCATCCCATGCACAGGCAGGGCAAGGGCAGAGAGGAGGTGGTGGCACAGCTGGATGGCACAGCAAGGTCATCGCAGCACTTGTGACTTGCTCAGACTTGCTGCAAGTCCTCCTCCCCCACCCTATATGGAGGGCCACCCCACCAGCTGTGCTGGGTGAGGGACAAAGCTTAGAGGCCCACAGGCAGGTTTCCTCTCCCTGTACCAGATTAGGGACCTATGCCAGCGTAGCCGAGACTGTGCCCTGTCTCCTCATCACACCACAAGCCACATCACTCTCTGGGCCTGGGCACAGCACTGTGACACAAGGCCTGTCCATGCCCGTGGTGCGGTTCAGCAGGCAGGAATGGGAGCACCCTGCACCGCACCAGGTCTCAAAGCATGGCTCTTCCACGCTGCCCCACACCAACTGGACTGTCAGCCTGGCTGGTCCCACAGGTGTTTTGCTGCTGCTGCACCATGGAACCAATCATGGCAATCCCAGCCCGTGGTGTCCCCAGAGCCGGGGCCATGCCTGACCCCCACCTTGCCGCAGCAGCCTGGAGCCCGGCGCGTCGCTGCTCTCGGCGCAGAGATGGAGGCCCGTGCAGGTATTGATCCGGGAAGAGGGAGGCGGGAGGCTCCGGATTCCACACGAGGTGCCTGTCCCGTGTGGCACCAGCACAGCCAGGACAGATGGTCCCTGCAAGCACAACATTTCCATGAAGAAATCAGGGGCACAAGTTCACTCACCTGCCCACAGCTGCCTTCCCTGCACCCCGAGCCTCCACAGCTATGGGAAAAGGACTGACCCAATGAGCATCGTGCACTGACTGGTCAAGCTCAAGGCAAAGCTGAGAAAGAGCCATGAAGAGTTTTGGAACCTCCCAAGTACCCAAATCTCACTCCCCTAATGTCACCATTTAAGGCAAGGCAGCAAAAAACCTTGGCAGACGCTCCCTATTATCTCCCTACCTCCCGTCACCCCTCTCCTCTAGATCAGAAAGATGATAGGGAAGACAAGAGGGAAGGAAAAGAGAAATAAGACATCAAGTTGGAAAGTTATAAAGGGTTTTACTGATGCTACTAATAAATAGAAAAAATATATATAAAATATATAAAACCAATCTTGAATGCTCAATGTGGAGCTGGCATCACTCCAGCAGTGGCAGAGCTGGGTGTGTGGAGCTGACGGCTCCAGCAGCTGCAGCTCCAGCCCCCAAAAGTCTCAGGCAAACCAGAAACTGGTTGCAGGGATGCAGGGTCTGGGTCCTGTAGAACCTCAGACAGACAGACAAGGTCCTCTCTAGGTGCCGACCATGGTCAAAAAGCCGACAGACTCTCGTCATCACCCTCTTATATAGGGGGTATGACGATTATGGGATGGAATAGTCAGTTGGACAATTTAAGTCACCTGTTCCATCCACCCCTCTCTGAACACGCCCCTCTCACAACGGAACGTGTGAAAACTTATCAGTTTTTCTTGGCTGTCATAGCAACAAATGCAAACATGAGCTTCCTCAGCGCTCTGTTGGTCTCTTATCAGCACCGAGTGCAGCATCCGAGGAAAAACATGCGGGCAAAAACCCAGAAAAGTAGAGCCACCTAGAGGAATGTAGCTGAAAGAAAAAAATCACTACAAGAGAACTGGTCTTGTTTTTAACAAAACCAGGACGCCTCCACCACAAGAGGGGCAGCCGGTGCCACCAGGGCCGGATCCAGGGGGGCCCGGGCGGCTGGGACACGGAGCAGCGTGTCCGCGTTGCACGGGGGCCACGGGGCGAGCCGGGGAAAGGCCGGAGCGCCGGGGGGAGTCGGGCCCTAAGGGGAGTGCGGGGGGGTCCGGCAGGGCTGGGGGGCGGCCGGCGGAGGGGAGAGCACGGGAGAGGCCGTCGGGGCCGAGTCCCCTCCGGCGGGACCCCGCGGGCCAGCAGCGCCCATCCCCGTGCCGCGGGCCCGCCGCCCGCCGCCCCTACCTGCGCCGGGGCCGCGCCGCCAGCCCCGCACGGACAAAGGCGGCGCCGGGAGCCGCCGGCAGCGTCAGCCCGGGAGGGCCGCCCGCCGCCGCTGCAGCACGGGACGTGTAGTCCTGCCGCTCCGCCCCGCTCGGCTCGGGGGGGCGGGCACCGGCAGCACCGCTGTGTCCTTGCGGCCCCCGGCCCTGCCCGCCACCCCTGGCCACACGGGTCCCTCGTCCCCAGACCCGCCGGTGCTGCAGCCGCCGCTGCCCGAAGCTGCGCAGGGCGCGACGCCGCTGCCGGGTCCCACTAGGCCGGGGGCGCTCGGGGGCGGACGGCAGCTGGAACGACATACGGGGGGGTCAGGCAGGGTTGCTGTTGGGAAACATTCCTTTGCCCTTTCTACTCAGACGGGTCCCATCTCCCACTCACTGGTCAGAGTCATCACTGTGTGTCCCGTCATCGAGAAAGCCACAACCCCCGTGGCAGCACCAGCCAAGTAGCCAAGTGTTGACTCACATAATGTGTCTGCTCCAACCGGCACCCTTTCCTCTGATGGGGAATAACAGAGGAAAAGATAACTGGAGCACCCATCCCTTTGAACTGCACTCCTAGTGTTTTGCAGCCTTGCTTGGTTCTGCCCAGGTTCCACCTTGCCATGACACTTGTAGCCCACGTGAAAAAGCAATAGTGGATAATGGCCCAAGTTCCTAACAAGTTGTGGCATCCCAGACCTCATCACCTGGAAGGCAGGAAACATCACACAGTTCCCTGTTGGGCTGACAAACAGGTGCCTCTGTGCCCCCTCAGCAGAGAGTTCTCAATGACAAGCCAGCATCATTTCCTTTGGTGATTTCTAGCGTGTGCTGCCGCTGCAGTTCCTCCCCACAGAGTTCGCTCAGAGGTGCCTTTGGCTGTTAAGACATCATGTCTGTTCCTGTTTGTTCTGCAGGAGGGTGGAGAATGAAGCAGAGTTCTGCTCATGTGTGTCCAGGATGAGCACCCACCGCTATCTCAAGATGGCCCTGACCAGCCAGGGCTGTGCCGGGAGCTGCTGGCCCTCACTCCATCTACTCCCTCGGTAGCTTCCCCAGGCAGCGGGAGGAGTGGAGAAACCCACTTTGACCCTGGAGATGTGCTGAGTGCTGGGATAGACCCCCAGGGCCTGCCGCAGCCCCTCAGCCCCTGCCCTGCCCCGTCCGTGCCGGGCAGCCCTGCCCGCCGGCCGAGCAGGGGGTGCTGCCTGTGGGTCCCGCCGGAGGGGCCAGGGTGCAGCAACGTGTTTTCCTTCTCCTGCGTAGAAACTGGAGGTGTCATGCAGGGGACGCCTGTCCCCATGGCCCCGCTGGCCTCCATGGGCTCCCTGGGCAGATCCTCTTTCCTGGGCTCCCTCTGCTCCATCCCCGAGCCCTGCCTCTGTGAGAGGGCGCAGCTGGTGGCACTCAAACAACTGGGGCCTCCCTGGTTTCCCAAGACTGTTGGGCAGCTGGCTGGGCAGTGAGGACGTGCCCATGGGCAGGACCTCCACTGGACCTGCTGGCAGGGACAGAACAAGAGCAAGTCACCAGGAATGGAGGGGACATGACACAGAGCCCCACGGATGTGGAGTTGCCCTCCTGTCATGGCTACAGCCACATGGCAGCTCATCCTGGAGGTTGTCCTCGTTCTCCAGGCAACCCAGGGCTTATTTTATTTTCTTATTGGTCTCTCTCTGTCCTCCATGCAGCTTTTTTTACT
Source organism: Nesoenas mayeri (assembly GCF_963082525.1). Lineage (NCBI taxonomy): Eukaryota > Metazoa > Chordata > Aves > Columbiformes > Columbidae > Nesoenas > Nesoenas mayeri. Next base: position 212,980,642 of record NC_137541.1, read on the forward strand.
GTTCTTATCTAGATGGTTTGCAGTCTCTGCTGACAGTGCTTCCCCTTTATCTCTGGCACTGGTCTTAAAGGCCCCCCATCACCAAGCAACCAGGTCAAGAATTCCAATGAGCCTGGCTGCTCATGCTAAGTTTGGCTACTCATGCTAAAATAGGTGATTAAAAAAAAAAAAGAATATTATTAAAATAATCTAATACAATTAAAATGTTAAGTTTGATTAAAGTTATTCTGCAACAGCGGGCTGGAGACGTGGGCTGACAGGAACCTCATGAAGTCCAACAAGTGCAGAGTCCTGTCCCGGGGAGGAACCAGCCCAGGCACCAGCACAGGCCGGGGCCACCCGGCTGGAAAGCAGCTCGGCAGAGAAGGTCCTGGTGGGCACCACGTTGGCCATGAGCAAAGGTGTCCTGGGCTGCATCAGGAGGAGCGTGGCCAGCAGGCCGAGGGAGGGGATCCTCAGCTGGGAGAGCTGGGGTGTTCACCCGGAGAAGAGCCGGCTTGGGGGGATCAGCCATGTCCAGCAATAGCGACAGGGAGGGTGCCGGCAGGATGGGCTCGGAGGTGACCGGCACCGCCGTGAACAGTAGCAGAAGTTTGTGTTGCTGCTGGGGTTCATGGGAGTTTTTGGGATAGTGGGAGACCCCTGAAGGGAAAGTTCTAATTCTAACTGCTCAGCAGCAGTGATGTGAGATTGGGGAGGCCCAATGTCAAGAAGGGGTTAAACTGGCTGGAAGTGAAACCCATCTAAGGAGGCTTCCCAGGACTGAGAGCCCTCACCTTCTCCTTGGTGAGCAATTATTTCTCCTGGATATATCCTGGAGTGAGACCTTGTCCACCCCCGGCAAGTGATCATTTCTTCTGGGTGCCTTGAGGGAGAGAGGCCTCTCTTGGAGTGAGGGCGTGCAAGCTGGGGATCATTATTCTTGTGTGGTTGTGTGGTAACAATATTTTCAAGTGGTACACGAACCTGCAGTTTGTTAAATGTTCCCAGAGTGCTGATTGATCTTGCATTACTCCCTCCCCTCGCTTGCCTTAGTTTCTGTCATTTGGTTCCTGTTGCAAAATAAAGTTGAGCTTCTTATTTGTTTGAAGTCATTTTGGGGTGCCTCTGTGACATTTTTAAATTGTTATATTTGGTGGGATACCAAAAATGGAGAAATTATTCCAGCTGTAATCCTTCCACCCCATTCTGTGCATGATTGGGGCACAGAAGAGAGGTGGTTCAGTCCCTGAGTGGCTGTAGCCACGTGTGCTGTTCTTTGTGCCATTCTCTGTCTCATCCTGTTCCCCAGCTTAAATCAAACACAAGACTGGCACAAATACTGTAAACAGTTGGAGGGGGGTGACAACCAGAAATAGATTGTGTGAAATCGGAGTTATGGTGAGGGAGAGAGTGGGCACGATTTTTAGAGCAAGAGATTATTTTAGCACAACTAGGGAAGCTCCCCGTGTTGCCCAAAGCCAGAAGCTGATTGTGGCTGGGGATCCCAAGAATTGAGCGGCGTGACCTCTTGTTGGAACAGAGGCTGACGTGCTGTTAAGCAATGATGAGACAGGAGGGTGCTGGAGACCTGGTGTGTTTTTAAGCAGCAGACTGGATGGTGACTAGTTTTAAGGGACCATCATTTAAGTGAACAGTGACGTCACTCCTAGAAGACCTGCCTAGCTACGATCCCCAGGAAACCTGCCCAGCTCCAGTCAATAGGGGACTTGCCTGGCTAGCAGTGATCACCTTCACCTGCCGAGGCACACGCAATACTATATGGGACCGGCGTGCCGGGACTCAGAGCGTGTCTAAAGGTGCTGACCGGGCAGTATGTGCCATTGCCAGGGGAAACCACATCCCAGAATATACCCAAATGCCTTATAAAAGACCATATAACCACACGGTATGTGCATGCAATGCAGAGATCCCTGCCACTGACCATCCTCACACGTGTACCTCTCAGGGACACAAGGGGCAGTCACCTTGTGAGTGACGAAAGAACTGCCTTCCTGAGATGCACGGACCCGCCTACTGAAGTCAAATGGATCCTGGATCCGTGGTGGCAAACTTTCTCTTGCAAACCTGTTCCAACTGCCTGCTAAGTTTCTTCCTTTCCTGTCTTTTTCTCCCTGTATTGTCACTAACAGAGGGGGCGGTACTTCCAGTGTTGTCTCATCTGTACCCAGTGTTAGTTTTATCTGTAGTATATTTGAAGAAGCTCTTCTTGTCGTCCTTGACCCCTTTGCAAGGTTTAATTCAAAGGAGGCCTTAGCTTCCCTAGTTGCCTCCCTACACCCTCTGACAACAGCCTTATATTCTTCCCAAGTGACCAGCCCTTCCTTCCATGATCTGTAGACTCTTCCACTTGAGTTTTCCCAGCAGTTCCGTGTTTAACCAAGCAGGTCTCCTGACTCCCTTCCTTGACTTCCTACCTGTTGGGATGCTCTGATCTCAAGCTTGGAAGAAGCAGACCTTGAATGCTAACCAGCTCTTCACCTTCAAGTACCCTGTCCCATGGAATTTCCCCTAGCAATTGCTTGAAGTACATACTGTATAGTATTGGTAGTAGTAGTACATCAATATTTTGTTATTAAATTGTGTTTATCTCAGTCTGTGAGTTTCTCCTTTCAATTCTCTCCCCTATTTGGAGGTGGGAGAGGGGAGTGAATGAACAGCTATCATTGTTTTCGAATTGCCAGCTCAGGTTAAACTGCAATGGTACCTTACAGAGCAAAACAGAATCCACTTGAGCCAAATAACATCTTCAAAGCCAATATGAAGAGGCTACAGCCTATCAACAACAGAATCCTATGGCCATAAACTCATGTAATCCCTTCCCTGTTTCCCCTTTACCCTCAATGTCTGTTGGAGGTGAACTGTGGATCAAGTCTGGGTCTAAGTTTGCATCCAGCTGCACCTGGACTCCTCTGAGAAGGAGTTTAGCGAGCAAGGGGTTCCATTCTGAACCTGGTGACTCAATGGGAGGGCCTCCCTCTACCCTTTCACATCTCATGTCTGTCTCTAAATCACTCTAAACCAACTCTCACCTGATTCTCCTTGGCATATTTCCCCCATGCGGGAAGTACTGGAGGAAATGTTGTCACCTATATGGGAATTTATAGTGGCTGCAGCACCGGTGAGGTGGGGGGCAGAGAGACAGGGGTGAAGAGAAGCTGTTGAATTAATGTATATTGTGATTAAGTTACAAAGGATGTGGGCATCATTGACTAATTGACATGATAAATGCTTCTTAACCACTTTCAAAACGAGAAGATATTTAAGATAAATGTTTATTGACTCCTTGCAAAAATAAGGGGATATTTTTTAATTTTCAGATGCTCTTGCATGACAAGATGGAGACAGTAGTTTAACTAAAACAGTGTCTAGCAGCAGGGTGTTTAGCTTATATTTACAGAGAAATTAATAAATGTATTGTAAGTAAGCTACTTATGTAAATATGTATTTTTACTTATGTAAACGTGTACTAATTGTGCCAGCGCCAAGAGCTGTCCATGTGGAAAGGGATCAGGGATCAGGGAACACATGCAAAGACCCTTGAATGCCCACCCGCCAGGTGACTACATACCAGTTATGGAACCACATGGCAGGAAAGACCATGAAATACCTACCTTCATAGCAACCTTAGGTTTATGCAATTACTGTTCAGCATAGATGTATTGTACGTTTAACATATCCAATATTGCAATGAATATGCAATAATTGTGTGAAAATAAGCAATGCAAGAGAATGCAGCCTTTGGAAGCCCTTATGATGGAGAATTCCCAGTGGAAGCCAACTGCTGCTAATAAATAATGCCTGCTTAACATGAAAATTGCCTTTGCTCAATAGATTATTTCTTTGTTCCAGGGGGCCAGGGGTGGCGGGCAGGGCCAGGGGCCGCAAGGACACAGCGGTGCTGCCGGTGCCCGCCCCCCCGAGCCGAGCGGGGCGGAGCGGCAGGACTACACGTCCCGTGCTGCAGCGGCGGCGGGCGGCCCTCCCGGGCTGACGCTGCCGGCGGCTCCCGGCGCCGCCTTTGTCCGTGCGGGGCTGGCGGCGCGGCCCCGGCGCAGGTAGGGGCGGCGGGCGGCGGGCCCGCGGCACGGGGATGGGCGCTGCTGGCCCGCGGGGTCCCGCCGGAGGGGACTCGGCCCCGACGGCCTCTCCCGTGCTCTCCCCTCCGCCGGCCGCCCCCCAGCCCTGCCGGACCCGCCGCACTCCCCTTAGGGCCCGGCTCCCCCCGGCGCTCCGGCCTTTCCCCGGCTCGCCCCGTGGCCCCCGTGCAACGCGGACACGCTGCTCCGTGTCCCAGCCGCCCGGGCCCCCCTGGATCCGGCCCTGGCGGCCCCGGCGCTGGGAAGGGCTGGGCTGGGGCCGGGCCGGGTGCTCAGACCCCCGGGACACCCCGCACATCTTCCTGCTGCCCTTGTGGGGCACCGGAGCAAGATTTGGGTTCTCGTGAAATTCCAGAACTCCTCTTTTTGTGGCTCTTTCTCACCATTACCCAGAGCCGGACGGGTCACTAGGCGACGTTCTTTGGGTTGGTATTTTCCCGGTAGCTGTGAAGGCTCGGGGTGCAGGGAAGGAGCTGTGGGCAGGTGAGTGAACTTGTGCCCCTGATTTTTCATGAAAACTTTGTGCTTGCAGGGACCATCTGTCCTGGCTGTGCTGGTGCGGCTGGTGATGGGACAGGCACCTCGTGTGGAATCCGTAGCATCCCGCCTCCCTCTTCCCGGATCAATACCTGCACGGGCCTCCATCTCCGCACCGAGAGCAGCGACGCGCCGGGCTCCAGGCTGCTGCGGCAAGGTGGGGGTCAGGCACGGCCCCGGCTCTGGGGACACCATGGGCTGTGATTGCGAAGGGACTGGCCAAGTTGCAGGTCCAATTGCAGTGGGGCAATGCAGGAGAGAAGTGTTTTGAGAGCCGGTGCGGTGCAGGGTGCTCCCGTTCCTGCCCGCTGAGCCGCACCACGGGCAGGGGCAGGCAGGAGCGTGCCTGCTGCCAGGCCTCGGGCCAGCCCTTGTGTCACGGTGCTGTGTCCGGTCCTGGTGGGTGATCTGGTTTATGGCGTGGGTGTGGGACAGGGCACAGTCCACACTGCTCTGACGTGGGTCCCTAATCTGGCATGAGCAGGGGAAACCTGCCTCTAAGCCTGCCAGCCTTGCCTCTCTACTCAGCACAGCTGATGAGGTGTCTTGCAACCCAGTGCTCTGCTCAGTGAGTCCTCCATGCCCTAGTGGCCCTTTTGTGCCACCTGGCTGTGCCAAGCCTGCCCCTCTGTCCTTGCCCTTACCTTGCACAGGATGCTCTGAGCTCTCTCAGCACTGCCCTTGGGATGCCAGAGCCCCTGGTACCAGCGGGACCCTGCTTGGCAGCAGCAGGTCTTCAGCAGAGGTGTTTAGCAACCATGCGGTGGGGTGTGCTGAGCCGGGTGTGCTTCTTGCTGCAGATGTCGGTGACGTTTGAGGACGTGGCACTCTACTTCTCCCCCGAGGAGTGGGCAAAGCTGTCGGGCTGTCAGCGGCAGCTCTACCGGGAGGTGATGCTGGAGAACTATGAGATGGTCGCCTCGCTGGGTGAGGACTGTCTCTGGGGTCAAGTAAGAATTCATCTCTTTAAGTGAGCTGGAGTCCTTGAATGGGAAAATCCAGCTGTCTCTATTGCTGCCTGAGCAGTTGCGACTGCAAGTTATACCCTGCCAGGCAGCCTCCTGTGGTCGTGGGAGAGAGAATGGGATGAGATGGGGTGAAGCCTCTTCCGGGGTTTGACCACCCTCCTGTTACAGAAATGCTTCCTCACATCCAGTCTAAACCTCCCAGGCGCAGCTCTGAGCTGTTCCCAGGTGTCCTGTGTGCAGGAGAGTGGCCGAGGTGACGGGGGCGAGGCGAGAAGAGGCTGTAGGTGCAGGGATGTGGGGGCTGAAGCCGCAGCCTGGCAGGGACAGGAGAGAGGAGCGGGGTGGGGGGGATGCTGGGGCTGTGGGTGCGGGGGCCGGTGCTGCTGTCCCAGCAGTGCGGGAGAGGGGGCTTCTCTCTGTGCCCCGGACAGGCTGGACCAACGTTAAGCCAGAGATCATCTGCAAGATGGAGAGAGAAGAGACACCGTGTGTGACAGAACTCCCTGGGGAGCAGCAGAGGCACCAGAGCCCTGTGTCAAGTGGGTACCAGGCTTCTGGCAGGGGTGTTTGGGAGTTCAAGGTGCACTGTCCCCTTGCCTCGGGTGATCCATGTCCCTGAGAGGGTGCAAGGCTGGCAGGGTACCCATGCTGTTCCTCATGGAATGGAGTCCCTCCTGCTCATTCTGTCCTTGGCAGTGACCCCTGCATCTCCTCCACAGCAGCCGTCAGTCCTGGGACACAGAAGGAGACGAAGCATGTCCCTGAGGGGCTGCCAGGACCCACCTCTCTGCTCCCTGGGATGCCAAACCCTGGCACAAGACATCAGATGGGCTTGGCCTGTGGCCAGTCAGGTGGGGACATATACAAACAGAACGCACTGAATCACCGTGTGCACAGCATCGAGAAGCCCTTTGCCTGTGGAGACTGCAGCAAGAGTTTCACAAAGAAGTCGACCCTCATCATCCACCAGCGCATCCACACCGGGGAGAAGCCCTTTACCTGCACTGACTGTGGCAAGAGCTTTGTCCAGAGGCAGCAACTGCTGAGTCACCAGCGCATCCACACTGGGGAGAAACCCTTCAGCTGCACTGACTGTGGCAGGAGCTTCAGGGAGAAGTCCAAGCTCATCAACCACAAGAGCGTCCATACTGGGGAGAAGCCCTTCACCTGCCCTGACTGTGGCAAGAGTTTTGGCCGCAGGGACAGCCTACTGAGGCACCAGCGCATCCACACCGGGGAGAAGCCCATTGCCTGCACTGACTGTGGCAAGAGATTCAGGGAGAAGAACAGCCTCATCATCCACCAGCGCACCCACACTGGGGAGAAGCCCATTTCATGCTCTGACTGTGGCAAGAGCTTCAGGGAGAAGAAGAGCCTCATCATCCACCAACGCATCCACACTGGGGAGAAGCCCTTCACTTGCACCGACTGCAGCAAGAGATTCAGGTATAAGAAGAGCCTCATCATCCACCAGCGCATCCACACTGGGGAGAAACCCTTCGCCTGCACAAACTGCAGCAAGAGCTTCAGGGAGAAGAAGAAACTCATCATCCATGAGCGAATGCATACCGAGCAGAAGCTCTTTACCTGCTCCTCCTGCGGCAAGATCTTTGTCAAAAGGCCCAACAGTCTAGGGCACCACTGCATCCACACTGGGGAGAAACCCTTTGCTTGCACCAACTGCAGCAAGAGCTTCAAGGATAAGAAGAGCCTCATCATCCACCAGCGCATCCATACTGGGGAGAAACCCTTTGCCTGCACCAAGTGCAGCAAGAGCTTCAGAGACAGGAAGAGCCTCATCATACACCAGCGCATCCACACTGGGGAGAAACCATTTGCCTGCACCAACTGCGGCAAGAGCTTCAGGCAGAAGGCGACTCTCATCACCCACCAGCGCATCCACACAGGGGAGAAGCCCTTTGTCTGCATTGACTGTGGCAAGAGCTTCAGGGAGAAGAACAGCCTCATCATGCACCAGCGCATCCACACCGGGGAGAAGCCCTTCACCTGCACTGAGTGTGGCAAGAGCTTTAGGGAGAAGTCAACCCTCATGATCCACCAGCGCATCCACACTGGGGAGAAGCCCTTCACCTGTACCAACTGCAGCAAGAGCTTCAGGGAGAAGAAGCTCCTGAAGAGACACCAGCGGCTGCACCGTGACCTGGGTCTTATGCCAGTGGGTAGCCAGCAGAAGAGGGGAGATCTGTCTGCAGCAAGCGGGCAGGCAGAGGCCAAGCCCTTCCAGTGCGGTGTCTGCGAGAAGCGGTTTTGGAAGGAGAGGCTCATGCTGGCTCACCAGCGCACCCACGGCACCCCCAGCCTGCAGCCGCCTCCGCAGCCCGGCACTCCCGAATCTGCCACCAAGGAGCCTGTTGGTCACCAGGGGCTGCTGTGTGGGTGGCTGTTGGGGAATGTCCTTGTTTTCTTTGGGACAGAGTAAATTTTCTTCTTAGTAGCTTCCCATGTTTTGGATTGAGAATGAGAATAATATTGCTAACACGTGTATGTTTTAGTTGTTGCTGAGCAGCACTTTCAGCCTCTGGTGCCCTGCCAGCTGGGAGGGGACACAGCCAGGAAAGCTGCCCCAAAGTGGCCAAAGGGCTGTTCTTTCTATATGACATCATGCTCAGTATAGAAACTGGGGGGAGTTTACCAGGGGCACCATGGCTCAGAAACAGGCTGAGCATCAGTCAGCGGGTGGTAAGTGTTTGTGTTGTGCATTGCTTGTTTTGTATATTCTTACATCATTATCATTGTCATTATTCCCTTTCTCTTCTATTCAACTGTCTTTATCTCAACCCACAAGTTTTACACAGATCACTGCATGAGCCTAATTTAAGTTTTTTGGTATTTAGCTTAAATAAATGCATTTCACATAGAATGTATCACTTAGAATTATCAGCCTGTGTGATTTTTTTGTATACTGTCCTCTTTGTGTTTATTAGTAGCTAAATTTCCTGAAATCTTAAATGGTGTGTTATAAAGTTCTGGTCACATTCACCGAAATTGTGTCTACTTTAGCAAAAGAAACCAGCTACAAACCATCAGTGTTCACAAAAGTCAAAGAGGCTCAGAGGCCACTGCAACACGGCAGGATGGCAAAAGGCTCAACTGATGACACTCCTGAACAGAACTCCATGGAACGGAGCAGAACCCGAATGGATCTCCATCACTGTCTATCCTGAGTCTGCCCCAACTGTACCCCTTTAAGGGAGATGTTATTTCTCACCCGGGCACGTGGACCACCTTGGAGAGAAGTATCCAGTGCTTTTGGGAATTAGCTGTGTTGGAGGTGATTTATAATGATTCCAAAGGGTCCAGATGAAGTCCAATGCACGTAAGCCACGTGGCAGAAGTTTCTACAGAGCGCACTATCGTCATTACCAGTCCATTGGCACTAATGTTCTGGAAAGAAAGTGAGGGTAAAACAGTGGATGAATTGGCTGGCCAACTCCAGCCAGACATAGGAACTCTGTCTTCTTTCCTACTGGCCTGTGTCTGTCAGAGACCGAAAGGGTAGAGTCCCAGCCACTGTGGCAAAACCAGTTCTGCAACATCCAGCCCCAGGGGATGGGACATCCCTAGTAGCAGGAGATGGGACAAATCATGATAAGGTGAATTGCAATTAACGTATCAACGACAAGCTAGCGAGCCACAGGCAAAGGCCGGTTGGCTGATGCAGGAGGTGGGGGCTGTGTTGAAGGGCACCCAGACTGCCAAGACCCTGAGGCCTGAGACCCTTCAGGACTCTTCCATCTTTCACAATTACACCCTCCATGATGCCTACACAAAAGACCAAAGATTATGCAAGCAGGCAATGCACAGGTTTGTAAAAAGCCCAGCTGTGCCAGCACTGGTGGCCCAACCCCCATCCAGAGGATGACCCACCAGTCTCATGGCAGGAACCGAACAAGACACCGGAGGACGCTGCACATGACTGGATCACAGAGTATGAACCACATCATACACAAAGCAGAGCCATAATGAAACGGATAAATAAACGGGACAGCAGAGTCAATCATCATGTCAAGTGGTATTCTTTATTTTATCAGTGGTGGGGAACGCTGGAGATCAGCCTCCATAAGTGCTCCAAAGCCTTGATGCTCTTGTGCTGCTTATATCCACATAATTATTACATATGGATTACAATTTTTAAAATGTTGACCTACAATACATCTATACTAAGAAATAATTGATGATGTTAGTTATAATTGTCTAATTTCTGACTTACAATAAATCTATTAACTATTGATTAAATATGAAATAAGCACTCTGCTTCTAAACAATGTAGCACTTAATCTTCTGTCTCCTTCTTGTCATGCAGAAGGTTCTAAAACTTCGAAAATATCACCTAGTTTTGTAGGTGGCCAGAAAGCATTCATCTCCTGTCAATTGCTTAATGATGGGTACAACCTTTGTAACTAATCACGGTATATATTAATTTGGCAGCTTCTCTTCAATAAGGATGGTGACATCTCTCTCCTTTCTTTCCTGTATTCCTTTCCTTACCTTTTTATAAGTAACATATTAACGTAAGATTTACAGCCACACATGTGCTGCAAACTTTTTATGCTTACTGACTGAACTTAAATCACATAAATCCCTCACCCATTAAATCATTTATCAATTGGGCCAAGCTGCTAAATAAAAGCCTTTTGTTTACAGACCTTAAGTGTTATGTATACTCTTTTCCAAACAAGGTGACCCATGAACTGAGTCACCTCTCCCCCGACCCATACCTCTGAGTGGGATGTGACAATGTCTCCACTGTGGAGAAACTGCCAGACAGGTCAAGTGAGAAACTGTCCTGAGATTCCAGCAATTCAAGGATAACTTCTCCTCCCCACCTGTACAGACCAATATCTCAGCTATTGGGGATGAGCATTTGTCATGGAGGCACCCACAAAATCAATTTCGACAGGCGATAAGCTCCTAACAGAATTTATTCTAATTGGCACTGTTAGCGCAGAAACAACCAGAAATGGGGTTTATCCAAAATTATTCAGCACTCCAACAACATTATAAAACACAGATTTGGATAAGTTTTAGGAGTTCAATTACTACATGGCAGATTCAAACTCGAGCGATCCCCAAAGTCTAGAATGATGCTTTCAAAATATCCATCTTCCCACTCGTAAGAGAGGACTCCCAAGGGTACCCACGTATTGCTGGACATGGCTGATCCCCCTGAGCCGCCTCTTCTCCAGGTGAACACCCCAGCTCTCCCAGCTGAGGATCCCCTCCCTCGGCCTGCTGGCCACGCTCCTCCTGATGCAGCCCAGGACACCTTTGCTCATGGCCAACGTGGTGCCCACCAGGACCTTCTCTGCCGAGCTGCTTTCCAGCTGGGTAGCCCCAGCCTATGCTGGTGCCTGGGCTGGTTCCTCCCCGGGACAGGACTCTACACTTGTTGGACTTCATGAGGTTCCTGTCAGCCCACGTCTCCAGCCCGCTGTTGCAGAATAACTTTAATCAAACTTAACATTTTAATTGTATTCTATTTTTTAAGCTGTATTATTTTGTTTGAACAAACTAATTTCAGCATGAGTGGCCAAAATTAGCGTGATGACCAGGCTCGCTGGAATTCCAGGCTGCATACAGTACACTTATCTCGACGTGGCTCAATGATGACGAGGGGACCTAGAAGACCAGTCCCAGAGATAAAGAGGAAACACAGGGGCCGCAAGGACACAGCGGTGCTGCCGGTGCCCGCCCCCCCGAGCCGAGCGGGGCGGAGCGGCAGGACTACACGTCCCGTGCTGCAGCGGCGGCGGGCGGCCCTCCCGGGCTGACGCTGCCGGCGGCTCCCGGCGCCGCCTTTGTCCGTGCGGGGCTGGCGGCGCGGCCCCGGCGCAGGTAGGGGCGGCGGGCGGCGGGCCCGCGGCACGGGGATGGGCGCTGCTGGCCCGCGGGGTCCCGGCGCTCCCCGGCCGCGGGCATCCCCCGCCGGGCGGCCCCGGGACGGGACCCCGGCCCCGACGACCTCTCCCGTGCTCGACCCCCCCGCACTCCCCTTAGGGCCCGGCTCCCCCCGGCGCTCCGGCCTTTCCCCGGCTCGCCCCGTGGCCCCCGTGCAACGCGGACACGCTGCTCCGTGTCCCAGCCGCCCGGGCCCCCCTGGATCTGGCCCTGACGGCCCCGGCGCTGGGAAGGGCTGGGCTGGGGCCGGGCCGGGTGCTCAGAACCCCGGGACACCCCCGCACATCTTCCTGCTGCCCTTGTGGGGCACCGGAGCAAGATTTGGGTACACGGGAGCTTCCAATACCCGTTTTTTCTTGTGACTCCTTCTAAGCTTTGCCCCGAGCTGGCCGGGTAGGTGGATGATGCTCTTTGTTCGGTCCTTTTCCCAGTAGCTGTGGAGGCTCGGAGTGCAGGGAAGGAGCTGTGGGCAGGTTAGTGAACTTGTGCCCCTGATTTCTTCATGAAAATGTTGTGCTTGCAGGGACCATCTGTCCTGGCTGTGCTGGTGCGGCTGGTGAGGGGACAGGCACCTCGTGTGGAATCCGGAGCATCCCCCCTCCCTCTTCCCGGATCAATACCTGCACGGGCCTCCAACTCTGCACTTCAAGCTGCTGTGGCAAGGTGGGAGTCAGGCACTGCTATGGCTTCATGGCCACCACGGGCTAGGATTGCCCTGGTTAGTGCCGTGGTGCAGCAATGGCAAAAGGGCCATTGGACTGTCCAGGTTGCATGGCTGCCTAATCTGGCACAAGTAGGGGAAACCTGCCTCTAAGCCTGCCAGCCCTGCCTCTCATCCAGCACAACTGGTGGGGTGTTCCCCCGCCTAGAGACCTGCTGAGAGAGCCCCCTGTGCCCGGATGGCCCTGCCGTGCCACTCCAATGTGCCAAGACTGCTCCTTCTCCCCTGACCTTCCCTGGCACACGATTCTCTGAACTCTCTCAGCACTGCCCACAGAATGCCAGAGCCCCCAGTGCCAGCAGGACCCTGCTTGGCAACTGATTATTTTGTCAGAGGTGTTTAGCAACTGTGTGGTGGGGTGTGCTGAGCCAGGTGTGCCTCTTGCTGCAGATGTCGGTGACGTTTGAGGACGTGGCGCTCTACTTCTCCCCCGAGGAGTGGGCAAAGCTGTCGGGCTGTCAGCGGCAGCTCTACCGGGAGGTGATGCTGGAGAACTATGAGATGGTCGCCTCACTGGGTGAGGACTCTATCTGGTGATATTGGGATGGGATTGTGCCAGAATTCACCTCTTTAACTGAGTTGGAGCCCCTGAACCTGCTGCCCAAGCGCTGACGCAGCGGTTGCAATTGCAGGTTTTACCCTGCCCGGCAGCCTGCTGTGGAGAGCGGTCCTGGGAGAAAGGATGGGATGGGATGGGATGGGATGGGATGGGATGGGATGGGATGGGATGGGATGAGATGGGATGGGATGGGATGAGATGGGATGGAGCACCTTTTCAGTTGAAAGGGACCTTCAATATCCATCTAGTCCAACTGCCTGACCACTTCAGGGCTGACCACAAGCTGCAGCGTGTTGTTACGGGCATTCTACAAACGTCTCTCAAACAGGGATAGGCTTGGGGCATCGAATGCCTCTCCAGGCAGCCTGTTCCAGGGTTTGACCACCCCCTCAGTACAGAAATGCTTCCTCACATCCAGTCTAAACCTCCCAGGCGCAGCTTTGAGCTGTTCCCAGGTGTCCTGTGTGCAGGAGAGTGGCCGAGGTGACGGGGGCGAGGCGAGAGGAGGCTGTAGGTGCAGGGATGTGGGGGCTGAAGCCGCAGCCTGGCAGGGACAGGAGAGAGGAGCGGGGTGGGGGGGATGCTGGGGCTGTGGGTGCGGGGGCCGGTGCTGCTGTCCCGGCAGTGCGAGAGAGGGGGCTTCTCTCTGTGCCCCGGACAGGCTGGGCCAACGTTAAGCCAGAGATCATCTGCAAGATAGAGCGAGAAGAGACGCCGTGTGTGCCAGAGCCCTCCCGGGAGGAGCAGAGGGACCAGAGCCCTGTGCCAGGTGGGTGTTGGGGATTCGTGGGGCTGGTGGGGGTTTATGTTGCACTGTCCTCTTTCTGCAGGTGCCCCATGCACCAGGAAAGGTGTGGGGCTGGCAGTGTGCTCATGCCACTCCCCATGGGGACGTGTGCCACATGCCCGTCCTGTCCCCAGCAGTGACCCCGATCTCTCTTCCCCTGCAGCCATCAGCCCCAGCACGCAGAGGGAGGCCGAGGGGGTTCCCAAGGAGCTGCTGACACCCACCGCTCTGCTCCCGGGGATGCCAAACCCGAGCAGGAGGCAGCAGGGGAGCTCTGCCTGTGACCAGCCCGGTGGGATCCAGGGAGACCGTTTGGAGCACCCCCACCTCTCCCCACTCCCAGAACCCCGGTCATTGGAGAAGATCCCCGCCACGTGCCCCAGTTGCGACAAGACCTTCAAGAGCCAGTCGGCGCTGGATGTCCACGTGCAGAGCAACATGTGTGAGCGTCCCTTCCACTGCACCGACTGTGGCAAGAGCTTCACTCAGAAGGCAAAAATGCTGATGCATCAGCGTGTCCACACCGGGGAGAAGCCCTTTCCCTGCACTGACTGCGGCAAGAGCTTCAGGGAGAAGGCAAAAATGCTGATGCATCAGCGCGTCCACACTGGGGAGAAGCCCTTTCCCTGCACTGACTGCGGCAAGAGCTTTTCCCAGAGGTTGATCCTCCTGACGCACCAGCGCATCCACACTGGGGAGAAGCCTTTCACTTGCACTGACTGTGGCAAGAGCTTCAGGCAGAAGGTGAACCTCATCAGCCACCAGCGCATCCACACCGGGGAGAAGCCCTTTGCCTGCACTGAATGTGGCAAGAGGTTTGTCTGCAGGGACAGCCTGCTGAGGCACCAGCGCAACCACACGGGGGAAAAGCCCCTTCCCTACAGGGATGGTGGTGAGAGCTTGAGAGACAGCAAGAGCCTCATCAACAACCAGCACATCCACACCAGGGGCAAATCTTACACCTGCAGTGACTGTGGCAAGAGCTTCGGGGATAAGGGGACCCTCATCATCCACCAGCGCATCCACACTGGGGAGAAGCCCTTCATTTGCACCAAATGCAGCAAGAGTTTTGTCCAGAGGCACCACCTGATGCGTCACCAGCAAATCCACAGTGGTGAGAAGCCCTTCACCTGCAATGAATGCGGCAAGAGCTTTGTCCTTAGGCAGCACTTGGTGCGCCACCAGCGCATCCACTCTGGGAAGGAGCCCCTTTCCTGCAGCGAGTGCAGCAAGAGCTTCAGGGGGAAGGCGACGCGAATCATCCGTGAGTGCGTCCACACCAGGGAGACTCAGTTTGCCTGCTCTGACTGTGGCAAGAGCTTTTCCCAGAGGTCGAGCCTCCAGATACACCAGCGCATCCACACCGGGGAGAAGCCTTTCAATTGCAAGGATTGTGGTGAGAACTTCAGGGATAAGTCAACCCTCACCATCCACCAGCGCATCCACACTGGTGAGAAACCCTTCGCCTGCACAGACTGCGGCAAAAGCTTCAGGGAGAAGAAGCACCTGAAGAGACACCAGTGTGTTCACCAGGATCCAGGGCTTATGCCCAAGAGTGGTGGGCAGGAAAGCGCAGGTCCATCCCCAGCAGGGGGGCCGGCAGAGGCCAAGCCCTTCCAGTGCGGTGTCTGCAAGAAGCAGTTTTGGAAGGAGGGGATCATGCTGGCTCACCAGCGCACCCACAGCACCCTCAGCCTGCAGCCGCCTCCGCAGCCCGGCACCCCCTGAATCTGCTGCTGAGGGGCCTGTGGGGCACTGGGGGCTGGTGTGGGGTGGCTGTGTGGGTAGGTCCTGGTTTTGCGTGGGATAGAGTAAATTTTGTTCCAAGTAGCTGGTTTGGTGCTGCGTTCTGCATTGAGAATGAGAAGAATGTTGCAAATACCTGGGTGTTTTGAGTTGTTGCTGAGCAGTGAAGGATTTTTCATGTTCTGGTGCCCTGCCAGCTGGGAGGGGGCACAGCCGCGACAGCTGAAACAAAGTGGCCAAAGGGCTGTTCCTTACCATATGATGTCATGATCAGTATAGAAACTGGGCAGAGGAGAATGGGGGGACCGCGGGTCAGGGACAGATCAGTGGGTGGTGAGTGATTGCATTGTGCATTGATTGTTTTGTGTATTCTTACATCACCATCATTGTCATTATTCCTTTCCTCTTATATCCTATTAAACTGTCTTTATCTCAACCCATGAGTTTTACACAGATCACTGGATCAGCCCAATTGAAGGCTTCTTTCAGGTATTTACCTTAAATAAATACATTTTAAATAGAATGTATCACTTAGAAATGTAAGATTTTGTGATTTTTAGCGTGCTGTCCACTTTGCATCACTTAGTAGCTAAATTTGCTGAAATTACAGAATCCCAGAATGTCAGGGGTTGAAGGGACCTGGAAAGCTCATCCAGTGCAATCCCCCCATGGAGCAGGAACACCCAGATGAGGTTACACAGGAAGGTGTCCAGGCGGGTTGGAATGTCTGCACAGAAGGAGACTCCACAACCCCCCTGGGCAGCCTGGGCCAGGCTCTGCCACCCTCACCGGGAACAAGTTTCTCCTCAAATTTAAGTGGAACCTCCTGTGTTCCAGTTTGTACCCATTACCCCTTGTCCTGTCACTGGTTGTCACCGAGAAGAGCCTGGCTCCATCCTCCTGACACTCCCCCTTTCCATATTGATCCCCATGAATGAGTCCCCCCTCAGTCTCCTCTTGTCCAGCTCCAGAGCCCCAGCTCCCTCAGCCTTTCCTCACATGGGAGATGCTCCACTCCCTGCAGCATCTTGGTGGCTGCACTGGACTCTCTCCAGCAGTTCCCTGTCCTGCTGGAGCTGAGGGACCACAACTGGACACAATCGTCCAGATGCAGTCTGAAATCTTTGACTGTGTCTTGTAAAGTTCTGCTCACATTCACCAACCTTGTGTCTACTTGAGCAAAACAAAGCAGCTACAAACCATCAACGTTCACAAAAGGCTGAAAGGCTGTCGTGGTTGAGATGGACAAATGACACAGACAAACTTCTTACGTACAAACAGCAGTCTCCATCTATTGCCACAAATGCTTTTTTATATAGTCTTATCAACGCGTGTCTTTTTGCTATTGGTTACAGGCTGCAAAAGTAACGTATCGCTGGCTAATTTTGCTGTCGTCAATGTTAGTCTCTTACTCCCTTCTTTCCCATGGATACACCTTCATATCTCCAAGATCAATCTCTGTTCCCATACACCCTCTCAGGGAATCCACGGACCTGACATAGTCCCCCATAAAAGGCCCAGAGGCCACTGCAACATGGCAGGATGGCAAAAGGCTGAACTGATGACGCTCCCAAACACCACTCCCCCAAAATGGAGCAGAACCAGACTGGGTCTCCATCCCTGTATGGCCCGATTCTGCCCCAACTCCATCCTGACTCTGCCACCAATCATCAGATCCTGACTCTCCTTAAATTTGAAGCATGACGCTAATGACATGGAATATTCTTATTGGTCAGTCTGGGTGTCAGTCAAGGTCTGTCCCATCTATGCCCCCCTTCCCAGCTGCCTCACACCTGTGGGCAGAGAGCTCAGAGTCCTTGGTTCTCAGACAACAGCAATCAAGAACTGTGTCCCGGGGTGCTATTTTCTTGTTCTCAAACTAAATTCAAACAATAACCCTGCTAGCTACGAAAAATAAGTTTCTAACTACACGAAGAAAATTAACTCACTTTCAGTCAAACCAGCACATCAAATGATATAAATAATGGGATGTGCACATCTTTGGCCATAAACTCATATAATGCTGTTGCAGTCTGGTCTGGGAAGCCGTGAGCTGAAGAAATTCTTTGACTGTACCCAGAGTAAGATAAAGACACAAATGAAGTCAAATGCTGCTTAATTATGGAACTTTATTAAGCACTTCTGTAAATGGATGTCTGTATGTTACAGTAAGAAAATAGCAATAGGACAGGGAGAAGCAGACAGGAAAGGAGGAAACCTAGTGAGCAGTGGGGATAGATTTGCAAGAGACACTCACCACCATGGATGGATCCAGCGGGGTTTTCTCTCTAGTAGGCGGGGTGGTGCATCTCAGGAAGGCAGCTCATTCGTCACTCACAAAATGACCACCCCTTACATCCCTGAGAGGTACACACGTAATACCTGTCAGTGGTGGGGGTCTCCAGTTCACAAGCACTACTGCGTTGTCATTTTGGGGCTATTCTGGGATGTTGTTTCCGGGGCATGTAATGCCCAGTCCGCACTTCTGTGCATGCTCTCAGTCCTGGCATGCTGGTCCCATGCGGTACTGCGTGTGCCTTGGCAGGGGAAGGTGATCGCTTGTAGCCAGGTAAGTCGCCTATTGCCTGGAGCTGGACAGGTTCTCTATGGCTTGTAGCCAGGCAGGCTCTGGAAAATGTCATGGCCGTTCACAGCAGAGACAGGATCAAACAAACTTTTATACATTTAACTTAAAATATGGTCCCTGACGCCATCCCGTGTCTCAAAGTTTGTTACTTTTTTTTTGTCCATGGTGGCAGGAAAGTAGCAAAAACAGGTGAGTATTGAAAAGAGCATAATTTTATACAATCTGTATAATGGTGGATTCAGGCTTAGCCTTGTATAACATCACCCTGAGTGAAGTGACCTGAAGTGAAGTGGCTATAAATTGCATATTTGAAACAGTGAATTAAACAGAGAAGGAGTAACAACATTAGAATACCACATAATATATAAAAAAGAATGCATTTAACCCATGGGGCACCTGGAAGCCAAGGGAAGGGATCTGCTCCCCAACCCTTCCATGTTTGGACAGTTATATGGGCTAGCTTTATTTCTACGAGCTTTAATACCTGACAGTTGGCTTCAAGAGACCTGGGATCTAGACTTCAGAGTGACCTGGCACCAGGCCCTGGAGGGGAGGTGCGCAGGTTGAGATGCAGAATGATGAGACTTGGAAATCCTAGCCAAGTGATATAAAGAATCAGGTGAGCACATATAATTCTTTGGCTATAAACTCATATACTCCATTCCTTTTCTCTTTTTACCCATTATGACTTTAAGTGTTGACCATGTCTGGGACTAAGCTGGGACCCAGCTGCACCGGGACTTGTCTCTCAGAACGAGTGTAGACTGAGTGGTTCCATTCTGAACATGGTGACTCAACAGGAGGGCCTCCCTCTACCCTTTCATATCTTCTGTCCCCATATAAATCACTCTTAAAAAACTCTCACCCAGTTCTCCTCTGTTAAGTCACATTTTGCTTTAAGTGATCTTGTGACATCGCTCTGTTGCAAACAGGATCCAAGCCTGACAATATTCAAGAAGCGTTTGGGCGGTGCTCTCAAACACATGGTGTGAATTTTGGGGTTGTCCTATGCAGGGACAGGAGTTGGACTCACTGATCCTTGAAGGTCCCTTCCAACCCAGGACATTCTATGAGTCTATGACAATGGGGCCATTACCCTGGAATTAGAGGGTAGGGAAGCGGAGCAGCTGGGATCCCCGTCTAGGTACGGGGCATTGACAAGGTGACTGGGAAAAAGACACAAATGCTCAGGCTCTGGAGGTGACTTCTGTCAGGTGTGTGGGAAATGTATCCCTTCAGGTGAGATGTGACCTGTCACCCAGGCACGTGGACCACCTTGGAGTGAAAGATCCAGAAGCAGCCCTTTACCCACAGATCCAGATGAAGTCCAATGCACACAACCCCTGTGGCAGAAGTTTCTACGGAGTGCACCATAGTCGTATGTCAGCCCATTGGCAGTAATATCCTGGATAGAAGGTGAGGGACAAAGAGTGGGTGAATTGGCTGGCCAACTCTGGTGAGACAAAGGCAAGCTGCCTAACATCCTACAGGCCTGTGTCTCCACTGTGGAGAAACTGCCAGATAGGTCAGCTGAGAAACTGTCCCGAGATTCCAGCAATTCAAAGATAAGTTCCCCTCCCCACCTGCACAGACCAGTATCTCAGCTACTAGGGATGAGCGTTCAAGAAGGACAGGGAACTGCTGGAGAGGGTCCAGCGCAGGGCAACCAAGATGATTAAGGGAGTGGAGCACCTCCCTTATGAGGAAAGGCTGAGGGAGCTGGGTCTCTTTAGTTTGGAGAAGAGGAGACTGAGGGGTGACCTTATTAATGTTTATAAATATATAAAGGGTGAGTGCCATGAGGATGGAGCCAGGCTCTTCTCGTTGGCAAACAATGATAGGACAAGGGGCAATGGGATCAAGCTGGAACACAAGAGGTTCCACTTAAATTTGAGAAAAAACTTCTTCTCAGTAAGGGTGACAGAGCACTGGAACAGGCTGCCCAGGGGGTTGTGGAGTCTCCTTCTCTGGAGACATTCAAGACCCACCTGGACATGTTCCTGTGCAACCTCACCTAGGCGTTCCTGCTCCATGGGGGGATTGGACTAGATGATCTTTTGAGGTCCCTTCCAATCCCAAACATACTGTGATACTGTGATACTGTGATTTGTCATGGAGGCGCCCCAAAAATTAATGTAGGCAGGTGATAAGTTCCTGACAGACCTTATTCTAACTAGAACTGCTTAGCTGAGCATCAAATAGCAATAGGGTTTATCCAAAATTATTCAACACTCCAACAACATTATAAAACACAGATTAGAATACCTATTAGGAGTTCAGTTACTACACAGCTGATTCAGACTCAAGCGATCCTCAAACTCTGGAATGATGGTTCAAAGTGCACATCTTCCCACTCATAAGCAGTGAGGACTCTCAAGGGTACCCAGAAGATATAATCACTCACCAATAAAGCAAAGTGTCTCAGTTCTCAAGCAGATTTCCTTGGATGGTATCCCAGTCTAAGGAGGACAGTCTTGCACTGCAGACCTGCTGCTCTGAGGACACCAACTGCATGGGGGTCCCTGGCAGCTCCATTTGGCAAAAGCACCTCATTCATAGAACCGTAGAATCACAGAAGGGTCTGGGTTGGAAGGGACCTCCAAAGATCATCTAGTTCAACCCCTGCCATGAGCAGGGACATCTTTACCAGCTCAGGTTGCTCAGAGCCCCATTCAGCCTGGCCTGAGATGTCTCCAGCAACAGCACATCCATCACCTCTCCAGGCAGCTCTTCCAGTACTTTACCATCCTCATTGTAAAAAAAAATGATTCCTCATATCTCAACCTGAATCTCCCTCCTTTAGTTTAAAACCATCACCCCTTACCCTATTGCAACAGGCCCTGCTCAAAAGTCTGTCCCCATCTTTCTTATCAGCCTATTTTAAGTACAGTGTAGCAGTTGCACATTCTCCTGAGTTCCAGAGCCCTCAATGGGGCAGTTGATGACTCTTTAACACCTTTTGTGCAACACTGTGCCTGTCCCCACATACACACCCAGGGTGGTACCAAGGTGCTGATAATCACATCCTTCCCTACCCCAGGGCAGGCTGACTTCACCTCCACCTGCTGGTGGGGCAGGAGGGGTGGGACCCTTGGTCTTTTTACAGGGTCCTTAACAAAGGAGGTGCCCAAAGTAGCTGCAAAGCTTCTGGACTATGTTGTGATGCCCACAGCCAGACCTGACCAGGCTATAAAACAGGGTCCCCACCAAAGACCCCCTTTGAGTGGTCTTCTGGGAGCAGCAGGTCTGTGAACTGGAGCCATTTCCTTAGACTGGGATGGCATCCAAGGAGACTTTCTGATATTGAGAGAGTCTCACCTCCTCGTTTGGTGAGTGGTTATTTTTCTCTACTGGGTATATCCTTGAATGAGTCCTTGCCTAAACCAGGCAAGTGTGAGTCCTTTCCTAACCAGGCAAGTGTAAGCCCTTGCCTAACCCAGGTGAGGGATTATTTCTTGTGCAGACCCTGGAGACAGAGGGCTCTGGTTTTGTTTCTTGTAAGTGCGTGCATGCACACCATGGATCCTCATGATTCTTATGTTGTTGTATCCCAGTAATTTCCTCTACTGATATCCAAGCCTGTACTTTTGGTGTCAGAGTGCTAAATAACTGTATAAAACCAATTTCTAGTCAGTTTATTTGCTACATTTTTCTGGTTAGAATAAAGTCTGGTTTGGAACTTATTCGCCTAAAACTGACTTTGGGTGCCTCCATGACATATGGAAAGGCCACACTAAGGTTGCCCCGGAGCTTCTGTTCTCCAGCTCAACACCCCAACTCTCTCACCTGTCCCCAGCAGAGCTGTTCCAGCCTCGCATCATCCTGGGGCTCCTCTGGCCCCTCTCCAGCAGCTCCATGTGTGTCCTGTGCTGAGGACCCAGAGCTGGACCAGCACTGCAGAGGGGTCTCACCAGAGCGGAGCAGAGGGGCAGAATCCCCTCCCTGCACCTGCTGCTCACGCTGCTGGGGATGCAGCCCAGGACACGGGTGGATTTCTGGGCTGCAAGCGCATGTTGCCGGCTCTCGATCAGTCTCTCATCTCAGAATTCCCCACAAGCCTTTCTCCTCAGGGCTGATCTCCATCCCTTCATCCCCCAGCCTGGATTGACACCGGGTGTTACCCTGACCCACATGCAGGACCTTGCACTTGGCCTTGTTGAACCTCATGAGGTTTCCACGGACCCACTTCTCGGACTTTTCTAGGTCCCTCTCTTTCGGAGAAAGGTGAGAGAGTAACTCAAATTCCTGTTTTCAAGGCCAACACAAAGATGTTATGAGCTATCAACAATTTAATACTTTGGCCATAAAGTCATATAATCCATTCCCTGTTTTCCCTATACCCTCCATGTCTGTTGGAGATGAACTGTTGATCATGTCTGGGTCTGTGTTTGGATCCAGCTGCAGCCAGACTCCTCTGAGAAGGAGTTTAGAGAGCAAGGGGTTCCATTCTGAATCTGGTGACCCAGCGGGAGGGCCTCCTTCTACCCTTTTACATCTCCTATCCCTGTATAAATCACTCTAAACCAACTCTCACCTGATTCTCCTTGGCATATTTCCCCCATGTAGGAAATACTAGAGTGAACCTTGCTATTAAACTCTGTCAAGTGATTGTGCTGGTCTAACTGAAAATGGGTTAATTTTCTTCATGCAGCTATAAACCTTTCTTTTTCATAGCTAGCACGGTCATTATTTGGACTTAGTTTGAGAACAACAGATAACACCCCAGCACAGAGTTAATGGTTTTAATTGCTGTGGTCTGAGAGTCAAGGACATTCTGAGCGCTCAGCCCACAGGTGTGAGGCATCGAGGAAGGGGGGCATGGATGGGGCAGAGCCTGACTGACATCCAGACTGATCAATAGGAGTATTCTGTCCCATCAGCCTCATGCTTCATATTTAAGGAGAATCAGGACCTTCTGGGTTTCTCTCTTTTCTCTTGGGTGTTTCTCAATGTTGCTTTTTTGCTCTTTTGTTGGAACCATGGGGGTTTGGTGCAGGATGTTTAGTCCGGCCTTTTGCTGTTTTGCAGAGGCCTCTGAGCCTTTCTGCCTTTTTCCTCTCTTTTCTCTCTCTGGGATCGGCTTTGGGACTCGGTTCTGTTTCTTGGGACTGGCTGCTCACCGTGTTCATGAGGAATTGCCACGAGTATCTTTTATTTGTATTTTATACATATATATAGATAATTACTAGTGGTATATTAATATTTTGTTATTTTATTAAACTGTGCTTATCTTAATGCAAGTTTCTCCCTTCCCTTTCTATGTTCTCCCCTATTAGAGGGGAAGGGGAGGGAGTGAGTGAGCGGTTATGCGGTTGTATTGCCAGCTCGGGTTAAGCCACGACAGTGATCGCAACAGCGCTCAGCGAAAGCAGGGCCCTAAGTCACTCCTCGTGACACATCCCCTGCGGATCCTGATCCAGCAGAGCAGTGACACCTCAGCACCCCGCCTGCCCCCGCCTGCTCTGCCCCCCGCGTGTCCCGCCGTGTCTCGGTGCCCCCGAGCCCAGGACTCCATTTGCAGGGGACCCATGTGGCCAGGGGATGTTGTTTCCCAGGCAATCGCATATACTGGCCGGTCTGCACTTCTGTGCATGCTCTCAGACCCGGCACGCTGGTCCCGTGCAGTACTGCGTGTGCCTCGGCAGGGGAAGGTGATCGCTTGTAGCCAGGCAAGTCCCCTGTTGCCTGGAGCTGGGCAGGTTCTCTATGAGTCGTGGCCATGCAGGTTTGTGGAAAATGATGTGGCTGTTCACGGCAGAGACAGGATCAAACAAACTTTTAGACATTTAACCCAAAATATGGTCCCTGGCAGCACCCCGTGGCTCAAAGCTTGTTGCTTCTTTGTCCATGGTGGCAGGACAGTCGCAAAAACAGGTAAGTATGGAAAAGAGCGTAATTTTATTCAGTCTGTATAACTGTGGATTCAGGCTCAGCCTGGTATAACGTGACCCTGCGGTGAAGTGTCTATAAATGGCATATTTCAATGAATTAAACAGGGAAGGAGTAACCACAATCTAACACCACATAACAGAAGAAAAGGATACATTTTATCCACGGAGCACCTGTTTCATGTACTGAAAAGGATAATGCCAAAAACATTGTGGCAAAACTAATTCTTCCAGCCCCAGGACTGTAAAAGGCTAAAAGGAATCATGCCTCAAACCTTGTAGCAGGAGGTGAACTGTGGTTTACATATCAATGACAAGCTAACAGACCCCAGGCCAGCTGGGGATACCAGAGGTGGGGAATGTGCTGGAGGGCACATAGCTCCATCTTCTGATAAGCTCAGCTTGGCACACAAAGGGGGAAAGCTGAGACCCTTTGACATGGCCCTAGACTTGGTGAGCCTTGTCAATCTTTTGCAATCACCCCTTTACCTCCAGACTTTCCTCTACTGAGAGGGCTATAGAAAAACTCACCTATAACAGCACTGGAAGGGAACCCACCAGCCTTGCCGTGGAAACCGGACCAGACACCGGAGGAACTACAAACCCCAACAGCCTCGCCACGGGACACCAGAGGCCACACATCATCATACAACTCTCTTCATCCATGCTGTGGAGCTGTAAGAGTGGCTGGATCACTCACCTTTCCCTTTCCCCTTTTACCTTTCCCTTTCCCTTTCTCTATCGTTTCCTTTTATATCTCTATTTCTTTGCCTCTCCTTCCATAAGTGGTGATATCTTTTCCTCTCTCTCTCACTTACACCTTAGTTTTTCTTCCCTCTCTGTCACTCTCTTTCTCTCTCTTCCTTTTGAACATATAAGAGTAACATCATTTTAAGTTCTACCCTTACAGTCTTATTAAGTTTTGTATTATAGCTGCTAGAGTTTGCCAATCCATCGCTCTTAGAAAGCAAATGTCACTGCAGTCTTCAAAAAGGGCAAGAAGGAGGACCCGGGTAACTACAGACCGGTCAGCCTCAGCTCCATCCCTGGAAAGGTGATGGAACGACTTCTCCTTGGTGCCATCTCAAGGCATATCTGGGATAAGAGGGTCATTAGGGGCAGTCAACGTGGCTTCACCAAGGGGAAGTCGTGCTTGACCAACCTCATAGCCTTTCATGAAGACATAATGAGGTGGATGGATGACAGCAGAGTGTTGCATGTGGTCTATCTTGATTACAGTAAAGGATTTGTCACAGTCTCCCACAGCATCCTCACAGCTGAACTGAGGGAGTGCGGTCTGGACGATCGGGTAGTGAGGTGGACTGCAAACTGGCTGAAGGCAAGAAGCCAGAGAGTCGTGGTCAATGGGCAGAGTCCAGTTGAGTCCTGGATCTAGTGCAGTGCCTCAGGGGCAGTGCTGGGGCCGCTGTTATTCAATATGTTCATCAATGATTTGGACGAGGGAATAGAGTGACTGTCAGCAAGTTTGCTGGTGACACCAAACTGGGAGGAGTGGCTGACATGCCAGAGGCTGTGCTGCCATCAGAGACCTGGACAGGCTGGAGAGTCGGGCAGGGAGAAATGTAATGAAATAGAACAAGGGCAAGTGTAGAGTCTTGGATCTGGGCAGGAATAACCCCAGGCCAAAGGTACCTGGGGTGGATTAGAAGGGGGTGGTCAATAGGTCAGTAGTTTGCCCCTCTGCTCTGCCCTGGGGAGACCACATCTGGAATCTTGTGTCCAGTTGTGGCCCCTCAGTTCCAGCAGGACAGGGAACTGCTGCAGAGAGTCCAGCGCAGCCACCAAGATGCTGCAGGGAGTGGAGCATCTCCCGTGTGAGGAAAGGCTGAGGGAGCTGGGGCTCTGGAGCTGGACAAGAGGACACTGAGGGGTGACCTCATTAATGTTTACAAATATATAAAATGTAAGTGTCGGGAAGATGGAGCCAGGCTCTTCCCGGTGACAGCCAATGGGAATACAAGGGGTAATGGGTTCCAACTAGAACATAAGAGGTTCCACTTAAATTTGAGAAAAAACTTCCTCCCGCTGAGGGTACCAGGGCCTGGAACAGGCTGCTCCCTCTCTGCAGTGGCTCTCCGATCAAGCCACACAGTTGTTAATAGCGATTTTCCAACATGCCGTGGTTCTCAGTTACCTGGTGGTTTTCAATTACCTGTTAGTTGAAAAAGGCGGGAGTCTGTAGTAAAACAAAGGATTTTAATTGTTGTTTGAAGATAGATGACAATGGTCAAGTTGTCAAACAAATCATGATGGGAATATGAAAGCTCGACAGTGTTCCTGTCCGAACGTGAAAGAGTTGGGAAGTCAATCCCTCCTCTTGGCTTCCAGGTGCTCCAAGGGTTAAACACACTTTTTAATGAGTTATGTGCTGTTGTATTGTTGTTACTCCTTGCCTGGGAGACAGAAGATTAAGGAAAACATTGTGCAGAAGCATAGTGCTTAGCTTGTGTTTGAATAGTAATTAAGAGATGTATTGTAAGTAAGAATCAATGATAACTAACTTCATCAGTTATTTATTAGTAGAGATGTATTGTAGGTCAAAATTTTCCAAAAGTTGTAATGAATATGTAGTAATTGTGTGAATATAAGCATTGCAAGAGTATTCATTGGCTGGAGCACTTCTGGAGAATAATTCCCCGTGTTCCCCAGCACCGTCAATAAACAATGAATGTTAACAGTAGAATTGTCTTTGCCGGTTAGTTTATTTCATTGTTTCAGGGGGCCAGGGGCCACAAGGACACAGCGGTGCTGCCGGTGCCCGCCCCCCCGAGCCGAGCGGGGCGGAGCGGCAGGACTACACGTCCCGTGCTGCAGCGGCGGCGGGCGGCCCTCCCGGGCTGACGCTGCCGGCGGCTCCCGGCGCCGCCTTTGTCCGTGCGGGGACACGCACCTCGTGTGGAATCCGGAGCATCCCGCCTCCCTCTTCCCGGATCAATACCTGCACGGGCCTCCATCTCCGCACCGAGAGCAGCGACGCGCCGGGCTCCAGGCTGCTGCGGCAAGGTGGGGGTCAGGCACGGCCCCGGCTCTGGGGACACCGCGGGATGGGATTGCCGTGGGTGGTGCTGTGGTGCAGCAGAAGGAAAACACCCGTGGGAGCAGCCGATCTGGGGGCCCAGTTGATGTGAAGTTATGTGGGAGAGAAGTGTTTTGAGAGCCGGTGCGGTGCAGGGTGCTCCCGTTCCTGCCCGCTGAGCCGCACCACGGGCAGGGGCAGGCAGGAGCGTGCCTGCTGCCAGGCCTCGGGCCAGCCCTTGTGTCACGGTGCTGTGTCCGGTCCTGGCGGGTGATCTGGCTTGTGGCTTGGGTGTGGGAGAGGGCACAGTCCCTGCTGCTGTAGTGTGGGTTCCTAATCGGGCATGCAGAGGGGAAATTGGCCTCTAAGTCTGCCAGCCCTGCTCCTCTTCCAGCACAGCTGGTGTGGTGTCCCCCTGCCCAGGGACCTGCAGAGAGAGCCCCCCAGTGACCCTTCTGTGCCACACGGCTGTGCCAAGACTGACCCTCTGTCCTATCCCTTCCCTTTCTTGGCATGCTCCAAACTATCTGGGCACTGCCCTCAGGACGCCAGAGCTGCCGGTACCAGTGGGGCCCAGCCTGGCAGCAGCAGGATTTCGTCAGAGGTGTTTAGCAACCATGCGGTGGGGTGTGCTGAGCCGGGTGTGCTTCTTGCTGCAGATGTCGGTGACGTTTGAGGACGTGGCGCTCTACTTCTCCCCCGAGGAGTGGGCAAAGCTGTCGGGCTGTCAGCAGCAGCTCTACCGGGAGGTGATGCTGGAGAACTATGAGATGGTCGCCTCGCTGGGTGAGGACTCTCTCTGGTGATGTTGGGCTCGGATTGTGTCAGAATTAACCTCTTTGACTGAGCTGGAGCCCCTGAACGTGCTGCCCAAGCACTGATGTGGTGGTTGCAATTGCAGGTCTTACCCTGCCCGGCAGCCTGCTGTGGAGAGCGGTCCTGGGAGAGAGAATGGGATGGGAAGGGATGGGATGGGATGGGATGGAGTGGGATGGGATGGGATGGGACAGCTATTTCAGTTGGAGGAATCCTTTAATATCCATCTAGTCAATCAGCCCAGCCCCTTCAGCATATTGTCAAGGGAATTGTCCAAATGTCTCTCAATCAGGGACAGGCTTGGGGCATTGTCTACTTTTCCAGGCAGCCTGTTCCAGGGTTTGAGCACCCTCTCAGTACAGAAATGCTTCCTCACATCCAGTCTAAACCTCCCAGGCGCAGCTTTGAGCTGTTCCCAGGTGTCCTGTGTGCAGGAGAGTGGCCGAGGTGATGGGGGTGAGGCGAGAGGAGGCTGTAGGTGCAGGGATGTGGGGGCTGAAGCCGCAGCCTGGCAGGGACAGGAGAGAGGAGCGGGGTGGGGGGGATGCTGGGGCTGTGGGTGCGGGGGCCGGTGCTGCTGTCCCGGCAGTGCGGGAGAGGGGGCTTCTCTCTGTGCCCCGGACAGGCTGGGCCACCGTCAAACCAGAGATCATCTGCAAGATGGAGCGAGAAGAGACACCGTGTGTGCCAGACACCCCTGAGGAGCAGCAGAGGCAGCAGAGCCCTGTGCTAGGTGGGTCTTTGGGGCGTCATGGGGCTGGTAGGGGGTTCAGGTTGCACTGTCCTCTTACTGCAGGTTCCCCATCCACCAGGAAGAGTGTGGGGCTGGCAGGGTACCCGTGCTGCTCCCCATGGGGAGGGGTCCCACCTGACCATCCTGTCACTGACCGTGGTCTCTCCTCCCCAGCAGCCGTCAGCCCTGGGACGCAGAGGGAGACCCAGCGGGTTCCTGAGGGGCTGCCAGAACCCACCGCCCTGCTCCCGGGGATGCCGAACCCTGACGTGAGGTGTCAGGGGGGCTCAGCCTGCGGACAGCCAGGTGGGAGCCAGGGGGTCTGGTTGGGACTCCCCCATCCCTCCTCCATCCCAAAACCCCAGCCATTGGAGAAGAGCCGTCTGATATGCCCGAAGTGCAACAAGAGCTTCAAAAACCAGATGTCGCTGGATGTCCATGTGCGGAGCCACATGCGTGAGCGTCCCTTCCACTGCACTGACTGTGGCAAGAGCTTTATCTACAAGCAGAACCTGCTGAAGCACCAGCGTGTGCACAAAGGTGAGAAACCCCTTGCCTGTGGTGACTGTGGCAAGAGCTTCACAAGGAAGTCGATCCTCATCACCCACCAGCGCATCCACACTGGGGAGAAGCCCTTCACCTGCACGCATTGCAGCAAGAGCTTTGTTGAGAGGGAGTACCTGGTAAGGCACCAGCGCATCCATACTGGGGAGAAGCCCTTCAACTGCAATGACTGTGGCAAGAGCTTTAAGGACAAGTGTAGACTCATCAGCCACCAGCGCATCCACACCGTGGATAAGCCCTTCACCTGCAATGACTGTGGCAAGAGCTTCAGGCATAAGAACACCCTCATCATCCACCAGCGCATCCATACTGGGGAGAAGCCCTTCAACTGCACTGCCTGTGGCAAGAGCTTTAAGGACAAGTGTAGACTCATCAACCACCAGCGCATCCACACTGGGGAGAAGCCCTTTGCCTGCACCGACTGTGGCAAGAGCTTTACGGAGAAGGGGAACCTCCTCACTCACCAGCGCATCCACACTGGGGAGAAGCCCTTCACTTGCACTGACTGTGGCAAGAACTTCAGGAGGAAGGGAGACCTCACCATCCATCAGCGCATCCATACTGGGGAGAAGCCCTTCAGCTGCAATGACTGTGGCAAGATCTTTACGGAGAGGGGGACCCTCATCACTCACCAGCGCATCCACACCGGGGAGAAGCCCTTCACCTGCAATGACTGTGGCAAGAGCTTCAGGCAGAGGAACACCCTCATTATCCATCAGCGCATCCACACGGGGGAGAAGCCCTTCACCTGTACCAACTGTGGCCAGAGCTTCAGGCAGAAGACGAACCTCATCATCCACCAGCTCATCCACACTGGGGAGGAGCCCTTCAACTGCACTGACTGTGGCAAGAGCTTTAGGGAGAAGTGTAGACTCATCAGCCACCAGCGCATCCACACTGGGGAGAAGCCCTTCAGCTGCAATGACTGTGGCAAGAGCTTTAAGGACAAGTGTAGACTAATCAGCCACCAGCGCATCCACACCGCGGATAAGCCCTTCACCTGCAATGACTGTGGCAAGAGCTTCAGGAATAAGAACACCCTCATCATCCACCAGCGCATCCATACTGGGGGGAAGCCCTTCAGCTGCACTGCCTGTGGCAAGAGCTTTAAGAAAAATTGTAGACTCATCATCCACCAGCGCATCCACACTGGGGAGAAGCCCTTTGCCTGCACCGACTGTGGCAAGAGCTTTACGGAGAAGGGGAACCTCCTCACTCACCAACGCATCCACACCGGGGAGAAGCCCTTCACTTGCACTGACTGTGGCAAGAACTTCAGGAGGAAGGGAGACCTCACCATCCATCAGCGCATCCATACCGGGGAGAAGCCCTTCAGCTGCAATGACTGTGGCAAGATCTTTACGGAGAGAGGGACCCTCATCACTCACCAGCGCATCCACACCGGGGAGAAGCCCTTCACCTGCAATGACTGTGGCAAGAGCTTCAGGCAGAAGAACACCCTCATCATCCATCAGCGCATCCACACCGGGGAGAAGCCCTTCACATGTACCAACTGTGGCAAGAGCTTCAGGGAGAAGCAGAGCCTCAAGAGACACCAGTGTGTGCACAAGGGCCCAGGGGTTGTGCCAGAGGGTGTCCAGCAGAAGAGGGAGGGTCCTTCCCCAGCAGGGAGGCCGGCAGAGGCCAAGCCCTTCCAGTGCGGTGTCTGCGAGAAGCGGTTTTGGAAGGAGAGGCTCATGCTGGCTCACCAGCGCACCCACGGCACCCCCAGCCTGCAGCCGCCTCCGCAGCCCGGCACCCCCTGAATCTGCTGCTGAGGGGCCCGTGGGGCGCTGGGGGCTGGTGTGGGGTGGCTGTGGGGGCATGTCCTGTTTTTTGCAGGGATAGAGTTAATTTTCTTCCTAGTAGCTGGCATAGTGCTGTTTTGTATTGAGGATGAGAAGAATGTTTCTAATACCTGGATGTTTGGAGTTGTTGCTGAGCAGTCAAGTACTATTCAGGTTCTGGTGCTCTGCCAGCTGGAAGGGGGCACAGTTGGGACAGCTGCCCCCAAGTGGCTAAGGGCCTGTTCCTTACCATATGGTATCATGTCCAGTATAAAAACTGGGGGAAGAGGAATGGGGGGACTGTGGCTCAGGGATGGGCTGGACATAGGTCAGCAGGTGGTGAGTGGTTTTGTTTTGCATCACTTGTGTTCTTACATCATCATCATCATTCTCATCATTCCTTTCTCCTCTATCCTATGAAACCGCCTTTATCTCATCCCATGAGTTTTATACAGATCACTGGATCAGCCCAATTGAAGCTTTGTATCAGGTGTTTAGCTTAAATAAATATATTTTAAATAGAATGAATCACTTAGAATTATGAGATTCTGTGACTTTTATTATACTGTCCAGTTTGCATTGCCTACTACCTAAATTTGCTGAAATCTTCAACTGTGTCTTGCAAAGTTCTGCTCACATTCACTGAACTGGTGTCTATTTTAGCAAAACAAGGCAGCTACAAACCATCAACAGGCACAAAAGGCTGAAAGTCCCAGAGGCCACTGCAACACGGCAGAATGGCAAAAGGCTGAACTGATGACCCTTCTGAACAGAATCTCCGAAAACGGAGCAGAACCAGAATGGGTCTCCATCCCTGTCTGTCCCAGCTCTGCCCCAGCTCCATCGTGAGTCTGCCACCAACCGTCAGATCCTGACTGTCCTTTAATATGAAGCACGATGTTAATGACATGGAATATCCTTATTGATCAGTGTGGATGTCATTCAAAAACTGTCTTATCTATGACCCCCTTCCCATCTGCCTCAAACCTTACAAATAATAACCTTGATAGCTATGAAAAAGAAAGTTTTGTAGCTGCATGAAGAAAAGTAGCTCTCAGTCAAACGAACACATCACGCATAAGGAAATAGTGAGGACAGGAAGAAGGAGACAGGAAAGGAGGAAACCTAGCGAGCAGTGGGGATAGATTTGCGAGAGCCACTCACCACCATGGATGGATCCAGCGGCGTTTTCTCTGTAGTAGGTGAGGCACTGCGTCTCAGGAAGGCAGTTCTTTCTCCACACTCAGAATGACCGCCCCTTACATCCCTGAGAGTTCATACATCATACCTGTTGAAGTTGGGCATTTCTGGGTTGTGCATGTGCTACTGCATGGTCATACGGACTTCTTTAAGGCATTTTGGGACTATGCTGAGATGTGGATTCAGGCTCAGCCTGGTATAACATGACCCTGCGGTGAAGTGTCTATAGATGGCATATTTCAATGAATTAAACAGGGAAGGAGTAACAACAATATAACACCACATTACATAATAAAATAATACATTTTATCCATGGAGCACCTGTGTCATATACTGAAAAGGATAATGGCCAAAACATTGTGGCAAAACTAATTCCTCCAGCCCCAGGACTGTAAAAGGCTGAAAGGAATCATGCCTCAAACATTGTAGCAGGAGGTGGCACATTCAGAATAGGGTGAACTGTGGTTTACATATCAATGACAAGCTAACAGACCCCAGGCCAGCTGGGGATACCAGAGGTGGGGAATGTGCTGGAGGGCACGTAGCTCCATCTTCTGATAAGCTCAGCTTGGCACACAAAGGGAGAAAGCTGAGACCCTTTGACATGGCCCTAGACTTGTTGAGCCTTGTCAATCTTTTGCAATAACTCCTTCTCCCCTCAGACTTTCCTCTATTCAGAAGGTATAAAACAACTCACCTGTAACAGCACTGGCAGGGAATCCACCAGCCTGAGGACTCTTCCACCCACCAGCCCTGACATGGAAACTGGACCAGGCACGGGAGGAACTACAAACCCCAACAGCCTCACCACGGGACATCATCATACATCACCACATCATCATACAAGTCTCATCATCCATGCTGTGGAGCCGTAAGAGTGGCTGGATCCCTCACCCTTCCCTTTCCCTTTCCCTTCCCTTTTCCTTTTCCCTTTCCCTTTCCCCCTTCCCCCCCCCCCCATTTCCTTTTATATCCCTATGTCTTTGCCTCTGCTTCCGTAAGTGGTGACATTTTATTGTCTCTCTCTCACTTATACCTTAGTTTTTCTTCCCTCTCTCTCACTCTCTTTCTCTCTCTTCCTTTTGAACATATAACAGTAACATCATCTTAAGTTCTGCTGTTACAGTTATGTTAAGTTTTGTATTATAGCTACTAGAGAAGCTCATAGAAGGACTTTTGCTTTTAATATATTGATAAGTTCTGTGATATCATAAAATACTTTTGCCAAGTCACTAATCGCTGCCATTAGTATTTCCGTGCACATGCTTTTAGTAAAACTCATAACTGAATTGGCCCCCTGGAGTGATTGTCTGTCATTCGCTTCACATAACTGCGCAGAATTACCTGGACTTAACTCACACCTGGTCTCATCTGTGGAGTCAGGGCGCATGTCGCATTCAGAGTTAACTCGTCCCTCATTTTCCCCGAGCAGTATCACTCAGGAGTTGATGCAAAGTTTTGAATTATTCAATCAAGGTCCCATCATTTTTCTATCGCTTTCTCTATGTTCAAGAAGAGGGGACTGGATTATTCTCCACATTGTGTTTCTTTATTCTTTGTTTTAACTAATTTTCTAATATTCTTAAGACTAAAACCAATCATTGCAAATGTAGTTCCAAATATATATGAAACCTTGCTTCAATTCCCAAGGTAAATTAGGTGTATTTCTGGTTACACACTAGCAAAAAGAGTGTTAGCCCTATGCAACATATGAATATACACTTGCCCCACACCATTTCTCTCTTGTAAGATAAAAGAAAGCAAACATACAAAATAAAAATTCCCAAACATATCGAAATAACAATATTACTATAAGGCAACTTTTACTCCCTCCTCTTTTTTTTCTTTTTTTTTTTTTTTTTTTTTTTTTAAATGAAGGGGTGATTCCCTGAGTGCTGATCTGATGCTCTTTCCCATGGGTGTCAGTAGCTTTCCATGCATAAGGCCTCCTTAGATTTGTACCTTGTGAGAGGGGTCAAGGACAACAGGAAGAGCTTTTTCCAATACATGGAATATAAAACTAACACCAGGGCGATGTAGGCCCACTGATGAAGGAGGTGGGTGCCCTGGTGACAGAAGATACAGAGAAGGCAGAGTTACTGAACGCCTTCTTTGTCTCTGTCTACTCTGCCGGGGCCTGTCCTGAGGAGCCCCGTACCGCTGAGGCCCCAGAGGAAGGCAGGACAATGGAGGAGTTTGCCTGGGTTGATGAGAACCGGGTTAGAGAGCAGTTAGGCAATCCGAACAGCCATAAATCCATGGGTCTGGATGAGATGCACCCACGGGTGCTGAGGGAGCTGGCTGAGGTCATTGCTGGACCGCTCTCCATCATCTTTGCCAAGACTTGGGAAACGGGAGAGGTGCCTGAGGACTGGAGGAAAGCAAATGTCACTCCAGTCTTCAGAAGGGCAAGAAGGAGGACCTGGGTAACTCTAGACCAGTCAGCCTCACCTCTGTCCCTGGGAAAGTAATGGAACAGCTTGTCCTTGGTGCCATCTCAAGGCATATCAGGGATAAGAGGGTTATTAGGGGCAGTCAGCATGGCTGCACCAAGGGGAAGTCCTGCTTGACCAACCTCATAGCCTTTTATGAAGACATAATGAGGTGGATGGATGACGGCAGAGTGGTAGATGTGGTCTATCTTGATTTCAGTAAAGAATTTGTCACAGTCTTCCACTGCATCCTCACAGCTGAACTGAGGGAGTGCGGGCTGGATGATCGGGTAGTGAGGTGACTGTGAACTGGCTGAAGGGAAGAAGCCAGAGAGTCGTGGTCAATTGGGCAAAGTCCAGTTGAGGCCTGTATCCAGTGCAGTGCCTCAGGGGCAGTGCTGGGGCTGCTGTTATTCAATATATTCATCAGTGACTTGGATGAGGGAATAAAGAGACTATATCAGCAAGTTTGCTGGTGACACCAAGCTGGGAGCAGTGGTGACACTGGAAGCTGTGCTGCCATCAGAGACCTGGACAGGCTGGAGAGCTGGGCGGGGAGAAATGTAATGAAATAGAACAAGGGCAAGTGTAGAGTCTTGAATCTGGGCAGGAACAACCCCGGGTTCCAGTGTAAGTTGGGGAATGAGCTGTTGGAGAGCAGTGTAGGGGAAAGGGACCTGGGGGTCCTGGGACAGCAGGGTGAGCATGAGCCAGCACTGGGCCCTTGTGGCCAGGAAGCCAATGGTACCTGGGGTGGGTTAGAAGGGGGTGATCAGTAGGCGAGAGAGGTTCTCCTGCCCCTCTGCTCTGCCCTGGGGAGACCACACCTGGAATCTTGTGTCCAGTTGTGGCCCCTCAGTTCCAGCAGGACAGGGAACTGCTGCAGAGAGTCCAGCGCAGCCACCAAGATGCTGAAGGGAGTGGAGCATCTCCCGTGTGAGGAAAGGCTGAGGGAGCTGGGGCTCTGGAGCTGGACAAGAGGACACTGAGGGGGGACCTTATTAATGTTTACAAATATCTAAAATGTGAGTGTCAGGAGGATGGAGCCAGGCTCTTCTTGGTGACAACCAGTGGCATGACAAGGGGCAATGGGTGCAAACACCTGGTGAGGGTGGCAGAGCCTGGCCCAGGCTGCCCAGGGGGGTTGTGGAGTCTCCTTCTGTGCAGACATTCCAACCTGCCTGGACACCTTCCTGTGTAACCTCATCTGGGTGTTCCTGCTCCATGGGGGGGATTGCACTGGATGAGCCTTCTATGTCCCTTCCAATCCCTAACATTCTATTTTTCTGTTATTCTCTATTCCCTCAGCCCACAAAAGATTTCTCTTTTTGTCCGGGACACCTAGGGGAGGAGTTCAATTTACCTGCTGTTCCACTCTGGGTACAGCAGTTTTTGTTTTTGTGACTCCCCCCATCAGACCCACGCTGCCACAATTAAGCTCCTGAGCCACCTCCCCACAAGCCAGAGCTCCAGCACCCCGGGGACAACACCCCCACCCCGTGGAGACGGCGCATCCCCTAAAAGGTCCCACAGCCACGTCACATGCAGTTTCAGTGGGTCAGGAAGCATTTCCCAACAGCAGGGAAGCTCTTGGGGAAGCAGGCTCGTGTTGTGAATTAACTGGAGGCAGGCAGACTTCTGTAAATTTTCAGTTTGCTGATTTACAGTGGGGGTTTCAATGCATACTGGGTCTCCCCTTTCTAAAGGGTCCAGCTCCCCTGCCCAATAGGCGGCTCATTGAGTTAACGATTCTCTTTGATCATTAGTGGTCAGAAGCACACCAGGCTCCCAATACCCTTGTGCTTCCTTCTCTGAGAGCAAAACTTTATTGGCACCAGTTAAAACACCTTCTGTTTCTGTTCCTTGGGCTATGGCACCGTATTTCTCCTGAGTCTCTGATAAGTTGGCCGCAGGGAATGGTATGGTTTGGGTGGCAACTTGCAGAGCTGCCCCCTCTTGGCTGTTATCAGTAGACGGATAGTTTTAATGAGCGGCCTCATGGTTGCCTGCTGGTTCTGGGGATAAGATACTTCTTGGGTAATTTCCAATTCTTTAGGTGGATACAGCAGTTTAAGACCCTGTTCCTCAGCCACTTGTACTGGGCTGGTAAAACCGGGCTCACTGTCTGGAACAGAATCAAGATTTGTCTGTTAATATTTTGCCCGCTTATATTCTTCCAATTCAGATCGCAAGATTTGCTCCCATTCTAATGCATCTAACAGAGCTGTGAGGAGCTGCTGAGTGCTATTGTGTTCTGCAGCTACCTGGTCCTGTGCTGTAGTTATGTGCTACTGTATTGTTGTTACTCCTTGCCTGTTTGATTCACGGTTTGAAAGACGCTATTTATAGCCCCTTCTCGGCAGGGGGATGTTATACCAGGCTAAGCCACAGTTATACAGACTTTATAAAATTAAGCTCTTTTCCAAGCTGTTTTCACTACTTTCCTGCCACCATGGAAAAAGAAACAACAAGCTTTGAGCCACGGGGCGGTGTCAGGGACCATATATTATATTAAATGTCTCTGTCCTGAACTGTCACGTCATTTTCTGGACACCTGCATGGCCACAAGCCACAGGGAACCTGCCCAGGTCCAGGCAACAGGGGACTTACCTGGCTACAAGTGATCACCTTCATCTGCCGAGGCACACACAGTACTACACGGGACCAGCGTGCCAGGACTGAGAGTATGCGGAGATGTGTGGACCAGGCAGTATATGCCCAGGAAACAGCATCCCAAACTATCCCCAAAATGCCTTATAAAAGACTGTACGCACAATCTGGAGACCCCCACCACTGACAGGTATTACGTGTGTACCTCTCAGAGATATAAGGGTCAGTCATTTTGTGAGTGATGGACGAGCTGCCTTCCCTGAGATGTACCACCCTGCCTACTAGAGAGAAAACATCGCTGGATCCATCCATGGTGGTGAGTGTGTCTTGCAAATCTATCCCCACTGCTTGCAAGGTTTCCTGCTTTCCATTCTCCTTCTCCCTGTCCTATCGCTATTTTCTTACTGTAAAATACAGACAGTCCATTTTCAGAAGTGTTTAATCATTTCCTTAATTAAGAGGCATTTGACCTCATTTGTGTCTTAACCTTGCTCTGGGTATAATTAATGACTCTTTCTGGATTTGGGTTTCCCAGACTGGACCGTAACAGGATTATATCCGTTTACGGCCAAGGATCTTATGTGGACACCCAATTCTTTATATTGCTTGGTGTTCTGTGTTGACTGAAAGTGAGTTAATGTTCTTCCTGCAGTTAGAAACCTTTCTTTTTCATAGCTAGCATGGTCATTGTTTCAATTTTCTTGGAGAATGAGAAGGTAGCACCCCAGGACACAGTTAATGTTCTTAATTGCTGTTGTCTGTTTCAATGGAAAAGGCCACATCAACTGATAACCTGGGGAAAAGGTTATGCTTGTGTCATTACAGGCCAAGGATGGAAGTGGATTCCCGTGAAATGGGTCAAGCCATGGCTGAATAAAGACAACAAAGATTCAATGGATGCAGACAGACAGGAGACAGAGAAGTTGTGAGGACTGTTTCAGTTGTAAACCGTGGATCCTAATTCAGTGCTATAGATGCTCACAGACCCGGTGGTCTAGAAGCCTATTAGCAAGCAGGTGGTGGAGAATGGCAATTTGAACAAGCAGCAGGAGAGCCAAAAGGGTGATATTACACTGAGATAATCAATGCAAAAATGAGGTAAAACTAAAGGACGTTCCTACCATAGTGTCTACTGCACTCCTTCTTCCTAGTCTAGCAGCTGGTCAAGCTTTAGGAGACATATCAAAGTTAAGCTATTGGTCTTTTAAATAGGCTAATCTAAACTTCTGAGATGCTAATTCAATTAACAGTAGATGTTGCTGGTATTAGGCATAATACTCTGCAAAGTTGAACAGTTATAGATCTTTTACTTTTAACACTAGGTCATGGTTGTGAAGAATTTGAGAAAATGTCTTGTATTAATTTGTCTGTTCCTTCTGAATCTATTCATAGTACTTTAGGCAAACTAAACCAGCATGTTAATTTGATTGTCATAGTAGAATTCAGGTTTGACAAATGGTTTCAAAGCTTGGAAATAGGTGGGTAGTTGTTTGATCTTATTGTGTAAGGCTTAGCTACATTATATGTAACTGTAATAATGGTTGTTAATCATATGTTGTACGCTGCAGTGTATTTCAAAGATGATTGAGCAGATTGGAAACAAGGCCTGGCTGGTTCAAAAACAAAAAGGGGGAATTGTGGGAGATTTGAGGGATTTTCTTGAGGTTGTTGTGTGGATGGGTTTCTATTAGATGGAGATTTGTTACTGAACTAGCCTGGCCTAAAGGAATGTCAAGGTCGCTTCAGAAAGCTGAAAACAGGACCTGCTGTGGGAGTGAGGCAGTTCTACAATAACAGGGCCTCAACAAGATGTGAATCAACAGACCTATTAGTAGTGAGACTCAGGTAGTGGACAGCTCGTGAACATGGACAATACCCAATCGGCTAATGCATGCTTAGATCGTGGACACGTGAGCAAGGAATAACTGCATATACAAGGAGGCTTGTTTCAGTAATAAATGACTTTGCTTGAATTCATATTGGATTGTGTGGAGTTCATGATTTTTCGCCCTCGCAGGAGGGGGCACTCAGGGTGCTCAGGTGTCACTGGATGCTCAGGTGTCACTGGGTGCTGGGTCGGGCTCCGCAGGGGGTTTGTGGCAGAGGAGTGACTTAGGGCTCTGCTTGCTGCAGGGTGGTTTTTACATCAATTAAGTTGCGACTCCAACGAGGTAAGGACCTGTTCCTGCAGTTCACTTATAACCGGAGTAATCCCTTCTCTCACTTGCAGCCCCAGGGGACAGGGTTTCACATCCATGGTTTTGGATGGGGAAAGGGCAGGAGCAGTTTGCAAAAGCCTTATCATGACTGCCAGAGACCCGAACTTCAATTCCCCGCATGCAGAATCCATCCAGGATTTCCCTGGCAACAAATTCAAGCCCAGAATATTTGCAGGAGTTCCCAATATCACAGTGGTCTCAGTGGGGCTGGTGTCTCCAGGCAGCCAGCGCTTTACTGGAGCCGTGGGCTGGGGATTGGACCATCCAAACACATCAGTAACCCACGTCTGTTTTTTGTGGGGGACAATCCCACTCTGGTCTGCTGTTTTGGAATTTAAAGCAGATTTTTTGGCTCCTATGTCTACCAGGAAAGTGACCAGGGGTTTTGAAAAGCTCTAGAGGGAAAGTTACCAGCAGATTCCCCTGTTAGTGTTCAGTGAACCACCTAAGATATACCCACTGCCTGTCCCAGAGCTCAGTTCCTGGGAACAGCGTAAGAAGTTTCCCAGCTTCGGAGGGCTGGTAAATTCCTCTCTAGAGTCTGTGGGAACAGCCCATCTCTGAGGTACAGGGACCATAGGGGTGTTTTCCTTTCCTGGCTGACTTTTATCTTCTGGTTTCCAACTCTTCACAAGCAGCTGTCAGTTGGGGAGGGGTTGGCATCCATTCATTCCTGGGGAACACCTTTATCCAGACCTCCCTTCCACAATCCATTTCTCAATGCTCTATCTTGGGGGAGAGGAATATTCTCCTCTGACTCTATCTCTGCTTGAGCCTTCACCCCATTCCCAATAAACCCCATGTACCAGCTGTAATTATAATTTTTAATTAGTCCAGTAATCCTCTAATCAAGGGGGTCATCCTAGCTGGGTTAGCAAGCAACAGCATTGGAGAGGGCTGGTGAGGAGCCAAACACCTGTCGTTCATCAGGTGGAGGCAGGTGGCCTTCTGTATACTCCTGGTGAGCTGCCTTAGCCCAGAGGTGGGAATGGGGAGGGGGTCTCCCCTCTCCAAGGACTGGAGCCCTGTGGCCCAGTTTGCCGGTCTCTGGGTCAGGGACACTGGCTTGCTCTCCACATCCTCCTCACACCCAGACAGTTCCAGCTTTAACTCCTGTTCTCTTGCAAAATCGCCCTGCAGGCTGCCCTCCAAGTGTGCTGGCATCAGTTTCTCATCAGCTAACGATTTCTCAGCTTGTCACTGCTTCAACCATTCTGCTTCCAGGTCCATCTGCAGTGATTTAATTAACTCTTGCAGAGGCTGAAGTTCCTCCTGCTCAGTTTGTCTGTCTTTCTGAGTAGCTGTTAATGGGGCTCCCAAAACACCATAAACCCCTCACTGTCTTCCCCTTTCTGAGCTCAAAAGGGTTTTGTTTTGCTAAGTGCCTTATACATTCTGCTACAATGGCTGGGGACAACCAATGTCCTGAGGCCCAGCTGTATCCTTTTGGCATCAGGCAAGCTTTATAATATCTTAGAAAATTCATCAATGGGGAGCGGTCAAGATCTGGCTTACCCTGGGTTACCATGACCTCCTGCTGGAGATGATGGTTTCATCTGCAAATCAGTGCTCTTCTCTTCAGCACTCTGGCTGATATCCCCTTGTAGGAAACCTCTTTACTGTTTCTCAGGGAGTATCCCACTTCTGATCGCAATTCAAGTGTCCTGTCCTGAAGAGAAGCTGCTAAATTAATGCATAATGTGATAAGTTACAAAGGACATACCCATCATTAATCAATGGACATGGTAAATGCTTTCTCATCATCTGCTAAACAAAGGGATCTTTTTCAAGTTTTAGATCCTTCTGCATGACAAGAGGGAGACAGAAGATTAAGGAAAACATTGTGCAGAAGCGTAGTGCTTAGCTTGTGTTTGAATAGTAATTAAGAGATGTATTGTAAGTAAGAATCAATGTTATTTATTCATAGAGGTGTATTGTGTGTCAAAATTTTCCAAAAGTTGTAATGAATATGTAATAATTGTGTGAATATAAGCGTTGCAAGAGTATTCATTGGTTGGAGCACTTCTGGAGAATAATTCCCCTTGTTCCCCAGCACCGTCAATGAAGAATGCCTGTTAACAGTAGAATTGTCTTTGCTGATTAGTTTATTTCTTTGTTTCAGGGGGCCAGGGGCCGCAAGGACACAGCGGTGCTGCCGGTGCCCGCCCCCCCGAGCCGAGCGGGGCGGAGCGGCAGGACTACACGTCCCGTGCTGCAGCGGCGGCGGGCGGCCCTCCCGGGCTGACGCTGCCGGCGGCTCCCGGCGCCGCCTTTGTCCGTGCGGGGCTGGCGGCGCGGCCCTGGCGCAGGTAGGGGAGGTTTGGGGACTCGGGAGCTTCCAAAACTGTTCTTTTCACGGCTCTTTCTCATCATTACCGCGAGCCGGCTGACTTGGTGGGTGACGCTCTTTGGTTCGGTCCTTTTCCCAGTAGCTGTGGAGGCTCGGGGTGCAGGGAAGGAGCTGTGGGCAGGTGAGTGAACTTGTGCCCCTGATTTCTTCATGAAAATGTTGTGCTTGCAGGGACCATCTGTCCTGGCTGTGCTGGTGCGGCTGGTGACGGGACAGGCACCTCGTGTGGAATCCGGAGCATCCCGCCTCCCTCTTCCCGGATCAATACCTGCACGGGCCCCCATCTCCTCGCCGAGAGCAGCGACGCGCCGGGCTCCAGGCTGCTGCGGCAAGGTGGGGGTCAGGCACGGCCCCGGCTCTGGGGACACCGCGGGATGGGATTGCCGTGGGTGGTGCTGTGGTGCAGCAGAAGGAAAACACCCGTGGGAGCAGCCGATCTGGGGGCCCAGTTGATGTGAAGTTATGTGGGAGAGAAGTGTTTTGAGAGCCGGTGCGGTGCAGGGTGCTCCCGTTCCTGCCCGCTGAGCCGCACCACGGGCAGGGGCAGGCAGGAGCGTGCCTGCTGCCAGGCCTCGGGCCAGCCCTTGTGTCACGGTGCTGTGCCCGGTCCTGAGGAGTGATCTGGCTTGTGGCTTGGGTGTGGGAGAGGGCACAGTCCCTGCTGCTGTAGTGTGGGTTCCTAATCGGGCATGCAGAGGAGAAATTGGCCTCTAAGTCTGCCAGCCCTGCTCCTCTTCCAGCACAGCTGGTGGGGTGTCCCCCTGCCCAAGGACATACTGAGTGAGCCCCCCGGTGACTCCTCTGTGCCACACGGCTGTGCCAAGACTGATCCTCTGTCCTATCCCTTCCCTTTCTTGGCATGCTCCAAACTATCTGGGCACTGCCCTCAGGACGCCAGAGCTGCTGGTACCAGTGGGGCCCAGCCTGGCAGCAGCAGGATTCTGGCAGAGGTGTTTAGCAACCATGCGGTGGGGTGTGCTGAGCCGGGTGTGCTTCTTGCTGCAGATGTCGGTGACGTTTGAGGACGTGGCGCTCTACTTCTCCCCCGAGGAGTGGGCAAAGCTGTCGGGCTGTCAGCGGCAGCTCTACCGGGAGGTGATGCTGGAGAACTATGAGATGGTCGCCTCGCTGGGTGAGGACTCTCTCTGGTGATGTTGGGCTGGGATTGTGTCAGAATTCACCTCTTTGACTGAGCTGGAGCCCCTGAACGTGCTGCCCAAGCACTTATGTGGTGGTTGCAATTGCAGGTCTTACCCTGCCTGGCAGCCTGCTGTGGAGAGCAGTCCTGGGAGAGGGAATGGGATGGGATGGGATGGGATGGAATGGGATGGGATGGGATGGGACAGCCTGTTTCAGTTGGAGGAATCCTTTAATATCCATCTAGTGAATCAACCCAGCCCCTTCAGCATGTTGTCAAGGGCTTTGTCCAAACCTCTCTCAAACAGGGACAGCCTTGGGGCATTGTCTACTTTTCCAGGCAGCCTGTTCCAGGGTTTGACCACCCCCTCAGTACAGAAATGCTTCTCACATCCAGTCTAAAACTCCCTAATGCAGCTTTGAGCTGTTCCCAGGTGTCCTGTGTGCAGGAGAGTGGCCGAGGTGACGGGGGCGAGACGAGAGGAGGCTGTAGGTGCAGGGATGTGGGGGCTGAAGCCGCAGCCTGGCAGGGACAGGAGAGAGGAGCGGGGTGGGGGGGATGCTGGGGCTGTGGGTGTGGGGGCCGGTGCTGCTGTCCCGGCAGTGCGGGAGAGGGGGCTTCTCTCTGTGCTCCGGACAGGCTGGACCACTGTCAAACCAGAGATCATCTGCAAGATGGAGCGAGAAGAGACACCGTGTGTGCCAGACGCCCCTGGTGAGCAGCAGAGCCCTGTCCCAGGTGGGTATTTGGGGGGTCATGGGGCTGGTGGGGGGTTCAGGTTGCACTGTCCTCTTACTGCAGGTTCCCCATCCACCAGGAAGAGTGTGGGGCTGGCAGGGTACCCGTGCTGCTCCCCATGGGGAGGGGTCCCATCTGACCATCCTGTCACTGACCGTGGTCTCTCCTCCCCAGCAGCCGTCAGCCCTGGGACGCAGAGGGAGACCCAGCGGGTTCCTGAGGGGCTGCCAGAAC
The DNA here is from genome assembly GCF_963082525.1 of Nesoenas mayeri. Taxonomy (NCBI): domain Eukaryota; kingdom Metazoa; phylum Chordata; class Aves; order Columbiformes; family Columbidae; genus Nesoenas; species Nesoenas mayeri. The sequence continues at coordinate 213,024,312 of NC_137541.1, forward strand.
CCACCGCCCTGCTCCCGGGGATGCCGAACCCTGACGTGAGGTGTCAGGGGGGCTCCGTCTGCAGACAGCCAGGCGGGAGCCAGGGGGTCCGGTTGGGGCTCCCCCATCCCTCCTCCCTCCCAGAACCCCAGCCATTGGAGGAGAGCCGTCTGACATGCCCCAAGTGCAACAAGAGCTTCAAAAACCAGATGTTGCTGGATGTCCATGTGCAGAGCCGCATCTGCGAGCATCCCTTCCACTGCACTGACTGTGGCAAGAGCTTCATCTACAAGCAGCACCTGCTGAATCACCAGCGTGTGCACAAAGGTGAGAAGCCCTTTGCCTGTGGTGACTGTGGCAAGAGCTTCACAAGGAAGTCGGCCCTCATCATCCACCAGCGCATGCACACTGGGGAGAAGCCCTTTGCCTGCACTGACTGTGGCAAGAGCTTTACAGAGAAGAGGAGCCTCATCAACCACCAGCGCATCCACACGGGGGAGAAGCCCTTCACCTGCACTGACTGTGGCAAGAGCTTTACGGAGAAGAAGAGCCTCATCACCCACGAGCGCATCCATACTGGGGAGAAGCCCTTCACTTGCACTGACTGTGGCAAGAGCTTTGCAAGGAGGTCGAGCTTCATCATCCATCAGCGCATCCATACGGGAGAGAAGCCCTTCAGCTGCAATGACTGTGGCAAGAGCTTTAAGGAGAAGAAGACCCTCATCAACCACCAGCGCATCCACACGGGGGAGAAGCCCTTTACCTGCACTGACTGTGGCAAGAGCTTTAAGGAGAAAAATAGCTTCATCATCCACCAGCGCATCCACAGTGGGGAGAAGCCCTTCACCTGCAGTGACTGTGGCCAGAGCTTCAGGGATAAGAGGAGACTCATCACGCACCAGCACATCCATAGTGGACAGAAACCCTTTGCCTGCACGGTCTGCAGCAAGAGCTTTGTTGAGAGGGAGTACCTGCTAAGGCACCAGCGCATCCACACCGGGGAGAAGCCCTTCAGCTGCAATGACTGTGGCCAGAGCTTCAGGGAGAAGAGGAGACTCATCGTCCACCAGCGCATCCACACTGGGGAGAAGCCCTTTGTATGCACAGACTGCAGCAAGAGCTTTGTTGAGAGGGAGTACCTGCTAAGCCACCAGCGCATCCACAAGGAGGAGAAGCCCTTCAGCTGCAATGACTGTGGCAAGAGCTTTAAGGATAAGTGGAGACTCATCAGCCACCAGCGCATCCACACCGGGGAGAAGCCCTTCACCTGCAATGACTGTGGCAAGAGCTTCAGGCATAAGAACACCCTCATCACCCACCAGCGCATCTACACTGGGGAGAAGCCCTTCAGCTGCAATGACTGTGGCAAAAGCTTCCGTGAGAAGAACAAACTCATCACTCACCAGCGCATCCACACTGGGGAGAAGCCCTTTGCCTGCACTGACTGTGGCAAGAGCTTCAGGGAGAAGCAGAACCTCAAGAGACATCAGTCTGTGCACAAGGGCCCAGGGGTTATGCCAGAGAGTGTCCAGCAGAAGAGAGAGGGTCCTTCCCCAGCAGGGAGGCCGGCAGAGGCCAAGCCCTTCCAGTGCGGTGTCTGCGAGAAGCGGTTTTGGAAGGAGAGGCTCATGCTGGCTCACCAGCTCACCCACGGCACCCCCAGCCTGCAGCCGCCTCCGCAGCCCGGCACCCCCTGAATCTGCTGCTGAGGGGCCTGTGGGGCGCTGGGGGCTGCTGTGGGGTGGCTGTGGGGGCATGTCCTGTTTTTTGCAAGGATAGAGTTAATTTTCTTCCTAGTAGCTGGTTTAGTGCTGTGTTTTGGATTGAGAATGAGAAGAATGTTGCAAATACATGGATTTTTGAGTTGTTGCTGAGCTGTCAAGAATATTTCAGGTTCTGGTGCCCTGCCAGCTGGGAGGGGGCACAGTCGGGACAGCTGCCCCCAAGTGGCCAAAGGGCTCTTCCTTACCATATGGTATCATGTCCAGTATAGAAACTGGGGGAAGAGGAATGGGGGGACGGTGGCTCAGGGAGGGTCTGGACATGGGTCAGCGGGTGGTGAGTGGTTTTGTTGTGCATCACTTGCGTTCTTACATCATCATCATCATCATTCTCTTCATTCCTTTCCTCTTCTATCCTATGAAACCGCCTTTATCTCATCCCATGAGTTTTACACAGATCACTGGATCAGCCCAATTGAAGCTTTGTATCAGGTGTTTAGCTTAATTAAATACAATTTAAATAGAATGAATCACTTAGAATTATGAGATTCTATGACTTTTATTATACTGTCCAATTTGCATTGCCTACTACCTAAATTTGCTGAAATCTTGAACTGTGTCTTGCAAAGTTCTGCTCACATTCACTGAACTGGTGCCTATTTTAGCAAAACAAGGCAGCTACAAACCATCAACAGGCGCAAAATGCTGAAAGTCCCAGAGGCCACTGCAACACGGCAGGGTGGCAAAAGGCTGAACTGATGACGCTCCTGAACAGAATCTCCCAAAACGGAGCAGAACCAGAATGGATCCCTGTGTATCCCAACTCTGTCCCAACTCCATCCTGACTCTGCCGCCAGCTGTCATATCTGGACTCTCCTTCAATCTGAAGCACGATGCTAATGACATGAAATATTCTTATTGGTCAGTCTGGGTGTCAGTCAAGGTCTGTCACATCTATGCCCCCCTTCCCAGCTGCCTCACACCTGTGGGCAGAGAGCTCAGAGTCCTTGGCTCTCAGACAACAGCAATTAAGAGCGTTAACTGTGTCCTGGGGTGCTATCTTCTCATTCTCAAAGAAAATTGAAACAATGACCATGCTAATTCCAAAAAGAAAGGTTTCTAACTGCATGAAGAACATTAACTCACTTTCAGTCAAACCAGAACACCAAGCGATATAAAGAATTGGGTGTCCACATAAAATCTTTGGCTGTAAATGGATATAATCCTGTTACGGTTCAGTCTCAAAAGCCCAAATCCAGAAAGAGGCATTAATTATAGCCAGAGCAGGGTTAAGACACAAGTGAGGCAAGGTTGTTGGGGTCTGTAGTTCCTCCCGTGTCTGGTCCGGTTTCCATGGCAGGGCTGGTGGGTGGAAGAGTCCTCAGGCTGGTGGGTTCCCTGCCAGTGCTGTTACAGGTGAGTTTTTCTTATAGCCCTCCCAGTAGAGGAAAGTCTGAGGGGGAAGGGGTAATTGCAAAAGATTGACAAGTCCAGGGCCATGTGAATGGTCTCAGCTTTCTCCCTTTGTGTGCCAAGCTGGGCTTATCAGAAGATGGAGCTATATGCCCTCCAGCACATTCCCCATCTGGCCTCGTTAGCTTGCCATTGATATGTAAACCACAGTTCATCCTATTCTGAATGTGCCACCTCCTGCTACGATGTTTGAGGCATGATTCCTTTTAGCCTTTTACAGTCCTGGGGCTGGAGGAACTAGTTTTGCCACAATGTTTTGGCATTATCCTTATCGGTACTTGACACAGGTGCTCCATGGATAAAATGTATCCTTTTCTTCTGTTATGTGGTGTTAGATTGTTCTTACTCCTTCCCTGTTTAATTCATTGAAATATACCATTTATAGACACTTCACTGCAGGGTCACCTTATACCAGGCTGAGCCTGAATCCACAGTTACACAGACTGAATAAAATTACGCTCTTTTCCATACTTACCTGTTTTTGCTACTCCCCTGCCACCATGGACAAAGAAGAAACAGGCTTTGAGCCACGGGGTGCTGCCAGGGATCATATTTTGGGTTGTCTCCAAGTTTGTTTGATCCTGTCTCTGCCGTGAACGGCCACATCATCTTCTGCAAATCTGCACAGCCACGACTCACAGAGAACCTGCCCAGCTCCAGGCAACAGGGGACTTGCCTGGCTACAAGCGATCCCCTTCCCCTGCTGAGGCACACGCAGCACTGCACGGGACCAGCGTGCCGGGTCTGAGAGCATGCACAGAAGTGCGGACTGGCCAGCGCATGTAATTGCCTGGGAAACAACATCCCAGAATAGCCCAAAAATGCCTTAAAGAAGTCTGTATGACCATGCAGTAGCACATGCACAACCCAGAGAAGCCCAACATCAAGAGGTATGATGTATGTACTCTGAGGGATGTAAGGGGCGGTCATTCTGAGTGTGGAGAAAGAACTGCCTTCCTGAGACGCAGCGCCTCACCTACTACAGAGAAAACGCCACTGGATCCATCCATGGTGGTGAGTGGCTCTCGCAAATCTATCCCCACTGCTCGCCAGGTTTCCTCCTTTCCTGTCTCCTTCTTCCTGTCCTCACTATTTCCTTATGCTTGATGTGCTCGTTTGACTGAGAGCTACTTTACTTCATGCAGCTACAAAACTTTCTTTTTCATAGCTATCAAGGTTATTATTTCTAAGGTTTGAGGCAGCTGGGGAGGGGGTCATAGATAAGACCCACTCTGACTGACGTCCAGAGTGATCAATAAGGATATTCCATGTTATTAGCGTCATGCTTCATATTACAGGACAGCCAGGATCTGACGGCTGGCGGCAGAGTCAGGATGGAGTTGGGGCAGAGCTGGGATACACAGGGATGGAGACCCATTCTAGTTCTGCTCTGATTTGGGAGATTCTGTTCAGGAGCGTCATCAGTTCAGCCTTTTGCCATCCTGCCGTGTTGCAGTGGCCTCTGGGACTTTCAGCCTTTTGTGCCTGTTGATGGTTTGTAGCTGCCTTGTTTTGCTAAAATAGACACCAGTTCAGTGAATGTGAGCAGAACTTTGCAAGACACAGTTCAAGATTTCAGCAAATTTAGGTAGTAGGCAATGCAAATTGGACAGTATAATAAAAGCCAAAGAATCTCATAATTCCAAGTGATTCATTCTATTTAAAATGTATTTATTTAAGCTAAACACCTGATACAAAGCTTCAATTGGGCTGCTCCAGTGATCTGTGTAAAACTCATGGGATGAGATAAAGGTGGTATCATAAGATAGAGGAGGAAAGGAATGATGACAATGATGATGATGATGTAAGAAAGAAAGTGATGCAAAACAAAACCACTCACCACCCGCTGACCCATGTCCAGACCCTCCCTGAGCCACCGTCCCCCCATTCCTCTTACCCCAGTTTCTATACTGGACATGATACCATATGGTAAGGAACAGCCCTTTGGCCACTTTGGGGCAGCTGTCCCGGCTGTGCCCCCTCCCAGCTGGCAGGGCACCAGAACCTGAAATATTCTTGACAGCTCAGCAACAACTCAAAAATCCATGTATTTGTAACATTCTTCTCATTCTCAATACAAAACACAGCACTAAACCAGCTACTAGGAAGAAAATTAACTCTATCCCTGCAAAAAACAGGACATTCCCCAACAGCCACTCCGCAGGAGGCCCCAGACCCCACGGGCCCCTCAGCAGTGGATTCAAGGGGTGCCGGGCTGCGGAGGCGGCTGCAGGCTGGGGGTGCCGTGGGTGCGCTGGTGAGCCAGCATGAGCCTCTCCTTCCAAAACCGCTTCTCGCAGACACTGCACTGGAAGGGCTTGGCCTCTGCCGGCCCCCCTGCTGGGGAAGGACCCTCCCTCTTCTGCTGGACACTCTCTGGTACAACCCCTGGACCCTTGTGCACACACTGGTGTCTCTTGAGGTTCTTCTTCTCCCTGAAGCTCTTGCCACAGTCATTGCAGGTGAAGGGCTTCTCCCCAGTGTGGATGCGCTGGTGAGTGATGAGGGTCCTCTTCTCCGTAAAGATCTTGCCACAGTCATTGCAGCTGAAGGGCTTCTCCCCAGCGTGGATGCGCCGGTGGATGGTGAGGTCTCCCTTCCTCCTGAAGCTCTTGCCACAGTCGGTGCATGCAAAGGGCTTCTCCCCGGTGTGGATGCGCTGGTGCATGATGAGGGTCCACTTCTCCCTACAGCTCTGGCCACAGTCAGTGCAGACAAAGGGCTTCTCCCCAGTGTGCATGCGCTGGTGGATGATGAGGGTCTTCTTCTCCCTGAAGCTCTTGCTGCAGTCCGTGCATACAAAGGGCTTCTCCCCAGTGTGGATGCGCTGGTGGCTGATGAGTCTATACTTCTCCCTAAAGCTCTTGCCACAGTCAGTGCAGTTGAAGGGCTTCTCCCCAGTGTGGATGAGCTGATGGATGATGAGGGTGTTCTTCTGCCTGAAGCTCTGGCCACAGTCAGTGCAGACAAAGGGCTTCTCCCCGGTGTGGATGTGCTGGTGCCTTAGCAGGAGCTCCCTCTCGACAAAGCTCTTGCTGCAGTCCGTGCAGGCAAAGGGCTTCTCCCCAGTGTGGATGCGCTGGTGGACGATGAGTCTCCTCTTCTCCCTGAAGCTCTTGCCACAGTCAGTGCAGCTGAAGGGCTTCTCCCCAGTGTGGATGCGCTGGTGGATGATGAGTCTCCACTTCTCCCAAAAGCTCTTGCCACAGTCATTGCAGCTGAAGGGCTTCTCCCCAGTATGGATGCGCTGGTGCCTTAGCAGGTACTGCCTCTCAACAAAGCTCTTGCTACAGTCAGTGCAGGCAAAGGGCTTCTTTCCCGTGTGCATGCGCTGGTGGATGATGAGGCTCGACTTCCTTGTGAAGCTCTTGCCACAGTCACCACAGGCAAGGGGCTTCTCACCTTTGTGCACACACTGGTGATTCAGCAGGTGCTGCTTGTAGATGAAGTTCTTGCCACAGTCAGTGCAGTGGAAGGGACGCTCACGCATGTGGCTCCGCATGTGGGCAACCAGCGACGACTGTTCTTTGAAGTTCTTGTTGCACTTGGGGCACCTGGGAGGGTTCTTCTCCAATGGCTGGGGTTCTGGGAGGGAGGAAGGATGGGGGAGCCCCAACCGGACCCCCTGGCTCCCGCCTGGCTGTCCGCAGGCTGAGCCCCCCTGACACCTCACGTCAGGGTTTGGCATCCCCGGGAGCAGGGTGGTGGGTTCTGGCAGCCCCTCAGGAACCCGCTGGGTCTCCCTCTGCGTCCCAGGGCTGACGGCTGCTGGGGAGGAGAGACCACGGTCAGTGACAGGATGGTCAGGTGGGACCCCTCCCCATGGGGAGCAGCATGGGTACCCTTGCAGCCCAATATTCTTCCTGGTGCACAGGGAACCTGCAGTAAGAGGACAGTGCAACCTGAATCCTCCACCAGCCCCATGACCCCCCAAAAACCCACCTGGCACAGGGCTTTGGTCCCTCTGCTGCTCGCCAGGGGTGTCTGGCACACACGGTGTCTCTTCTCGCTCTATCTTGCAGATGATCTCTGGTTTGACGGTGGCCCAGCCTGTCCGGGGCACAGAGAGAAGCCCCCTCTCCCGCACTGCCGGGACAGCAGCACCGGCCCCCGCACCCACAGCCCCAGCATCCCCCCCACCCCGCTCCTCTCTCCTGTCCCTGCCAGGCTGCGGCTTCAGCCCCCACATCCCTGCACCTACAGCCTCCTCTCGCCTCGCCCCCGTCACCTCGGCCACTCTCCTGCACACAGGACACCTGGGAACAGCTCAGAGCTGCACCTGGGAGGTTTAGACTGGATGTGAGGAAGCATTTCTGTACTGAGGGGGTGCTCAAACCCTGGAACAGGCTGCCTGGAAAAGTAGACAATGCCCCAAGGCTGTCCCTGTTTGAGAGAGGTTTGGACAAAGCCCTTCACAGCATGCTGAAGGGGCTGGGCTGATTGACTAGATGGATATTAAAGGATTCCTCAAACTGAAACAGGCTGTCCCATCCCATCCCATCCCATCCCATCCCATCCCATCCCATCCCATCCCATCCCATCCCATCCCATCCTCTGTCCCAGGACCGCTCTCCACAGCAGGCTGCCAGGCAGAGTAAGACCTGCAATTTAACCACCACATCAGCACTTGCGCAGCACGTTCAGGGGCTCCAGCTCAGTCAAAGAGGTGAATTCCGGGCACATCCCCAGCCCAACATCACCAGAGAGAGTTCTCACCCAGCGAGGCGACCATCTCGTAGTTCTCCAGCATCACCTCCTGGTAGAGCTGCCGCTGACAGCCAGACAGCTTTGCCCACTCCTCGGGGGAGAAGTAGAGCGCCACGTCCTCAAACGTCACCGACATCTGCAGCAAGAAGCACACCCGGCTCAGCACACCCCACCGCATGGTTGCTAAACACCTCTGCCAAAATCCTGCTGCTGCCAGGCTGGGCCCCACTGGTACTGGCAGCTCTGGCGTCCTGAGGGCAGTGCCTAGATAGTTTGGAGCATGCCAGGAAAGGGCAGGGCAAGGACAGAGGGTCAGTCTTGGCACAGCCATGTGGCACAGAGGAGTCACTGGGGGGCTCACTCAGTATGTCCCTGGGCAGGGGGACACCCCACCAGCTGTGCTGGAAGAGGAGCAGGGCTGGCAGACTTAGAGGCCAATTTCCCCTCTGCATGCCTGATTAGGAACCCACACTACAGCAGCAGGGACTGTGCCCTCTCCCACACCCACGCCACAAGCCAGATCACCCCCCAGGACCGGGCACAGCACCGTGACACAAGGGCTGGCCCGAGGCCTGGCAGCAGGCACGCTCCTGCCTGCCCCTGCCCGTGGTGCGGCTCAGCGGGCAGGAACGGGAGCACCCTGCACCGCACCGGCTCTCAAAACACTTCGCACTCACACAGCCCCACAGCAGCAGGTCCCAGGGGCCTTTTGCCACTGCTGCACCACAGCACCACCCACGGCAATCCCAGCCCGTGGTGTCCCCAGAGCCGGGGCCGTGCCTGACCCCCACCTTGCCGCAGCAGCCTGGAGCCCGGCGCATCGCTGCTCTCGGCGCGGAGATGGAGGCCCGTGCAGGTATTGATCCGGGAAGAGGGAGGCGGGATGCTCCGGATTCCACACGAGGTGCGTGTCCCGTCACCAGCCGCACCAGCACAGCCAGGACAGATGGTCCCTGCAAGCACAACGTTTCCATGAAGAAATCAAGGGCACAAGTTCACTCACCTGCCCACAGCTCCTTCCCTGCACCCCGAGCCTCTACAGCTACTGGGAGAATGACCCACCAAAGGATCCAAACAGCTTGGGATAAAAGCGAGAAAGGGCCACGAAAAAAAAGGTGTTTCATAAGCCTCTGAGTACCCAAATCTTGCTCCAGTGCCCCACAGGGGCAGCAGGAAGATGTGCGGGGTGTCCCGGGGGTCTGAGCACTCGGCCCGGCCCCAGCCCAGCCCTTCCCAGCGCCGGGGCCGCCAGGGCCGGATCCAGGGGGGCCCGGGCGGCTGGGACACGGAGCAGCGTGTCCGCGTTGCACGGGGGCCACGGGGCGAGCCGGGGAAAGGCCGGAGCGCCGGGGGGAGCCGGGCCCTAAGGGGAGTGCGGGGGGGTCCGGCAGGGCTGGGGGGCGGCCGGCGGAGGGGAGAGCACGGGAGAGGCCGTCGGGGCCGAGTCCCCTCCGGCGGGACCCCGCGGGCCAGCAGCGCCCATCCCCGTGCCGCGGGCCCGCCGCCCGCCGCCCCTACCTGCGCCGGGGCCGCGCCGCCAGCCCCGCACGGACAAAGGCGGCGCCGGGAGCCGCCGGCAGCGTCAGCCCGGGAGGGCCGCCCGCCGCCGCTGCAGCACGGGACGTGTAGTCCTGCCGCTCCGCCCCGCTCGGCTCGGGGGGGCGGGCACCGGCAGCACCGCTGTGTCCTTGCGGCTCCTGGCCGCCTGAAACAATGAAATAAACTAATCAGCAAATGCGATTTTACTGTTAATAGGCATTGTTTATTGACGGTGCTGGGGAACACGGGGAATTATTCTCCAGAAGTGCTCCAGCCAATGAATACTCTTGCAACGCTTATATTCACACAATTATTACATATTCATTACAACTTTTGGAAAATTTTGACGTACAATAGACCTCTACGAATAAATAACATTGATTCTTACTTCCAATACATCTCTTAATTACTATTCAAACACAAGCTAAACACTACGCTCTCCAATGCTCTTGTTTGCTAACCCAGCTAAGATGACGCCCTTGAATAGAGGATCACCTGACTCATTAAAACCCTGTGCTGTACAGATCCAAGACTGACTGAGAGCCACTGCAGTGGGGCAGTGGGGGGAAGGCAGACCAAGTCTCACCTGGAGAGAGATTGCACGACAATTTCATAATTACAGCTGGTATGTGGAGTTTGTTGGGAATGGGGTGAAGGCTCAAGTGGTAGTCCGCAGAGATAGAGACAGAGGAGAAAATTCCTCTCCCCCAAGAAAGAACATTGAGAAATGGATTGTGGAAGGGAGGTCTGGATAAAGGTGTTCCCCAGCAATGAATGGATGCCAACCCCTCCCCAACTGACAGCTCCTTCTGAAGATTTGAAACCAGTAGATGAAAGTCAACCAGGAAAGGAAAACACCCCTATGGCCCCTGTACCTCAGAGATGGGCTGTTCCCACAGACTCTAGAGAGGAATTTACCAGCCCTTCGAAGCTGGGAAACTTCTTACGCTGTTCCCAGGAACTGAGCTCTGGGACAGGCAGTGGGTATATCTTAGATGGTTCACTGAAAACTAGCAGGGGGACCTGATGGTAACTTTCCCTCTTGACCTTTTCAAACCCCTGGTCACTTTCCTGGTAGACACAGGAGCCAAAAAATCTGCTTTAAATTCCAAAACAGCAGACCAGAGTGGGATTGTCCCCCACAAAAAACAGACGTGGGTTACTGATGTGTTTGGATGGTCCAATCCCCAGCCCACGGCTCCAGTAAAGCGTTGGCTGCCTGGAGACACCAGCCCCACTGAGACCACTGTGATATTGGGAACTCCTGCAAATATTCTGGGCTTGGATTTGTTGCCAGGAAAAGCCTGGATGGATTCTGCATGCGGGGAATTGAAGTTCGGGTCTCCGGCAGTCATGATAAGGCTTTTGCAAACTGCTCCTGCCCTTTCCCCATCCAAAACCATGGATGTGAAACCCTGTCTGCCTGCCTCCAGTTAATTCACAACACGAGCCTGCTTTCCCAAGAGCTTCCCTGCTGTTGGGAAATGCAGATCCTGTGGGGCTTCCTGACCCACTGAAACTGCATGTGACGTGGCTGTGGGACCTTTTGGGGGATGCGCCGTCTCCACGGGGTGGGGGTGTTGTCCCCGGGGTGGTCGAGCTCTGGCTTGTGGGGAGGTGGCTCAGGAGCTTAATTGTGGCAGCGTGGGTCTGATGGGGGGAGTCACAAAAACAAAAACTGCTGTACCCAGAGTGGAACAGCAGGTAAATCGAACTCTTCCCCTAGGTGTCCCGGAGACAAAGAGAAACCTTTTGTGGGCTGAGGGAATAGAGAATCACAGAAAAACAGAATGTTAGGGATTGGAAGGGACCTGGAAAGCTCATCCAGTGCAATCCCCCCATGGAGCAGGAACACCCAGATGAGGTTACACAGGAAGGTGTCCAGGCGGGTTGGAATGTCTGCAGAGAAGGAGACTCCACAACCTCCTGGGCAGCCTGGGCCAGGCTCTGCCACCCTCACTGGACAGAAGTTGCTTCTCATATTCAAGTAGAACCTCCTGTGTTCCAGTTTGAATCCATTGCCCCTTGTCCTGCCACTGGTTGTCACCAAGAAGAGCCTGGCTCCATCCTCCTGACACTCACATTTTAGATATTTGTAAACATTAATAAGATCTCCCCTCAGTCCCCTCTTGTCCAGCTCCAGAGCCCCAGCTCCCTCAGCCTTTCCTCACACGGGAGATGCTCCACTCCCTGCAGCATCTTGGTGGCTGCGCTGGACTCTCTCCAGCAGTTCCCTGTCCTGCTGGAACTGAGGGGCCACAACTGGACACAAGATTCCAGGTGTGGTCTCCCCAGGGCAGAGCAGAGGGGCAGGAGAACCTCTCTGACCTACTCACCACCCCCTTCTCACCCACCCCAGGTACCATTGGCTTCCTGGCCACAAGGGCCCAGTGCTGGCTCATGGTCACCCTGCTGTCCCCAGGACCCCCAGGTCCCTTTCCCCTATGCTGCTCTCTAATAGGCCATTCCCCAACTTACACTGGAACCTGGGGTTGTTCCTGCCCAGATCCAAGACTCTACACTTGCCCTTGTTCTATTTCATTACATTTCTCCCCGCCCAGCTCTCCAGCCTGTCCAGGTCTCTGATGGCAGCACAGCTTCCAGTGTCACCACTGCTCCCAGCTTGGTGTCACCAGCAAACTTGCTGATAGTCTCTTTATTCCCTCATCCAAGTCACTGATGAATATATTGAATAACACCGGCCCCAGCACTGCCCCCTGAGGCACTGCACTAGATCCAGGCCTCAACTGGACTCTGCCCCATTGACCACGACTCTCTGGCTTCTTCCCTTCAGCCAGTTCACAGTCACCTCACTACCCGATCATCCAGACCGCACTCCCTCAGTTCAGCTGTGAGGATGCTGTGGGACACTGTGTCAAATCCTTTATTGAAATCAAGATAGACCACATCCACCACTCTGCCGTCATCCATCCACCTCATTATGTCTTCATAAAAGGCTATGAGGTTGGTCAAGTACAATTTCCCCTTGGTGCAGCCATGTTGACTGTCCCTAATGACCCTCTTATCCCTGATATGCCTTGAGATGGCACCAAGGAGAAGTCGTTAAATCAGTTTCCCAGGGATGGAGGTGAGGCTGACCGGTCTATAGTTACCCAGGTCCTCCTTCTTGCCCTTCTGAAGACTGGAGTGACATTTGCTTTCCTCCAGTCCTCAGGCACCTCTCCCGTTTCCCAAGACTTGGCAAAGATGATGGAGAGCAGTCCAGCAATGATCTCAGCCAGCTCCCTCAGCACCCTTGGGTGCATCCCATCCGGACCCATGGATTTATGGCTGTTTGGATTGCCTAACTGCTCCCTAACCCGGTCCTCATCAACCCAGGCAAACTCCTCCATTGTCCTGCCTTCCTCTGGGGCCTCAGCGGTACGGGGCTCCTCAGGACAGCCCCCGGCAGAGTAGACAGAGACAAAGAAGGCGTTCAGTAACTCTGCCTTCTCTGTATCTTCTGTGATCAGGGCACCCACCTCGTTCATCAATGGGCCTACATCACCCTGGTGTTAGTTTTATCTGCCATGTATTGGAGAAAGCTCTTCCTGTTGTCCTTGACCCCTCTCACAAGGTACAAATCTAAGGAGGCCTTATGCATGGAAAGCTACTGACATGCATGTGAATGAGCATCAGATCAGCACTCGGGGAATCACCCCTTCATTAAAAAAAAAAAAAGAAAAAAAAGAGGGGGAAGAGGGGGGAAGTAAAAGGTACCTTATAGTAATATTGTTATTTTGATATGTTTGGGCACTCCTGTCTTCAAAAAGGGCAAGAAGGAAGACCTGGGTAATTACAGACCGGTCAGCCTCACCTCTGTCCCTGGGAAAGTAATGGAACAGCTTATCCTTGGTGCCATCTCAAGGCATATTAAGGATAAGAGGGTTATTAGGGACAGTCAACATGGCTTTACCAAGGGTAAGTCATGCTTGACCAACCTCATAGCCTTTTATGAGAATGTAACAAGGTGGATGGATGATGGCAGAGCGGTGGATGTGGTCTACCTTGACTTCAGCAAAGCGTTTGACACAGTCTCCCACAGCATCCTAGTTGCTAAGTTGAGGAGGTGTGATCTAGACAATAGAGTAGTGAGGTGGGTTACAAACTGGCCAGAGAAGCCAGAGAGTGGTAGTCAATGGTGCGGAGTCTAGCTGGAGGCCAGTATCTAGTGGAGTACCTCAGGAGGCAGTGCTGAGGCCAGTATTATTCAATATATTCATTAACGATTTAGACGAGGGAATAGAGTGTACTATCAGCAAGTTTGCTGATGACACTAAGCTGGGAGGAGTGGCTGACACGCCAGAAGGCTGTGCTGCCATCCAGCGAGACCTAGACAGGCTGGAGAGTTGGGCAGGGAATAACCTAATGAAATTTAACAAGGGCAAGTGTAGAGTCCTGCATCTGGGCAGGAACAACCCCAGGTTCCAGTATAGGTTGGGAAATTACATATTAGAGAGCAGTGTAGGGGAAAGGGACCTGGGGGTCCTGGGGACAGCAGGGTGACCATGAGCCAGCACTGTGCCCTTGTGGCCAGGAAGGCCAATGGCACCCTGGGGTGTATTAGAAGGGGGGTGGTTAGTAGATCAAGAGAGGTCCTCCGTCCCCTCTACTCTGCCGTGGTGAGACCACATCTGGAATATTGTGTCCAGTTCTGGGCCCCTCAGTTCCAGCAGGACAGGGAACTGCTGGGGAGGGTCCAGCGTAGGGCAACAAAGATGCTGAAGGGAGTGGAGCATCTCCCGTGTGATGAAAGGCCGAGGGAGCTGGGGCTCTTTAGTTTGGAGAATAGGAGGCTAAGGGGTGACCTTATTAATGTCTATAAGTATATAAAAGGTGAGTGCCACGAGGACGGAGCCAGGCTCTTCTCAGTGGCAAACAATGATAGGACATGGGGTAATGGGATCAAGCTGGAACACAAGAGGTTCCACTTAAATTTGAGAAGAAACTTCTCAGTGAGGGTGACGGAGCACTGGAACATGCTGCCCAGGGGGGTTGTGGAGTCTCCTTCTCTGGAGACATTCAAGACCCACCTGGACATGTTCCTGTGCGACCTCACCTGGGCGTTCCTGCTCCAGCAGGGGGATTGCACTGGATGATCTTTTGAGGTCCCTTCCAATCCCAAACATACTGTGATACTGTGATTTTTATTTTGTATGTTTGCTTTCTTTCATCTTACAAGAGAGAAATGGTGTGGGGCAAATGTATATTCATATGTTGCATAGGGCTAACACTGTTTTGGCTAGTGTGTAACCAGAAATACACCTAATTTAACTTGGGAATCAAAGCAAGGTTTCATAAAGATTTGGAACTACATTTGCAATGATTGGTTTTAGTCTTAAGAATATTAGAAAATTATTTAAAACAAGGAAAAAAGAAACACAATGTGGAGAATAATCCAGTCCCCTCTTCTTGAACATAGAGACAGCGATAGAAAAATGATGAGAACTTGATTGAATAATTCAAAACTTTGCATCAACTCCTGAGCGATACTACTCGGGGAAAATGAGGGACGAGTTAACTCTGAATGTGACACGCGCCCTGACTCCACAGATGAGACCAGGTGTGAGTTAAGTCCAGGTAATTCTGCGCAGTTATGTGAAGCGAATGACAGACAATCACTCCAGGGGGCCAATTCAGTTATGGGTTTTACTAAAAGCATGTGCATGGAAATACTAATGGCAGCGATTAGTGACTTGGCAAAAGTATTTTATGATATCATAGAATATATCAATACATTAAAAGCAAAAGTCCTCCTATGAGCTTCTCTAGTAGCTATAATACAAAACTTAACAAGACTGTAACAGCAGAACTTAAGATGATGTTACTCTTATATGTTCAAAAGGAAGAGAGAGAAAAAGAGTGAGAGAGAGGGAAGAAAAACTAAGGTATAAGTGAGAGAGAGAATAAAATGTCACCACTTACGGAAGCAGAGGCAAAGACATAGGGATATAAAAGGAGAGGGGGGAAAAAAAGGGAAAGGGAAAGGGAAAGGGAAAAGGAAAGGGAAAGGGAAAGGGAAGGGTGAGGGATCCAGCCAATCTTACGGCTCCACAGCATGGATGATGAGACTTGTATGGTGATGTGTGGCCTCTGGTGTCCCGTGGTGAGGCTGTTGAGGTTTGTAGTTCCTCCGCTGTCTGGTCCGGTTTCCACGTCAGGGCTGGTGGGTGGAAGAGTCCTCAGGCTGGTGGATTCCCTGCCAGTGCTGTTACAGGTGAGGTTTTTTATACCCTCTGAATAGAGGAAAGTCTGGGGGTAAAGGGGTTATTGCAAAAGATTGACAAGGCTCACCAAGTCTAGGGCCATGTCAAAGGGTCTCAGCTTTCCCCCTTCGTGTGCCAAGCTGAGCTTATCAGAAGATGGAGCTACGTGCCCTCCAGCACATTCCCCACCTCTGGTATCCCCAGCTGGCCTGGGGTCTGTTAGCTTGTCATTGATATGTAAACCACAGTTCACCCTATTCTGAATGTGCCACCTCCTGCTACAATGTTTGAGGCATGATTCCTTTCAGCCTTTTACAGTCCTGGGGCTGGAGGAATTAGTTTTGCCACAATGTTTTGGCCATTATCCTTTTCAGTATATGACACAGGTGCTCCATGGATAAAATGTATTCTTTTTTTATGTAATGTGGTGTTATATTGTTGTTAATCCTTCCCTGTTTAACTCATTGAAATATGCCATCTATAGACACTTCACCGCAGGGTCATGTTATACCAGGCTGAGCCTGAATCCACATCTCAGCATAGTCCCAAAATGCCTTAAAGAAGTCCGTATGACCATGCAGTAGCACATGCACAAACCAGAAACACCCAACTTCAACAGGTATGATGTATGTACTCTGAGGGATGTAAGGGGCGGTCATTCTGAGTGTGGAGAAAGAACTGCCTTCCTGAGACGCAGCGCCTCACCTACTACAGAGAAAACGTCGCTGGATCCATCCATGGTGGTGAGTGGCTCTTGCAAATCTATCCCCACTGCTCGCCAGGTTTCCTCCTTTCCTGTCTCCTTCTTCTTGTCCTCACTATTTCCTTATGCTTGATGTGCTCGTTTGACTGCGAGCTACTTTTCTTCATGCAGCTACAAAACTTTCTTTTTCATAGCTATCAAGGTTATTATTTGGAAGGTTTAAGGCAGATGGGAAGGGGGTCATAGATAAGACAGATTTTGAATGACATCCACACTGATCAATAAGGATATTCCATGTCATTAGCATCATGCTTCATATTACAGGACAGCCAGGATCTGCCGGCTGGCGGCAGAGTCAGGATGGAGCTGGGGCAGAGCTGGGACAGACAGGGATGGAGACCCATTCTGGTTCTGCTCCGTTTTGGGAGATTCTGTTCAGAAGCGTCATCAGTTCAGCCTTTTGCCATCCTGCCGTGTTGCAGTGGCCTCTGGGACTTTCAGCCTTTTGTGCCTGTTGATGGTTTGTAGCTGCCTTGTTTTGCTAAAATAGGCACCAGTTCAGTGAATGTGAGCAGGACTTTGCAAGACAGAGTTCAAGATTTCAGCATATTCAGGTACTAGGTAATGCAAACTGGACAGTATAATAAAAGCCAAAGAATCTCATAATTCTAAGTGATTAATTCTATTTAAATTGTATTTAATTAAGCTAAACACCTGATACAAAGTTTCAATTGGGCTGCTCCAGTGATCTGTGTAAAACTCATGGGATGAGATAAAGGTGGTATCATAGGACAGAAGAGGAAAGGAATGATGAGAATGATGATGATGATGTAAGAACGCAAGTGATGAACAACAAAACCACTCACCACCCGCTGACTCATGTCCAGCCCGTCCCTGAGCCACGGTCCCCCCATTCCTCTTCCCCCAGTTTCTATACTGGACATGATACCATATGGTAAGGAACAGCCCTTTGGCCACTTTGGGGCAGCTGTCCCGGCTGTGCCCCCTCCCAGCTGGCAGGGCACCAGAACCTGAAATATTCTTGACTGCTCAGCAACAACTCAAAGATCCATGTATTTGCAACATTCTTCTCATTCTCAATCCAAAACACAGCACTAAACCAGCTACTAGGAAGAAAATTAACTCTATCCCTGCAAAAAACAGGACATTCCCCAACAGCCACCCCACAGCAGCCCCCAGACCCCATGGGCCCCTTCAGCAGCAGATTCAGGGGGTGCCGGGCTGCGGAGGCGGCTGCAGGCTGGGGGTGCCGTGGGTGCGCTGGTGAGCCAGCATGAGCCTCTCCTTCCAAAACCGCTTCTCGCAGACACCGCACTGGAAGGGCTTGGCCTCTGCTGGCCCCCCTGCTGGGGAAGGACCCTCCCTCTTCTGCTGGACACTCTCTGGCACAACCCCTGGGCCCTTGTGCACAGACTGGTGTCTCTTGAGGTTCTTCTTCTCCCTGAAGCTCTTGCCACAGTCATTGCAGGTGAAGGGCTTCTCCCCCGTGTGGATGCGCTGGTGAGTGATGAGGGTCCTCTTCTCCGTAAAGATCTTGCCACAGTCATTGCAGCTGAAGGACTTCTCCACGGTGTGGATGCGCTGATGGATGGTGAGGTCTCCCTTCCTCCTGAAGCTCTTGACACAGTCAGTGCAGGCAAAGGGCTTCTCCCCGGTGTGGATGCGCTGGTGGATGATGAGGCTCTTCTTCTCTGTAAAGCTCTTGCCACAGGCAGTGCAGTTGAAGGGCTTCTCCCCAGTGTGGATGCGTTGGTGGCTGCTGAGTCTACACTTCTCCTTAAAGCTCTTGCCACAGTCATTGCAGCTGAAGGGCTTCTCACTGGTGTGGATGCGCTGGTGGATGATGAGTTTACACTTCTCCTTAAAGCTCTTGCCACAGTCAGTGCAGTTGAAGGGCTTCTCCCCAGTATGCACGAGCTGGTGGATGACGAGGGTCTTCTTCTGCCTGAAGCTCTGGCCACAGTCATTGCAGCTGAAGGGCTTCTCCCCGGTGTGGATGCGCTGGTGCCTTAGCAGGTTCTGCCTCTCAACAAAGCTCCTGCTGCAGTCCGTGCAGGCAAAAGGCATCTCTCCAGTGTGGATGCGCTTGTGGATAACGAGGGTCTTCTTCTGCCTGAAGCTCTTGCCACAGTCATTGCAGCTGAAGGGCTTCACCCCAGTGTGGATGCGCTGGTGCCTTAGCAGGTACTCCCTCTCAATAAAGCTCTTGCTGCAGTCCATGCAGGCAAAGGGCTTCTCCCCAGTGTGGATGCGCTGGTGGACGATGAGTCTCCTCTTCTGCCTGAAGCTCTGGCCACAGTCAGTGCAGCTGAAGGGCTTCTCCCCGGTGTGGATGCGCTGGTGCCTTACCAGGTACTCCCTCTCAACAAAGCTCTTGCTGCAGTCCATGCAGGCAAAGGGCTTCTCCCCAGTGTGGATGCGCTGGTGGATGATGAGTCTCCTCTTCTCCCTGAAGCTCTGGCCACAGTCATTGCAGGTGAAGGGCTTCTCCCCAGTGTGGATACGCTGGTGGATGATGAGGCTCTTCTTCTCCGTAAAGCTCTTGCCACAGTCATTGCAGGTGAAGGGCTTCTCCCCCGTGTGGATGCGCTGGTGGATGATGAGGCTCTTCTTCTCCGTAAAGCTCTTGCCACAGTCAGTGCAGGTGAAGGGCTTCTCTCCAGTGTGGACGCGCTGGTGGGTGATGAGGGTCGACTTCCTTGTGAAGCTCTTGCCACAGTCACCACAGGCAAGGGGCTTCTCACCTTTGTGCACACGCTGGTGCTTCAGCAGGTTCTGCTTGTAGATGAAGCTCTTGTCACAGTCAGTGCAGTGGAAGGGACACTCACGCATGTGGCTCCGCACATGGACATCCAGGGACACCTGTTTTTTGAAGCTCTTGTTGCACTTGGGGCATGTCAGACGGCTCTTCTCCAATGGCTGGGGTTCTGGGAGGGAGGAAGGATGGGGGAGCCCCAACCGGACCCCCTGGCTCCCGCCTGGCTGTCCGCAGGCTGAGCCCCCCTGACACCTCACGTCAGGGTTCGGCATCCCCGGGAGCAGGGCGGTGGGTTCTGGCAGCCCCTCAGGAACCCGCTGGGTCTCCCTCTGCGTCCCAGGGCTGACGGCTGCTGGGGAGGAGAGACCACGGTCAGTGACAGGATGGTCAGGTGGGACCCCTCCCCATGGGGAGCAGCACGGGTACCCTTGCAGCCCAACATTCTTCCTGGTGCACGGGGAACCTGCAGTAAGAGGACAGTGCAACCTGAAACCCCCACCAGCCGTATGACCCCCCAATGACCCACCTGGGACAGGGCTCTGCTGCCTCTGCTGCTCCTCAGGGGGCTCTGGCACACATGGTGTCTCTTCTCGCTCTATCTTGCAGATGATCTCTGGTTTGACGGTGGCCCAGCCTGTCCGGGGCACAGAGAGAAGCCCCCTCTCCCGCACTGCCGGGACAGCAGCACCGGCCCCCGCACCCACAGCCCCAGCATCCCCCCCACCCCGCTCCTCTCTCCTGTCCCTGCCAGGCTGCGGCTTCAGCCCCCACATCCCTGCACCTACAGCCTCCTCTCACCTCGCCCCCGTCACCTCGGCCACTCTCCTGCACACAGGACACCTGGGAACAGCTCAGAGCTGCGCCTGGGATGTTTAGACTGGATGTGAGGAAGCATTTCTGTACTGAGGGGGTGCTCAAACCCTGGAACAGGCTGCCTGGAAAAGTAGACAATGCCCCAAGCCTGTCCCTGTTTGAGAGAGGTTTGGACAATTCCCTTGACAACATGCTGGGCTGATTGACTAGATGGATATTGAAGGATTCCTCAAACTGAAATAGCTGTCCCATCCCATCCCATCCCATCCCATCCCACCCCATCGCATTCCCTCTCCCAGGACCGCTCTCCACAGCAGGCTGCCGGGCAGGGTAAGACCTGCAATTGCAACCACCACATCAGCGCTTGTGCCGCACGTTCAGGGGCTCCAGCTCAGTCAAAGAGCTGAATTCTGACACAATCCCAGCCCAACATCACCAGAGACAGTCCTCACCCAGCGAGGCGACCATCTGGTAGTTCTCCAGCATCACCTCCTGGTAGAGCTGCCGCTGACAGCCCGACAGCTTTGCCCACTCCTCGGGGGAGAAGTAGAGCGCCACGTCCTCAAACGTCACCGACATCTGCAGCAAGAAGCACACCCGGCTCAGCACACCCCACCGCATGGTTGCTAAACACCTCTGCCGAAATCCTGCTGCTGCCAGGCTGGGCCCCACTGGTACCAGCAGCTCTGGCGTCCTGAGGGCAGTGCCCAAATAGCTTGGAGCATGCCAAGAAAGGGAAGGGATAGGACAGAGGGTCAGTCTTGGCACAGCCGTGTGGCACAGAAGGGTCACTGGGGGGCTCTCTCAGCAGATCCCTGGGCAGGGGGACACCCCACCAGCTGTGCTGGAAAAGGAGCAGGGCTGGCAGATTTAGAGGCCAATTTCCCCTCTGCATGCCCGATTAGGAACCCACACTACAGCAGCAGGGACTGTGCCCTCTCCCACACCCATCCCACATGCCAGATCACCCCCCAGGACCGGGCACAGCACCGTGACACAAGGGCTGGCCCGAGGCCTGGCAGCAGGCACGCTCCTGCCTGCCCCTGCCCGTGGTGCGGCTCAGCGGGCAGGAACGGGAGCACCCTGCACTGCACCGGCTCTCAAAGCATGGCTCTCCCACACCATTCCCACCCCCACCCCACACGGTCCCACGGGTGTTTTGCTGATGCAGCTACACCACAGCACCACCCACGGCAATCCCAGCCCGCGGTGTCCCCAGAGCCGGGGCCGTGCCTGACCCCCACCTTGCCGCAGCAGCCTGGAGCCCGGCGCGTCGCTGCTCTCGGCGCGGAGATGGAGGCCCGTGCAGGTATTGATCCGGGAAGAGGGAGGCGGGATGCTCCGGATTCCACACGAGGTGCCTGTCCCGTCACCAGCCGCACCAGCACAGCCAGGACAGATGGTCCCTGCAAGCACACGCCGCCCGCCGCCCCTACCTGCGCCGGGGCCGCGCCGCCAGCCCCGCACGGACAAAGGCGGCGCCGGGAGCCGCCGGCAGCGTCAGCCCGGGAGGGCCGCCCGCCGCCGCTGCAGCACGGGACGTGTAGTCCTGCCGCTCCGCCCCGCTCGGCTCGGGGGGGCGGGCACCGGCAGCACCGCTGTGTCCTTGCAGCCCCTGGCCTCCTGAAACAAAGAAATAAACTAATCAGCAAAGACAATTCTACTGTTAACAGCCATTCTTTATTGACCGTGCTGGGGAACACGTGGAATTATTCTCCAGAAGTGCTCCAACCAATGAATACTCTTGCATTGCTTATATTCACACAATTACTACATATTCATTACAACTTTTGGAATATTTTGACGCACAATACACCTCTACTAATAAATAGCTGAAGAAGTTAGTTATCATTGATTCTTACTTACAATACATCCTTTAATTACTATTCAAACACAAGCTAAGCACTACGCTTCTGCACAATGTTTTTCTTAATCTTCTGTCTCCCTCTTGTCATGCAGAAGGATCCAAAACTTGAAAAAGATCCCTTTGTTTAGCAGATGATCAGAAAGCATTTACCGTGTCCATTGATTAGTGATGGGTACGTCCTTTGTAACTTTTCACAGTATGCATTAATTTAGCAGTTTCTCTACAGGACAGGACACTTGAATTGCGATCAGAAGTGGGATACTCCCTGAGAAGCGGTAAAGAGGTTTCCTACAAGGGGATATCAGCCAGAGTGCTGAAGAGAAGAGCACTGATTTGCAGATGAAACCATCATCTCCAGCAGGAGGTCATGGTAAGCCAAGGTAAGCCAGATCTTGACCGCTCCCCATTGATGAATTTTGTAAGATATTATAAAGCTTGCCCTATGCCAAATGGATACAGCTGGGCCTCAGGACATTGGTTGTCCCCAGCCATTGTAGCAGAATGTATAAGGCACTTAGCAAAACAAAACCCTTTTGAGCTCAGAAAGGGAAAGACAGTGAGCGGTTTATGGTGTTTTGGGAGCCCCATTAACAGCTACTCAGAAAGACAGACAAACTGAGCAGGAGGAACTTCAGCCTCTGCAAGAGTTAATTAAATCACTGCAAATGGAACTGGAAGCAGAATGGTTGAAGCAGTGACAAGCTGAGAAATCGTTAGCTGATGAGAAACTGATGCCAGCACACTTGGAGGGCAGGATGCAGGGCAATTTTGCAAGAGAACAGGAGTTGAAGCTGGAACTGTCTGGGTGTGAGGAGGATGTGGAGAGCAAGCCAGTGTCCCTGACCCAGAGACTGGCAAACTGGGCCACAGGGCTCCAGTCCTTGGAGAGGGGAGACCCCCTCCCCATTCCCACCTCTGGGCTAAGGCAGCTCACCAGGAGTATACAGAAGGCCACCTGCCTCCACCTGATGAACGACAGGTGTCTGGCTCCTCCCCAGCCCTCTCCAATGCTGTTGCTTGCTAACCCAGCTAGGATGATCCCCTTGATTAGAGGATTACTGGACTAATTAAAAATTAAAATTACAGCTGGTTCATGGGGTTTGTTGGGAATGGGGTGAAGGCTCAAGCAGTAGTCCGCAGAGCAAAGACAGAGGAGAAAATTCCTCTCCCCCAAGATAGAGCACTGAGAAATGGATTGTGGAAGGGATGTCTGGTTAAAGGTGTTCCCCAGCAATGAATGGATGCCAACCCCTCCCCAACTGACAGCTCCTTGTGAAGATTTGAAACCAGAAGATGAAAGTCAGCCAGGAAAGGAAAACACCCCTATGGCCCCTGTACCTCAGAGATGGGCTGTTCCCACAGACTCTACAGAGGAATTTACCAGCCCTCCGAAGCTGGGAAACTTCTTACGCTGTCACCAGTAACTGAGCTCTGGGACAGGCAGTGGGTATATCTTAGGTGGTTCACTGAACACTAACAGGGGGATCTGCTGGTAACTTTCCCTCTAGAGCTTTTCAAAACCCCTGGTCACTTTCCTGGTAGACATAGGAGCCAAAAAATCTGCTTTAAATTCCAAAACAGCAGACCAGAGTGGGATTGTCCCCCACAAAAAACAGACGTGGGTTACTGATGTGTTTGGATGGTCCAATCCCCAGCCCACGGCTCCAGTAAAGCGTTGGCTGCCTGGAGACACCAGCCCCACTGAGACCACTGTGATATTGGGAACTCCTGCAAATATTCTGGGCTTGGATTTGTTGCCAGGGAAATCCTGGATGGATTCTGCATGCGAGGAATTGAAGTTCGGGTCTCTGGCAGTCATGATAAGGCTTTTGCAAACTGCTCCTGCCCTTTCCCCATCCCAAACCATGGATGTGAAACCCTGTCCCCTGGGGCTGCAAGTGAGAGAAGGGATTACTCCGGTTATAAGTGAACTGCAGGAACAGGTCCTTACCTCGTTGGAGTCGCAACTTAATTGATGTAAAAACCACCCTGCAGCAAGCAGAGCCCTAAGTCACTCCTCTGCCACAAACCCCCTGCGGAGCCCGACCCAGCACCCAGTGACACCTGAGCATCCAGTGACACCTGAGCACCCTGAGTGCCCCCTCCTGCGAGGGCGAAAAATCATGGACTCCACACAATCCAATATGAATTCAAGCAAAGTCATTTATTACTGAAACAAGCCTCCTTGTATATGCAGTTATTCCTTGCTCACGTGTCCACGATCTAAGCATGCATTAGCCGATTGGGTATTGTCCATGTTCACGAGCTGTCCACTACCTGAGTCTCACTACTAACAGGTCTGTTGATTTACATCTGTTTGAGGCCCTGTTATTGTAGAACTGCCTCACTCCCACAGCAGGTCCTGTTTTCAGCTTTCTGAAGCGACCTTGACATTCCTTTAGGCCAGGCTAGTTCAGTAACAAATCTCCGTCTAATAGAAACCCATCCACACAACAACCTCAAGAAAATCCCTCAAATCTCCCACAATTCCCCCTTTCTGCTTTTGAACCAGCCAGGCCTTGTTTCCAATCTACTCAATCATCTTTGAAATACACTGCAGCGTACAACATACGATTAACAACCATTATTACAGTTACATAATATAATATAATATACCAAAGCCTTACACAATAAGATCAAACAACTACCCACCTATTTCCAAGCTTTTAAACCATTTGTCAAACCTGAATTCTACTATAACAATCTTATTAACGTGCTGTTTTAGTTTTGAAACCTTTTTTCAAACGTGAATTCTACTATGACAATCAAATTAACATGCTGGTTCAGTTTGCCTAAAGTACTATGAATAGATTCAGAAGGAACAGACAAGTTAATATAACACATTTTCTCAAATTCTTCACAACCATGACCTAGTGTTAAAAGTAAAAGATCTATAACTGTTCGACTTTGTAGAACTAAAGCCACCAACCTCTACTGTTAACTGAGTTAGCATCTCAGAAGTTTAGATTAGCCTGTTTAAAAGACCAATAGCTTAACTTTGATATGTCTCCTAAAGCTTGACCAGCTGCTAGACTAGGGAGACAGAGTGCAGTAGACACTAGGGTAGGAACGTC
The DNA here is from genome assembly GCF_963082525.1 of Nesoenas mayeri. Classification (NCBI taxonomy): domain Eukaryota; kingdom Metazoa; phylum Chordata; class Aves; order Columbiformes; family Columbidae; genus Nesoenas; species Nesoenas mayeri. Next base: position 213,049,173 of record NC_137541.1, read on the forward strand.
CCATAGTTTTACCTCATTTTTGCATTGACTATCTCAGTGTAATATCACCCTTTTGGCTCTCCTGCTGCTTGTTCAAATTGCCATTCTCCACCACCTGCTTGCTAATAGGCTTCTAGACCACCAGGTCTGTGAGCATCTATAGCACTGAATTAGGATCCACGGTTTACAACTGAAACAGTCCTCACAACTTCTCTGTCTCCTGTCCATTTGCATCCGTTTAATCTTTGTTGTCTTTATTCAGCCATGGCTTGACCCATTTCACGGGAATCCACTTCCATCCTTGGCCTGTAATGACACAAGCATAACCTTTTCCCCAGGTTATCAGTTGATGTGGCCTTTTCCATTGAAACAGACAACAGCAATTAAGAACATTAACTGTGTCCTGGGGTGCTACCTTCTCATTCGCAAAGAAAATTGAAACAATGACCATGCTAGCTATGAAAAAGAAAGGTTTCTAACTGCAGGAAGAACATTAACTCACTTTCAGTCAACACAGAACACCAAGCAATATAAAGAATTGGGTGTCCACATAAGATCCTTGGCCGTAAACGGATATAATCCTGTTACGGTCCAGTCTGGGAAACCCAAAACCAGAAAGAGTCATTAATTATACCCAGAGCAAGGTTAAGACACAAATGAGGTCAAATGCCTCTTAATTAAGGAAATGATTAAACACTTCTGAAAATGGACTGTCTGTATTTTACAGTAAGAAAATAGCGATAGGACAGGGAGAAGGAGAATGGAAAGCAGGAAACCTTGCAAGCAGTGGGGATAGATTTGCAAGACACACTCACCACCATGGACAGATCCAGCGGAGTTTTCTCTCTAGTAGGTGGGGTGGTGCGTCTCAGGAAGGCAGCTCATCCATCACTCATAAAATGACTGACCCTTACATCCCTGAGAGGTACACACGTAATACCTGTCAGTGGTGGGCGTCTCCAGATTGTGCGTACAGTCTTTTATAAGGCATTTTGGGGCTAGTTTGGGATGTTGTTTCCTGGGCATATACTGCCTGGTCCACACATCTGCGCATACTCTCAGTCCTGGCACGCTGGTCCCGTGTAGTACTGTGTGTGCCTCGGCAGATGAAGGTGATCACTTGTAGCCAGGTAAGTCTCCTGTTGCCTGGATCTGGGCAGGTTCCCTGTGGCTTGTGGCCATGCAGGTGTCCAGAAAATGATGTGACTGTTCAGGACAGAGACATTTAATATAATACATGGTCCCTGACACCACCCCGTGGCTCAAAGCTTGTTGTTTCTTTTTCCATGGTGGCAGGAAAGTAGTGAAAACAGCTTGGAAAAGAGCTTAATTTTATACAGTCTGTATAACTGTGGCTTAGCCTGGTATAACATCCCCCTGCCGGGAAGGGGCTATAAATAGCGTCTTTCAAACCGTGAATCAAACAGGCAAGGAGTAACAATAATACAATAGCACATAACTACAGCACAGGACCAGGTAGCTGCAGAACACAATAGCACTCAGCAGCTCCTCACTGCTCTGTTAGATGCATTAGAATGGGAGCAATTCTTGCAATCTGAATTGGAAGAATATAAACGGGCAAAATATTAACAGACAAATCTTGATTCTGTTCCAGACAGTGAGCCCGGTTTTACCAGCCCTGCACAACTGGCTGAGGAACAGGGTCTTAAACTCCTGTATCCACCTAAAGAATTGGAAATTACCCAAGAAGTATCTTATCCCCAGAACAAGCAGGCAACCATGAGGCCGCTCGTTAAAACTATCCGTCTACTGATAACAGCCAAGAGGGAGCAGCTCTGCAAGTTGCCACCCAAACAATACCCTTCCCTGCGACCAACTTATCAGAGACTCAGGAGAAATACGGTACCTTAGCCCAAGAAACAGAAACAGAACGTGTTTTAACTGGTGCCAGTTCCTCAATCACCGGGGTCCTGGCGTGGCATGAATCATCGCATGTATCATCAGTGAGACTCCAGAGCATGGACAGCCCATGATACTCATTTAACGAATCCATGCTTGGAGCGTGGATGCGTGGTTAGAATATAGTTACGTATATAAGGAGACTTGTTTCTGTAATAAATGGCTTAGCGTGATTCACATTGAATCGACTTGTTTTGCTTAGTCCTTATCTCGCTCTAACATATGGTGACACCGACGTGATACTCTGACCGGCGTACCACTGAAGTTGGGGAAAAGCCTAGAGCGGCCCAGCCGGAGGCGGATCAGCTGGACTGAGAACCGGGCAGCGGCGTACGGACGTTCCGCATTAATTGTTGAAGAAGTCACCGTAAATGGTGAGCGGCTGGGAGCGGGAGGAGGGAAGAGTGAAGTTATGGGGCAAAATATCTCCTCTGAGGAAGAAGCCATAGTTAAACTCCTCCTGCCTATTCTCTCCATGAGAGGACTTAAATAAGAAGAAAGTAACATATGTAGACTATTAATTCGGTATAGAATTAATGGCTACTCGGTAGAAAACGAGAAGGCTTTCAAATGTTAACTTTGGGACGATAAAGGGCAGAAATTATGGAATAGGGTCAGCAACGGAGATGATAAAGAAACTAAATCACTAGCGACTAATTATCACCTTAAAAGACTTTAAGGCTGAGCGGGCTATCGTTGCCAGAATTTTTCCAGCGTTGCAGCCTGATAACAAACCTAAAAATGACTGTGAAGTTTACCCGGATTGTGTCTTTTGACCCCCTCCCCACTCCTTCCCCTGTTGTGCCGGCGGCACTGATACAGCAGTCTGTGGCGGGGGGAGGAAAATTACCGAGTGGATGGCCTCCCATACCATCACACGACCCTAAAGAGACCAAGCAGTCCAAGGAACTGGAGTCAGATAATTTGTCAAAAGAACTGTTGGAAGCTGAGAATGCTAAAGTCGTAAATCTGAAATCCTGAGACAGTCAACAGATCTTGCATATCAAGCTATGAGAGAGGTGCCTGAAACCAACAAAGCAGCCAAATCATTTGCAACTATTAATCAGAGTCCCAATGAGAACTACATGCAATTTAGTGACCATCTTCAAGAGGCCATCAATGAGCAGGTCAAAAACTTAGAAGCTAAGGAAGCACTAGTGTTGAGATTAGCAGTAGAGAATGCTAGTGTTTGCTGTCAATGTGTTATTTGCGAGTTTTACAGTACACATTATGTGCTCCTGTGTATTGCCTCTCTGAAAATCAAGCAGCTTGTCAGGAATGTGAGTTAATTGTTTTACTAGTTGTTTTTAAGTGTGCCGTAAAACCTTCACCACGCTTGTGCCTTCTTCCCCCCATCCCCCTTCTTCCCCCCTATCCTCCTTCTTCCCCCCCCCCCCTTCTCAAGGATTTTATTTGCAAGATGGGGTCAGGAATAATTGTTTTCAGTTGTGTTCCTAAAAAATCAGTATTGGGAGGTGTTTTAAAACTTAGGAAAGCACTTGGAATTATAAGAAAGGAAGATCTTGTAAAATATTGTAATTAATGGTGGCTGCGGTATAACTTAAATGATTGGGAAAAGTGTCCAGAAAATAGAATCTTGTTGCAATTAATGTTGTTTTTGAGGCCAGAAGATCAGGACAAAATAAATCCCTACAAGAGATCATTAAATCATTTCAGACAGTTTTACAGGCGGGGTGCTTTGAACTTCAACAAGCTGAGAGAGAATTCACTGATAACTCACAGAAAACTTGTTAAAGTCTGCAAGATGCTTTCCTTATTAACCTGTTTTCTTTGTGGGCATCTGTTTAAGTATGTTGCAATTTTGGTAGGTCTATGCTATATGGTACGATAAGTTCACAGTCTGTTAAATCATGAGAATCCGTTGACTCAAAATGTGCATTTTGTGATATTTCAGAAGATCATGAGTAATTTAGTTCTTTACTGCGTGAATGTGATGGTAAAATTTTGCATGTAGTGGCTGTTGTTTTTCTCTCTAACAAGCTAGTTTTATTCCAGCATTCAGACTTGCGCAACTCTGTGACAGGCTGTGTCTCATCTCGGTGTGCTGGATTTGGTTTTTCTGTATGCACATCATGCAAAGAATCCTGGTTTTGGAATAACAGCTGTAGCGCACCAGATGAGACACTAAAAAAACCAAACCAAAACAAAACAAAGCAAAAAAAGGGCTTTGCCCAGTTCAGCTCGCTGCAGGGGGGTGACTGCCGATAATGGGCTTCAGTGCCCACTGACTGTTTTGTCAGGGAGACCCAGAGGTACCTCCACCTGGCTGAGCAGTGAGCGGCCCAAAGGTGCAATGCAAAAATTGAGATATTGTCTTAAATTGGTGTAACTGTGATCCATCTGCATATTTGAACTGGATATTTGGTTTTCACATCTGAGCTCAGTATTTTAGTTTGCATATTCATATTTGGTACCAAAAGAATCTTGTTTGGGGAGATAATTACAAAATGGGAACCGGTTCCACTGCTAAAATTCCACCTTGCTCCCCCTTAGGATGCATCCTTACACATTAGAGTAATTGCTTATATTGTTAGAAAAGCATTTAAATTGTTAAAATGCTATGATAGATGTGCATTTAGAAGAGGTTGTATTTAAAAGTTGCTAGAATATTAACTGATTTAGATTTAGGAAAATAGACTAATGGATTTATGTTTATTATACTGGTTTATACTGGTTTTTGACATCTCTAAATTGCAAAAATGTAAATGGAGCTAAGGAATGTAACTATTGCTGAGCTACTTGAAATTGCATATAAAGTGTATTATGGCTGGAATGAAATGGGAAAACAAAAGACCAAAACATCCCGGGCCTGTGTGCAGCTCATTGTAACTGAGATAAGCCAGCTGCGTGACCTTGGTTATATCTGAACTGCAGTCAGAAGAGAAAAAAAACAAAAACAAACAAAAAACAAAAACAAAAACAAAAAACAAAAAAGGAAAAACCTGGCTGCCTGCTTTTAAAGCAGTGAAAGGGGGGGTTCTCTCTCCCCTCCACTGCAGCGCCGTAATATTGAATGGAGCAGTCCGAGGGTGAAGTTTAAAGGCATCCTTAGCAGATTCATAGTTCTAATGAAACTGGAAAATTACACCAAAAATTTGTTAATAGACTTATTCTGTGGTAATTAGTTGTAAGAGACTTCTTAGTAAATTCACCATGCTAGTTTTTGAGGTCATGGGAGAGAACGAAAGAAATGCCATTTTTTGAGACCAATGGAATGCCAAATTTGGAACAAAGTTTTAATACATGAATTCTTATATTTGCCAGAAAGTCCTATACCTCTCTTAGGTTAGGATTTGTTAAGTAAATCGTAAGCTCAAATAACGTTTTCTGAGAATTCTGTTTAGTTGCATGGCCTACAAGAAGCTGCTGGGATGGTGCAGATCTGCTTGCTGCAAGTGAGAAATCTCCAAGGAAATTTCAAATGCTGTATTTCAACTAGTATTAACAGCCAATGTTTCGATAAAGCAAATACTACACTGATAGATCTGAAACAGGACTTTGATCCGGTAAGGGAAAACAATATCCAGTAAATATGACAGCCAAAATGTAGTCAGATACTTTGAGGAATGAATTTATGACAACCTTACAGGCTGACTGCATTCGATTGGACTTGCAGATTTGTCTATTTATAGCTACAACATAGAAACGACCTGTGGCTATTGTGGGACAGTCTGATGAGATTGCTAGCAAACTGATATACCAGCTGTTATATACCAATTGTCACTCTGATCAAGAAAATGCAGGAAATGAATTTAAGTCTTAATAGGCCATGATCCTTTTGTCATATATGTACCATTTGTGAAATCTAATTCTGATTTTTTTTTATTTGTAATCTATGTCTTTATAAATTGCACTAGCTGGTTTTCTTAACAGCACAGCTTTTGGCATGCCTAAATGTAAATTGCTGCAGAACCTGCAAGTCTTTAACATCAGGTCACAGAACATACGTGTATCTGGTCTGATCCTACATACTTGCACGTTTTTTGTTGATGGTTCTGGGCAGTCTCATAAAGCTGTAGTGGTTTGGCGTGAAGATAACAACTGGCATCATTCTGTAAAAATTACTGAAGGTTCAACTCAATTAGCAGAACTTGGCACAGCTTTACATTACTTAGAGTTTTTTAGGGAGGAACCTCTAAATTTGATTTGTAATGCAAATTGGACAGTATAATAAAAGTCACAGAATCTCATAATTCTAAGTGATTCATTCTATTTAAAATGTATTTATTTAAGCTAAACACCTGATACAAAGCTTCAATTGGGCTGATCCAGTGATCTGTGTAAAACTCATGGGATGAGATAAAGGCGGTTTCATAGGATAGAGGAGGAAAGGAATGATGACAAAGATGATGTAAGAATATACAAAGCAAGTGATGCACAACAAAACCACTCACCACCCGCTGACCTATTTCCAGCCCGTCCCTGAGCCGCGGTCCCCCCATTCCTCTTCCCCCAGTTTCTATACTGGACATGATACCATATGGTAAGGAACAGCCCTTTGGCTACTTCGGGGCAGCTGTCCTGGCTGTGCCCCCTCCCAGCTGGCAGGGCACCAGAACCTGAATAGTCCTTGACTGCTCAGCAACAACTCCAAACATCTGTGTATTAGCAACATTCTTCTCATCCTCAATACAAAACAGCACTATGCCAGCTACTAGGAAGAAAATTAACTCTATCCCTGCAAAAAACAGGACATGCCCCCACAGCCACCCCCGCAACAGCCCCCAGGGCCCCACAGGCCCCTCAGCAGCAGATTCAAGGGGTGCCGGGCTGCGGAGGCGGCTGCAGGCTGGGGGTGCCGTGGGTGCGCTGGTGAGCCAGCATGAGCCTCTCCTTCCAAAACCGCTTCTCGCAGACACCGCACTGGAAGGGCTTGGCCTCTGCCGGCCCCCCTGCTGGGGAAGGACCCTCCCTCTTCTGCTGGACACCCTCTGGCACAACCCCTGGGCCCTTGTGCACACACTGGTGTCTCTTGAGGCTCTGCTTGTCCCTGAAGCTCTTGCCACAGTCATTGCAGGTGAAGGGCTTCTCCCCGGTGTGGATGCGCTGGTGGATGATGAGGATCCACTTCTCCGTAAAGCTCTTGCCACAGTCAGTGCAGGCAAAGGGCTTCTCCCCAGTATGGATGCGCTGATGGTTGATGAGTCTATACTTTTTCTTAAAGCTCTGGCCACAGTCAGTGCAGTTGAAGGGCTTCTCCCCAGTGTGGATGCGCTGGTGGATGATGAGGGTGTTCTTCTGCGTGAAGCTCTTGCCACAGTCGTTGCAGGTGAAGGGCTTCTCACTGGTGTGGATGCGCTGGTGGATGATGAGTTTACACTTCTCCTTAAAGCTCTTGCCACAGTCAGTGCAGGCAAAGGGCTTCTCCCCAGTATGGATGCGCTGGTGGATGATGAGGGTGTTCTTCTGCCTAAAGCTCTTGCCACAGTCAGTGCAGGAGAAGGGCTTCTCCCCAGTGTGGATGAGCTGGTGGATGATAAGGTTCTTCTTCCGCCTGAAGCTGTTGCCACAGTCATTGCAGGTGAAGGGCTTCTCCCCAGTGTGGGTGCGCTGGTGGATGATGACGGTCGACTTCTCTTTGAAGTTCTTGCCGCAGTCACCACAGGCAAGGGGCTTCTCACCTTTGTGCACACACTGGTGCTTCAACAGGTTCTGCTTGTAGATGAAGCTCTCGCCACGGTCAGTGCAGTGGAAGGGACGCTCACACATGCGGCTCCGCACATGGACATCCAGTGCAGACTGGCTCTGGAAGCTCTTGTTGCACTCGGGGCATGTCAGACGGCTCTTCTCCAATGGCTGAGGTTCTGGGAGGGAGGAGGGATGGGGGAGCCCCAACCGGACCCCCTGGCTCCCGCCTGGCTGTCCGCAGGCTGAGCCCCCCTGACACCTCACGTCAGGGTTCGGCATCCCCGGGAGCAGGGCGGTGGGTTCTGGCAGCCCCTCAGGAACCCGCTGGGTCTCCCTCTGCGTCCCAGGGCTGACGGCTGCTGGGGAGGAGAGACCACGGTCAGTGACAGGATGGTCAGGTGGGACCCCTCCCCATGGGGAGCAGCACGGGTACCCTGCCAGCCCCACACTCTTCCTGGTGGATGGGGAACCTGCAGTAAGAGGATAGTACAACCTGAAACCCCCACCAGCCCCATGACCCCCCAAAAACCCACCTGGCACAGGGCTCTGCTGCCTCTGCTGCTCCCCAGGGGTGTCTGGCACACATGGTGTCTCTTCTCGCTCCATCTTGCAGATGATCTCTGGTTTGACGGCGGCCCAGCCTGTCCGGGGCACAGAGAGAAGCCCCCTCTCCCGCACTGCCGGGACAGCAGCACCGGCCCCCGCACCCACAGCCCCAGCATCCCCCCCACCCCGCTCCTCTCTCCTGTCCCTGCCAGGCTGCGGCTTCAGCCCCCACATCCCTGCACCTACAGCCTCCTCTCGCCTCGCCACCGTCACCTCGGCCACTCTCCTGCACACCGGACACCTGGGAACAGCTCAGAGCTGCGCCTGGGAGGTTTAGACTGGATGTGAGGAAGCATTTCTGTACTGAGGGGGTGCTCAAACCCTGGAACAGGCTGCCTGGAAAAGTAGACAATGCCCCAAGCCTGTCCCTGTTTGAGAGACATTTGGACAATTCCCTTGACAACATGCTGAAGGGGCTGGGCTGATTGACTAGATGGATATTGAAGGATTCCTCCAACTGAAATAGCTGTCCCATCCCATCCCATCCCATCCCATCCCACCCCATCCCATCCCATCCCATCCCATCCCATCCCATCCCACCCCATCCCATTCCCTCTCCCAGGACTGCTCTCCACAGCAGGCTGCCAGGCAGAGTAAGACCTGCAATTGCAACCAGCACATCAGCGCTTGTGCAGCACGTTCAGGGGCTCCAGCTCAGTCAAAGAGGTGAATTCTGACACAATCCCAGCCCAACATCACCAGAGAGAGTCCTCACCCAGCAAGGCAACCATCTCATAGTTCTCCAGCATCACCTCCCGGTAGAGCTGCCGCTGACAGCCCGACAGCTTTGCCCACTCCTCGGGGGAGAAGTAGAGTGCCACGTCCTCAAATGTCACCGACATCTGCAGCAAGAAGCACACCCGGCTCAGCACACCCCACCGCATGGTTGCTAAACACCTCTGCCAAAATCCTGCTGCTGCCAGGCTGGGCCCCACTGGTACCGGCAGCTCTGGCGTCCTGAGGGCAGTGCCCAGATAGTTTGGAGCATGCCAAGAAAGGGAAGGGATAGGACAGAGGGTCAGTCTTGGCACAGCCATGTGGCACAGAGGAGTCACCGGGGGGCTCACTCAGTATGTCCTTGGTCAGGGGGACACCCCACCAGCTGTGCTGGAAGAGGAGCAGGGCTGGCAGACTTAGCTGCCTATTTGCCCTGTGCATGCCCGATTAGGAACCCACACTACAGCAGCAGGGACTGTGCCCTCTCCCACACCCATCCCACATGCCAGATCATCTCCCAGGACCGGGCACAGCACCGTGACACAAGGGCTGGCCCGAGGCCTGGCAGCAGGCACGCTCCTGCCTGCCCCTGCCCGTGGTGCGGCTCAGCGGGCAGGAACGGGAGCACCCTGCACCGCACCGGCTCTCAAAACACTTCTCTCCCACCGTGTCCCACACCAACTGGAGCTCCAGATCGGCTGCTCCCACGGGTCTTTTGCTGCTGCTGCACCACAGCACCAACCATGGCAATCCCAGCCCGCGGTGTCCCCAGAGCCGGGGCCGTGCCTGACCCCCACCTTGCCGCAGCAGCCTGGAGCCCGGCGCGTCGCTGCTCTCGGCGCGGAGATGGAGGCCCGTGCAGGTATCGATCCGGGAAGAGGGAGGTGGGATGCTCCGGATTCCACACGAGGTGCCTGTCCCTGCACGGACAAAGGCGGCGCCGGGAGCCGCCGGCAGCGTCAGCCCGGGAGGGCCGCCCGCCGCCGCTGCAGCACGGGACGTGTAGTCCTGCCGCTCCGCCCCGCTCGGCTCGGGGGGGCACCCGGGCTGCCACCCAACCAGGAGGCCAGAAAACTCTCCAAACACAGTCATTTTATAATTGGCTTGCACCTGTTGATTAATAATCTGAAATCCTTTTTTAGTGCCTCTGGACATGGCGTCTACTTGCCAAGTTAGATTTTCTTTAACATGGGCTTTTCCAAAGCCATTAGTCCTGGTACCAGAAAACTTTGTAATCCCTGGCTCAGCTGTACTACAGTGGATGGTCCTGACCATGTACGCCTGTTGCTGGCTGTCTGGGTACAACGAGCTGCTGAGTTTATCCTGCAGCCAAAGAGCTTGTGCAGCACAACACAGGCCTGAAGTTTAAATCCAGGCTTTACAGCACAGGCCTGGGCTTTCAGTCCCTATACAATTCCCATTAACTGAGCAACAGCCATTCCTTCAGTCCCACCTACTTTTTTTCAGTTTCTTATGGGGGTCAATGAACAACACATTAAACATCAGCCTATTATTTTCTGCATTTCCTGCATTCAAATCAGTCCATATTCTAGCAGCTTTTAAATACAGCCTCTGCCCACTTCACATCCATCATGGTATTTAGTTTTCTTTCTCATATCTCCAGCTAAGGCATAAATTCCAGGTGATTCAGAGCCTAGCAACTTACATTATTTTCTGGTCTCAAAATTATTGCGTAACGATAAGAACAATTTAATGTACACTACTCTACTTCATCTCATTTTCCCAAACTTCTGCAGAACAACATTAATTGCAATATAGTACTATAACTTAGAATCCCATATTCAGACCTGTGGCAGCATGCAAACCCCATCTCCTCCTCCCTCCTTCGATATGGAAGGAGTAGACACATCTCCCTCTCTCTCTGCTGTTTGAGGCCAACAGCTTCTTTTGTTTGGCCCCAGAGCTCCTGGCCAGGGCCGTTAAGAGAAAGAAGGGAGTGTTAAGGTGCCAGGGAGCCGCTGGGTGCCCGCGACCAGTGTGAGGGATATTTGAAGGCTTCAGGGGCACCCACAGCCAGTGTGGGGGTGCAGAGAAGCTTCTGGAATGCCTACAGTCACATCTGATCAGCCTATAAAATAATGGGATTCTCACCGAGACTCTGCCCTCTTGTCGCGGGTCTCTTGGAGCACGAGTGTAATAGACTTAATGATATATTTGTTAATCAAACCGGTCTAAATGGATATGTTATCAGTGGCCGTGAAAGCCGAGCATATAACATGATATTAGTACATGCTGCTACTAAACAATGCAACCTGTGTGTAGTCTTTGTAAACAACTTGTTCCACAGATACCCGTAAAAGCCTAATTTAGTGTACCCTGCAGAACATTCAGTAAGAGACTGACAGAGATGAGGGCCCAGTTGCATCCTTGTGTGAACGAGATGACGGGAGTCTTCAGCACAAAGCGGGAGGAAAACCAGCTCAAGCTGTTGGAGCCTTGGCCAAACCCAGTGTGTTAGGCCAAAGATAAGACGTGCACGACAAGATGGACTGCAGCCTTCATCCAAAAGACCCCCGCCCGTGACCACCCGGAGACACTGCGCAGGCGCAACAGGAAAGAGCCAAAGGTGAAGACTATAGATATAATTCCTTGGAACTCATTTTAATAAGAATGGCCTTTTCGAGGAAAATGTTATGAATATGTATAGGCGTTCCTGGAATAACCATGAATATGTAATCCTTTACCACATTTAACCAAGTTTGCTGCTACTGGAAAGCACGCAGACTCCCCGGCCGCCCAGTGCTGTTTTACCTGTGAAATAAATAACTTACGCTTTTTCTATGGATAAACAACATTTAATCCATTTCCTTGTGTTCCGTAATAACATGTTCATTAGAGCATAAGCAAAACAGCTCTGGGTGCGTGGGGGATTCATTCCGCCCAACACGCACACTTTTAACAATAAGAAGTGTGCTTAAATACCGTGTGGTATTACATATTCATAATGACCCCAGGAATGCCTATACATATTCATGACCTTTCCCGCTTTTTATTAAAATGAGTCTCAGATACCATTTACATATTCCCCTCCTTGACCCTCCCCTGTTGCGCCTGCACAGTGTCACTTGGTGGTTTTGAGGAGGGGTCTTTAGGGGTCTTTGGATGAAGCTCCTTCAGCTTCGTCACAGTGAACTTTTTACCTTTGGCTCATTATGATGAACTGGCTGGAACCCAAGCTACCAAACCGACTGGAACCAGACTGGCGTCCCCTTTTTGCTGTAAATCTTGGCTATCTTGTCTCCTCAAGGTTGCAGCTGGTGCTATAAAACTTCTTATCTCGGCATTTAATGAAGTTCTGCTTTTTTTAGCACAATTAGTTACATACAGCTCTAAACTAGATATTAATAGTGTGGTTTAAAATGTTAGCTTGTTAGTAGGCCCTTACTATATAGTTGTTTAACCCTTAAAATGTTAGTTCCCTCTATCAGTATAACTTCCTAAACAAGTTTCGTAACTTTTTACATAGAACTGAACCACCTTTCCGTTTTCCAAGTTCAGAGTCCATGCCTCATTTGGTTATACCTGTAAACATTAAACATCTTAGCACGAATCACAGCTGCATTTTTCACACCTGCTTGCAGCTTGCTGCAATAAATTCTAAGCAATTTATTCTGACGAGTGCATGCTATTTATTGTGATTGTCTATAACAATGAGCGAGATGCTGCCACTGAGAGCCCCCCCGGGACAGAGACTCCACTTGCCTTGCTGTCACATGTGTGAGTAAAACTAACCCCCGCAGGATTGTGAGTGTATCTACTTTCTGTGTGCATTCCCACGTTTATTTATGCTTCCTGTGCACATTTGCACGCGTACTTCCCATGCTCAATACAAGCACGTGTAAAATTAATCCTCGCATAATTTTCCTCCCGTGCTTCCACATAAGCACGTGTAATATTCCGTGCACGTTTGCACGTGTATTTCTCCTCGCAGGTTTGCGAGTGTACTATAAATTACCCTCGCACAACTGCCAGTGCACACTTCCCATGCTCAATATGAGTACGTGTATCCGTTTAAAATAATCCCACACCATGTTCAGACAAGTGTGGACTCTTCCCAGACTCAGGGGTGGCTCCGACATTGTTTTGGTGAAGCCATGTGTATGGAAACTGTGGACCTCCTGTTGTATTAGTTGCTGCCCCTTAATAATTTTCCTCAACTGATATCCGAACCCGTATTTAAGTCACTTTTGGAGTGCTACAACCCTGTTTCTCACCAGTTTAATAAAAGTTGTTTTGGACCCTCTTGTCCCTTAAACTAACCTCGGGGTGCCTCGGGGACAAGGCCATTTTTCCTCATTATCCAATTTTTACAAAGACCACAATCGAGTACGATATCATTTCAAACTTTCTTTTATCAGAGGAGGATCTCCCCACAAATTTACTCTGATGCGTAAGGATGCATCCTAAGGGGGAGCGAGATGCTATTTCAGTAGAGGAATCGATTCCCATTTTATAATTATCTCCCCAAATTAATTTCTTTTGGTACCTAATACAAATACGCAAAGAAATACCAAGCCTGTATACACTCAGCTCAAGTTCATCAATTCCTTCGCGTCTACGTGTAGCGGGTCTCTCCGAACATGGTCCTCAATGGAGCTGACTTACATGGAGACTTATTCAGAATACCAAGTGCATGCAACCAAATTCAAACATGCAAACCAAACACTGAGCTCAAATATGCAAACCAAACACTGAGCTCAAATATGCAAAATAAACACTGAGATCATCTATGCAAAACAAATATTGCGCTCAAATATGGCCAAATGCCAAGTTCAAATATGCAAAGCAGTGTCCCATCTGGGTCGCCACAACCGTTGTCCTAAAACCGGGTTCTTTACCTGCTGTGCATACAAAAGAGCCCAATTTAGCACACAGAGACGAGATGTTTTTTATTACTGAGTGGTGCAAGTCTGGGTGCTGGAACAAAGCCAACGTACCAGCAAGAAAAGTAACAGCCGTTCTACACAAAATCTCGTTACTCCTCAGGGTAGTCCTAAGGAGCCAATTGGATACATATTTCCATATTGCATTGCATGATCCTTTTAGCATATAATGAGTAATATTCAGCTAAAAGACACTTTATTCAACAGTCTTGAGATATGTGTTGAAGCAAGATTCAACTAATTGTGTTGGCTTCCAAATGTCTAAAGCTGCAAGGTCTGTAGTGTCTGTAGTTCCTGCTGAAGCGTTTTGCAAGTCCCTCTTTGTCAGACTCACCTAAACCTGGCAGGATTTACGTGTCATTGGATTAGCCATTGCAGACAGGATTCATTCTTTTAAGTGGTAATGACAACAATATGACAAACGTAATCCTTTTCCCAGAGGTGATAAACAGCACGGCAGGGAGTACACAGGGCATGTAAAAATTCACCTAACCCAGCCATGTGAGCAAACAGAGCAACACTGTGACCAGCAACAACTTAACTAATATAGTAAGTGTGTATTTTAGCACACTCCGGACAGATCTGTCCTTATCCCAACCCTTCCTGCCCCATGTTGGGCACCAAAAAGGACTGTGGTGCTCTAACCCCAGCCCGTCCCCAGCTGGCAACTGCAACCATGTGCTGCTCACTCATTCCTCTCCCATCTCTGATGGGATGAGGAGGAGAAACGTGAAACAAAAGGCAAACTTTGCTGGTTTGTGCCAAAAATACCTCCCTGTCCTGTCCCAGAAAGCAGCTCATGCTTGAAAGACAATAGCACTGAACTGCACGGCCCCAGAAAACTAAAGAGCGCCCAGTCCCACCACGACTCCCCAGCAGCAAGTGAGCAAGTTCAACCCCCCCAGCCACCCCCCAACTCTAAACTGAGAATGATGCTATATGGTGTTGAATGTCCCTTTGGGTAGTTTTGGGTCATCTGTCCTGGCTGTGTTGTTCCCCCAGCTTCCGGTGGGAATTAACCCTGTCCCGACTGACCCAGCACGGCACCCTTGAGGGAGAGAAGCTTCTCTTTAGAGCATGTGCATGTGGATCATCATTCCTGTGCCATCATATCATAACAACATCCTCAACTGGTACATCGAACCAGCACTTTCTTAAATATGTCCTCGGAGTGCCGACTAATCTTGGATTACACAAACTACCTCCACTTCCAGGGGTTTCTGCCCTTTGGTTTTGGTCTGTCGCTTGGTTTCAGTTTCCATTGCAAATTAAAGTTGCTTTAAGCTTATCATTTGCTTGGAATCATTTTCAGTGGTACCCAATGCCCCCCGCACTGCGCTGCAAGATAAGAGGGGGTAGCGGCTGCTCTGGGTGCTCCGGGCGGGGGACAGTAAAAATAACCATGAGGATGGAGGTGGGGGCTGGATCTGGGCCCGAGTGATCCCGGCCGAGGCTGCTATAAAAAGAAAGAGCAGCCGCTTCTCGCCTCTCCTGCCAGCAGCCGGTGGGTGCCGAGGGGCTGGGTGCCGAGGGATTGGGGAGCAGCACCCCGACCCCACACCCACCGCAGGGCACAGGTAACGCTTCCTGCTGGGGCTCCTGGGGGGGTTCATTCCGTGGGTGGGAGGGCACCACAGACCTGCGGGATGCCGGGGCCAGGGACACTTGCGTGTTGTCAGGGTTTAATGCAAGTAACGAACGAGGTTGGGGGTCTTGGCCGGCACTGGGAGCTGTGCTGGGGATGAAACTCCGTGTGTGTTCCCTGAGCCCAGGGTGCTGCTTTTCGAACCCCCCCGGCCCCACCGCCCTCCCTGAACCGACCCTGCTCTCAATCCCCCACCTCCCCAGCCGCTCGTGGAGGAACCGGTAGCTTCCCTGTGGCAGCTGGTGACGTCCCGTGTGGTGGCTCTGCTCACCATGGAGTATCTGGTGCTGGGCTTGGCGCTGCTGGCCGGGACATTGACTGCCAGCAGCCCCCTGCACCGGCGAGACCTCGGCGCCATCAAGGAGGTGGCACTGGATATGGCCCCCAACTCATTCGATGACCAGTACCAGGGCTGCGGCCGCATGATGCAGGAGGAGCTGGAGGAGCTCAACCGCACCGAGTTCACCAACAACAGCGTCTACGCCAATGCCTGGACCATCGCTGCCACCGAATGGCGGAACCGGCGGGGCCGCATCCCCCAGATGCGGACGCTGCGGCCGGAGCACGCCATCGCCTTCCTGGCATACACCCAGCAGGGCCCCCTGTACCGGGCGTTCAACGTGGCCGTGCGCGAGGCCGGGCGCTCCCGCGGGGAATACCTGCGCAACTTCCACTTCAAGGTGCTGCATTTCCTGCTGACCGAGGCCCTGCGCTCCCTGCGGGACACCCGGCACCACCAATGCCACCGCGTCTACCGAGGTGTCCAGGGCATCCGCTTCACCGCCCGCAGCTGGCAGTCCGTCCGCTTCGGCCACTTCACCTCCGCCTCCCTCAGGTATGAGAGCACCCAGAACTTCGGCCAGGACACCTTCTTCTCCATGGAGACCTGCTATGGCGTCCCCATCAGGGACTTCTCCTCCTTCCCCGAGGAGGAGGAGGTCCTCATCCCGCCCTTCGAGAGCTTTGAGGTCACCAGCGTCACCCGCAACGGGAGCAGAGCCCTCATCCAGCTCCGCTCCCAGGCTGCAAACAGCACCTACAACTGCGAGTTCGTGAAAGGTGACGTCCCCGCGGGACGGTCCCTCGCTGCCACCGGGGTGCAGAGGATGGGGAGGCGGGGGGGAGGCTTCATCCTACCAGCTCTGCCGGGAAAGAGCGATGGTGGGGAGGGCAATGGGGGTGATCTTGGCCTCGGGTGTGCATGCTTGCAATGGGGAGCTTTGGCAGCAAAGCACGGCACAGCACGGCATGGCACAGTATGGTGAGGCGTGGCATGGCACAATATGGCACCGCGCTGCCTGGCGCAGTACACGCAGCTGCTTGGGGTGAGGAGCCGCACGGTGCAGCAGCCGTGCATACAGAGCTGGTTTCCTTGGCAGAGAAGAGGTGCCGGAGCCGGCCGTGCGTCTTCAGCGCAGGTGAGCCGAGAGCCCCCACTGCAGGTGGGGAGGGTGACACCAATCAGGTCCCCTGTTCCCCACCCTCCCGGCTGCCCCTGACTCCCCCTCTCTTGCACCCCCAGGCTGGAGCATCCCCAGGGACGCCCCGCATCTCTGGGGGCTCCTCCTGGCAGCCATGGCCCTGGCGGCTGCTGGGGGTCCCTGAGCGGCGATGCCAGCGCTGCCACCGCCCCACGGCGAGGACAAGGAGTCGGGAGCCACCAGCTTCACGGACACAGTGAGACAGGACGGGACAGCAGGGGGGGCTGGGGACACAGGAACAGCCCCTCTGCGGGTCCAGCGCGGTGGCCGCCCGGGCCCAGCTCAGCCCTGCCACGGTGCCACCAGCCCCGGGACGCGCCGGCTGCCCCGGGACACGGGCAGGGACTGGATGAGGTGTTTGGCAGCACCAAGATGGGAGCTTTGGGATGCAGATGAGTGGGGCGTCTGTGAGGGGCCATCCCAGGGCTGGGGGCTGATGGGGACCGGGGGGATACAGCAGGGCTGCTTTTCGGGGTGTCCCTGTCCAGCGCTCACCTTTCCCTGGCTCCCAGAGGAATAAAGAGTCGCTGTGGGAGCGCGGTGTCTCTGGGGATTTCTATGGCTCCCTCGGCTGGACGGCTGCGGCTGGGGTCTCCTCCAGCCCCCCTGCACATTGCCAGCCCTCCCACATCCAAAGCATCTTGCAGAGCAATGCCCTTGCCCCGGTCCTGCTTAAAGGGTCTGGGGGGGTTCTCCTCCTGCCATTTGTTCCCCTGACTGTCCCATGGCTGCCTGTGGCCTGGGAAGGGGGTCACAGCCCCCCCAGCAGAATCACAGAACCCCAGAATGTCAGGGGTTGAAGGGACCTGGAAAGCTCATCCAGTGCAATCCCCCCATGGAGCAGGAACACCCAGATGAGGTTACACAGGAAGGTGTCCAGGCGGGTTGGAATGTCTGCACAGAAGGAGACTCCACAACCCCCTGGGCAGCCTGGGCCAGGCTCTGACACCCTCACCGGGAACAAGTTTCTTCTCAAATTTAAGTGGAACCTCCTGTGTTCCAGTTTGCACCCATTACCCCTCCTCCTACTGTTGGTTGTCAAGCACCCCGAGGACAAGCCAAGTAGGGGGCTGCCCCATGGAGCAGCACGTGGGGGTCAGCAGCACTGCACTGGGGTCAGGCCTGGCTCCCTCGGTTGCAGAAGAGGACAAGATGGACCCAGCTCTCCAGGGGTCCCTGCACCCCAGGGCTCCTCCTCACCCCGCTCCAGGACAGGGCGCAACCATGGGTCAGGTGTCCCCGGGCAGGACCAGGGCTGCAGTGGCTCTGCTGCCCCTCAGCAGGCAGGGAGGGGGTCAGGGATGGATCCTGCCCTCCGTGGGCACCAGAGCCCCCTCCTCTCTCTCCTCCCTCCCCACTACACGGGTGCCCTCTGCATCCGGGGGCAGCTCCGTCCCCAGCAGGCGGGTGACACTGGGCAGCCTTCATGTGCTTTAATAAACCCTGGGGTCCCACAGCCGGCTGTGGGCAGGTCCTGGGGCCAACCGGGGCAGCGCTCCCGGCTCAGCTTGTGGCGTCAGGAGCCCCAAGCACAGCGGGGCCAGCACACGCGGGGCCACACGGACGCCATGGCGAGGCCTCCACAGAGGCGTCACGGCCCCACGCGGCAGCGCAGGGCCACGCGAGCCGGGACTTGCACGGGTCACGAGTTGCTTCCCCGTCTCAGCCCAGTCCCCCGCTCGCGGCAGAGCTGGGGGTCGGCGCCGGGGGCACCCACCGCACCGCCTTGGTGTCCATGCCGAGGGGGCTGAGCACCACGCAGGTGTAGTTGGTGCGCAGGTGCTGGGCGCTGAAGGAGCTGAAGCGCAGGTCGCGGAGCAGGGTCACCCCCGAGCCCCGCGGCTCCTCCCTGCGGACCCAGCGGGGACCCGTCAGTGCCCACCCCCAGCTCCACCACAACCCCTGGGCAGGGGGACCCGGGGTCCCTGCCCCAGGCGGGGGCTGCCAGCCCCGCACCCCTGGAGCCCCCCGAGCCGGTACTCACAGCACCGCCCCCTCGCTCACGGCCCCGTCCCGGTGCAGCTTCTCCACGAAGGAGCCGTTCCCCAGCCAGTAGAGCAGCGTGAACTCGGGGAGGTCGCTCACCGCCTCACACGAAACCGTCACCTTCTCGCCTGGAGCCGAGGGGACCAGGGGTCTCGGGGGCTGCCAGGGTCCCCGGTGCCACCTCCAGGCCAGGGGATGTTCCCCCATCTCACCAGCACCCCAAAATCTTGGCTTGTGGGTGGAGGATGCACCCCGTACATCCACAGGGGCTTCCAGAGTCCCCGGTGCCATCTCCAGGCCAGGGGATGTTCCCCCATCTCACCTGCACCCCAAAATCTTGGCTTGTGTGTGAAAGATGCACCCCGTACATCTGCAGGTGCTGCCCCCTTCCCGTGCCTCCCCCTGGCTGGGGGTGCCACTGCAGCCCCCCCACATCCCCAGGCCACCCTTGCGATGCCCTGGGGTCACTCACCCAGGCGGGGGGGCTCTGCCGACAGCCGCAGGACGGTGATGTGGGGAGGCTGCAGGGCCATGGCACCTGGAGGAGCAGAGTGGGGTGAGGTGGGGGGGACAAGTGCTGCCCCCTCCCCTGAGACCCCACATCTCCGGGGTGGGCAGCAGAGCAGGGTCCCATAGAGGTGACGGGGCACAGCTCATCATGGGGAGCTGGTCCTGCCCCGCTGCCCCCAGCAGCCCCCACTTACCCATGTGGGGGGACAGCAGAGCCCAGCAGAGCAAGGGCAGGAGGACTCGGGCAGCAGCTCCTGGGTGTCCTGTGGGCAGCGCTGGGGCTCAGCAGGATGCTCTCCCGACACTGGAATTGTCGCATCCCCCCAGCATTCCCTGAACCAGGGACTGTCCCCCCAGCATCCTCCCAAGCCTGGGACTGGACCCCCAGCATCCCCCAGCCTGCGATGGTCCTGTCCCCCCAGCATCCCCCAAACCTGGGACTGTCCCATTCAACATCCCCCGAGCCCAGGACTGTCCCCTGAGCGTCCTCCCAGCGTCCCCCAAGCCGGGGATGGTCCCATTTCCCCAACATCCCCCAAAGCTGCGACTGTCCCCTTCAGCACCCCCTGAATTCAGAACTGTACCCTCCCCGCCCCAGTTTCCCCCAAGTTTGGGATGGTCCTGACCCCCCAGCACCCCCAAGTCCAGGACTTTCCACTTCCCAGCCTGGGATGGTTCTGCCCCCCAGCACCCCCGGACCCAGGACTGTCCCCCCCAGCATCCCCTCCCCAGCATCCCCACCCCAGCATCCCCCGAGCCCCTGCCCGGGGTCCCCCAAAAGTCCCAGCTGGTGCCCCCCAAGGCTGCCCCGACCCCCCCGCTCCCTCCCCGGAGAGCCGGGTCCCCCCACGCCGGTCCCTGGGTGGCCGTACGGGCGGGACGCGGTGCGGCCATGGTGCGGCGACACTCGGGCCGGCGGCGCTTTATGGGGCGGCCCGAGGGGGCGGGAGCGTCGTGACTCACCGGGCCCCGCCCCCTGGCCCCGCCCCGGCCCCTGCGTGTCTGTGGGTCCCGTGTCCCTTGATCCCCGGGGACGTGCCCTGTGTCCCCGTGTCCCCCCCCCCCGCTCTTTCCCATGTCCCCGGGGCTGTGTCCCACCTTCCCTCGGGTCCCCTGTCCCCATGTCCCCCGTGGCTGGTTGTCCCACAGCCACTCCAGGAGCAGCCTCCACGTCCCACCCACCCGTGGGCACCCCAGGGATACACCCCGTGTCCATGGTGTGGGGCGCTGAGCCAGGTGGTGGCACAGGTCTTGGGGACAGTCCCCAGGGCTGGTGGCAGCAGCAGCGAGCTGGGGACTTCGGGGCCAGTGGGGGGGGACACAGGGACATGTCACGGGGGTGAAGGCCCCCTGGGACTGAGCACCCATGTGGGGCAGGGGGAGCCCTGGGTGCCCATGGTGTCCCCAGGGTGTCCCAGCCCTGGGTGCTCAGGGTGTCCCCAGGGTGTCTCAACCCTGGGTGCTCAGGGTGTCCCTGAGGTGTCCCAGCTCTCAGTGCTTGGGGGTGCCCCTGGGGTGTCCCAGCCCTGGGTGCTCATGGTGTCCCCAGGGTGTCCCAGCCCTGGGTGCTCAGGGTGTCCCTGGGGTGTCCCAGACCTGGGTACTCATGGTTGTCCCTGGGGTGTCCCAGCCCTGGCTGCTTAGGGTGTCCCATGGTGTCCCAGCCCTGGGTGCTCATGGTGTCCCCAGGGTGTCCCAGCCCTGGCTGCTCAGGGTGTCCCTGGGGTGTCCCAGCTCTCAGTGCTTGGGGGTGTCCCTGGGGTGTCCCAGCCCTGGGTGCTCAGGATGTCCCCAGGGTGTCTCAACCTTGGGTGCTCAGGGATGTCCCCAGGGTGTCCCAACCTTGGGTGCTCAGGGATGTCCCCAGGGTGTCCCAGCTGGGACAGGCCCCCGGCTCATCGCTGGCCTCCCCAGCTCCAGGGGATGAAGGTGAGAAACCCCCCAGGGTCCCCTCCAGTGCATTGCTCCAGCGCTTGACCAGTGTGGGCAGAGGGACCCCAAGACCCCTCCCCATGGCACAGTCCCCCCCAAGAGCCAGCCCAGGGCGGCAGGGGCTGAGCAGGAGAGCGGAGGGTCTGGGGGACACCAAGGTCAGGCTGCGAAGCCATCGCAAGCCCCTGGGCCACCTCCGTCCCCAGCACGGCCGGGCCAGGAGCAGCCCCCACATCCCCATGGGCACAGGCCCAAGGCACCACCTGGAAAAAAGCCCCTAAAACCCCGCCGACGCTCCCGGCGGTTGTTACTGACGCTTCCCACAAGGGCAGGACCGCGGCGGGGAGAGGGGTTATCGCAGGGACCTCTCCGAGCGCGACACGTCCCCTTCCACCTGCCGGCATGGGGACAGCAGCCACGTCCTCACCGCAGGGCATCCCCTGCGCTTCCACATCCCTGAACCCACAAAACCCAACTCCAGGGTGAAACAGATGGGCAGGGGACACAGGGAGGGTGCTTTGTCCCCACCCCGGAACAGCGAAAAGACGATCAAGAAAAACCCTCGGCCACGTCTCCGTTTCCAGGACTCTATTTCTGTGTTTTGGCACGACATCGCCACGTGGTTTCACCCGCAAGAAAAGCAGCAGGGCTCGGCGGGGCACGTGGCGCAGCCACGGCGGGTCCCCCCGTGACGCAGCCACCGCCACTTCCCAAATCTCCCACGCGCCAGGAACGGGGGGACGCGGCCTCGCGTCCCCTCGCCAGAGCCCGGCACCCTCAGGGGACACGGCTGGGAAATGCAAGTCCCTGCCACCCAAAAAACGCCCCGGCCTCTCCCTGGGGTCAGGGACTTTGTCCCCTGATGTTGTCACAGGCTGTGCCCGCCCGCTGCCGAAAACAGAGCTCAAGGTCCCTCGCACCGGAGGGACGGAGCCTCGGCAATGCTGGCGCGGCGCCGGGGCAGGGAAATGCCAGCGCAGCCCATGCCCTTCGCTCCGTCCCTGTCATTAGTGCCAAAGAGGCAAATCCCGGCGAGATGTCCCCGAGCTGCGGGACGGGGTTAATGTGCTTTCAGGCTGCTCTTGCTGTACCGTCACCAAAAAGGGCGCAGGGGAAGGGTGCCGCCGCCATTCGCCGGGGAGGGACATAGGAAAGAGGAGGGTACAACAGTGTCACCCGAGGCAGGGCCCCCGTCCCAGCTCAGGAGAGCGCTCGGTGCCCCTGTCCCCCGGCGCTGGGCTCTGGCCCCCAGGCAGCCCGACCCTGTCCCTGCTGCCCCGTGTCCCCTCCTCGCCTCGGCCCCTCTCCCTGTCACCTTCCCCGGCAGAAGGGGGAGATGGAGACAACCCCCCAGCCAAAACCTCGGCCGGCCGGGGCCGTGCCAAGGGCCGGGGAGGGAAACGGGACAAGCATCTCTTGTCATCTGCAATAGAAAGTTTTAAATATGTTCATTAAAATAATTGCTTTTTCTTTTTTTTTTAAAAAAAAAAACCAAAACAAATAGCCTCCCCCAGCCCTACGGGGAGAGGGGCCCCAGGGCAGGGTCCTCCCTCAGCACCCCCAATGCCACGGTCCTCGGGGGCGGCCGAGGTCCTGAGAGGTGACGGAAGAAAAGCCAGCGTCCCCCGCTGTGTCCCCTGCCCGGGGACGTGTCCTCTCGCGGCTCCCCAGCGCCTGCCCTTACTCCAGCCCCAGGATGTAGTTGATGCCCTGGACCAGGCCGATGATCACCGGCTGCCAGGCCACCAGGTACCGCAGCCAGTCCAGCAGCTGCCCGTACATGACGTGAGGCCTCTCCCAGCTGGGCAGGAAAGAGTTAAAGAGCCATGGGGACCACCGAGGAGCCACCCGAAGATGCCACGGGGACTGGGAATCTCCTGCCCCTCTGCTCTGCCCTGGGGAGACCACACCTGGAATCTTGTGTCCAGCTGTGGCCCCTCAGTTCCAGCAGGACAGGGAACTGCTGGAGAGAGTCCAGCGCAGCCACCAAGATGCTGCAGGGAGTGGAGCATCTCCCGTGTGAGGAAAGGCTGAGGGAGCTGGGGCTCTGGAGCTGGACAAGAGGACACTGAGGGGGGACTCATTCCTGGGGATCAATATGGAAAGGGGCAGTGTCAGGAGGATGGAGCCAGGCTCTTCTGGTGACAACCAGTGACAGGACAACAGGCAATGGGTGCAAACTGGAACACAGGAGGTTCCACTGAAAGAGGAGAAGCAACTTGTTGGGGTGAGGGTGTCAGAGCCTGGCCCAGGCTGCCCAGGGGGTTGTGGAGTCTCCTTCTGTGCAGACATTCCAACCCGCCTGGACACCTTCCTGTGTAACCTCATCTGGGTGTTCCTGCTCCATGGGGGGATTGCACTGGATGAGCTTTCCAGGGCCCTTCAAGCCCTGACACTCTGGGGTTCTGTGACACGGTGCTGGCGCTCCGCAGTGGCCAGCGAGGGATGGTTGCAGCCAGGCTCACTTCGACAAGAGGGGATCGGGGGTGACAACAGGTGTCCCGCAGGACACAAGGTCCCGGTGTCACCATCTCCCCCTCCCGCAGGATGGACACGGAGCCGAGACACCCACACATCGCGCGGGCTCTGCAGGGACTTGTGATCCCCACGGGAGCGTCTTGAGGTGGAAAAGCCAAACCTGGGGCTTGCGTCACCAACTGTGGTGACAAGGGGGGCGGGGGGACAGTGTGGGAGGGCTGAGCCCTCCTACCAGCGGGAGGAATACCGGTGAACATCTGCATCTCTCACCCAGAAGAGGAGCAGCCTCAGTGGAGTCCACGGCCTCCCAGCTCTGTGCCAGGTGACGTAACCCTGCTCGGGGACAGGTTCACGGGGTCTCCAGCAGCTCCCGGGCACGGCCGCGTGCTCTAACCCCTGTTCCCCGCTTTGCCGACGAGAAAGGATACGGGTTACTGAACATCCGCTTGAGATCCACCTTCTCCTTGCAGTAGGGACATGTCTGCTTCTTCCCGACGATGCACCAGCCACGGATGCAGAACTCGTGAAACCTGGGGAGCAGCACGTTAAGGGGAAACTGCCTCAGGCTGGACACAACCGAGCATGGAGGAAACCACTGAGCTTAAAAAAAGTGACCCCCACACCACAGTGCCGGGGACAGAAACCATCCACGCTGCGCAAGGGCGGCCACGTTGTGCAACGCTTTCCTAGAAGGTGCAGAACCTTCCAGGCACAGAGGAAGGGGCTGGTGGGGCGGCCGAGGCGTCACGGGGGCTGTGACCAACAAACCCTTCACCGACGGGGCCTGGCGCACGCGGTCACACCGCAGCCGGGTTACACCCATGTGGCTTCAGGGAAGCTCCTGGATGCGAGCTCAGCGCCAGATGGATGTGTCCGGCTGCAAAATGCCGCGGCTTGGAGCACCGGGAAGGTTTGTCCAAGCTCTGCAACCTGCCCGCATTACCAAAGGCTCCTGCAAAGGCTTCTTGGGGATTAACAATGAGTTTTCCCCAGGTCTGACTCCCGGGTGGCGATGGACGGGTGACGAGAACTCACCCGCCCCAAGAAGTCACAAGGAAACACGCGGCGGTTTCACCCCACGGCGCAGCCCTGGGGTGCGGCGAGTGACGGGGGATCCCACGCACAAGGGTGTCACGGAGGCAACAGAAACTCTCCCAGGCGACGGCTCTGCTGCCCACAGCGGGTTAATGAGCCAATGATCCCCCTCCCCAGAGTCGCCACAGGGTGGGTGACACATGGGGACGGGGCCGTTGCTGGGGCCAGGCCAGCGGAAACCTCGCCAAAACAGTTTAAATTTAGCCGACGAGTTCTGCCAGCGTGACATTTGCTCAGGCCCGAGTTTGGAAACCACCTCGCCGGTGGTAACTCGAGTGGTGCTGAAGGACACCCCAGCTCTGCCGCTGAGTCACCCCTGGAATCCCCCGCCCCGGTCCCAGCACAGCAGCCCCAGGGCTTTTGGTTTCAACAGCGAGGGCTCATCCGGCAGCTCTTGGGAGGGCTGAGCGGTTCCACAGCACCAGGAACCACACGGTGCGGTGGGGGAGTTCTGGGGAAGGAGGAAGCTGCCGGGCTGCGGTTGGAGCGGGCAGGATGGGCACAGACACACACACACAGACACCGTGTCCCACAGCGTCCTCACAGCTGGACTGAGGGAGCGGGTCTGGATGAGCGGGGAGTGAGGTGACTGTGAACTGGCTGAAGGGAAGAAGCCAGAGAGTCGTGGTCAATGGGGCAGAGTCCAGTTGAGGCCTGGATCCAGTGCAGTGCCTCAGGGGGCAGTGCTGGGGCCGCTGTTATTCAATATGTTCATCAGTGATTTGGATGAGGGAATAGAGTGACTGTCAGCAAGTTTGCTGGTGACACCAAGCTGGGAGCAGTGGTGACACTGGAAGCTGTGCTGCCATCAGAGACCTGGACAGGCTGAGAGCTGGGCGGGAAAAATGTAATGAAATACAACAAGGGCAAGTGTAGAGTCTTGAATCTGGGCAGGAACAGCCCCAGGTTCAGTGTAAGTTGGGGAATGACCTGTTAGAGAGCAGTGTAGGGGAAAGGGACCTGGGGGTCCTGGGGACAGCAGGGTGAGCATGAGCCAGCACTGGGCCCTTGTGGCCAGGAAGCCAATGGGACCTGGGGTGGGTTAGAAGGGGGTGGTTAGTGGGTCAGAGAGGTTCTCCTGCCCCTCTGCTCTGCCCTGGGGAGACCACACCTGGAATATCGTGTCCAGTTGTGGCCCCTCAGTTCCAGCAGGACAGGGAACTGCTGCAGAGAGTCCAGCGCAGCCACCAAGATGCTGCAGGGAGTGGAGCATCTCCCGTGTGAGGAAAGGCTGAGGGAGCTGGGGCTCTGGAGCTGGACAAGAGGACACTGAGGGGGTACTCATTCATGGGATCAATATGGAAAGGGTGGGCATCATGAGGATGGAGCCAGGCTCTTCTTGGTGACAACCAGTGACAGGACAAATGGCAATGGGTTCAAACTAGAACACAGGAGGTTCCACTTAAATTTGAGAAGAAACTTGTTCCCGGTGAGGGTGTCAGAGCCTGGCCCAGGCTGCCCAGGGGGTTGTGGAGTCTCCTTCTGTGCAGACATTCCAACCCGCCTGGACACCTTCCTGTGTAACCTCAGCTGGGTGTTCCTGCTCCATGGGGGGATTGCACTGGATGAGCTTCCCAGGGCCCTTCAACCCCTCACATTCTGGGATTCTGCAACACAAGAAGTGCAAGAGCAGGGGGCTGGTTTTTGAGGGATGTTCCGTGGGGCTGGTGGGGTTTTCCCCCTGAGCAAGGCTCTTGGCCAAGAGCCACAGCACTGCGGCTGGTGTGACACAGGCAGTGCACGTCAGCTGGACCAGGGACACTTCAGAGAATCACAGAATCATTTGGGTTGGAAAAGCCACTCAAGATCATCAAGTCCAACCATAACCCATCTCTGGCACTGCCCCATGTCCTGAGAACCTCCTGTCCGTCAGTCCAACCCTCCAGGGCTGGTGACTCCAGCACTGCCCTGGGCAGCCTGTTCCAATGCCCCACAGCCCTTTGGGGAAGGAATTGTTCCCACATCCAACCTCAACCTCCCCTGGGCAACTTGAGGCCGTTTCCTCTGCTCCTGGCGCTTGTTCCTGGGGAGCAGAGCCCGACCCCCCTGGCTCCAAGCTCCTTTCAGGCAGTTCAGAGCTCAGAAGGTCTCCCCTCAGCTCCTGTTCTCCAGCTGAACCCCCAGGTCCCTCAGTCTCCATCACATTGTGCTCCAGCCCCTCACCAGCTCCGTTCCCTTCTCTCCACTCGCTCCAGCACCTCAAGGGTTTTATTGGCGTGAGGGGCCAAGAACTGCCCCAGGGTTGGCAGTTTGTCCTCCCCAGGTCCCAGCACAGGGACGGTCACTGCCCTGGTCCCACTGGCCACACTAGTGCTGGTACCAGCCAGGGTCCTGTGGCCTTTTGGCCACCTGTGCACACGCTGGCTCATGTTCAGCCGCTGCCATCAACACCCCCAGGGCCTTTTCCAGCCGCTGTTCCCCAACTGCAGCGTCCATGGGGTTGTTGTGACCCCAGCACAGGACCTGCCACTTGGCCTTATTGACCCTCAGACAATTGGCCTCAGCACAAATATCCAGCCGGGCCAGATTCCTTTCTTGAGCCTTCCAACCCTCAGGCCTCACCACACGTCACCAGAGCTGGCACTGCGGCAAGCGCTGGGCAGGCAGGTTCCAGCAGATTTGGCAAAGGCAGCCACAAATGCAGCTCTACAGCAGCATGGCCAGAGCCGAGGGGGGAGCTGGGGTGGGGAAGGAAGAGGAAACAACCACTTGTAACGCACACGGAGGCGGCGAGGAAGTGATTTCAGGGACATGCGGGACGTGGCTTCTTTCCGTGCCAGGTCAGCGATGACACAGGCCGGGATCACGCGCAGCATCAGCAGGACAGCCCCGGGACGGGCGTTTTGGGGAAGCTGTGGGGCAGGAGCTCTGGCCGGCAGAGCCAGTAAGGCGAGAGGCTGGCGCCGGAGGAGAAGGATACACGTGGTTGCAGGAGAGGCGGTAGGTGTTCTCGATGATTCCCTCCTCGTTGACGTCCACTAAGATCTGCTGGCCGCAGACGGCGCAGACGCTGTCAGAGAGGTGCTTGGTGGGCATCCCCGAGGCGCTGTAGAACTGAGCGAGGGCAGAGCAGAGGGAGAGCGCTGACAGCGGGGGACACACGCGTCCCACCCCCGCAGCATCATGGCTAAGCTTTAAGGAGGGCTGGGGTCAGCGCATGAGGAGTCCAGCCCCAGCCTTTTGGGCTTAAAAACCTCCTTAACAGGTCCGGCTGCGGGAAACAACTACAACAGGACAGGGAGCTGCTCAGTGACGTGGTGGCCCATCAGATCCCAGCTCCATACATCCCCTCCCCACGCCGGGGACCTCCCCGCTCTGCTCCCCCGTGGGGCTGCTGCACCGAGGGCAGAGCTTGGGGATGAAAGCAGGACAAGCTGGAGGTCACAGATCTGAGCCAAGATGACAACCTGGGGCTGGCAGGGGCAGCGAACACAGCGTGAGCCCCCACTCCCTGTGGCTGGGACAGAGCTGCTGTCCCTCCCCCATTTCGGAGCCAGCTGGCTCAGCACTGGCCCGATGCAGCGCACGGGGGGTGCGGGTGTGCCCGCACGCAGCTCTGGTGCCACATGATCCAGGGACAGCCACAAGCCCCGGGTCACTCCTGCCATGTCCCAGGTCCCACAGCCAGGCTGGGAGACAGATCATCATCAAGTATCTTGAGTTGGAAGGGACCCATTAGGATCATCGAGTCTTAGAATCATGGAATCGCTTTGGTTGGAAAAGCCCCTCAAGATCAATAAGTCCAACCATAACCCATCCATGGCACTGCCCCATGTCCTGAGAACCTCCTGTCCGTCTGTCCAACCCTCCGGGGATGGTGACTCCAGTACTGCCCTGGGCAGCCTGTTCCAATGCCCCACAGCCCTTTGGGGAAGAAATTGTTCCCCACATCCAACCTCAACCTCCCCTGGCGCAACTTGAGGCCGTTTCCTCTGCTCCTGGCGCTTGTTCCTGGGGAGCAGAGCCCGACCCCCCTGGCTCCAAGCTCCTTTCAGGCAGTTCAGAGATCAGAAGGTCTCCCCTCAGCTCCTGTTCTCCAGCTGAACCCCCCAGGTCCCTCAGTCTCCATCACACTTGTGCTCCAGTCCCTCACCAGCTCCATTCCCTTCTCTCCACTCGCTCCAGCACCTCAAGGCCTTTCTTGGCATGAGGGGCCCAAAACTGCCCCCAGGATTCGAGGTGAACACAGTAGAGAACGTAGAGAACTATTTGTCACGCAGGTGGAGGGGCTGAGCAGATCCTTCCACTCCTCGTTTTTTGTGCTTCTGGGGGTGGGGGGGTGCACAGGGATACTTTGCTCTTAAGAAACAATTTCAGAGCAACTTGTAACGTCAGAAACCTCCCAGCGCAGAGATCACACAGCGAGGGAGGCAGCAGCCTCGGGGATACCCCCCTCAAGCCGGGGCTGATGCACCTTTCCATATGGGGGTCACAAAAGCTTCTGATTCGAGTGACACAGTTCAGACCCCCAAAAGAGGGGGCAGGACTCTGCCCGGGGGTGGTGCAGCGGTAACTCACCCCGATCGTGGAGGCCATGTAATCCGCACACATCTCGGCAAAGTCCCGCTCCAGCACCCCGTAGTAAAGGCCGTAGAAGAGGAGGGAGATGCCAAAATCCATCGCATCTTCTGGCTTGATTCTACAACAGAAGAGCCCAAGCGACATCAAGAGGGGTTTTTTTCGGGGGGTGACACAGCCCACAGCATTAACCCTGTCACGGGAGTGGCCACCGAGGTAGTGGACGTATGGCACCAGTAAGTGCCACGCACAGAGGTTCTTCGGGGTACCTGAGCAGCCCAACCCTGTCCCCCCTTCGGGTACACTTCACCTTGGGTGTCGATAAGCAGCGTTTGATGGGAAACGTGGGTGTCACACCCCAGGTGTCCGATACTCGGTGCCCATCGCCCCCACCAGCCTCTGGAATGAGCAGCTGCAGTCAGACTGGGTGACCTTTGAAGGTCCTTTCCAACCCAAACTATTCTGTGATCTCTCCAACTCCCTCACGCACCAGCCCAGCTCCCAGTAAGCGCCCAGTTAACACTTCCAATGTCTCCGCAGGCAGCTGCCAGCTCTGCTCAGTGTTCTAGAAAAGGAATCAATGTCTCTAACCATGGGCGAGGGTCCTCTGCGGCCACAGCGGTCCCGGCTGCTCGGTGCAGGTAACTCCACTGGGGTAGCAAAGAAAACTACATGGCTGTTCCTTGGCTGGACATGCATGGAACCGGGGGGCTGCCCACATGGCTGAACTGGAACTGGGGCTCTCCAGCCACTCCGACCAGTTCAGGGACCAGCATCTCACCCGGGATCCTCGCAGCAGCGAGAGGACACCCCAAGAGTCTCCTTGGCCTCATTAATTAGCTCATTAAGACAATTGTTTTTGCAGAGGGGGAGCCAAGCCCTTATCCCACATGGTGTGTTACATCCCCCGCCCTGTGAGTTGGACCCAAAAGATTCGCTCACCTGAATAAGAAGTTAAGACCGAAGAGTGTGAACATCACCGCCACGTACCCCACGATCCCAGTGGCATAGCTGATCTTGTATATTAGTAGAAACCATTTATAAACCAGTCTGGAAAGAATTAAAATAATTTAACTACTTTGGCCTGAATGAAACCACATCAAGCACCTCAAGGGTTTTACTTTTCAAACCCGGGTGTTGTTTGCAGACACTTCACCAACCCAAACACATGCGCAACAATGCTTTAAATTTCGAATCAAGGTATGGATCTGCTGCCACTGTGGGCTGAACATGGTCTTGACTTTCAAACTAGAAACCTCGGGATCTTTGTGCTGAGGCCAGTTGTCTGAGGGGCAACAAGGCCAAGTGCCGGGTCCTGCGCTGGGGTCACACCAACCCCATGGACGCTGCAGCTGGGAACAGCGGCTGTTAAAGGCCCTGGGGGTGCTGGTGCCAGCGGCTGAACATGAGCCAGCGTGTGCCCAGGTGGCCAAGAGGCCACCAGCATCCTGGCTGGTACCAGCACTGGGGTGGCCAGCAGGCCCAGGGCAGCGACCGTCCCTGTGCTGGGACCTGGGGAGGCCAAACCGCCAACCCTGGGGGTGATTCGGGGACTTAGGGGTTCAGCTGGAGAACAGGAGCTGAGGGGAGACCTTCTGATCTCTGAACTGCCTGAAAGGAGCTTGGAGCCAGGGGGGTCGGGCTCTGCTCCCCAGGAACAAGCGCCAGGAGCAGAGGAAACGGCCTCAAGTTGCGCCAGGGGAGGTTGAGGTTGGATGTGGGGAACAATTCCTTCCCCAAAGGGCTGCGGGGCATTGGAACAGGCTGCCCAGGGCAGTGCTGGAGTCACCAGCCCTGGAGGGCTGGACAGACGGACAGGAGGTTCTCAGGACATGAGGCAGGGACAGGAGTGGGGAACAAATGGACTCGATGAGCTTGAGGGTCTCTTCCAACCACAATGATCAGCTGATCTCCAAAAAGCCATGTGTCTCAGCACAAACGCTCCCGGTGAGGCCTCCAGCTTACGTGCCCTCTGCCCGTCCGCCACCGGCTCGGGCGCCACGTGCACCGGGCTCACACCCCCCCGAGCGCAGCGCTGCCTCAATTATGTGCTGAAGTACAAAGTTTAAGCCCATGATTCGCGGCAACGAAACTGGAAAGAGCTGCTTGTAACGGTTACCCCGGAGCTGAGGAATTTTCCCAGAAACAAGGGTACGAACCTGGGCGTTGTCTGGACCAGAGGTTTGCGAGTTGCCCTGAAGGTGACAAAAGCTGTGACCGCCGAGAAGAGCACCCAGATCACCAGGAACCGCCACCAGTTCAGCTTGATGGTGAAATACAGAGGCACTACCCACATCTGGAAGAGCGTCACCATCTGCAGGAACAGGCAAACACATTCGGGTTAAAGTTCACCGAGTGTTACAGGGATTGCCTGGAAAGGTTCATTACGAGAAGGAAGCCAGAGTGTGGCCTTTCCAGACTTAGAAGGGGCTGATGAGAAAGATGGGGACAGACTTTTGAGCAGGGCCTGTTGTGACAGGACAAGGGGTGATGGGTTAAACTAAAGGAGGGAGATTCAGGCTGGATATGAGGAATTGTTGCCCTGAGGGTGGTGAGAGCCTGGCCCAGGTTGGCCAGAGAGGTGGTGGCTGAACCATCCCTGGAGACATCCCAGGCCAGGCTGGACGGGGCTCTGAGCAACCTGAGCTGGTGCAGATGTCCCTGCTCATGGCAGGGGGGGCACTGGGGAGCTGGGGAGGTCCCACCAACACAAACCTGTGATTCCACCCTCAGGACAACGCCCGGGAGCTGTGTGTCCCATCCCCCGGTGTCAAAGCACTATGTAAAACCCAGTTATCAGTATCGCTTATAACACAAAACATCTCCAAGTGCTGCCATCCTCATCCCCAAGCACTGTTGGGAAGATGAGGGCATCTCAACATCAGACCAGAGGAGAAAAACAGCAACACGCTTCTCCTCAGCTAAAAGCCTCCGCTAAATCAGCATCCAGCCTCGGAGAAGAACCGGCCGCAGTGGGACACTTACATTGTAGGAGCGCGGGTGCCGCTGTTTCCACTGGACCAGCAGCAGCTGTGCCACCACCAGCGTGGCGATGAGGATGAGGACCATCTCGGCGTGCATCGCCTCGTGCCCGCGGTGCTTGGCGTGCATCCGCGCGTGCTCCACCCTGCAACGACGGGGACACGGCGGCTGAAGGATGCGCCGGCAAACACCTTGGCACGGGAGACACCAGGAGGGAGCATCGTGGAGATGGGGACCGCGTGGCAATCCAGAGGAGAGAAAGGACAAGAGGTCCATAGATGGATCCTCAGCCAACACGGTGCCCAGAGAAGCTGAGAAGCTTCTGGACTGTGTCATAACGGCCACAGCCAGATCCAACTGGGCTGTAAAGTGGGGTTTCCAGCAAAGCCCCACTTGGAGTGGCCTTCTGGGAGCAGCTGGGCTGTGGACAAAGCGCACCCTTGGATTGGGACCCTATCTAAGGAGACTTCCCAAGACTGGGAGCCCTCACCTGCTCCTCGGGGAGCGATTTTCCTCCTGGATAAACCCTTGGGTGAGCCCTTGCTCCCCAGACCAAGTGATTATTTCTCCTGGTTTCTTATTTCTCCTAGTTCTGTTTTTTTGTGGGTCAACACGTTCTGGATCCTCATTATTCTTACGTGGCCATATAATCATAATAATATCCTCAACTAGTATCTGAATCTGTGTTTTACGATGTTGTTGGAGCGCTAAACAATTTGGATAAACCCCGTTTCCAGTTGGTTTCTTGGCTAAAACGTTCTGGTTAGAAAAAAGTCCATTTGGAGCTTGTTCCCTGTCCGAATTGACTTTGGAGGTGTCTCCATGACACTGAGAGCAGCTCATTTCTCAACCATGAAAGCCGAGGCTACGCCAAGCCCATCCTGGCAGGAGCGAGGTGGTGATACCTCATGGACCTGGAGCAGCCAGCGTGGCACACGCCTTCATATCGCTCACCCGGCGGCTCACTGCGGCAACGCCGTCATCATCACCGGGTGAGGAACTGGATGGATGGTGGCACCCAGACAGTGATGCTCAATGGCTCAATGTCTGGATGGACACTGGTAACAAGCAAGTGTCCCTCAGGGGTCTGCACTGGGACCAGTACTGTTTAAAACCTTCAGCAGTGACATAGTGGGATCGAGTGCACCCTCAGCAGATTTGTGGGTGACACCAAGCGGAGTGGTGCAGGTGACACACCTGAGGGACCTAAGGGATCCATCCAGAGGGACCTGGACACAGCGGGGCCATGAGAACATCATGAGGTTCAACAAGTCCAAGTGCAAGGTCCCGCACCTGGGTCGGGGTAATACCCGGTGTCAATCCAGGCTGGATGGAGGGATGGGGGGCAGCCCTGAGGTGAAGGACTTGGGGGTGCTGGTGGATGAGAGACTGAGAGCCGGCAACGTGCGCTCGCAGCCCAGAAACCACCCGTGTCCTGGGCTGCATCCCCAGCAGCGTGAGCAGCAGGTTTGGGGGATCCTGCCCCTCTGCCCCGCTCTGGTGAGACCCCCCTGCAGTGCTGGTCCAGCTCTGGGTCCTCAGCACAGACACACATGGAGCTGCTGGAGAGGGGCCAGAGCAGCCCCAGGAATGACCCGAGGCTGGAACAGCTCTGCTGGGGGACAGGTGAGAGTGTTGGGGTGTTCAGCTGGAGAACAGAAGCTCCGGGGAGACCTTAGTGTGGCCTTTCCAGACTTAGAAGGGGCTGATGAGAAAGATGGGGACAGACTTTTGAGCAGGGCCTGTTGTGATAGGACAAAGGGTGACGGTTTTAAACTAAAGGAGGGAGATTCAGGCTGGATATAAGGAATTGTTGCCCTGAGGGTGGTGAGAGCCTGGCCCAGGTTGGCCAGAGAGGTGGTGGATGAACCATCCCTGGAGACATCCCAGGCCAGGCTGGACGGGGCTCTGAGCACCCTGAGCTGTGAAGATGTCCCTGCTCATGGCAGGGCTGGGATTAGATGACCTTTGAATGTCCCTCCAACCCAAACCATTCTGTGATTCTATGACCACGATCGAGCACCAATGCTCGACATCAAACCCTCAGCCCGTTTTTGGAGCCACCAGCACCAATCCTGCCTCTCGCCCAGCATGGGAGAGGATGGAAGGGGTTGGGGGGCATAGTTTACAGTCAGAAAACCCCACAATACCCAGAAAAACATTTTGCTCTGCACTGGGCAACCCCATTTACATCCTGGAACGAGGGATTTCCACACCAATGCGCTATAGGCTCCTGGGGTTTCTTTGCAGTTCACGCTGTTTAACCAAAAACCAAGGCAGAATTAAGACTGTTACATCCTTACATCTCGTTCTTAAGTTCAAATTTAAGCTAGAGGAAGTTAGTTCCTGGTCTTAAGTTTGAGTTGTGTGGGGAGGGAAATCCAAATCTAACAAACACACCAAATTCTCTGATCTTAAGTCATCCTGTATAAATCCATCCTGAGAGAAGACTGGCCTTAGTGTGTTTTTCAACAAGTATCTGGCTGAAATTGGGTTGGCGAAGGGAAAGGAAGGAATATTTAGTATGTAGTTTAAAAGAAGAAAAGAAATAGCATTGTGTTTTGAGACAGGTCACCCCCCAGACTCACCTCCATCTCTCCTCCGGGGACAAGTGCGAAAGGTCAACCTGAGGAGAAAACAAATAACGCTAAAGAAATCAAGCGCTGAGGTTTGAGAGCAGCAGCACCAGCCTAAAATGGATCATTTCTTTATTTCACCCTCCCCGTCAGAGCTTTAAGAATGGAAATAATGGATTCTGAATCTTTCAACGCCAAACCCCGTGATGTGCCTGTGGTGATCCCGCAGCCCAGGGCTGTCCTTGTGCTGCAGCGTCCCCTGCTCCTCCAGCACCCTTATCCCCTGCATTTTAGCACCACCAAGGCTCTGCGCGATGTCCACAAGAGGAATTGCTTTAAATCCATGTTCCCAACCCAGCTGGGCATCCCCGGGCTTGCAGGGACGATCCCAGCGCACGTCTGCAACAGGACAGAGAGCCCCAAATCCCAACAGGCTGCAGGATGGCATCTGCACAGCAACAAACCAGCGCCAAAAAGAAATGGAAATCTGCAGAAGGAATCATGGAAGAAGAAAGATTCAGGGCTTGCTTTGCTGAGGTGGGTGGAAGTTTCTGCTGAGTGTTCAGGACGGTCTCCATCTGAGAGGTCCAACGGACAGAAAGAGGCGGGTGAAGTGATTTCAAAGCTCCTCTGCGAACCTCTGCCCAGCTCAGCTTGCGATCCCCCCCGCACAGGCTGAGCTGTGGAACCACAGAATCATTTTGGGTGGAAAAGCCCTTCAAGATCATCAAGTCCAACCCACTCCTGTCCCTGCCCCATGTCCTGAGAACCTCATGTCCGTCTGTCCAACCCTCCGGGGATGGTGACTCCAGCACTGCCCTGGGCAGCCTGTTCCAATGCCCCACAGCCCTTTGGGGAAGAAATTGTTCCCCAGATCCAACCTCAACCTCCCCCGGCGCAACTTGAGGCCGTTTCCTCTCGTCCTGCTCACGGCAGGGCTTGGACTAGATGTGCTTAGAAGGTCCCTAAACCCAAACCATTCTCTGATTCTGCAACAGAACCTCCAGCACCTCGCCTGAGGCTGTGCACACCAACACCAAAACCCCCAAACACCTGCGCCCCGTGTTTGCCAGCAAGCAGGCACTGAGCTGTAAGAAGAAACAGCCAAACCAGGTCACGGCAAGGACGTTGTTATCACAGCAAAGACATTGTTATCACGGTTTCCTGCGCACACCGGAGACACGTACCCGGGAACAAGTCCCACCTCACCTTGGGTACGGAGCCGCGGGCTCAGCTCCAACCTCCACCCTGATGACAGTGCAGCAGATCCCTGGGGGCTGTTCCCCAAATTGGCTTCTTGCAGCATCGCACCCTCCACACTGCTTAATTATCCCTCAGTGGTGCTTAATTATCCCCCTGGGTGACGAGGCAGGGAAAGACGTGCGCGGCAGCGAGCCGTCCACCCGCGGTGACACATCTGCCGCGGTCCCCAAGGCCTTGAGATGCAAAACCCAGAGCTGTGAAAAGCCCCGTTGGAGCCGCTGGTTGGTGACGATCCGACGTCGGCTCTGAGAAACGTGCTGGGACAGCCTGAGCTCCCCTGTTCCCAAAGCTCTCGCGTCCCGATTCATCGGCTCGGCTGCCGCGCTCCCTTCAAAACCTCAGGCAAACAATTTGTAGGTAGGATGGCAGCTCTGATAAGCGGTAAAAATTAAAGGTGTTCTCAAGTCAGCGCTGGTGGACGCTGAGAAATCCCCAGGCACTTCTCAGCCCAGCTCAGCTCCGGCATCGCTCTGTCCCACCATGAGCTCTGCGCTGTCACCCAGGGGCTCCCCCTCGTCCCCAGTTTCCATCATGTCCTCGCTGAACGAAGACGCTTCACAGTCCAGCACCTTCGATTATCACTTATTTTCTCCCCTGTGCTGTGGTTTCTGGTCTCTCCTCCCCCACGCCGGCTCGTCACCCGCCAAGGTGACACTTCCCCTCAGTGTCTTCCCAAATCTCCCAGCAAATGCTGAGGAAATCCCGCCGACACGTCACCAAGACGAGCGCGTCCCCACAGCTGCCACCTCGGCCGTGCAAGAATCCGCAGCCTCAGGTACGATTTTCCCTCGATCGCAAGGACGGAGCTTCACGTTCTTGAAATCACTTTATTAAGGGAGGCCGGGATGTGCCAGGCAGGAGGTCAGAGACGATGTGATGCCTGTTCAGACGCGACTTGGCAGAGCTGGACCTTCCGCTTAACCCCTGCGGGATCCACACCCTCCCTTACCGAAAAAACTGAGCTTTGCTTCTAAAACTGAACAGCTGCGGTGAATCCGAGCGCCAGAAGCGACGCCAGGAAGCACCTGCTCTCCCCACCAAGCGTCGCCTCTGCTGCTAGTTCGGGTTTTTGAACATTTTAACACCCAGTTTTTGGAGCCTTTTCTATTCCTGTCAGTGAAACTGAAGAGCTCTGCTTTTCAATCTCCTGTTAGCAGCCCTCTGGCTCCTCTGGAATTCATGAACCACTCAAAACCCCAGTTTGCTCTGGGCAGAAAGTGGATATTTGTGACTAAAGTTTAATTCTCTCCTCGGACACGATATCACGGCCTTTGGGAGAAAGTTGCGCTGCTCCCCGGTTTTCAGCAGAGGCTGGTGGCCCAAAGCCACCACGAATTCACGATCCCCATCACCGTGATGGTTGAAAGAATCATCTCCCTCTAGGAAAATGCAAAAGCTGCAGTTATATATAATAAAAATCCTGCTAATTGCCCGTTTTTGCAGTTCAGAAGCAGGGAGAGAGGAGGACGCGTCCCAGCTGTGAGCCGCCTGTAATCTCCTTACACTCTAAATCCGAGATGGGAGGAAGGAGAACGGGGCGAGGACGGACAATAAGCAGCTCCCGATTATTTTTCGTGTCACGCAGCTCCGCGGTGTTTCGGGCGTCAAAAACAACATTATCCACCATTTGCTACGCACGGTGCTGGGCATAAAAACTGAGGATCCGGACGCCAGGACCTGATCGCACCTTCCCCGCAGCCCAAACCTCAGGATTTGTTTCATGTTGCTCATGAGGAACAATCTGGAACATTTGGAAGATAAATCTGCAGAGAGCTGAGAGTCCGGCCACTCACCCGAGGCACATTTTGAAGAGGTGGGTCCTTTAGTGAACACTTTGCAACCTCAATTCCTCATTTCTTCTGCTCGTAAAAGAGTGTAGGGAGCAGAGCGACTGATCAACGCTTCAGTAATTGTCAATAGAACCTCTGACGGCCGCCCGAGTTCCACGCAGGCAGAGCTGAAGCTGCGCAATTCTCAGCATTAGTCCAGTGAAACATTAATAAACCGCTTCCAGATCGCCGCCGTTAACAGCTCGTTAGCGAGGAGGCTGCTGAGATCTCAGGATAACACAACAATACAGATTTTGTCGCGGCAGATGCGGGTTTTGCAGGGATAAAGCACACACCGCCTCATCCGCTGCCTCCTCACGACGCCCCCTCAGCCAACCCGCTGAAAACCAGGAATTTTGCTTCGGAGAAGCCACATCCTCCACATTTTTACAGGGAAGAGGTTTCCCACTCGCTGCAGCCCCTGAACAAAGGCGCTCGCGACTGGAAGAGTTCAAATCCACCACTGAACTTCTTCAAACATAACAAAATGCAACTCGAGATTGACTGGGTTGTGGTTTAAGATGCTTGGTCAGCGGATTTCAGGCTGAATCCTCCAATTTGAGGCTGAATCCTCCCGTTTGAGGCCGAACCCTCCTGTCACGCCGCTGTACCCGCTCTCCGGCAGCGGCACAAGGCGCGGGGCGGACACACATCCGGGCGGACGGACTCTCCTCGCTCGGCCACACGCTCAGGACGCTCCGCGGCTCCATCCCACTGGCAAACTCCCCAAATCCCACCTGTTGCACCTGAGGATTTTTAAGCCAAACTGCCAATTCCGGAGGAAAAGCGCTGAGAACCGCCAAGCCGCTGACCATCTCGTTGCTCCCATGGTGCCGCCAGCTCCGCAAAGCAGAAGCGATTCCCCAAGTTTGTTGATTTTAGGGTATCAGGAGAAGCTCCGGAGCACGAGGTGACAGCAAAGCCCAGGACAGCGGCGCCGGTCCGGTGGCACCAGCCACACAGAAGCCGGGTCTCTGCTCCCAATTCCAGCTTTCCGAGCGGATTTTTCTTCCGGCTTTATAATTTTTCATCTCCAGGAGCACAGGAACGGCCAGAGCTTCTCTTAAAGCCCTTTACCTCACACAACTTCAGTTCCCCAAGGGCAACAAGCGCCGCTAATTACTAATAATCTCAGCGTGGTGACGGGCACAGCGCAGTGACAGGACGTTCCCTGTGCAGCTCCTGTCCCCCTCAAATCCCCCCCAGCTCCTGCATGGCTTTTCCAGCCACCAGTTTGACAACCAGGGAATTAACGAAGAGTGGAAATAATTCGCCGGCGCCGAAGGACCCAGGGGGTGTATCCAGGAGCCCCCTGTAGCTGCACCAGCGTTGGGGACTCGGCAAAGTCCTTCGAGGGGCTTGTCCTCCCCCCGGTGCTCAACACCCCCCACATCTGAGCCCCCCATTTCCTCA
Organism: Nesoenas mayeri; assembly: GCF_963082525.1. Lineage (NCBI taxonomy): Eukaryota > Metazoa > Chordata > Aves > Columbiformes > Columbidae > Nesoenas > Nesoenas mayeri. The sequence goes on from NC_137541.1 coordinate 213,088,656, forward strand.
AAGGCTGTTCCTGAGCCCCCACCATCACCCGCTCTGGCCCCGCCAGGCAGTTCCCCGCCCTTCACCCCACTGCCCCGCTCTCCCCTCAGCCCCAGGGGACCCCCAAGTCCCTGCACCAAGTGCCCAAACGCCCCCAGACCCCTCACCCCAACACTCCTCACACTCTTTTGCCCCAAACTCCTACAAGACCCAGTGCCCTAGACTCCCACCCGCCAGCCCAGGGACCCCCAGAGCCCCTCAGGGACCCCCAGAGCCCCTCAGAGCTCCCTAGAGCCCCAGTGCTCTGAGGGGCCACCCCGGACCCCCCGCCTCTGCCCGGCCCGGCGCCCCCCGATCCCCCGAGCAAAACCCCCGACTCCGCTCTGGCGCCCCCCGCCCCACAGCCGCCCCTTGCCTCCCCGTCGCCCCCATGGTCCCCGTTACCTCCTCCACATCGTGTTCGACGGGGCCTCCAACCTCCACTTCCAGCACCGCCGCCATCTTACCCCCCCCCCCCGGCCCCCGAGCGGCCAACTCCTTCCGCCAGCGTCAACCAATCACCGGCTACGCCGCAGAGGCCTCGGCCAATCGCGAGGCGCGGCGCTTGCTCTAGCACCAATCAGAAGAGAGGAGGGGCGGGACAGCCGTCAGGAGCGCCGCTTGAGGCGGGAGGACGGGGCGAGCTGTCACGGCCCAGGGATCATCTGCCGTTTACCAGTTGCGGAGCCGGAAGCACAGTCACGGTTACCATGGCTGCCTTGCACCGCGGGGCCGCCAGTGTGAACGCTGGAGGGCCGCGGGTGTGAACGCTGCGGAGCCGCCGCCTCCTTCCCCCCATCCCTTCCTGCAGCCGCTTCACGCTGTTTCAGAGGGAGCGCACATGGCAGACGCTCCCTTAGCCCGGGCGGTGACGCGGCGCTGCCGGAGGACTACGTGTCCCATCGTGCACCGCGGCGGAGCGCCGGGCCGGGGGCTCGAACCGGCGGCTCGAACGGGGGGCGGGGGCAGGACCGGGGACCTGAACCAACCGAGGAGCTGGAGCCGAGCCGGGAGTCGGGAACGGGGGCGCTGAGGCGCGGAGGGAGCGGGGAGCGGCCCGCGGAGGTCAGGGGTCAGAGGTCACGCGGTTTGGGCGGGAGATTCAGGCGGCGGCTTCGCGATCGGTGAGCGGGTGAACGGGACTGGGGGGGGGGGGGAGGGGCAGTTGTGGAGGACACGGGGGGTTCACAGAACCCCAGAGTGTCAGGGGTTGAAGGGCCCTGGAAAGCTCATCCAGTGCAATCCCCCCATGGAGCAGGAACACCCAGATGAGGTTACACAGGAAGGTGTCCAGGCGGGTTGGAATGTCTGCACAGAAGGAGACTCCACAACCCCCTGGGCAGCCTGGGCCAGGCTCTGACACCCTCACCCCAACAAGTTGCTTCTCCTCTTCCAGTGGAACCTCCTGTGTTCCAGTTTGAACCCATTGCCCCTTGTCCTGTCATTTGTTGCCACCGAGAAGAGCCTGGCTCCATCCTCCTGACACTCACCCTTTATATATCTGTCAACATGAATGAGTCCCCCCTCAGTGTCCTCTTGTCCAGCTCCAGAGCCCCAGCTCCCTCAGCCTTTCCTCACACGGGAGATGCTCCACTCCCTCCAGCATCTTGGTGGCTGTGCTGGACTCTCTGCAGCAGTTCCCTGTCCTGCTGGAGCTGAGGGGCCACAGCTGGACACAAGATTCCAGGTGTGGTCTCCCCAGGGCAGAGCAGAGGGGCAGGAGAACCTCTCTGACCTACTGACCACCCCCTTCTAACCCACCCCAGGTCCCATTGGCTTCCTGGCCACAAGGGCCCAGTGCTGGCTCATGCTCACCCTGCTGTCCCCAGGACCCCCAGGTCCCTTTCCCCTACACTGCTCTCTAATAGGTCATTCCCCAACTTACACTGGAACCTGGGGTTGTTCCTGCCCAGATTCAAGACTCTACACTTGCCCTTGTTCTATTTCATTACATTTCTCCCCGCCCAGCTCTCAGCCTGTCCAGGTCTCTGATGGCAGCACAGCTTCCAGTGTCACCACTGCTCCCAGCTTGGTGTCACCAGCAAACGTGCTGACAGTCACTCTATTCCCTCGTCCAAGTAATTGATTAATATATTGAATATTACTGGTCCCAGCACTGCCCCTGAGGCACTGCACTAGATCCAGGCCTCAACTGGACTCTGCCCCATTGACCACGACTCTCTGGCTTCTTCCCTTCAGCCAGTTCACAGTCACCTCACTCCCCGATCATCCAGACCGCACTCCCTCAGTTCAGCAGCGAGGATGCTGTGGCACACTGTGTCAAAGCTTTCCCGAATGCTTTACTGCTTACTGGATTGTGAGGCAGTTGTGGGGGCTCTTGCTGTGGGAAAACAGGCTGATGGGGGGAATTGCTGGGATGGGTTTGGGGCTCTGGGGTGACTGGATGGGGCTGCTGAGGTGGGTGAGATGAGCTGGGAGGCTGCAGAGGGGCTGGGGGATTTGAGTGGGGCTGGGAGGGGCAGAGGCTTCAACCAACCCCTCATTCCCCCCAGGGATCCATCGCACAGGCTGCTCAGTCCCAGCAAAGTATCGTCCCCGGGGGATCCCCGATGGCCCCGGTGAAAATCAGCTACGTCGTGTCCTTCTCCTCGCAGGTCTTGGGATGTTTCCTCCAGGGTGGGGGGGCTTTGCAAAGCACAGGTGTCAGGCACAGCCTCGTTAGGCAATGCCTGAAGGGCACTAATTACTGCAGATGGGTACAAATTACCTGCAATTTTTGCTATTTCTGGGCGGTTGCTGGCACAAGATGGTTATGGGGGGAGCTGGTTGTGTGACGACGTCTCTGCTGTCCCACGCAGGACCCCAAGTTCCCGGTGGACAATTTGCTGCGGGAGGACGAGCCCCGGCCCTGGCTCTGCTGCCCCCGCGACCGCAGCGGGCGGCTGCACGTGGAGCTGCAGCTGGAGCGGGTGAGTCCCATCGGCTACGTGGACATTGGTACGTGCGTCCCCTTCCTGTCCCCCGGCGGGGCTGTCCCCTGGACAGGGGTCAACAGCCCCCAAACCTCCTGTCCCTCCTGCTTTATCGCAGGGAACTGTGGCTGCGCCTTCCTGCAGATCGAGGTGGGACGTTCCTCGTGGCCGCGTGACCGGCCCTTCCTCACCCTCCTGCCCAGCGTCGTGCTGATGACGCCGGCCCAGTCCAAACTGGGCCAGAACCGCTGCGGGGTCCGGATGTTCAAGGAAGGTAAAGAGAAGGGAAGAGGCCCAGGGGGCTGATGGAAGGGGACGGGGGGACAGGGATCACGGGTGTCCTGGAGCAGCTCCGGTCAGGACAAGAAAGGGCTTAAGATGCTGGAGTGAGTGGAGAGAAGGGAACGGAGCTGGTGAGGGGCTGGAGCACAATGTGATGGAGCGGCTGAGGGACCTGGGGGGTTCAGCTGGAGAACAGGAGCTGAGGGGAGACCTTCTGATCTCTGACCTGCCTGAAAGGAGCTTGGAGCCAGGGGGGTCGGGCTCTGCTCCCCAGGAACAAGCGCCAGGAGCAGAGGAAACGGCCTCAAGTTGCGCCAGGGGAGGTTGAGGTTGGATGTGGGAACAATTTCTTCCCCAAAGGGCTGTGGGGCATTGGAACAGGCTGCCCAGGGCAGTGCTGGAGTCACCAGCCCTGGAGGGCTGGACAGACGGACAGGAGGTTCTCAGGACACAGGCCAGTGCCGGGGTTGGGGAATGGTTGCACTCGATGGTCTGGAGGGGCTTTTCCACCCAAAATGATTCCGTGATTCTGTGCCTCCTTGTCCTGGCCTCTCCCGTGCCCTTAACCCCCCAATTGTCACCTTGTCCTGCTTCTGGAGGGGGGACGGTGGCGCTGGGTGCCAAGTGGGGGCAGCGCCATGATGCTGGTCCCCACTCTGCCCCCCCCAGCGGATTTCCTGGCGCCGGCGCTGGGTCAGCAGTGGGACCGGCTGCGACTCACGGGCAGCCAACCCTTCAGCAAGCACGGCAGGTTCGGGCTCTCCTTCATCCGTGTGCGCACGCCGCTGGACCCCCCACATCCCCCACCGCCCCCCCAGCACTCGCCACCCCCGGTAGTTGCCTTGTGTCACCAGGGAACCCGCTGGCATGCCCGGTGACAGGGTTTCTCCTCTGCCACCACCACTTGTGCCCCAGCAGGGCAGTCGCTGGGCAGAATCAGGGCTTGCATGCAGGGTGGGGGGCACAGGGAGCTGCTCCCCATTCCCAGGACCCCCCACTTGTCCTACAGGAAGACACTGACCCTGTGGACACTCCCTGGCGCTCCAGCCCTGCTTTTCGTCGGACTTTCTATCCAGAACCGCGCTCGTACGTACCCGGGCTGGTCCATTTCAGTCCCCTCACTGTGCAGCCGGGCCTGGGGCCACTTGTCCCCGAGCGCAGGGACTGACGGTGTCTCTGTCCCCAGGAGCTGCAGGGAGGAGCAGCAGCTGAGGAGCCGCCTGCAGCAGCTGGAGCCGGCCGCCCGGAGCCCCGTGTGCCTCAGCCGCCCGGCGCAGATGGTGCTGTCGGCGGCGCGGAGCCGGGCACGGAGACCCAGAACCAGCACAGGAGCGCCCGGGGGACACCAGGAGCTGCTGGCTGGGGACCTGGGTGGCCCCACGGTGCCAGGTGAGCCGGAGCAGCCGTGTGGGGCACGTTGTGGTGCAAAGAGCCTTCACGTTGTTGGTACGTGTACCCCAAAACCAGCCCAAGGGGTCTCGTCCTGCTGAGGGCTCTGCCCGTGTCTGCAGGGACCCCCGTTCCCCATCCTGGCCCCGTTGATGGTCCTTGGGACACATCACCCTCCTCGCTGGCGTGAGAGACGCGTGATGGTCAATCTCACAGCTGCCCTAGTTGCTGTCACCCACTTACTGGTCGCACTGGGGCAGCAGGAGGCAGCAGTCACTGGTTTGTGTCACACGGGTGTTTTCCTGCCCACAAATGTCACCAGTTCAGGTGTCACCCGGCCCCTTCCATCATGAGATCCGGGTGTGGGGAGGAATCACTCCCTGTCCCTGTTCCCCAGGGTCCGTGCAGGATGACGTCCCCACAGCCCCGAGAGCCCACGGGCAGCCGGAGCGCAGGCAGCGAGTGCGCGAAGCAGCGAGCAGGTAAATCCCGCTGTCCCCGTGTTCTCCTGCCCCCACCCCGGCCCGTACCAGCACTGGGGTGGCCAGCGGGACCAGGGCAGTGACCGTCTCTGTGCTGGGACCTGCTGGGGGACAAACCGCCAACCCTGGGGGCAGTTTTGGGGCCCTCACGCCAAGAAAGGCCTTGAGGTGCTGGAGCGAGTGGAGAGAAGAGAACGGAGCTGGTGAGGGGCTGGAGCACAATGTGATGGAGACTGAGGGACCTGGGGGGTTCAGCTGGAGAACAGGAGCTGAGGGGAGACCTTCTGATCTCTGAACTGCCTGAAAGGAGCTTGGAGCCAGGGGGGTCGGGCTCTGCTCCCCAGGAACAAGCGCCAGGAGCAGAGGAAACGGCCTCAAGTTGCGCCAGGGGAGGTTGAGGTTGGATGTGGGAACAATTTCTTCCCCAAAGGGCTGTGGGAACAATTTCTTCCCCAAAGGGCTGTGGGGCATTGGAACAGGCTGCCCAGGGCAGTGCTGGAGTCACCAGCCCTGGAGGGCTGGACAGACGGACAGGAGGTTCTCAGGACAAGGGGCAGGGACGGTTAATGGTTGGACTCAATGGTCTGGAGGGCCTTTTCCAACCCAAATGATTTGGGGTTGCTCCAAGTCCTCCCTGCACGCGGGGCTGGCCCTTCGCTCCTCGGATGGGACACAGGACACAGCCCCAAGCTCAAACCCTCCTCTCCAGGTCTTCGCTCGCCAGTTCCACATCAGGAGGAAAAGCCAGAACCTGCAGCCCCCGAGAGAGACGGGCCCGGCGGGGTGACCGGGGAGGGGACAGCGGTGGCGGGGACACGGGCATCTGCCCCCTCTGCTCAGGTGGGTGCTCAGCCCTGGGTGTCAAAAGGCTGCTACTTGGGCACAGCATGGGGTGTCTGTCTGTCCATCCATCAGCTCAACGCTGCTCTCTGCCGTGGCTGTGAGGGACAAGGGGACAGTGACAGACAGGGACAGCGGTGGCTCCCGCTGCACGTGTTGAACCCCAGATTTTTTGGGGGAGAAGCAGCGGTGGCCTCAGAGCTGGGCCAAGCTGTGACAAGCAGGGATGTCACAACACGTCACCGGGTGCCACGCGAACCTTTGGGGAGGGTGGGAGCTTAAACCCTGCGCTCCACAGGGACACCTGTGTCACCTCCCCTTCCCACAGGTCGCTTCAGCCTGGAGCTGCTGCCCACACACGCTGCCGGCTGCGGGGAGGAAGAGCCTGAGGTGGCCCAGCCCTCGTCCCCACCAGGGGGGTCCTGGGTGTCCTGTCCCCTCTGCCAGCTGCTCTTTGCCGCAGCCGAGGTGGAGCGACATGCCAGCACCTGCGGGGAGGGGACACCGGGGACCTACTGGCTGGGGTAGGACTGCGGGGACAGCAGAGGGGACACAAGGGACCCCATCCTGCTGGCTGGGGTAGGACTGCGGGGACAGCAGAGGGGACAGGGACACAAGGGACCCCGTCCTACTGCTGGGGTAGGGCTGAGGGGACAAACCCCCATCGCAGGACGCTGAAACCACAGGTGTCGGTGACACCAGAGCGGAGCCTCGGCTGTGCTGGCAGAGGGACGGTGGCCCTGGTAAAGCCGTGACAAGGCTGATGTGGGGACAGAGGAGCCGCTGCTGTCCCCAGTAAAGCCGTGACAAGGCTGATGTGGGGACAGAGGAGCCGGTGCTGTCCCCAGGGCTGTGACAAGGCTGATGTGGGGACAGAGGAGCCAGTGCTGTCCCCAGGGCTGTGACACTGCGAGTTGCCGTTGAAGACAAATAAAGGAGAAAAGTAGGAAAATGAGAGCAAAGTCCCCTGGGGCTGCGGTGAGTCCCCGGTGGGACAGCTGGAGTGACAAGAAGGTGACACTTTTCCTCCCCTCAGGACCCAGTTGCGGTCCCTGGTTGTCACCACAGTGTGGCCCCTGGGGGCAGGATTGAGCCAGGACCCCCCAGAGCAGGAGAAAAATACAATTTATTTACAAGTAGAAACACTTTAAAAATGTCACCATCCCCCCCACGCTGTCCCCAGGGGCTGCCAGGATGCTCCATCCCCCCTGTCCCCATCCTGGGGGGCTGCAGGATCGGGACCCCCCACCCCAGGTGCAGATGCTGGAGGTGCCCCCATAGTGCAGGGACAGCGGTGGGACACCGGGCAGTGTCACACGGGGAAGGTGGCCCCGTCTGTGTCCCCCCAGCCAGGGCTGGTGGACCCTGGGGGGACAGGGAGAGGTGGGGGGACAGGGAGGAGCACAGGCTGAGGACAGGGGACACTTCACCCTCCCCAGGTTGGGGCCACCTCAGACTTTTGTGTCCTTGACTGATCGGCGACTGGGCTGGAAGGGACAGAGCAGAGAGGGGACAGCGGTGAGTGTCACCAACCCCCTCCCAAAGCCCTGGAGGGGGCGGTTCCCATGCTGGGACCCCCCCACAGTGCTGCTGGGACAAGGCCACCCCCCCGTGACAACAGGGGTGTGTCCCCCCCATTGTCCCCAAGTTCCCAGGGCAAGGTTTCAGGGCACTGGGGTGACAATGTGCGTCCCCTCCTGTCCCTCCCACCCCATAGGGGGCTCAGGTACCAGGTTTGGGTGCCCTGGGGGGAGTTTGGGGGCGGGGGGGTGGGGGGCAGGTGACATGTGTGGGTGCCCTGGGGGGTTTGGGTGCCAAGGGGGTGGTGGGTGCTGGGTTTGGGTGCTCTGGGGGGGTTCATGGGCCATGGAGGGGAGAGGAAGCAGGTGACACATTTAGGTGCCCTAGGGGGGGTTTGGATGACAAGTTTGGGTGCCCTGGGGGTGTCCAGGGGAGACAGGTGACAGGTTTGGGTGTCCTGGGGGGGTTTGGAGGCAGGTGACATGTTTGGGTGCCCTGGGGGGGTTTAGGGGTGCAGGTGACACGTTTGGGTGCCATGGGGAGGTTTGGGTGCCATGGAGGGTGGGGAGGGTGACAGGTTTGGGTGCCCTGGAGCAATATGGGGGTGTGGGGTACAGGTGGCAGGTTTGGGTGCCCTGGGAGGGGTTTAGGGGTGCAGGTGACATGTTTGGGTGCCATGGGGAGGTTTGGGTGCCATGGAGGGTGGGGAGGGTGACAGGTTTGGGTGCCCTGGAGCAATATGGGGGTGTGGGGTGCAGGTGGCAGGTTTGTGTGCCCTGGGGGGGTTTAGGGGTGCAGGTGACAGGTTAGGGTGCCCTGGGGGGGGTTTAGGGGTGCAGGTGACAGGTTTGGGTGCCATGGGGAGGTTTGGGTGCCATGGAGGGTGGGGAGGGTGACAGGTTTGGGTGCCCTGGAGCAATATGGGGGTGTGGGGTGCAGGTGGCAGGTTTGTGTGCCCTGGGGGGGTTTAGGGGTGCAGGTGACAGGTTAGGGTGCCCTGGGGGGGGTTTAGGGGTGCAGGTGACAGGTTTGGGTGCCCTGGGGGGGTTTAGGGGTGCAGGTGACACGTTTGGGTGCCATGGGGAGGTTTGGGTGCCATGGAGGGTGGGGAGGGTGACAGGTTTGGGTGCCCTGGAGCAATATGGGGGTGTGGGGTGCAGGTGACAGGTTAGGGTGCCCTGGGGGGGTTTAGGGGTGCAGGTGACAGGTTTGAGTGCGCTGGGGGAGTTCAGGGGTGCAGGTGACAGGTTAGGGTGCCCTTGGGGGGTTTAGGGGTGCAGGTGACAGGTTTGGGTGTGCTGGGGGGGTTTAGGGGTGCAGGTGGCAGGTTTGTGTGCCCTGGGGGGGGTTAGGGGTGCAGGTGACAGGTCTGGGTGCCCTGGGAGAGCTCTGGGGGCCGCGGGGGGGTGGCAGCATCCCTACCTTGCCCTTGGGCGACTTGGCGCTGGCGATGCGGGGGGAGCGGCGGGCGCCGCCGCTGCGGGGGGTGCCCTTGGGGGTGCTTTTGCGCCCGGCCGCCCGGCGCAGGAGGCTGTTCCCCAGCTTCTTGGGGGTGTTGAGGATGCTGAACGCCAGCGACTGGCGCTTGTCGACCTGCAGGGACAGGGTGAGCTGGGGGGCAGGACGGGGGGGTCCCGACCCCCCCAGTTTTTCCCACATCCGCACCTGCTTGGCCGGGGGCTGCACTTGGCTCCTGCGGACTTGCTGGGAGCTGCGCCGCTCCCGCGGGGTCTGCGGCCGCGGGAAGCAGCTGGTTGGCTTCTTGGACTGGAAAAGAGGGGACAAAAGGGGACAGTGAGCCCCGCGGTCACCCCCCGAGGGGGCTGGGGACATGGAGGGGCTGCAGGGAGGGGACAGGAGGCTCAAAGCTTCCCCTCCTGCCAGCTCTGCCCCCAAGGCCCCCAGCAGCCACCTCAACACCTAGAGAACACCTGCAGGTGTCCCCAAGTCCCGTCTTGTCCCCACCAGTGTCCCCAGACTCGCCTCGGGGGTGTCGGGGCCATGGTGGGACTCGTCCGAGAGGCGTTTGCGCTGCTGGCGGGTGGTGATGCCGGTGCCGATGGGGCCGGGCTGCATGCTGGCGCGGCGCAGCGTCTCCTCGGGGTCCCCCGTCTTCATCTCCTCGTCCGTGATGGTCCCCAGGATGTTGGAGGGCTGGAGGTGACACAGAGGAGTTGGCACCGACGCTCCCGTGCGCCGATGAACCCCAAACCCCAACGCTGGGAGCTGTGGAGTCACAGTGTCCTGAGCTTGAAGGACCCACAGGATCATCGGGTCCAACTGCTGTCCCTGCAGTGACAACCCCACAGGTCACCCCGTGTGTCTGAGGACGGTGTCCAGTCTCTTGTTGAACACTGTCAGGTTGGGCCGTGACACCTCCCTGGGAGCCTGTTCAGTGTCCAGCACCTCTGGGGAAGAACCTTTTCCTTATGTCCCACTGACCCTCCCTGCCACAAAACATCATTTTACACACCTGCAGGACCGCTCTATTTTTATAATACAGAAATTAAGACTAATTTTTGAATCAATCTTTCCCCACAAGCCTTCACTTCCCATGAGAACACAACAGAATCGGTGGCTTCTCCTGGGAGGACAATAAACCCCTGTCCCTTTGCTCAGCAAAGCCACCGAGATGCTTCGAGCAGGATCTATTAGAAGCTCCGTTTCGGGTGTTTAATTCGGAACCCTTACCCGGCTCTCCAGGGGGTAGCAGGTTTTGAGGTGGGGGGGGCAGGCGCGGTTCCGCTGCTGCAGCTCCGCGATGCGGTTCCAGTCGTCCAGCTGCTCCGGCTCGTCCTGGCACGTCCCCAGGTAGAAGCTGCTCCGGCCTAAACCCAAAGGAGAGTTCAGGGGGTGTCCCACGGGTGGAATTAACCCCCAGACCCCCCCCTGGCTGCCCCCACACACCGAGGCTGGAGCTGCTGCCGCCCCCCTGCAAGCGCCGCAGGGAGCTGCGGGTGACCGGCCGGTAGCCGGGGAGCCCCAGCAGCGCCGAATTGCTGGGGGGGTCCTGGGGGGAGGAGGTTTCCAGCTTGACCAGGGACTCCTGGGAGGAGAAGCTGGCGAGGGAGCGGGTGGAGGCTGCCGAGCGCAGGCGGCTCCTGCCGGCGTCGGCATTCGGGGGCGGAGGTGCCGGGAGGCTGCGGAAGGAGATGTCGGCGCTGGAGGGTTCCTCGGGCTTGGCTTGTTTCTGGGGGGGAATCCAGAGATGGTCAATCACAGCTGGTTTGGGGTGGAAGGGATGTTCCCAATGCCCCCCCTGCCATGAGCAGGGACATCGTCACCAGCTCAGGGTGCTCAGAGCCCGTCCAGCCTGGCCTGGGATGTCTCAGGGATGGTTCATCCACCACCTCTCTGGCCAACCTGGGCCAGGCTCTCACCACCCTCAGGACAACAATTCCTTATATCCAGCCTGAATCTCCCTCCTTTAGTTTAACCCATCACCCCTTGTCCTGTCACAACAGGCCCTGCTCAAAAGTCTGTCCCCATCTTTCTTCTCAGCCTCTTTTAAGTCCGCACTAAGGTCTCCCTGGAGCTTCTGTTCCCAGCTGAACACCCCAACTCTCTCTGCTGTCCCCAGCAGAGCTGTTCCAGCCTCGGGTCATTCCTGGGGCTGCTCTGGCCCCTCTCCAGCAGCTCCATGTGTGTCTGTGCTGAGGACCCAGAGCTGGACCAGCACTGCAGGGGGGTCTCACAGAGCGGGGCAGAGGGGCAGGATCCCCCAAACCTGCTGCTCACGCTGCTGGGGATGCAGCCCAGGACACGGGTGGTTTCTGGGCTGTGAGCACACATGGCAGCTCACGTCCCATCTTTCATCCCCAAGTCCTTCTCAGCGCTGCTCCCCACCCCTCCATCCAGCTGGATTGATCCCAGGGGTTACCCCGACCCAGGTGCAGGACCTTGCGCTTGCCCTTGTGCCCCACAGATCCCTCCCTGCCCCACGGGCGGGCGCTCACTTTGGTCATGGTGATGTTGATGGTGGTGCGGCGCCGCGCCGAGCGGGTTTTGCAGCCGGAGTCGAGCGAGACGTCGCCCAGGGAGCCGGCGCTGCTCTCCAGCCGCGACCGCGTCCGGCTGGGGATGGGGGTGAAGTACAGGCTCTCCAGGGACTCCACCTTGCGCGGCAGCTGCTGCGACGCCACCGATGTCTCCAACCGCGAGCGACCGGCCTTCCTGCAGAGACGGGCGCGGGGCGGCGTTGACACCGCGGTTCCGCGGCACCGGCGGCAGGACGGGCTCTGCCGAGCCGCGTGGGGACGGTACCTGGTGGAGTTGAGCGGCTGCGCGTCGTCCATGCTGAGGTCGAGGCTGTCGGCGCTGAGGTCCGCGGGGTTCTGGCTGAAAGTCTCCTGGCCCTTCAGCGTGTCCGGTGTCACCTGGAACTTGCCAAGATCCCGGAGCTGCCGATTGGCAAATTCGACCTGGATGGGAAGCAGGGAGGATGGGAGAGCGTGGCCAGCAGGTTGTCCTGCCGCTCTGCCCTGGTGAGACCCCATCTGCAGAACTGGGGCCAGCTCTGGGCTTCCCAGTTTAAGAATCACAGAATCACTTTGGTTGGAAAAGCCCCAAAAGATCATCAAGTCCAACTGTTCCCCAGCCCTGTCCTGCCCCGTGTCCTGAGAACCTCCTGTCCGTCTGTCCAGCCCTCCAGGGCTGGTGACTCCAGCACTGCCCTGGGCAGCCTGTTCCAATGCCCCACAGCCCTTTGGAGAAGAAATTGGACCCACATCCAACCTCAACCTCCCCTGGCGCAACTTGAGGCCGTTTCCTCTGCTCCTGGCGCTTGTTCCTGGGGAGCAGAGCCCGACCCCCCTGGCTCCAAGCTCCTTTCAGGTAGGACAAAGAATTACTGGTGAGAGTCCAGGGAGGGACATGAAGATGCTGAGGGGTCTGGAGCATCTTCGTGTGAGGAGACACTGAGAGAGCTGGGGCTGTTGAGCTGGAGAAGAGAAGCTGAGAGGGATGTGATCAATGGATCAATATGTCAGGGTGGGTGTCAGAGGATGGACCAGACTCTGCTCAGTGGTGCCCAGCGCCAGGGTGAGGGGCAACGGGCACAGACTGAAACACAGGAGGCTCCATGTGAACATGAGCAGAACCTTGTTTGCTGGGAGGTGCCAGAGCCGGGCCCAGGCTGCCCAGAGCGGGTGTGGAGTCTCCTTCTCTGAGACATTCAAACCCCCTGGGATCCTGTGTGATCTGCTCTGGTGACCCTGTGTGAGCAGGTGGGTTGGACTGGATGATCTCCAGAGGTTGGACAGGATGATCTCCCCAACCATCCTGTGATTCTGTGATCCTCTCAGCAAGCCAGCGGTGATGAGGAGGAGGAGGAGGAAGAGGCTGAAGCTCCGTCACACCCACCTGAGCCTCCAGGCTGCGGACCTGGCTGCTGAGGTTCCTGCAGCTCAGCTCCGACTCCTTGGCCTGCAGGACACTCCGCTCCAGCTCCTTGGCCAACCTCTCCGACTCGCTCCGCAGCTCCGCGTTCTCCTTCTGCAGCTGCTCCATGGCCTTCAGCTTCTCCGCCAGGTCCTGGTTCTGCTGCTTCTTTGCGTCGTAGTGAGTTTTTGCCTTTTCCATCTGGGACGGCAGAGAGAAAACCCGTCAGGCTTCCCCGTGACACGCTGCCTGGAAGGATGGGGACGTCGGGGACATTGGGGACATGCCAGCCCCCGTCATACCTGCCCTTTGTAGTGCTCAGCCGCTTGCTCCTTCTGGGCGAGCTGCGCCTGCAGCTCCGTCACCTTGTCCTGCTGCCGGGTGGCTTCTGCCTGCAGCTCCTGCGGGCAGCGAAGGGACCGGCTCAGGGTCACACACACATCCCCTGGAAGCCACCAAGGGCTCAGCCCTGCCGGATTTTGGTCCCTATTTACCTTAACTCGCTGCTGCTGGCTGCGCGTGGCTTTCTCGTGCTGAGTCAGCTTTTTATTCAGCTCCTCCACCTGGAAGGACACGGCTGGGTCACCACAGAATCAGACAAGCGTTTTGGTTGGAAAAGCCCCAAAAGATCATCAAGTCCAACCGTCCCCCACCCCTGTCCCTGCCCCATGTCCTGAGAACCTCATGTCTGTCTGTCCAGCCCTCCAGGGCTGGTGACTCCAGCACTGCCCTGGGCAGCCTGTTCCAATGCCCCATAGCCCTTTGGGGAAGAAATTGTTCCCACATCCAACCTCAACCTCCCTCTCCAGCCCCTCACCAGCTCCGTTCCCTTCTCTCCACTCGCTCCAGCACCTCAAGGCCTTTCTTGGTGTGAGGGGCCCAGAACTGCCCCAGGGTTTGGGTTTGGCCTCCCCAGGTCCCAGCACAGGGACGGTCTCTGCCCTGGTCCCGCTGGCCACCCCAGTGCTGGTACCAGCCAGGATGCTGGTGGCCTCTTGGCCACCTGGGCACACGCTGGCTCATGTTCAGCCGCTGTTGAACCAGCTCTGGGTACAAGACTCCCATCTACAACCATCCCATGGAGGAGCACGTCCCCCCTTGATGATCCTCATGGGGTCCTTCCAGCTCAGGACATTCTATGATTCTACAAAGCTGGCAGGTTTGGGCTCCAGTTCCCACTTCCCAGGTCAAAGGTCCAAGCCCAGACACCCAGAGCCACACGCCCTGCGGCTCGGTCCCCAATGCAAACGGTTCAGGAGACAAGAGTGGCTCTGGTGGCACGGGGCAGCAGATGGGGCTGCACGCTGTCACTGCTGAAGCAGCCAGCACGTTGCATGAGTTACCTGCTTGGTTTGCTCCTTCCGAAATACCTCCAGCTGCTCCACCTGCCAACACAAAACACAGAAGTGAACATGTGGATGGTCTGGGAAAGGCTGTTTGGGGAGTGTGTCCCAGACCCCCCTTCCCGGGGGATGTGGATTCAGGGGTGTGGAGGAGACCAAAAGGGAACGGAGCTGGTGAGGGGCTGCAGCACAATGTGATGGAGCGGCTGAGGGACCTGGGGGGTTCAGCTGGAGAACAGGAGCTGAGGGGAGACCTTCTGATCTCTGAACTGCCTGAAAGGAGCTTGGAGCCAGGGGGGTCGGGCTCTGCTCCCCAGGAACAAGCGCCAGGAGCAGAGGAAACGGCCTCAAGTTGCGCCAGGGGAGGTTGAGGTTGGATGTGGGGAACAATTTCTCCCCCAAAGGGCTGTGGGGCATTGGAACAGGCTGCCCAGGGCAGTGCTGGAGTCACCAGCCCTGGAGGGTTGGACAGACGGACAGGAGGTTCTCAGGACATGGGGCAGGGACAGGGGTGGGGAACAGTTGGACTCAATCTTGAAGGGCTTTTCAACCACAATGATTTTGTGATTCTAAGGAACCCCCTTTTCCTGGAGAACCCCCCACCCAGCGGGGAGGTCACTGGAGCCCCCACCTGCGTCGTCAGCCTCTGCTTCTCCTCCAGCAGCTTCTTCCTCTCCTCCAGCGCTGCCGCTTTGCTGCTCTCATGCTCGCTCCTCATCGCCTCCAGCTTCCGCGCCGCCTCCTCAGCCTCTTGCCGGCTGCCGGCCACCAGCTCCTCCGACGCTGCGCGCAGCCGCTCCATCTCCCGCGCATGTCTCTCCCTGGCCTGGCCCAGCTCCGCTTCCAAGCGCTGCTGCCCGCGGCTGCGGCTCTCGCCGAGCCCCCGGTTCTCCTCCGCCAGCCGCGCGTTGGCCTGCTGCAGCCCCACCAGCCGCGCCGCCTGCTCCGCCGCCTCCGCCTGCAGCCGCTGCACCGCCTGGTCCTGCTCGGCCGATCGCTCCCGCAGCGCCGGCAGCTCGGCCGCCTCCAGCTTGGCCCGCGCCAGCTCCGCTTGCAGGGCGGCCAGGGTTTTCCCCCGCTGCTCCAGGTCCTGCCGGTGCTGGCTCTCCAGGGAGGCGCGCTCGGCTTGCAGCTGCTGGTAAAGCAGCTTGAGCGCCGGCAGCTCGGCAGCGAGCGCCTGGGCAGCGCCGAGCTCCTGCTGCAGCGCGGCCAGGAGCTGCTCCTTCTGCAGACACTTGTCCTGGCAGATCTTCGCCTCCTGGCGCAGCTCGTCCTCCCGCTGGCTCTGGCAATGCCGGTCCCTTTTCAGAGCATCGATGGCCAAGCGCTGCTTCTCCATCTCCTCCTGGCACCGCTGCACCTCCACCTTCATCAGCGAGCACCTCTCGGCCGCGCGGGAGGCGGCGGTGGCCATCTCCGTCTGCAGCACCCGCAGCCTCTCCTCCAGCTTCTTGCTCTTCTCCGACTCAGCCAGGATAAGGCGCTTCAGCTCCTTGCTCTCCCCTTCCTTCTCCGTCACCTGCCGGTGCAGGATGGAGACCTCGTGCTCCAGGCTGCCGATCAGGCTGTTCTTCCTCTCCAGCTCCTGGACACACTGGGACACTTGCTCCTTCCAGTTCTCCTCGGAGCGGCCCTTCTCCTGCGCGGCGGAGCGCAGGGACGCCAGCTCTTTCTCAGCGGCGGCCGCGGCGCTTTTGCTCTGGCTCAGCTCCCTGCCCTTCTCCTGCAGCTCCTTCCGCAGGGCATCCACAGTGGCGTCGTGCAGAGCCTGCGTCGACCTCGAGGCTTCCAGAAGCTTCTGCAGCTCCACCACCTTCTCCTTCTGCTGGGCCGCGTCCCTCCTTGAGCCCTCCAGCTCCGCTCGCTCCACCAGCGCCGCCTCGGCCGCCGCTCGCTCGCGGGCGGCCATGGCCTCCTGCTGCTCCCTGCACTTCTGCTCCAGCCCCTCCACTCGCAACCGCAGCGCCTGCATCTCCTTCAGCTTCTCCGGGGGAAGGTCCCGGTTCGAGCCGGGTTCCTGCTCCCTGGGATGGGTTTTCTTCTCCGAGCTTTTGACGGACGCATCCTTTGAGCAGGTGGCTTGGACGTCGTCCCTTTCCCGCGGCTCGTTGTCCACCTTGGCCGCGGCGAGCTCTCCTTTCAGCTTGCTGACCGTCTTCTGCAGGTCCCTCAGCTCCTCGCCCTGTGAGACGTTCTTCCGCCGCAGCTCCTCCATCTCCCCGTCCTTCTCCTGCAGCAGCTCCCGGGACCGTTCCAGCTCCTCCCGGTGCGCCGACCGCTCCACCCTCTGCTCGTTCAGGGAGTTTTGCAGCTTCACCTCCAGCTCCGCCTTGCGGGTTCGCTCGGCAGCACAATCTGCCTTGGCCCGCTCCACCTCCTGCCGCAAGCGTTCGGCTTCCTCCTCCCAGCGCGCCAGGTCCTGCTGGTGCTCCCGCAGCGTCTCCTCCAGCCGGGCGCCCAGCAGCGTCACCTCCCCAGACAGCTTCTTCATCTCCACCTCCACCTCCAGCTCCCGCTGCCGGCCGGTGGCGGCCGCTCGGGAGAGCTCGGCCTCCGCGTTCCGCAGCCGTTCCGCGGCGGCTTCCAGCTCCTTGGATTTGAGCTTTTCCTCGGAGAGCTGCTGGGAAAGCCCCTCCAGCGCCTCGGCAGCTCGCCGGGCATCGGCCTCCAGCCCGGCCGCGCGCTGGGCTGCGGCTTGCTCGGTGACGGCCACCTTCTCCCGCAGCGAGGACACCTCGGCCCTCAGCTTCTGCTCCTCGCCCTCCTTCTCCTTCGCCCGCGCCCGGGCGCTGGACAGGTCGGCCTGGAGAGCGGCCAGCTTCTCCCGGTGCTCGGCGGCCAGGCGCTCTGCCCGCGTCTCCAGCGCCGCCGCCTTCTCCTGTTCGGCCCGCAGCTGCTGGCAGACCCGGCCGTGCTCCCGGCTCAGCGCCCGCATCTCCTCCTCCAGCCGCCCACGTTCGCCGTCCTCCCCTCGGGCGGCGGCGGAGGCTCCGGTGGCTTTCTCGCCGCTCTCCTCCAGCGCCCGGCGCTCGGCCGGCTCCTCGCCCCGCTCCCGCTGCAGCTGCTGCCTCTCCACCTCCAGCTCGGCGATCCTGGCCAGGCTGCTCTCCAGGCTTTCGGCCGCTCGCCTCTTCTCATCCTCCAGGATGCCCTCGGTGTTCCGCAGGGATTCCTCCAGGAAGAGCAGCCGCTCTTGCAGGCGCGTGTTCTCCCGCGCCAGCTTCTCCCTGTCGGCCAGCCTCTGCTGGCTGTCGCGCAGCCGGCCCTCCAGCTCCCGCAGCCGCGCTCGCAGCTCCTCCGCCGCTCCCTGCTGCTGCTGCTGCGCCCCCAGCTCCAGGATCCTGCCCTCCAGCTCGCTCACCCTGCGGCTCAGCTCGGCCTTCTCCTCCACCCAGGCGGCCTGCCCGGCGTCGCGGGCCTGCGCCACGGCCTGCAGCTGGCCACTCAGGGCGGCGTTGGCCTCCCCGAGCTGCTGCAGCTGCTGCAGGGCTGAATCTCTCTCCCGCAGCGTCTTCTCGTGCTGGGTGTCGAGGGCGGCCATCCGCTCGGCCTCCGCCGCGTGCCTGGCCGCCGCCTCGGCCTCCCGCGCCCGCAGGTCCTGCTGCAGCTTCTCCTGGGCCCGCTGGCTCTCGGAGAGGGAGCTCTGGAGGTTGGCGACGAGGTTGCCCAGCTGCTGCTTCTCCTCCTCGAAGCGGCCGCGTTCGGATTGCAGGGCTGCCTCTCGCTGCTGCTTCTCCTCCTCCAGCTGCAGGACAGCGGCCTGGAGCTCAGCCCCTTTTGCAGTGAGGCCGGACACCTCCTGCTTCAGCTCCTCCAGCTGCCAGAGAGAAGAATCACAGAATAATTTGTGTTGAAGGGACCTTAAAGCTCCCCCAGTGCCCCCCCTGCCATAGCAGGGACATCTTCACCAGCTCAGGTCCAGCCTGGCCTGGGATGTCTCAGGGATGGTTCATCCACCACCTCTCTGGCCAACCTGGGCCAGGCTCTCACCACCCTCAGGGCAACAATTCCTCATATCCAGCCTGAATCTCCCTCCTTTAGTTTAACCCATCACCCCTTGTCCTGCCACAACAGGCCCTGCTCAAAAGTCTGTCCCCATCTCCCTTATCAGCCCATTTTAAGTACAGAAAGAATCCCAGAATATCAGAGATTAGAAGGAACCTCAAAGATCATCCAGTCCAACCCCCCCGTTGGAGCAGGAAAGGATGTAATAAGGTCTCCCTGGAGTCTTCTCTTTGGAAGGGGGGGAAACAAAACACACACCCCCTCAGGTGTTAACTTGAGCTGTATCCAACAGCTTCACCTTCCCCCCAGCACATCCCACTTTCCCCTCAGCCTTGTGCCGTCCCACCCCCCGTCACCAAATGCCTTTTCTCACCATGCAGGAGCTGCCCCATGCTGGGGGACCAGTAGCTCCCCGGGAGCCGTATTCCCAAATTTGACACAAAAGGGGCTCCCACGGAGCGCTCAGCCCCATAACCCCCCACCCAGCAGCAGAGAGCAGCCGGTTCCGCCCCACACGGCTTTGCCGGCACCCCCTGCAGACCCAGCCGTACCTTCAGGACGTCCCCCATGACCTCTCCCTTCTCCTGGGTGCTGCTGTCCCCCAGTTTGGCCAGCTGGTCATCCAGCAGAGAAATCTTCCCCCGGAGAATCTCCACCATCTCTTCCGAGCATTTCTAGGGATAGAAATGGGGGACAGAACACCACGTGAGGCGAGGGAACCCCCAGTTTAAAGCTTTGTTTCGGGGTTCCCCTCCTCGCTGCGGGGACAGCAGCCGACACGTCCCGCAGTCCGGAGCTGCGGGTGCAGCAGAGCGGGCACACCCCGGCGGGACCCCCTCACCTTCTCGTGCAGGGCGGCGCGCAGCTCGCTCTCCAGCTGCCCCTGCTTCTCCTGCGCCTGCGCCAGGGCCGCGTTGTGCTCCTCCGACAGCTCGTTCAGGGCCTCCTGCAGCTGCACCAGGTGGCTGCCGATCTCCCGCAGCTGAGGAGGCAACAAAACAACGTTCCTTGGAGGGACAGAGGTGCCCTTGCCGGGGCACCGCGCACGGCAGCGCCCACGGACACACAGGCAGCGCCACCCAGCACCTATTTCTACCACCAGGATTTCCCTTCAATCAGGATCTGGAGCCCAAAACAGGCTCAGTCAAGGGGTCAAGGTCACACCAGGACAGCGGCAGAGCCAAGTGTTGGTGACAATGGCTGAACGTGAGCCAGTGTGTGCCCAGGTGGCCAAGAGGCCACCAGCATCCTGGCTGGTACCAGCACTGGGGTGGCCAGCGGGACCAGGGCAGTGACCGTCTCTGTGCTGGGACCTGGGGAGGACAAACCGCCAATCCTGGGGGGAATTCTGGGCCCCTCACGCCAAAAAAGGCCTTGAGGTGCTGGAGCGAGTGGAGAGAAGGGAACGGAGCTGGTGAGGGGCTGGAGCACAATGTGATGGAGACTGAGGGACCTGGGGGTTCAGCTGGAGAACAGGAGCTGAGGGGAGACCTTCTGATCTCTGAACTGCCTGAAAGGAGCTTGGAGCCAGGGGGGTCGGGCTCTGCTCCCCAGGAACAAGCGCCAGGAGCAGAGGAAACGGCCTCAAGTTGCGCCAGGGGAGGTTGAGGTTGGATGTGGGAACAATTTCTTCCCCAAAGGGCTGTGGGGCATTGGAACAGGCTGCCCAGGGCAGTGCTGGAGTCACCAGCCCTGGAGGGTTGGACAGACGGACAGGAGGTTCTCAGGACGTGGGGCAGGGACAGGGCTCAAGTTACAGGTGGACTTGATGACCTTGAGTGGCTTTTCCAACCAAAATGATTCTGTGATCAAAATCTCCTCCCTGGCTCCCACCACAAATCACTGGGCTGTGGGGACACGCAGAGGACACAGCGTCCCCTACCTTGAAGGAAAGGTCCCCGTTCTCCTCGGAGAGCTGGTTGATTTTTCGGTCCATTTGGCCTTTCTCAGTCTTCAGGTCCTGGCACTGCCTGAGGGCCTCGTGCAAGCGCAGCATGAGGCTGGCGGAGAGGAGAGGAGGTCGTTATGTCGTGGCTTAGCAGGGCACAAAGCAACGTGGGCAGGGACATCGCTGGGGACCAATGCTCCTGGATATAGCTGGGGAAATTCAGGTTTCAAGGCATCTCTGCACCGTGGTGAGAAACCACCATAAGATGGGGACAGACTTTTGAGCAGGGCCTGTTGTGGCAGGACAAGGGGTGATGGGTTAAACTAAAGGAGGGAGATTCAGGCTGGATATGAGGAATTGTTGCCCTGAGGGTGGTGAGAGCCTGGCCCAGGTTGGCCAGAGAGGCGGTGGGTGAACCATGCCTGAGACATCCCAGGCCAGGCTGGACGGGGCTCTGAGCACCCTGAGCTGTGACGATGTCCCTGTCATGGCAGGGGGGCACTGGGGGAGCTTTAAGGTCCCTTCAACCCAAACCATCCTGCAACTCCCTCACTGCTGAAGCCACCACCTCCCTGGGTGCAGAGATGACGCAGAACACGAGAAGGTTTGTCCTCACCCCCGTTTCGTGCTTTGCTGGGGAAGGGACAACACGGAGCGCAGGGACGCAGGAGCGACCGAGACCAGCCCGGCAGGAGGGCGCGGGCATCCCCCACCATCCATTACCTCTCGTTCTTCTCCCGCAGCTCCTCCATTTCCTTGGGCTCCAGCTGGTCGGCCGCTTGCTTCTCGTTGAGCAGAGTCAAGCGCTCGATCCGCTGCTGCATCATGGTGACCTGAGCCTCTGGAGAGGGTGGAACAGAGAAAGGGCTCGTTACCAGCTCTTTATGTCACCTGAACTCCCCAAAATAGCCCAGCACAGGACGTGTGTCCGTCTCCCAAAGGAACAGAGTGACTGTCAGCAAGTTTGCTGGTGACACCAAGCTGGGAGCAGTGGTGACACTGGAAGCTGTGCTGCCATCAGAGACCTGGACAGGCTGGAGAGCTGGGCGGGGAGAAATGTAATGAAATAGAACAAGGGCAAGTGTAGAGTCTTGGATCTGGGCAGGAACAACCCCAGGTTCCAGTGTAAGTTGGGGAATGAGCTGTTGGAGAGCAGCGTAGGGGAAAGGGACCTGGGGGTCCTGGGGACAGCAGGGTGACCATGAGCCAGCACTGGGCCCTTGTGGCCAGGAAGCCAATGGCACCTGGGGTGGGTTAGAAGGGGGTGGTCAGTAGGTCAGAGAGGTTCTCCTGCCCCTCTGCTCTGCCCTGGGGAGACCACACCTGGAATCTTGTGTCCAGCTGTGGCCCCTCAGTTCCAGCAGGACAGGGAACTGCTGCAGAGAGTCCAGCGCAGCCACCAAGATGCTGCAGGGAGTGGAGCATCTCCCGTGTGAGGAAAGGCTGAGGGAGCTGGGGCTCTGGAGCTGGACAAGAGGACACTGAGGGGGGACTCATTCATGGGATCAATATGGAAAGGGGCAGTGTCAGGAGGATGGAGCCAGGCTCTGCTGGTGACAACCAGTGACAGGACAAGGGGCAATGGGTGCAAACTGGAACACAGGAGGTTCCACTTAAATTTGAGAAGAAACTTGTTCCTGGTGAGGGTGTCAGAGCCTGGCCCAGGCTGCCCAGAGGGTTGTGGAGTCTCCTTCTGTGCAGACATTCCAACCCGCCTGGACACCTTCCTGTGTAACCTCATCTGGGTGTTCCTGCTCCATGGGGGGATTGCACTGGATGAGCTTTCCAGGGCCCTTCAACCCCTGACATTCTGGGATTCTGTGATTCTGTGAAAATCACAACAAAACCCACCAAAACCAGATGAGGTCCCACCCTGCGCCCCAGGATGTCCCGTTAGCAACTGACCCTTCTCGGCGATGAGCTTGCGGTTCTCCGCCAGCTCTACCTCCAGCTCGTCCCGGTTCTCCCTCTCCACAGCCAACTGCTTCTTCAGGCGGCGCAGCTGGAACTGGGGGGTCTGCATGACGTCCCCCATGGGCGAGGCGGGCGGCATGCTGCGGACAGGCAGGCGTGGAGCTCCGTCAGCCCCAGCCCAGCCAGACCCGCTCTGATCCCCCTCATCCTGGTTTAAGTTCCTCCCAGGTCTTGGTTTAGGTTGGACATGAGCAAAAGGTTCTTCCCCCAGAGGTGCTGGACACTGAACAGGCTCCACAGGGAGGTGTCACGGCCCCAACCTCACAGTGTTCAAGAAGTGCAAGTAATTTCAATATAATTTACTAATTTCTCTCAAGAAAGAGTATTCAAAGTCCTTGTAGAGAGTGGAACTGGGATGGCATTAGAAAACACATTTGAAGTCCTGTACCTTGTGGAAACCAACCAAAGTGCCGCTAAGCGAAGTTTCCAGGTGTCACCTCCAGCACCTCCTCCCCTGGTTTACCTACGCTACACAGCCAGATCGCACCCTCTAAATACTTGTCCAAATGAGGACAAACTATCATGCACAATACGGACTTAAATCAAGTTTCTGATCCGCAGCCTATGATATTGTGCACATCACTGTTCTTTATGTAGTGCCTTTCACATCGCTTAAAACTGCAACACTGCATGGCGCGAGCTGCGCGGTGTCCTGTGCAGGGACAGCAGTTGGACTCCGTGACCTCTGTGGGTCCCAACTCAGGACACTGTGCGATTCTTTGATCTCAGGGGCAGGTTCAGAGCAATAACTGACACCTTGTCACCGCTCTCCTCACCCACACCAACCCCTGAGCATCCGACGTACAAACCTGCGCCGGTCCCATGGCGAAACATCCGTCTCCCCTCATGCCAAAGCTGGGGCTCCACCGCAGAGCCCCCCACAACACAAACCTGCTCCCCCAAACCCACCCTGCCCAGAAGAGCACGGGCCGCTCTGGGAAGTGTCGGTGCTCGTTAGGCTGAAACGAGCTGGGCTACAAGGAGCTAATTACAACCCGAATCACCCCAGCGCTGCGCAGCTGCGTCAACAGGACAGCACCGCGGCAGAGACGGGGACCCGTCGAGCCACCGTGTGTCCCGCTTACACCTCCAGGTGCCATAAGCTGCCCTGTCTGTACCCCCCAGCCATCCCATCCCCTTGGTTGTGGTGAGGCCGAGCACGTACTTGTTGGAGCGGGAGGAAGAGGAGGAGGAGGAGGCGATCTTCTGCAGCTCCAGGAAACGCACCTTGCACTTCTGCGGCGCGGGGAGCAGCGGGGACGGCTCCTCGGAGCTGCTGCCGGACGAGGCCGGCGGCGCTGGGAACGGAAACCAGAGAGAAGCCGGTCGTGATCTTTACATCAATACCAGGTGTAGCAGCCGAAATCCCTAACGCACAAGGAACCGCAGATTCCACCGGGATGGATCAGCCCGGAAAGCTGTGAACTGCCTCGCGGCCCCATCCCACCGGCTCCCGACTCTCCGCTCCCACCGCGATGATTTGGGCAGCCGGGAAGCTGCATTTCGGCAGCATGTGCCACAAAACCAGGCACTTGGACATTGATACAGCAAACCCGTCAGTCTGACTGGGTGCGAACTGGTGCTGGCAAGGAGAACACCGTGCCCGACGCTCGGCCAGACAAGGCGCGGGATGTTGGCGGTGCCGCAGCGGAGGCAGCCGGGCTCCAGCGCTCACCTTTCTGCTGCAGGAACTTCTCCAGGTTCTCATACAGGCTCTCCTCATTGTCCAGCACAAATTTGAGGATCGACGCCAGCTCGACCTGTACCCAAAGAGCCATGGGTCAGAATCACAGAGTCATTTGGGTTGGAAAAGCCACTCAAGGTCATCAGTCCAACCATTCCCCACATCAGCACTGCCCCATGTCCTGAGAACCTCATGTCCGTCTGTCCAGCCCTCCAGGGCTGGTGACTCCAGCACTGCCCTGGGCAGCCTGTTCCAATGCCCCACAGCCCTTTGGGGAAGAAATTGTTCCCACATCCAAGCTCAACCTCCCCTGGCGCAACTTGAGGCCGTTTCCTCTGCTCCTGGCGCTTGTTCCTGGGGAGCAGAGCCCGACCCCCCTGGCTCCAAGCTCCTTTCAGGCAGTTCAGAGATCAGAAGGTCTCCCCTCAGCTCCTGTTCTCCAGCTGAAGCCCCAGGTCCCTCAGTCTCCATCACATTGTGCTCCAGCCCCTCACCAGCTCCATTCCCTTGTCTCAATTCTCTCCAGCACCCTCAGACGTGGTTACCTGGGTGTCGTAATCAAACTCGTTCCAGTCTGCAGAGCTCCTGCAGCTCATGGACGTGTGATACAGGAGCAGCACGGCCACCTGAAACAAACCAAGCGAGCGTCACCACCCCCAGGTCGGTCATCGCCACATTGGCCGGGAGTAAAACCCGCCCCGGTCACCTTGGCCAACGCCAGCTCCTCTCCTTCCAGCAGTTTCTGCGCCGACACCAGGTTCTCGGCGGCCGATTTGTGTTTGCAGTGCTCTGCAAAACAAAATCACAGCCCGACCGAATGCAAACAATGTGTTTTTGTTGTATTGTTATAACAATACGCTTCTAACATTATCAAATAATGTTGACAAATAGGAGATCGTTGTTTATCGCTACAACTTCTGGTGGCTCCTGCTTGGCAATAAGTATCAACAATCGTTTAAAAGAACACAAAACACACCAAAAAACCCCCACAAAACAGGGACAGGAGCTGGACTCAATGATCCCTATGGGTCCCTTCCAGCTCAGGACATCCTGTGATTCTATGCAACATGCAGCCCATCATACAGGAGCCCCCACCACCCCAAGGTGACACTGTGGTGTGTCCCCAAGGAGAGGAAGCGCCCGGCGGGCTCAGCCTTTGCCATTAACACCAACAGGGCTTTTTTGTCCTCCCTCCCTGGAAATTTAACCCCCTGCCTCCCTTGCAGCATCTCCCTGCACCTCTCGCTCCTCGGGCGCCGAGCGTGTCCCACCTACAGCGAGCGGTCCAGGAGACACCGAGCCGAAACACCAAAGCAGCCCTGTTTACCCCCCCAGGATAAAGGGTTTTCCAGCAGGATTGGGGCCAGGGGACACCGAGTAGGAACAGGGAACACCGAGCTGGGCCAGGGGACAGCGAGCAGGAACAGGGGACACCGAGCAGGAACAGGGGACACTGAGCAGGGCCAGGGGACACCGAGCAGGAACAGGGGACACCGAGCAGGAACAGGGGACATCGAGCAGGGGCTCTTACTCTGCAAAAAGCCGCGGATGAAGGAGATTCTCTCTGGTAGCGGCTGCTCCAGCACCGACTCCCCCTCCTCGCTCCTGTGGCTGGAGAAGAGCAGGGGGCGCGTTAACACCTGGCCGAGGGGTTAAACACAACAGAGCTGACCGAGCAAGGGGCTGAACCTTGAGCATCGCGGGAGCCGGGGCAGCAAAGCGTCACTACATGGGAGACCCCATGGGAGACCCCCCGCTCCCCACTCGGAGCCCACGCTGGGTTTTTTAGGGGGGGTCGAAGCTGCGGTTTGTTGCTCCCGTTCCAGATCTTCCTCCCCAGCCGCCAGCTCAAAATGAGCCCGTGCGCCTCCAACCTGCGCTCGACCGGCGCCTCTTTGGGCCCTTTGGTTACTCCCGGGGTGCCCAAAGCGGGGACTCAGCCGGCACGAGGATCTTCTCATCGTCCCCTATTTTCTCATCCTCACAGCTTTCCCAGCTCGTCCCCGGTGCTGTCGGGAGCTCCCGTCCCACTTACCGAGCTCGGTCAGGCCCGTTTTGTGCGCACACGCCGCCGGTGATCCCGGCTTATCCGAGCCGGAGCACAGACCCAGGAGGAGATTAACCAGCTCTGACTAAACACACGGCGGGTGCGGGCGGCTCCTTCCTCCCCACCCACCGCGGGCAGATCCCGGCCCTCGTTAACACCGCGCGGGAGGTAATTAGAGCAGCCGGGCTCCCACCAGGAGGTCTGGAAGGCAGCGCCGCGCTCGGAGCCCCGCGGCAGCCTCGCGCCTCCCAATTTGCCTCGCCGGCTCGTTAGCGACGCGGAGCAGAGCGCGCTGGGTCTCGGCTCCGACGCTCGTTACGGTTCAAAGGTTTTAATCACCATCGGGAGGGATTCCTCCCATCCCCGCGTTCCTCCAGCCATGCCCGCCCGTGCGATGGAGCAATCGGGCCCCGTCTTTCTAATTGGCCCATTTTAAGGTCTCCTCGGAGCTGAACACCCCAACTCTCTCAGCCTGTCCCCCAGCCTCGCATCATTGCTGTGACGCTCCAGAGGGGAGCAGAGGGGCCGAATCCCCTCCCTCGATGGACTTGCCCACACAGGGCAGCCCAACATCCCCAAACTCACATTTTGTTGATGATCCTGATGAAGACGCTACAGTCCTGGAGCTGCGCCAGATCATGGAGGGGGTCGGTACAGACCTGCGTGCTGTTCACCTATAAACGGCGGTGAGACGGTCAGAAGCCAATGTCACCCCGCGCCGTGTCACCCGTGACCTCCCCATCCCGGCAAGGGACAACTGAGCCTTCCAACACCCCATCCCCAGACCCAACAGCCCCTTTCTGGTCCCAGGGCGGCTGGCACGAGCTGTTCCGGCATTTCTGGTTACTCCAGAGGAACGGGGAGCAAAGCGGCTCCTGCAAACACCCAAGAACAGCAGGGATGCGGCTGCCCCAGCCACAAACCCGGGTATCACGTCCCCAAGGAGCTTCCAGCGACAGCACCAGCCAGGACCCCCCGTGTGGAACATCCCACCAGGGGAAAAAGACACTTTACCCAAGCGAGGAGAGCCGCGGCTCTCGCGCCGTGAAGAGGCATCTTGGCGAGGCTGCCAGGTCACCGCCCCGACCTAGAAACGCCGACAACGGGGGGAATAAATTAAAAAATGCACAAAAATTAAGGCAAAACATCATAATTAGGTTAATACAGAGCTTGCACGCAGCGCCGGGCGCTCGTGTCCATCGAGACGACGCGTCCTGCTGGTTTTCAGCCACGTCCCCTCCCGCAGCGCCCGGGATGCTCCCCTTGAAAAACCAGCTGCTCAAGCCCCTCCAAACTTGGCTTTAATAGTTTTTTAATAGAAACGTAGAGGTTTGGCTCCTCAGGACCGCGCTCAGCCCCCGTGCAGCATCCCGCTGGGTCCATCCACCGCGGAGGCACAAAACAAGCGGCTGCGGTTCAGGCTGTGCCAAACCGTGGGGATCCCCGGGCTGTGCGCCCACTGGGGATGGTGTTTCCCCAGCACCGGCATGTCGGGAAAACACAGAAAACCACGAGCAAAATATTGAGAGAGTGGTTAAAGCGGCAAAATGTGGTAGGTACGGGGCCGCCGTGCTGAGAACCGCGGTGTCCCCGCCGCAGCAGAACGAGACGCCGGCGCCGCGGGGAGAAGCGGCCGCAGATCCCACCTTTGGGGAGCAGAAGGGACCAGCGGTAAACAAGCACCAAACTGGGCAGGAACAAGCGGCTGAGTGTGGCGGGAGAATGGGGAGGGAGCTCCCACGGAGCCCACGGTGGGGGGATTTATAGAATAGAAAGACAAATAACAGAGAGAATTTGGGGCGCCGGGGGCTGAGCTGCCGCAGCTGCTCTGGCTGCGCGGCCACTGAAACGCGGCTGGGACAGGAGCCGCCACGTCCCCCCCACGGCGACCTCGGCCTCCCGGTGCCGCCCCGGTGATCCGGGAGCGGAGGCGGCGGCCAAAATCACCCAAAATAGCCCCGCTGGGGAGGGGGCTCCTCCTCACACCCCCATCGCTCGGTCGCCGACCCCGGGAGCACCGGGGCGATGGTTCGGGGGGACGCGGAGCCCCCGCTGCCCGCGCCGGATCTTGGGGGGGATGGATCCTGCCTCCAGTTTGGCTCCAAAGCCGCCCCGCCGCCCCCGCGGTTGTGGGGTGTACCCCAAAATTCCACGCGAAAAGTCGGGGCGCGCCAGCCCCGCGTCCCGGGGATGGGACGGGACGGGAGCCGCTCCTGCGTCACCGGTGCTGGCGGTGACAACAACACCGCCCCCCCGGCTCGGAGCCGGGAGGGGAGACCCGGGTGGGGGGCGCTGGTTGGGGGCCGAGCCCGGTGTCGGTGCCGGTGCCGGCCATGGCGCTGCCCTTTGCCGCGCCCCCCCCGCGCACAATCGCGGCGTTACGCAAGCACCGGAGCTCCCGTGGCCCGGTGCCCGCGGCCCCCCCGGGACGGGACGGGACAGGACATGGGGGGGGGGTCCCGCTGCGGGAAGCCCCCAAATGTCGG
This sequence comes from Nesoenas mayeri, assembly GCF_963082525.1. NCBI lineage: Eukaryota > Metazoa > Chordata > Aves > Columbiformes > Columbidae > Nesoenas > Nesoenas mayeri. The sequence continues at coordinate 213,116,927 of NC_137541.1, forward strand.
TGGGGTGGGGGGGCTGACCCACAGGAGCCCCCCAGCGCGGGAAGGAGGAGGAGGCGGGGACGCGGGGGGGGACACGGCGGCCACCCCGAGCGGGAGCGCCCGGATGTTGGCAAAACCCAACGGGGCCGCCCCGCGTCCCGGCGCCGGGGGGGCCGGGGGGTCGCGTCTTCTGGGGGGTCGGTGCACACCAGAGGGGCAGCGAGGGGCTGGGGGGGGGGGAGGGGCGAGGGGGCGGGGAGGTTGGCCACCCCCCCCCGTCAAAAAAACAAACAAGGAAGAAGGGGGATCAAAGTCTTTGTTCGGGTCTTACCGGGGGCGCTCGGCGGCGCTCGGGGCGGGGGGGGCGGTTCAAGGGGCCATGAGCGGCGGGGGGGCCGCGCACAAAACAAAAGTTGTTGTGGCCGCGGCGGGGCTGGCGGAGCGACGCTCGGTTCCCGTTCCCGTTCCCGTTCCCCTTCCTGGCCCCGGGCCACCCCCACGTCACCGCGCCGGGGCCGCGCAAGTTAAAGGCGCAACGGCACCGAAAGGCGCTGCTGCCGGGGGGGGCACCGGGATGAGCCCCCCGCACCCCCCCCCCCCCAAACCTGGCCGTGGGGGCGAGCGCTGCTGTCACCCCGCCGCTCCCTGCGACACACCGGGGCCCGGCGGGCTGCGACCCCCCTCCCGCTACCCAAAATTCCGCCCCCCACCCGCAAGCAGCCACAGATTCGTGGGGACCGGACCCACCGCTGGGGCTGCGGGACCCTCGGGGGCACCCGAGGCCTGCCCGCTGTCACCGGGGGGGGGGTCGCTCGTCCCTCGGGGACCCTCCCCAGGGCGCTGGGGCCGCCCCAGCCCGGCCAGGGAAGGGGATTTTAAACGGCCCCGGCGGCAGCAGACGCGGCCGTGGAGCCGGGCGGGGGACGCGGCCGCCGGGCGCTGCAAAGCGCCGGGAAGCGAACGGGGGCGCCCGGGAGGCGCCGCGCTGGGTCTGCCCCCCCGCGCTGCTGTGCCCGGTGCGGGGCCGGCTGGGGGGGGGGGGGGACAGACCCCACCTCACCCCCGCCCCCCGGTGTCCCCGCCCCGTGGTCCCGACCGACCCCCGACCCCTCGTACCGTGTCCGGGGCCGCCCCCCCCCGGGCCGTTCCGCCGCCCGGATTCAAACGGCTTGTCCCGCCCCCGCCGCTTTCCCATTGGTCGCCGGCGGGGTGGGGCGCGTCACGTGGCGAGGAGGACGAAGGGAAACTACCAATCCCGGCGGCCCTTTCTAGGCGTGCGGGTCTCGCGAGAGCCGGTGGGAGCGGGTTGCCGTGGCAACAGGGGAGACGCGAGTGGGGAGGGGGCGGCGGCGGAAGGTACCGGGACACGGGGGGTCCTGGGGGAACACGGGAAGGGGACGGGAGGGGTCTTGGGGGACACAGGAACACGCGTGGGGGCCGACAGGGGTCTTGGGGGACATAGGGACACGCGGGGAGGGGACAGAAAGGGTCCTGGGGGACACAGGGACACGCGTTGGGGGGAGACAAGGAGTCCTGAGGTGATACAGGGACACGGGGGGGGTGGGGGGCAAGGAGAGGGGTCCTGGGAGACACCCGTGGGGCCGGGGAGGCTTCTGGGGAACACAGGTGGGGGCCCAGGAGAGAGGGCGTCTGGTGGGGGGGGACACACACGTGTGGGGCCAAAAGAGAAGGGTGGGGGGTCCTGGACGACATGGGGACACATATGGGGGTCCAGAGGAGGGGGCTCCTGGAGGTGTAATGGGACACACGTGGGGTCGCTGTGGGGTGTATGGGGGGGGGAGGCGGCACAGGCCCCCACTCAGGGGGTGGAGACACACAAGGGAGGGGTCGGAAGGACCCAAAAGCCCACAGTGGGGTGGGGGGGTGGGCACTGGGGTCCCACTCTGTCCACAGTGGGGTGGGGGGGTGGGCACTGGGGTCCCACTCTGCCCACAGTGGGGTGGGGGGGGGTGGGCACTGGGGTCCCACTCTGCCCACAGTGGGGTCGGGGGGTGGGCACTGGGGTCCCGCTCTGCCCCACAGCACTGGGGGGGCCAGGGAGATGCCGGCCTGGGAGGAGCAGCCCGAGCTGGGCCCCCCCCTCGACTTCTCCTTCTGCAACATCAGCAGCATCGAGGGTGGGTGCAGCCAGACCCCCTTCACCCGTGGGACCCTCCCCATGGGACCCTGTGCCCCAAATGGGACCCCCCCCCCATGACCTCACTCCCCCCCATTAGACCCCCCCCCTCCCTCAGGACCCCCACTCCCCCTGTGGGAGACCTCCCTGCATAGGACTCTGCTTCTCCGCCGTGGGACCCCCCCACCATGGGACACCCCCTCCATGAACCCCCTCCACCTGCAAGACCCATCCATGGGACCCTGGTCCCCCCCAAAACCCTATTTCCTCCGTGGAAACCCCCCCACAGGACCCCATTTCCCCTATGGGATGCCCCCACCATGGGACCCTGCTCCCCCTCCATGGGACACCCCCCTCCTATGAGCCCAGTCCCTCTGAGGGCTCCCCCACCTGACCCTTCTGCCCCTGGGGAACCCCCCTCCCCGCTACAGACCACCCCCATTTGAGCCCTTGTTCCCCGCCATGAGACCCCCCCGCACCATGGGACACCCCTCCCAACCCGGACCCCACTCCCAAGTGCGACCCCTCCATGGCACCCCACTCCCACTAGTGACACCCCCCCACACACGACCCCATTCCTCCCATGGGACTCCCCCCAGGACTTGCACTCCCCAACTGGGACCCCCCATGGAACCAGCACCCCATGTGAGACCCACCCCCCCCACCCATGGGACCCCACTCTCCCCGTGGGACCCTCCCACAGGACACACCCCCCCCCGAATTCCTGCTCCCCAAGTGGGACCCTGCCATGGGACCCCCGCACATGATGGCACCCCCCCCACATCACCCCATGCGCCAAGTGGGAACCCCCCCATGGCCCTCCACTCCCACTGGTGACCCCCCCACACACAACTCCATTCCTCCTATGGGACCCCCCATAGGACCTGCACTCCCCAAATGGGACCCCCCCCTGCCAGAACCAGCACCCTTGTGAGACCCACCCCCCGTCCATAGGACCCCACTCTCCCCATGGGACCCCCCCACGGGACACCCCCCCATCCCACAACCCCACATCCACCAACTCTTCCTCCTCCACCAGAATTCCCGCTCCCCAAGTGGGAACCCCCCCCATGGCCCCCCAACCCCCCCACACACACCATGCGACCCCCATCCCCACATGACCCCATTTCTCCCATGGGAGCCCCCCACAGGACCTGCACTCCCCAACTGGGGACCCCCCCCCCATTCCAGAACCAGCACCCCCCCCACCCATGGGACCCCGTGTCTCCCCCTAGATCTCCTGCAGACCCAGCCCCGTTCTGGCCCCGTGCCCCCCCGGCTGCCCCCCCCGGCCTTGCGCCTCAACAACAACCAGCTGGGGGGGCTGGGGGAGCTGCCCCCCACCCTGCGGGGGCTGCGCCTGGACCCCGCGCTGCTGCGCTGGCTCGACCTCTCCTTCAACCGCCTCCAGCGCATCCACCCGGTATGGGGCCCTGCCTCAGTTTCCCCACCCTGCCGAGGGGGTCGCAGGGTCCCCAGTTGATTTTGGGGGGGGGGGTTCCACAGGTGCTGAGCACCCTGGGGGCCCTGCAGAGCCTGCAGCTGCACGGGAATGACATCGGGGAGCTGGGCGAGGTGGACAAATTGGGGGTCCTGCCCCAGCTGCGCCGCCTCACCCTGCATGGGAACCCCATGGAGGAGCTCAGGGGTTACAGGTAACCCCCCCACGCCCCCTCCGGGAGACTTGGGGGACCCCTGTACCTCACTGAACCTCATCCCCCCGCAAAGGAGCTACGTGTTGTCCCAGCTGTCACATCTCACCTCCCTGGACTTCAGCGCGGTGACAAAACAGGACCGCGAGGACGCGGCCATCGCCCAGCGTGGCAAGAAGAAAGGGGGGGCCCCAGGACGCAGAGCGGCCCCCCTGGCTCCCTAGTGAGGTAGGGACACAGTGACACCCCCAGGGTTGAGAGAGCTGGGGGACACAGGAAGGGACTGAAGTCCCCAGGGTGTCACCAGCCCCCAGAGCCGCCTGTTTGGGGAGGGGTCGTGGAACCTGTGTCCCCCCTCATGTCACTCCTTGCACAGGGGGACAAAGTGGGAAAGGCTGGAGGGGACAAGGCGCAACATGGAAATAGCAGCACCCAGACCCCCCCCCCGAGCTGCAGGTCTTTGTCCCCAGAGCTGTCCCCAAACAAGGCGCATTCGTCCCCAAAATCCCTGTCACCCCCCCCAGGAGGGGACAGGGGGACGTGTCACCCCCCCAATGCATCCAGGACAGAGGAGACGGGCGCCGGCTGAACGTGGATTTATCTACTGTGGCCAAAAATAATAATTAAAAGAAAAAAACCAAACCCAGCCAAATAAAGGTTCAAACATGTAAAAATGGGGGCGGCGGGGGGGACAGTGACAGAAGCCACCGTGTCCCCCCACAGTGTCACTGCCTGTGCTGGGGCCTCACCGTGCCGGCGTTCCCTTTGTGCCATCCTGGCGAGACGCAGTGTCATGTGTGTCCCCCCACCACGCACCCCCAACCCCCCGCCCGCCCCCCAGGAGGGAGAGGAAGGTCCCGGGGGGGGGGACACGCCGGTGACAAGCGTGGTGCCGATTAGTAGCAAACGGGGCATCTGTACAAGTTCCATCGCGGTGCCGTGAGGAGGCGAAATAAAGACCAAAAAGAGGGGAAACGAAACCCAAAACGACAAACCAGAACCCCCCCAAAATGGTGCAGTGGGGCGAGGGGGGCTCAGGGGATGCCAAACTGTACAACCAGTTCTTCTTTGGCGTCGACGCGGATCTGAGAGAGGGCGCTGAAGGCGTAGGCAGCGATCCGGGACACCTGCGGGCGCCAAAACCCGGCCGGGGGGGTCGGTACGTCCCGCGGGTGAACCCCCCCGGGGTGGGCGCTGAACCCCGTGACTCCACGGGCTGGGGGACCGGGGAGACCCCCCCAAACGCAGCCAGGAGTGAATTCGGCCCTGGCAGGTAGGGAAGGGGCAGCGGCAGCTGCTGCCTGCGCGGGAGAGCGGATCTGTGGGGTGACACTGCCTGCGCTGCCCCACAGCCCCCCTGCTGCCCCACAGCCCCCCTGCTGCCCCACAGCCCCCCCCGCTGCCTGGGGATCCTGTGTGGGGCACGGAGCTGCTGCCTGCACTGCCTGTACTGCCTGCACCCACTGCCTGTGCTGCCTGTACCTACCGCCCATGCTGCCTGCACCTGCTGCCTGCACTGCCTGTATCTACTGCCTGTGCTGCCTGCATCCACTGCCTGTATGTGCTGCCTGCGCTGCCTGCATCCACTGCCTGTGCTGCCTGCACTGCCTGCATCCACTGCCTGTATGTGCTGCCCGCATCCACTGCCTGTGCTGCCTGCACTGCCTACACCTACCACCCATGTTGCCTGTGCCTGCTGCCTGTGCTGCCTGCACTGCCTGTGTCCACTGCCTGCACTTGCTGCCCATGCTGCCTGCACCCACTGCCTGTGCCCACTGCATTCACGTGCTGCCTGGCACTGCCTACACTACCTGCATCTGCTGCCTGCACCCACTGCATTCATCCGCTGCCTGCGTTGCCTGCACCTGCTGCCTGCACCTGCTGCATTCACCCACTGCCTGTGCTGCCTGCACCTGCTGCATTCACCCACTGCCTGCGCTGCCTGCACCTGCTGCATTCACCTGCTGCCTGCGCTGCCTGCACCTGCTGCATTCACCCGCTGCCTGTGCTGCCTGCACCTGCTGCATTCACTCGCTGCCTGCACCTGCTGCATTCACCTGCTGCATTCATCCGCTGCCTGCGCTGCCTGCGCTGCCTGCGCTGCCTGCACCCCTGACTCGGCTTTGCCTTCAGGACTAACAAACCCCCACGGTGCCACCTGGAGCTCTGGATCTTTCCGCATTGGCTACAACATCCCCCACCGGCACCAGGACCCCTCCCTGCCCGCAGCACCCTGGCACAACCGTGGTGTCCCCACAGTGTCCCCACTGCCATGGCACGGTCACCATGTGTCCATGGTGTCCCCACCCCCCCCGGCAGGGTCACCGTGTCCCCACAGCACCCCCGCTCCCCCAGCACGGCTGTGCTGAGCTAAGGGCAGTGGGAGCAGCCGCCAGGGACTCCGGGGCACAGCCGGGCTGCCAAAACCAGCCCCCGGCGAGTGAGGATGTCACCGTTGCCCCCCGGGGATCACCAAGGGGACCCCAAGCTGTCCCCAGTCCCTCACCTGCTGCAGGTCTGCGAAGGGGACGGGGTCGCTGGCCAGGACTTGGTGCGGCTGGTTGGTGAGAGACGGCAGCAGTGGCAGCTTCTTCCAGTGCGGCAGCGAGCTGCTCAGCATGGCCAGACGCGTGCTGCCGGGGGACAGCGGTGACAGGTCAGCGCTGGGACACAGGGACAAGCCCCGGGACGCGGGGACGGGCTGGGGAGCGGCGATGGGCCCACCTGTACTGCCGCGCTCGGTCCATGTACTCGTGCTGCTCCATGCCCTGCGAGTCCGCGGCTGACACGTCAATGATGTTGCTGTGGGGACACAAAACAGCGGGTCCCGCTGGGGGTTTGTCACGTCCCCCCCACCTCCGAGGACAAGAAAGGCCCTGAAGTGCTGGAGCGAGTGGAGAGAAGTGAACGGAGCTGGTGAGGGGCTGGAGCACAATGTGATGGAGACTGAGGGACCTGGGGGGTTCAGCTGGAGAACAGGAGCTGAGGGGAGACCTTCTGATCTCTGACCTGCCGGAAAGGAGCTTGGAGCCAGGGGGGTCGGGCTCTGCTCCCCAGGAACAAGCGCCAGGAGCAGAGGAAACGGCCTCAAGTTGCGCCAGGGGAGGTTGAGGTTGGATCTGGGAACAATTTCTTCCCCAAAGGGCTGTGGGGCATTGGAACAGGCTGCCCAGGGCAGTGCTGGAGTCACCAGCCCTGGAGGGCTGGACAGACGGACAGGAGGTTCTCAGGACATGGGGCAGGGACAGGGTGGGTTATGGTTGGACTGATGATCTTTTGGGGCTTTTCCAAACCCCTGCTGACCCCACAGATTCACTTGCTCACCCCACTCTGCTTCCCCAGCCCCTGCCCCCCAGCCTGGGGGCTCAAACCCGAGCTGGGGCGGCTGTGTAGGGCTTACATGGCGGTTTTGGCGAGGATGGAGGAGAGCATGGCCTGCTCGTCGGTGCGTGCCGAGGGGAGGCTGTGGTAACTCTGCTCAGCGCCGTTCAGCACCTTTGGGGGGGTGGCCGCCGGCTCCAGCAGCCGCTTCGTCTCTTCTTCCTGGGGAGGGGACAAACAGCGAGAGGAGGCTCAGCCCCGGTGTCACCCCGGCTGTGCCAGGTTGTGCCCAGGCTCATTTCCCTCAATTCCTTTGTTTTTCCCAGCCCCCTCAGCGGAATATCCCCAACACACCAGCACCAACCGACCCAAAAACATGGGGCTAACAGGGACGCACCCATTGCACCCAAACCCACCTGCCACAGCCTCACCCCCCAAACACCCAGGTGGGCGAACACCCCCAGTCACCTCTCCCCAAAGATGAGGCTCTCAGAGGGAACAGAACCATAGGGCATGTCCCCCCCTGCCAGTTCTAGGGGTGCAGAGCCCCCAGATGTCACTCAGGTCCCATTCGACTCCTGTCCTGCCCCACAGGGATGAGCTGTCAGGGACTGACTCCATGGGAGGGACACGGGGATTAAGTTTCCGCGAGACAGGTGCCAGCTCCGGTTCTGCAGGAGCCGCTCGGCGGGGACGGTGACGCTGCTGCCCTGGGAAGGAGCCGCTGGCACCGACCCCACCATGGGGGCTGCGGGGTCGGGACGTGTCACCCAGGGGGAGAAATGGCAGGAAAAAGGGACATTGAAGAGGTGACGAGCAGGAAAACTCTGGGAGTGGAAATAACGATGGCAGGGACAGGGGTCGCGGGGGGGACGGGGCCAGCGGGTTCCTCTGGGGACGGTGACAGCGGCTCCCTCGAGCAGCAGCGGGGCCACCGCAAGGCCAGACCCCCCACACCCGGGTGGCACCGGCAGGACCGGGAGGCGGCGGCTCCGCTGGGGCTGTCACGGGCCGGCCGACACTCCTGGAGCCGCTTCCTGGGGAGGACCGGGGGGGTGTCCCGGGAACGCCCACCCCGGGAGCACCGGGAGGGGGACGGGAGGGGGACGGGGACGGGGCGGGAGCGGCCGCACCGCCCCCCGCGTCGTGTCTCCAGCGCGGCGGGGCCGCGGCCTGCGGGACAGGCCGGCGCGTACCGGGAACGGGTCGCAGCCCCCGCCTCCCCAGCCCACGGCGCCGGTCCCCGGCGGCCCCCCGCGGCCCCGGGCTCCCCGCGGCGGCCCCGGGCGCACCTGGTCGGAGGCCTCGGCCTCGCTGCTGTAGCAGCAGCCCATGGCGAGCGGCGGCCCCGGCGCTGTCCGGGAGGGGCCCGGCCGCCCCGCTCACGTGACGGGGGAGCGGGAGGGGGCGGAGCCACCGCCCCGCCGGCCTCGTGATCCGCCGTCACGTGGCTCGGCGGAAAGAGCCAATGGGGAAGGAGAGGTGGGCGGTGCCGTCGCGTGGCGGGCGGCCAATCAGCGCGCGGGGGGGTAGGGGTGGGGGGTGCGCGCGGGGGCGCGCGGGCTTTGTTGGGCGCGGGCTCGCGCGGGGGCGGTGTCACGCGGCGGTGGGCGACGCGCGCGCGTGACGGGGCGCCGGTCACGTGGGCGCCGGCACGCGCCGCCCCTCCCTGCGCGCGCGTGTATGTGTGTGTGCGCGCGTGGCGCCGGGGGGGGGGGCGGCGCGCGGGGCGGCGCGTGCGCGCGGGTGTCGCTTCCGGGACCCCACAGTGACCCCCCCCCCCGTGCCCCCAGTAACCCCCTGGTGCCCCCCATTGCTCCTCAATGTCCCCCTCAGTGCTCCCCAGTGCCCCCCCCAGTGCTCCCATTGCTCCCCGATGGCCCCCCCAGTTCCCCCAGTGCTCCCCAATGTCCTCCCCAGTGCTCCCCAATGCCCCCCCCAGTGCTCCCATTGCTCCCAGTTCCCCCAGTAACTCCCCCAGTGCCCCCCAGTGAACCCCCAGTGCTCCTAGTGCCCCCAGTGCCCCCCAGTATCCCCACTAACTCCTCGGTGCCTCCCAGTGACCCTCCCCAGTTCCCTCCAGTAACCCCCCAGTGCCTCCCAGTGCTCCTGGTGACTCCCAGTATCCCCAGTCCTCCCATTGCTCCCAGTGACCCCCCCAGCAACCCCTTGTGCCCCCCAGTGCTCCCAGTCCCCCCCAATGTCACCCCCAGTGCTCGCAGTGCCCCTCAATGTCCCCCCCAGTGAACCCCGATGCTCCCAGTGGCCCTCAGTATCCCCAGTTCTCCCATTGCTCCCAGTAACCCCCAATAACCCCCAGTAAACCCCAGTGAACCCCCAGTGCTTCTAGTGCCCCCCAATGTCCTCCAATGCTTCCAGTCACCCCCAGTATCCCCAATTCTCTCATTGCTCCCAGTAACTCCCCAGTGCCCCCCAGCAACCCCCAGTGCTCCCAGTGCCCCCCAGTTCCCCCATTGCTCCCAGTTCCCCCAGTATACCCCAGTGCTCCCAGTGACCCCCAGTGCTCCTAGTGCCCTCCTAGTGCCCCTGGTGACCCCCAGTGTTCCCCAGTAACCCCCCAGTGCCTCCTGGTCATCCCCCAGTGCCCTCCGGTAACCCCCCAGTGGCCCCAGTGACCCCCAGTGCCCCCCACTAACTCCCCAGTGCTTCCTGGTGACCCCCCCAGAGCCCCCCAGTAGTCCCACTGCCCCCAGCCCCGTATCAGGCCTCAGTCCCAGTATGGGACCCCAGTTCCAGTATGGGAACACCAGTTCCAGTATGAGGACCCCAGTCCCAGTATCACAGTATGTGATACCCCAGTTCCAGTATCAGACCCCAGTCCCAGTACAGGGACCCCAGTCCCAGTAGGGGAACCCCAGCCCCAGTATCAGACCCCAGCCCCAGTATAGGGACCCCTTTTCCAGTATGGGGACTCCAGTTCCAGTATGGGAATCCCAGTTCCAGTATCAGACCCCAGTCCCAGTATGGGAACCCCAGTTCCAGTATCAGACCTCAGTCCCAGTATGGGAACCCCAGTTCCAGTATCAGACCCCAGTCCCAGTATGGGAACCCCAGTTCCAGTATCAGACCTCAGTCCCAGTATGGGAACCCTAGTTCCAGTATCAGACCCCAGTCCCAGTATGGGGACCCCAGTTCCAGTATGGGAACCCCAGTTCCAGTATGGGAACCCCAGTTCCAGTATCAGACCCCAGTCCCAGTATGGGGACCCCAGCCCCAGTATGGGGACCCCAGTTCCAGTATGGGAACCCCAGTTCCAGTATCAGACCCCAGCCCCAGTATGGGAACCCCAGTCCCAGTATGGGGACCCCAGTCCCAGTATGGGAACCCCAGCCCCAGTATCAGACCCCAGCCCCAGTATGGGAACCCCAGTTCCAGTATCAGACCCCAGTCCCCGTATAGGGACCCCAGTCCCAGTATGGGGACTCCAGTTCCAGTATCAGACCCCAGTCCCAGTATAGGGACCCCAGTCCCAGTATGGGGACCCCTTTTCCAGTATGGGGATCCCAGCCCCAGTATGGGAACCCCAGTCCCAGTATGGGAACCCCAGTTCCAGTATCAGACCCCAATCCCAGTATAGGGACCCCAGTCCCAGTATGGGGACTCCAGTTCCAGTATCAGACCCCAGCCCCAGTATAGGGACCCCAGTTCCAGTATGGGAACCCCAGTTCCAGTATCAGACCTCAGTCCCAGTATGGGAACCCCAGTTCCAGTATCAGACCCCAGTCCCAGTATGGGAACCCCAGTTCCAGTATCAGACCCCAGTCCCAGTATGGGGACCCCAGTTCCAGTATGGGAACCTCAGTTCCAGTATCAGACCCCAGTCCCAGTATGGGGACCCCAGTTCCAGTATGGGAACCCCTTTTCCAGTATGGGGATCCCCAGTTCTAGTATCAGACCCCAGCCCCAGTATGGGGACCCCAGCCCCAGTATGGGGACCCTAGTTCCAGTATGGGGACCCCAGCCCCAGTATCAGCCCCCAGCCCCAGTATGGGGACCCCAGTTCCAGTATGGGGACCCCAGCCCCAGTATCAGCCCCCATTATCAGCCCCCCATCCCTGTACAGGGACCCCCCTCCCCACTTCCCTGCCCCCATCGGTAACTGGTCCCCAGTAACCGGAGCCGCTGCGGCCGCGGTGCCACCATCAATAATTGAGCGGCAGCGCCGCGGCTGCCGGCCCAGCGGCCGCTGCCTGACTCTGGGTCTGGGTCCTGAGTGCTGGGTCCTCAGTCCTGCTCCCTGGATCCTGCCCGCTCCTGCCTGCTCCTGGATCCTGAGTCCTGATCCTGCCTGAGTCCTGAGTCCTGATCCTGAGTCCTGGATCCTGCCTGAGTCCTGACCCCATGTACTGGATGCTGATCCTGCTTGTGTCCTGGATCCTGAGTCCTGGATTCTGAATCCTGATCCTGCCTGATTCCTGTGTCCTGCACCATGCCTGCAGCCTGCCTGAGTCCTCATCCTGAGTCCTCATCCTGAGTCCTGATCCTGATCCCGCCTGTGTCCTGGATCCCAAGTCCTGGATACTGCCGGAGTCCTGGTTCTGAGTCCTGAATCCTGGATTCTGAGTCCTGGATCCTGATCCTGCTTGAGTCCTGGATCTTGAGTCCTGGATCCTCATCATGCCTGAGTCCTAGATCCTGATCTCTGCCTGAGTCCTGATTCTGAGTCCTGGATCCTGATCCTGCCTGTGTCCTGGATCCTGAGTCCTGGATTCTGAGTCCTGATCCTGCCTGAGTCCTGACCCCATGTACTGGATGCTGATCCTGCCTGTGTCCTGGATCCTGAGTCCTGGATCCTGAGTCCTGATCCAGCCTGATTCCTGTGTCCTGCACCCTGCCTGCAGCCTGCCTGAGTCCTGATCCTGCCTGAGTCCTGATCCTGAGTCCTGATCCTGAGTCCTGATCCAGAGTCCTGATCCTGCCTGAGTCCTGATCCTGAGTCCTGGATCCTGAGTCCTGGATCCTGAATCCTGATCCTGCCTGTGTCCTGGATCCTGAGTCCTGGATCCTGCCTGAGTCCTGATTCTGAGTCCTGGATACTGATCCTGCTTGAGTCCTGGATCCTGAGTCCTAGATCCTGAGTCCTGATCCTGCCTGAGTTCTGTGTCCTGCACCCTGCCTGCAGCCTGCCTGAGTCCTGATCCTGAGTCCTGATCCTGAGTCCTGATCCTGCCTGAGTCCTGATTCTGAATCCTGGATCCTGATCTCTGCCAGAGTCCTGGATCCTGAGTCCTGATCCTGCCTGAGTCCCGGATCCCGATCCTGCCTGAATCTTGAATCCTGATCCTGCCTGAGTCCTGGATCCCGATCCTGCCTGAATCTTGAATCCTGATCCTGCCTGAGTCCTGGATCCCGATCCTGCCTGAGTCCTGGATTCTGAATCCTGGATTCTGAGTCCTGATCCTGCCTGAGTCCTGGATCTTGAGTCCTGATCCTGCCTGTGTCCTGGATCCTGAGTCCTGAGTCCCGGGTCCTGATCCTGACCGCCCGCACTCTGCCTGCTCCCCGCAGCTCTCAGGTGGGTGCCACCCGGCTCTATCTCCTCGGTGTGCCCGGGGACCCCCAAGGGTGCAGGGGGCGGGTGCAGGTTTTGGGGTGCAGGATATGGGATGCACACTTTGGGTGCATGTTTGTGGGTGCAGGTGTTGGGGTGCAGGGGCGTGGCACAGGTTTTGAGGTGCACATTTTGGGGCACAGATTTCGGGTCCAGATTTGGGGGTGCAGGTTTTGGGGCGCAGGTTTTGAGGTGCACATTTTGGGGCACAGATTTAGGGTCCAGATTTGGGGGTGCAGGTTTTGGGGGCACAGGTTTTGAGGTGCACATTTTGGGGCACAGATTTCGGGTCCAGATTTGGGGGTACAGGTTGAGGGGTGCAGGGCGCACATTCTGGGGCGCAGCTTTTTGGGTGCATGTTTTTGGGCGCAGGTCCTGGGGTGCATGCTTCGGGGTGCTGAACGCATGGTGCACATTTTGGGGTGCAGATTTTGGGGTGCAGTGCGTGGGTCGCAGATTTTTGGGGCGCATATTTTCTGCCGTAGGGTGTGCGGTGCAGAATTAGCATCACGGGGCCAGCAAAGCCAAGGGCTGTGCCGGACGGTTCCCCCTGCGCCACCCCCTTCCAGCTCGTGCCGCGCGTGTCCCCAACACACCAGCTCCCCGGGGGACCCCTCGGCCATGGTGTCCCCGGCCATCGCTCTGGCCTTTGTCCCGCTGCTCCTCACCCTCCTGCTGCGCTACCGGCACTACCTGGCGCTGCTGTACCGCGCGGTGCTGCGGCTCTGGCTGCGCGACCGCCTGAGCGGCGTCCCCCGCGAGCACCGCGCCTTCCAGTACCTGCTGGCGCACGCGGTGCCCGGCGACCCCCGGCACGTCCTCAGCACCTTCGACCGCTGGAGCTGCCGCCACGAGCACCTGAGCTGCGTGGGGCCCGTCAAAGGTGAGAGCGGTCTATGGCACGGCTGCGGCGCCACCGGTGTGGCCGTGGCGCTGGCGGCGTGGTCGTGGCGTCATTGGCACGGCTATGGCACCGTTGGCATGGACATGGTGTCATTGGCGTGGCCACAGCGGCAATGGTAAAGCTGTGGTGCAATTGATTTGGCTATGGCATTGTATGGCCATGGTATGGCATGTATGGCCATTTGGTATGGCCATGGTATCATTGGCACAGCCGTGGCACTATTGGCACAGCCCTGACACCATTGGTGTGGCCATGGCACTGCTGGCATGGCCATGGTACTGTTGGTATGGCCATGGCGTGGTTGGCATGGTCGTGGCGCCATTGGCACAGCCATGGCACTCTTGGTGTGGCCATGGTACTATTGGCATGGCAGTGGCATGGTTGGCATGGCCACAGCACCACCAGCACAGCCATGGCACCATTGGTACGGCCATGACACTGTTGGCATGGCCGTGGCACTGTTGGCACAGCCCTGACACCATTGGTGTGGCCATGGCACTGCTGGCATGGCCATGGTACTGTTGGTACGGCCATGGCATGGTTGGCATGGTCGTGGCACCATTGGCACAGCCATGGCACTGTTGGTGTGGCCACGGCACTATCGGCATGGCAGTGGCATGGTTGGCACGGCCATGGTATCATTGGCACAGCCACAGCACCATCAGCACAGCCATGGCACCATTGGTATGGCCATGACACTGTTGGCATGGCCGTGGCACTGTTGAGATGGCCATGACGCCACTGGTGTGGCCATGGCACTGCTGGCATGGCTGTGGCATCATTGGCATGGCCACAGCACCAATGGCACGACTGTGGCGGCACCACCACCTCAGCCATGGCACTGCTGGTGTGGCCATGGTACCATGGGCACAGCAGTGACATCGCTGGCACGGCCACGGTATCATTGGCATGGCCACAGCACCCCTGGCACAGCTGTGGCACTGTTGTTGTGGCCATGGTGCTGCTGATATGACCGTGGCATGGTTGGCATGGTCATGGTGCCATTGGCACAGCCATGGCACTGCTGGTGTGGCCACTGCACCAATGGCACAGCCATGGCATTGTTAGCGTGGCCATGGCATTATTGACACAGCTGTGGCACCTCTGGCACAGCGATGGCATCATTGGCACGGCCATGGCATTATTGACACAGCTGTGGCACCCCTGGCACAGCGATGGCATCATTGGCATGGCCATGGCACTGTTGGTATGGCCACAGTATAATTGACGCAGCCGTGTCGCCATTAACATTGCTGGCTTGGCTGTGTCGGTGTTGATACGGCTGTGACACCATCAGCACGGCCATGGTGTCATTGGCACCACTGCAGCTCTGTTGACCTGGCCATGACACCATTGCCGAGGCCCCGGCACTGCTGGCATGGCCACAACACCATTAGTGCCAGCCATAGCATCACTGGCACAGCTGTGGCAGCACCAGCATGGCCATGGCACCATTGACACAGCTGTGACACCACTGGTATGACCACAGCACTGCTGGCACAGCCTCAGTGGCATCAGCACAGCTGTGGCACCGTTGGTGCGGCCATAACATCGTTAGCACACCCGCGGCACTATTGCTATGGTCACAGCACCACATCAGGACCTTGTGCCCCCAAGTGCCAGGGGGACAAGGGAGCTCTGGCGCAACCGTTCCCCTCCATCCTGCCCCTCTTGGCGCCAGGGAACCCCCTGGGGAGCGAGGACATGGGGTGACACGGCCCCCAGTGTCCCCGCTGTGTCCCTGAGGACTCGGTGGCCCCGCAGGGCGGATCGTGGAGCGGCTGCTGGCGGAGCGGGCGCCGCAACGGGTGCTGGAGCTGGGCACCCACCTCGGCTACGGTGCAGTGCTGCTGGCGGCGGGGCTGCCACCGGGCGCCCGGCTCTACACCGTGGCGGTGGAACCGCGCCACGGCGCCGTGGCCGAGAAGGTGATCCGGCTGGCTGGCTTCGACGAGCGCACGGTGAGCACCGGGGCAGGGGGGGGACACACCGGGGGGACACCCCGATATGGCGACACTGAGCAGGATCTGGTGCAGGTGGAGCTGATCGTGGGCCCCACGGATGCGGTGATCCCGCGGCTGCGGCAGCACCACGGCCTGGCCCAGGTGGATTTTGTCTTCATGGATCACCGCAAGTGCTGGTACCTGCGGGACCTGCGGCTGCTGGAGACTCACCGGCTGCTGGCGCCGGGGGCCACCGTCCTGGCCGACAACGTCCTGTTCCCCGGTGCACCCCATTTCCTGCAGTACGCCAAAACCTGCGGCCGCTACCGCTGCCGCCTGCACCGCGCCAGCCTCGAGTACTTCCCCGCCATCCCCGACGGCATCGCCGAGCTGCGCTATGCCGGGGATGGCGACTCGGCGCCCGGCGGGGACACCGGGGTGCACCGGGTCCCCCATTAAACGGGGTGCGTTTAATGTGCCTGTTTCTGAAAAATTGAGTTTATTAAGAAAATACACCCCATGCTTTCCCAGCATCGCTCTGCACCCCTCCACATCTTCACCCCACGCCCCCCCCCGGCATCAAAATGCTCCCCGGGGGTTCCGGCACCATTAGGGGGGCTCAGGCTCCCCCAAACCTCCGGCTCAGATCATCCACTGGTCCTGGTCCTGCTCTGCCCCCTCCATGTCCACCTGCGGCGGGGAAACATTTGAGCCCCCCCAAAGCAGAGTGGCGATCTGGGGGGACGCGTCCCCCCCGCCCAAATTTACCTCGTTAATCTCCCCGTCGTCAGGCGACTCATTATAATCGTTCATCTCGTCCATGTCCTGCATGTCCTCGTCGTCCTCTGAGTCCTCCTCGCTGTCCTCGTCGTCCTCGTCATCCTCCTCCTCCTCCTCGTCGTAATGCTGTGGGGACAACAGCTCCAGCGCCTCGCCTGGGGGACACGGGGGGGGATGTGACCCCCACAGTGTCCCCCCACTTCCGACAGGGCTGGGGGACACCCCTGTCCCCTCCCTGCGGTGCCGAACCCACCTCGGATGCCGGTTTCCCAATGGGCACCAGGTTGTTGTCCTTCTCAGCGATGCTCTGGAGCTGGGGGGAGAAAACAGGGGGTAAACAGGGAGAAAAATGGGGGTCAAGGGGGGGTTGAGCATCCTGACCCCCTCCAGTGCTTCCCGCTGGCAAACTGAGCCCAAACATAATGTTTTTGGGTTTTTACACCAAAAGTACAACCCAAATTTGATGCATCTGTTGAGCCAGATGAGCACAAGCGCTGCCGGTAATTAAAGCTCAATTAAAGCCCTCGCCCAAAACAAGGGGACTCAGACCCACCCAAGCGCCGGGGGTTTAATTACTGATTGGAATTATTTTATTTAATTGCAATAATTTAATCACCTAGATACTTTAAAAACAACCCAAATAAATCATTGAAACGCATGGGATTTTGCCCCATGTTCAGGGCTGTGGTGCCCAAGCACAGAGCGGAAACCGCCGCCCGCCTCCCTGTGCAGGAGGTTAATTAATTAACCAGGAGCTGCTCAAGGAGCCTGGAGCCAGCAGAAGGACAAGTGAAAAGGTGATATAAGTTCAGGGTAACTTCTTTCCCTCCTGAATGAGCACGAGAGAGGAGAAGCAAATCGAAATGATTGTCCAGCCTGGCCTGGGATGTCTCCAGGGATGGTTCATCCACCACCTCTCTGGCCAACCTGGGCCAGGCTCTCACCACCCTCAGGGCAACAATTCCTTATATCCAGCCTCAATCTCCCTCCTTTAGTTTAACCCATCACCCCTTGTCCTGTCACAACAGGCTCAAAAGTCTGTCCCCATCTTTCTTCTCGACCCCAGTGCAGGACCATTCCAGTTCAAGCAACACTGTGTCTAAGTTAACTTAGGCTTCTACTGGAAACTTATACATTCACGTACATAGAGCTGTTGTCATCACCTAAAAGAATGAACCCTGTCTGCAGTCGCCAACCTAAAGATACGTAAATCCTCTCAGTTTTAGGTCGGTCTGCTCATACGACAAAGAAAAGAGTGACTTGCAAAACTACACAAGTTGTCACAAACTGGTCACAAACTACAGGCACTGCTGCCCTCGCAGCTTTAGACGTTCGGAAGCCAACACGATGAGCTGAGTTTTGCTCCAACACACATCTCCAGACTGCTGGATAAAGTGTCCTGTAGCTGAATGTTGCTCGTTATACGCTAAAATGATCATGAAATGCAATATGCGAATGTGTAACCAACTGGCTCCTTAGGACTGCCCTGAGGAGGGCTACGATTCTGTATATAATGCCCGTTACTTCTCTTGCTGGGGTGCTGGCTTGATTCCAGCATCCGGACTTGCACGATCCTGTAATAAACAATATCTCGTCTCTGTGTGTTAACTTCGGCTTGTTTTTATGCACACTGGGCAAAGAACCGTGTTTTGGGGATAACAGAGCTGCTCAACAAGGCCAAGTGCAACGTCCTGCACCTGGGGGGCGAGAAGAAAGATGGGGACAGGCTTTTGAGCAGGGCCTGTTGTGATAGGACAAGGGGTGATGGGTTAAACTAAAGGAGGGAGGTTGAGGATGGATATAAGGAATTGTTGCCCTGAGGGTGGTGAGAGCCTGGCCCAGGCTGGCCAGAGAGGTGGTGGATGAACCATCCCTGAGACATCCCAGGCCAGGCTGGACGGGGTCTGAGCACCCTGAGCTGTGAAGATGTCCCTGCTCATGGCAGGGGTTGGAACCAGATCATCTTAGGGTCCTTTTCAACACAACCTCTTCTGTGATTAAGGGGTGGGAGGAGGGGAAAGACGGACTATTTTATCATCAAACCCGTGTGAGATGCTGTTCCCAGCAGACACAGCCAAGGGTCACCTTGCTGCACCAGTTATGTCACAGCCCCTGGTATGTTCCATCTCGCGCTCCCACACTACATAGCCTGTTGATTAGAAGTGGAAAGAATTGCTTGGAAATCAGTTGATTTTAATCTTGGGTGACCCCTCAATTGCAGAATACCCTGAGCTGGAGGGACCCACAGATCATGGAGTCCAACTGCTGTCCCTGCACAGGACACCCCGCAGGCCACCCCGTGTGTCTGAGGACGGTGTCCAGTCTCTTGTTGAACACTGTCAGGTTGGGGCCGTGACACCTCCCTGGGAGCCTGTTCAGTGTCCAGCACCTCTGGGGAAGAACCTTTTCCCCATGTCCCACTGACCCGCCCCTGGTTGTCTCCAGCCTGGTAACCAAAGTGTGGGGAGATTCCTCAGGCGTGGGATCTGCTGAGCAGCTCCTGGGACAGGAAACGTTCCTCTGGACCTGGGGAGACCACACCTGGGATATTGTGTCCAGTTGTGGCCCCTCAGCTCCAGCAGGACAGGGAACTGCTGCAGAGAGTCCAGCGCAGCCACCAAGATGCTGCAGGGAGTGGAGCATCTCCCGTGTGAGGAAAGGCTGAGGGAGCTGGGGCTCTGGAGCTGGACAAGAGGACACTGAGGGGGGACTCATTGCTGGGGATCAATATGGAAAGGGTGAGTGTCAGGAGGATGGAGCCAGGCTCTGCTGGTGACAACCAGGGACAGGACAAGGGGCAATGGGTGCAAACTGGAACACAGGAGGTTCCACTTAAATTCGAGAAGGAACTTGTTCCCGGTGAGGGTGTCAGAGCCTGGCCCAGGCTGCCCAGGGGGTTGTGGAGTCTCCTTCTGTGCAGACATTCCAACCCGCCTGGACACCTTCCTGTGTAACCTCATCTGGGTGTTCCTGCTCCATGGGGGGATTGCACTGGATGAGCTTCCCAGGGCCCTTCAACCCCTGACACTCTGGGATCCTGTGGTCTGGCTGAACTAGGGGCAATGTGCTCCAACATGGGATGGTTGTAGATCGGAGTCTTGTACCCAGAGCCGGTTCAACAGCGGCTGAACATGAGCCAGCGTGTGCCCAGGTGGCCAAGAGGCCACCAGCATCCTGGCTGGTCCCAGCACTGGGGTGGCCAGCGGGACCAGGGCAGCGACCGTCCCTGTGCTGGGACCTGGGGAGGACAAACCACCAATCCTGGGGGTGATTCGGGGACCTGGGGGGTTCAGCTGGAGAACAGGAGCTGAGGGGAGACCTTCTGATCTCTGAACTGCCTGAAAGGAGCTTGGAGCCAGGGGGGTCGGGCTCTGCTCCCCAGGAACAAGCGCCAGGAGCAGAGGAAACGGCCTCAAGTTGAGGTTGGATCCGGGAACAATTCGCTGCCCCGGTTCCCCGTTCCCCCCCCGCTTACCCAGGCCTGGTGCTGCTGCTCCTGCTGCTGCAGTTCGGTCTCGTCCACGCACGGCCGGTCGAGGTTGAACCACAGGGACTCGGTGACGCGCGGCAGCAGCGACGGGAACAGCGTGGACATGGCGGGGCGGGCGGGACACGGCGGGACCGGGACACGAACACGGCGGGACCGGCCGGGCCGCGCCGACCCGGAAGTGGGAGCCGCCCCGCCCTGCGCGGAGTGGAGGCCACGCCCACAAGGACGAGGAGGGGAAAGGGGGCGTGGCCCGGAGAGGGGCGGGGCGGCCTGATTGACAGCTGGAGGTATCCGCCCCCCTCCGCTTGGACCCCCCCCCCCGGCATCTGTGACCCCCCCTCGGCACATCTGTGGCTCGTGGGCATCTGTGACCCCCCCCACAGGCATCTGAGACCCTAATCGGGGGTTACCTGCCCCCCCCAAGGCATCTGTGACACCTCCAGGCATCTGTGACCCCCCCCAGGGCATCTGTGACCCCAGTTTGGGGGGTACGTGTCCCCCCAGGGCATCTGTGACTCCCCCGGGTCCATCTGTGACTCGGGGGGGGGTGTGACCCCCCAGGAGCATCTGCGACCCGTGGGGTATCGGTGATTCAAATAGGGGGGTATCTGTGACCCTCCCACACACAGACAATCTGTGACCCCCCCCGGCACATCTGTGACCCCAGCTCGGGGGGTATCTGTCCCCCGCAGGGCAGCTGTGACCCCCAGGGGCATATCTGTGCCCCCCCATCATGTATCACCCCAGGGGTACCTGTCCCTCCCCACTGGGGGTGTCTATGACCTCAATGGGGTATCAGTGACCCAAACTGGGGGGGTACTTGCCCCCCCTCAGGGCAGCTGTGACCCATGGGGCATCAATGACCCCAATGGGGGGGTATCTATGACCCCCGCCCCCCCCCAGAGCATCTATGATGCCCATGGGGACATCTGTGACCCCCCGGGGTATCTGTGACCTCAATGTGGGGTCAACCTGCCCCCCCCCGGGCAGCTGTGACACCCCCGGGGGTTCCTGTGGGGGGGTCTGTGATCCCCAAGGGGTATCTGCTCCCTCCCCCCCTCATCTGCCACCCCTGGGGTACCTGCCACCCCCCGGGGGTATCTGTGACCCATGGGGTATCTGTGACCCCAACGGGGGGGATCCTGTCCCCCCAGGGACATCTCTTACCCACTGGAGTGTCCCCCCCACTGGTGTCAGGGCCCGGTGCCACCTCCCCGCCGTGTCCCCCCCCGCAGGAGGGACGGACAAACACCCACAAGTGGATTTTGGCCGCCGCTCCCCCCAGCCCGGCGCTGGGGGAGGGATCCTGGCTCCATGCGGTGCCGGGGGGGGGACAGTCCCGGGCCTTGTCCCCTCCTCGGCGGCCAGTGACGTGTCCTGCTCAGTGGCCAAGGGCTGGGCCGCCCGTGACCTTCGCCACGAGCCACACTCGCCCCCCGGCACCCGGGACCCCCCAGGTAGGAGCCAGCCCCCCCCAGGCCCGGCGGTGACAATGTGACACCGCCGTACGCCGCCACGTGCGCCACGGGGACTTTGTCCCCACGGTGTTCCTCGGGGTGCCGGCGCGGTGACCCCCCCACGCCGCCGCGGTTCGGCAGGGCCATGGCGGCCGCGCGGGTGCTGCTGGCGCTGCTGGCCTGGCCGCTCAGCGGCGCGGTCACCGGCGCGGTGACAGGGGACTCGCTGCTCAACGTCTGCATGGACGCCAAGCACCACAAGACAGAGCCAGGGCCCGAGGGACAGCTCTACGGGCAGGTATTGTCATTGTCACCCCCCCGCACACACCCGTGTCACCGGTCAGGGGGTCACTGCGGGGTCCCCTGCCTGTCACCCAATGCCACCTCCCTGTGGTGTCGCCCGGTTCCCTCTGCCCTGTCACCTGCTGCCACCTTCCCATAGAGCCACTGGGGGGTCCCTGTGCTCCATCACCCACCCTGTGGTCACTAAGGGGACCCTCTGCTCTGTCACCCAGTGCCACCTCCCTGCGTTGTTGCCCGGGGGTCCCTCTGCCCTGTCACCTGCTGCCACCTCCCTGTGGTGTCACTCGAGGGTCCCTCTGCCCTGTCACCTGCTGCCACCTCCCTGGGGTGTCCCCAGGGGTCCCTCTGCCCTGTCACCTGCTGCCACCTTCCCATGGAGCCACTGGGGGGTCCCTGTGCTCCATCACCCACCCTGCAGTCACTAAGGGGTCCCTCTGCTCTGTCACCCAGTGCCACCTCCCTGTGGTGTCACCAAGGGTCCCTCTGCCCTGTCACCTGCTGCCACCTCCCTGGGGTGTCCCCAGGGGGTCCCTCTGCCCTGTCACCTGCTGCCACCTCCCTGTGGTGTCCCCAAGGGGTCCCTCTGCCCTGTCACCTGCTGCCACCTTCCCATGGAGCCACTGGGGGGTTCCTGTGCTCCATCACCCACCCTGTGGTCACTAAGGGGACCCTCTGCTCTGTCACCCAGTGCCACCTCCCTGTGGTGTCACCTGGGGTTCCCACTCTCTGTCACCTCGTGCCACCTCCCCGTGGGGTCACCGAGGGCGTCCCTCTGCCCTGCCACGTGCTGCCACCTCCCTCTGGGGTGTCACCGGAGGGTTCATCTGCCCTGTCACCCGGTGCCACCTCCCTGTGTGCTCACCGGTGGGTGCATCTGCCCCGTCACCCACCGTACGGTCACCAGTGGGGTCTCTCTGCCCCATTACCTGTGCTCCCTCCCCACGGTGTCACCTGGGGGGTCCCTCTCCCCCACTGCTGCCACTTCCCTGTGGGATCACTGGAGGGTCCCTCTGTCCCATCGCACACCATGGGGCCAGCAGGGGGTCCCTCTGCCCTGTCACCCGCTGCCACTTAGCCATGAGGTCACTGGAGGTTCCCTCTGCCTTGTCCCTCACTGTAGTGTCACCAGGGCGGGGGGGGGGGTCCCTCTGCCCTGTCACCCAATGCCACCTCCCTGTGGTGTCACCCGGGGGTCCCTCTGCCCTGTCACCTGCTGCCACCTCCCTGGGGTGTCCCCAGGGGGTCCCTCTGCCCTGTCACCTGCTGCCACCTCCCTGTGGTGTCACCCTGGGGGTCCCTCTGCTCTGTTACATGCTGCCACCTCCCTGTGGTGTCCCCAAGGGGTCCCTCTGCCCTGTCACCTGCTGCCACCTCCCTGTGGTGTCACCCTGGGGGTCCCTCTGCTCTGTTACATGCTGCCACCTCCCTGTGGTGTCCCCAAGGGGTCCCTCTGCCCTGTCACATGCTGCCACCTCCCTGTGGTGTCACCCTGGGGGTCCCTCTGCTCTGTTACATGCTGCCACCTCCCTGTGGTGTCACCCGGGGGTTCCTCTGCCCTGTCACCTGCTGCCACCTCCCTATGGTGTCCCCAAGGGGTCCCTCTGCCCTGTCACCTGCTGCCACCTCCCTGTGGTGTCACCCGGGGGTTCCTCTGCCCTGTCATCTGCTGCCACCTCCCTATGGTGTCCCCAAGGGGTCCCTCTGCCCTGTCACCTGCTGCCACCTCCCTGTGGTGTCCCCAAGGGGTCCCTCTGCCCTGTCACCTGCTCCCACCTCCCTGGGGTGTCCCCAAGGGGTCCCTCTGCCCTGTCACCTGCTGCCACCTTCCCATGGAGCCACTGGGGGGTCCCTGTGCTCCATCACCCACCCTGTGGTCACCAAGGGGTCCCTCTGCTCTGTCACTCAGTGCCACCTCCCAGTGGTGTCACCTGGGGTTCCCACTCCCTGTCACCTCGTGCCACCTCCCCGTGGGGTCACCGAGGGCGTCCCTCTGCCCTGCCACGTGCTGCCACCTCCCTCTGGGGTGTCACCGGAGGGTTCATCTGCCCTGTCACCCGGTGCCACCTCCCTGTGTGCTCACCGGTGGGTCCATCTGCCCCGTCACCCACCGTACCGTCACCAGTGGGGTCTCTCTGCCCCATTACCTGGTGCTCCCTCCCCACAGTGTCACTTGGGGGGTCCCTCTCCCCCACTGCTGCCACTTCCCTGTGGGATCACTGGAGGGTCCCTCTGTCCCATCGCACACCATGGGGCCAGCAGGGGGTCCCTCTGCCCTGTCACCCGCTGCCACTTCGCCATGAGGTCACTGGAGGTTCCCTCTGCCTTGTCACTCACTGTAGTGTCACCAGGGCGGGGTGGGGGGGTCCCTCTGCCCTGTCACCCAATGCCACCTCCCTGTGGTGTCACCCGAGGGTCCCTCTGCCCTGTCACCTGCTGCCACCTCCCTGTGGTGTCCCCAGGGGGTCCCTCTGCCCTGTCACCTGCTGCCACCTCCCTGTGGTGTCACCCTGGGGGTCCCTCTGCTCTGTTACATGCTGCCACCTCCCTGTGGTGTCCCCAAGGGGTCCCTCTGCCCTGTCACCTGCTGCCACCTCCCTGTGGTGTCACCTGGGGGTTCCTCTGCCCTGTCACCTGCTGCCACCTCCCTATGGTGTCCCCAAGGGGTCCCTCTGCCCTGTCACCTGCTGCCACCTCCCTGTGGTGTCCCCAAGGGGTCCCTTTGCCCTGTCACCTGCTGCCACCTCCCTGTGGTGTCCCCAAGGGGTCCCTCTGCCCTGTCACCTGCTGCCACCTTCCCATGGGGCCACTGGGGGGTCCCTGTGCTCCATCACCCACCCTGTGGTCACCAAGGGGTCCCTCTGCTCTGTCACTCAGTGCCACCTCCCTGTGGTGTCACCTGGGGTTCCCACTCCCTGTCACCTCGTGCCACCTCCCCGTGGGGTCACCGAGGGCGTCCCTCTGCCCTGCCACGTGCTGCCACCTCCCTCTGGGGTGTCACCGGAGGGTTCATCTGCCCTGTCACCCGGTGCCACCTCCCTGTGTGCTCACCGGTGGGTCCATCTGCCCCGTCACCCACCGTATGGTCACCAGTGGGGTCTCTCTGCCCCATTACCTGGTGCTCCCTCCCTACAGTGTCACTTGGGGGGTCCCTCTCCCCCACTGCTGCCACTTCCCTGTGGGATCACTGGAGGGTCCCTCTGTCCCATCGCACACCATGGGGCCAGCAGGGGGTCCCTCTGCCCTGTCACCCGCTGCCACTTCGCCATGAGGTCACTGGAGGTTCCCTCTGCCTTGTCACTCACTGTAGTGTCACCAGGGCGGGGGGGGGTCCCTCTGCCCTGTCACCCAATGCCACCTCCCTGTGGTGTCACCCGGTGGTCCCTCTGCCCTGTCACCCAATGCCACCTCCCTGTGGTGTCACCAAGGCGTCCCTCTGCCCTGTCACCTGCTGCCACCTCCCTGTGGGGTTGCTGGAGGGTTCAACTGCCCTGTCACCTGCTGCCACCTCCCTGTAGGGTCCCTCTGCCCTGTTAGTGTCCCTCTGCCCTGTCACTTGCTGCCACCTCCCTGTGGTGTGACCAAGGGGTCCCTATGCCCTGTCACCTGCTGCCACCTCCCTGTGGTGTGACCAAGGGGTCCCTCTGCCCTGTCACCTGCTGCCACTTCCCTGTGGTGTCCCCAGGGGGTCCCTCTGCTCTGTCACCTGCT
Organism: Nesoenas mayeri; assembly: GCF_963082525.1. Lineage (NCBI taxonomy): Eukaryota > Metazoa > Chordata > Aves > Columbiformes > Columbidae > Nesoenas > Nesoenas mayeri. Next base: position 213,142,173 of record NC_137541.1, read on the forward strand.
GCCACATCCCTGTGGTGTCACCAAGGGGTTCCTCTGCCCTGTCACCTGCTGCCACCTTCCCATGGAGCCACTGGGGGGTCCCTGTGCTCCATCACCCACCCTGTGGTCACTAAGGGGTCCCTCTGCTCTGTCACCCAGTGCCACCTCCCTGTGGTGTCACCTGGGGTTCCCACTCCCTGTCACCTCGTGCCACCTCCCCGTGGGGTCACCGAGGGCGTCCCTCTGCCCTGCCACGTGCTGCCACCTCCCTCTGGGGTGTCACCGGAGGGTTCATCTGCCCTGTCACCTGGTGCCACCTCCCCGTTGGGTCCCTCTGCCCCATGAGGGTCCCTCTGCGCCATCACCCAGTGCCACCTACCCATGGGATCCAACTGCCCTGTCACCTGCTGCCGCCTCCCCGTGGGGTCACCAGGGTGTCCCTCTGCCCTGCCACCTGGTGCCACCTCCTCATGGGGTCCCTCTGCCCCGTCAGGGTCCCTCTGCCCTGTCACCTGCTGTGGTGTCACCAAGGGGTCCCTCTGCCCCATCACTTTTGCCACCTCCCCATGGTGTCAGCTGGGGGGTCCCTCTCCCCTGTCACCTGCTGCCACCTCCTTGTGGAGTCACTGGAGGGGTCCCTCTGTCCCATTCCTTGGTGCCACCTTCCTGTGGGGACCCTCTGCTCCATGAGCCACTGTGGGGTCACCAGAGCGGTCCCTCTGCCCTGTCACCTGCTGCCACCTCCCTGTGGGTTCTATCTGCCTCATTCCCTGGTGCCACCTCTCCATGGGGTCACCGGAGGGGTCCGTCTGCCCCATCACCCACCGTGGGGCCAGCGGGGGATCCCTGTGCCCTGTCACCTGCTGTCACCTCCTGTCCCCGCAGTGTTCCCCGTGGCGGGACAACGCGTGCTGCACGGCCAACACCAGCCTGGAGGCCCATCGGGACCAGTCCTACCTGTACAACTTCAACTGGGACCATTGCGGGGTCATGTCCCCAAAGTGCAAGCGTCACTTCATCCAGGACACGTGTCTGTACGAGTGTGACCCCAACCTGGGGCCGTGGATTGACCAGGTGGGGCACACCTGCTCACTGGGTGAACTGGGATGGACTGGGATGAACTGGGATGAAATGGGCTGGACTAGGATGGGCTGGGCTGGACTGGGCTGAACTGGGCTGCATTGGGCTGCACTGGGACGAAATGGGCTGGACTGGGATGAACTGGACCGGACTAGGATGGACTGGGCTGGACTGGGGTGAACTGGGCTGCGCTGGGCTGGACTGGGCTGAACTGGGCTGCACTGGGATGAATTGGGATGGACTGGGATGCAAAGTACTGGGCTAGACTGGGGTGAACTGGGATGAACTGCGATGGACTGAGCTACACTGGGATGAACTAAACTGGACTGGACTGGACTAGGCTGGCCGGGGCTGGACTGGGATCAACTGGGCTGCACTGGGTTGCACCGGGATGAACTGGGCTGGACTGGGATGAACTGGGATGGGAAGTACTGGGATGGACTGGGCTATACTGGGCTGAACTGGACTGCACTGGGCTGGACTGGGCTGCACTGGGATGAACTGGGATGGACTGGGATGGGAAGTACTGGGCTAGACTGGGGTGAACTGGGATGAACTGGGATGGACTGAGCTACACTGGGATGAACTAGACTGGACTGGACTGGACTAGGATGGCCTGGGCTGGACTGGGATCAACTGGGCTGCACTGGGCTGCACCGGGATGAACTGGGCTGGACTGGGATGAACTGGGATGGACTGGGCTGGACTGGGCTGCACTGGGATGAACTGGGATGGACTGGGATGAGAAGTACTGGGCTAGACTGGGGTGAACTGGGATGAACTGGGATGGACTGAGCCACACTGGGCTGGACTGGACTGGACTAGGATGGCCTGGGCTGGACTGGGATGAACTGGGCTGGACTGGGCTGGACTGAGCTGGGAAGAAGTGGGCTGAACTGAGCTGCACTGGGATGAACTGGACTGAACTGGACTGGGCTGAACTAGGATGGACTGGGCTGCACTGGGATGAACTGGACTGGACTAGGATGGACTGGTGTCCATTGGGGTGGACTGGATTGGACTGGGCTGAACTAGGATGGACTGGGCTGCACTGGGATGAACTGGACTGGACTAGGATGGACTGGTGTGCATTGGGGTGAACTGGGCTGGACTGGGATGGTCTGGCCTGCATTAGGGTGAACTGGGCTGCACTGGGCTGGACTGGGCTGGCCTAGTGTGCGCTGGTGTGCACTGGTGTGCGCTGGTGTGCATTGGTGTGCACTGGTGTGCGCTGGGCCGTGTCCCCGGGCAGTCGGACACCAGCTGGCGCCGGGAGCGCATCCTGCACGTGCCGCTGTGCCGCGAGGACTGCGAGCAGTGGTGGGACGACTGCCAGGACAGCGCCACCTGCAAGGTCAACTGGCACAAGGGCTGGAACTGGACCTCAGGTCAGCGGGGGGCACGGGGTCACCCCCGCCTCGGGGACACCCCACCTCGGGGACACCCCACCTCGGGGACACCCCGCCTTGGGGACAGACCCCCATGTGTCCCCACTCACTCCCTGTCCTCCCCCACTGGCTGTTAGCGGGATGAGGGACACCATGGGAAGTACTGGGATGAACTGGGCTGGACTGGGCTGCACTGGGCTGCACTGGGATGAACTGGGCTGTACTGGGATGAACTGGGCTGAACTGGGCTGCACTGGGCTGAACTGGGCTGGACTGGGATGAACTAGGCTGGACTGGGATGAACTGGGCTGCACTGGGCTGAACTGGGCTGGACTGGGATGAACTAGGCTGGACTGGGCTGTACTGGGATGAACTGGGCTGCACTGGGCTGAACTGGGCTGAACTGGGCTGAACTGGGCTGGACTAGGAAGTATTGGGCTGAACTGGGCTGGACTGGGCTGCACTGGGATGAACTGGGCTGAACTGGGCTGGACTGGGATGCACTGGGATGAACTGGGCTGGACTGGGATGCACTGGGCTGAACTGGGCTGGACTAGGAAGTACTGGGCTGAACTGGGCTGGACTAGGATGAACTGGGATGAACTGGGCTGTACTGGGATGGACTGGGCTAGACTGGGCTGGACTGGGATGAACTGGGATGAACTAGGCTGCACTGGGACGAACTAGGCTTGACTGGGCTGAACTGGGCTGCACTGAGATGAACTGGGCTGGACTAGGAAGTACTGGGATGGACTGGGCTGGACTGGGCTGCACTGGGATGAACTGGGATGAACTGGGCTGGACTGGGCTGGACTGGGCTGCACTGGGATGAACTGGGATGAACTGGGCTGCACTGGGCTGGACTGGGCTGCACTGGGATAAACTGAGCTGGACTGGGCTGGACTAGGAAGTACTGGGATGGGCTGGACTGAACTGGGCCGCACTGGGATGAACTGGGCTGAACTGGGCTGGACTGGGAAGTACTTGGATGGACTGGGCTGAACTGGGCTGGACAGTGTGTCCCCAGTTCCCTCCCCGTGTTGCTGCAGGGGAGGTGGCTGCGTGTCCCCCCAACTGGATGTGTTTGGGCTGGGGGGCTGGGGGTCCCTATGGGGTAGGGGATAACAGGGGGGGCTCTGGCAGTTGGGTGGGGGCCCCCAAGATTAAAAGGGACCCATCTGGACCCTGATAAGCCCCCCACACCAGGGAATGCCACCCCTATCCCACCCCCAGTGGCTGTGAGTCTGAGGGGTGTGGGGTGACGGGGGTGCTGCAGCTGGGTGGGGTCCTCCCAATGTCACCCCCCCCAACAAAGTCAATAGGAGCCACCAGGACCCAAATAACCCCCCTACACCCCAGGCAATGCCACCCCCCATACCAAAAACACGCCCCCCTCCCTGCTGGCTGTGAGTGGGGCTGGGGGGGTCCCCATGGGGTGGGGGGTGACAGGGGGTGCTAGCAGCGGGCTGGGGGCCCCCCCAATGTCAACGCAACAAGGTCAGTCCCTCAGGGTTAAGAGGGACCCACCGGTACCCCAATAACCCCCCACCCACGCTGGTTAACTCCATCTCCTATCCCAAAAACACCCCCCCCCCGCCTCCTGTTTGTGAGTCTGGGGGGGTCAAGGGTCCCCATGGGGTGGGGGTGACAGGGGGTGCTGGCAGTTGGGTGGGGGCCCCCCAGTGCCAATTCTCCCCGGATAAAGTCAGCAGGACCCACTAGCACCCCAATCACCCCCCCAGCCCAATCAATGCCACCTCCTATTCTAAAAATAGACCCCCCCCCCCAACCCTGGTCCCCACAGGCACCAACCAGTGTCCCCACGGCGCCATGTGCCAGAAGTTCAAGTTCGTGTTCCCCACGCCAGCCGACCTGTGCGAGGAGCTCTGGTCGCACTCCTACCGCTACACGCAGCACCGGCGCGGCTCCGGCCGCTGCATCCAGATGTGGTTCGACCCCGCGCTGGGGAACCCCAACGTCGCCGTCGCCCGTTTCTACGCCCTCGGTGCCGCCCCCCCAGTGCTGCCCCCGCTCCTGCTGGCCCTGCTGCCCCCCGCCCTGCTGGGGCTGCTCTGAGCCCTGTCCCCAAGTGTCACCGGCCGCTGGCGCCCGCGCTGCGTGTGGCTGGTCAATAAACGCTCCTGCCCAGCCGGGTGTTGGGGGGCTGCGGGGTTGGGGGGATCCGTGTTTATCCATACGGACCCACCGGTGTGTGGTATCGTCCCCCCCTGGACCCACACACCCAACAAAGTGGGGGGCACGGGGGTCTCTGATGCTGGGACCCCCTCCCCATGGCTTTTGGGGAGGCATGGCTTTGTGTGCCCCCACTGTCTTGGGGGCGATGTGGGGTGCACTGGCCCCGGGGGAGAACAACATGGGGTGCCCTGTGACATGGGTGGGATTTGGGGTTCACTGCCCCGAGGTGGGGGAATAACATGGGGTGCCCTGTGGCGTGGGGGCGGTTTGGGGTGCACTGTCCCCGGGGCAGAATAACATGGGGTGCTCTGTGGCATGTGGGGGATTTGGGGCTCACTGCCCCGAGGTGGGGGAATAACATGGGGTGCCCTGTGCTGTGTGGGGGATTTGGGGTTCACTGCCCCGAGGTGGGGGAATAACATGGGGTGCCCTGTGGCGTGTGGGGGATTTGGGGTGCACTGTCCCGGGGTGGGGGAATAACATGGGGTGCCCTGTGGCGTGTGGGGGAGTTTGGGTTGCACTGTCCCCGGGGGAGAATAACATGGGGTGCCCTGTGGCATGGGGGGGATTTGGGGTGCACTGCCCCAAGGCAAGAGGAGGGATATGGGATGTACTGCCCCGGGGTGGGGATTTGGGGTGCCATGTCCCGGGGGTGACACAACATGGGGTGTCGTGTCCAGGGGGGGCGGCAGATGTAGGGTGCACTGTCCCGGGGGGGGAATAACATGGGGTGCCCTATGGCGTGGGAGGGATTTGGGGCTCACTGCCCCGAGGTGGGGAAATAACATGGGGTGCCCTGTGGCATGGGAGGGATTTGGGGTTCACTGCCCTGAGGTGGGGGAATAACATGGGGTGCCCTGTGGTGTGTGGGGGATTTGGGGCTCACTGCCCCGAGGTGGGGGAATAACATGGGGTGCCCTGTGGTGTGTGGGGGATTTGGGGTTCACTGCCCTGAGGTGGGGGAATAACATGGGGTGCCCTGTGGTGTGTGGGGGATTTGGGGCTCACTGCCCCGAGGTGGGGGAATAACATGGGGTGCCCTGTGGCATGGGTGGGATTTGGGGTTCACTGCCCCGAGGCAGGGGGAGGGATATGGGATGTCCTGCCCCAGGGTGAGGATTTGGGGTGCCATGCCCCGGGGGTGACACAACATGGGGTGCCCTGTCCTATGGGGGGATATGGGGTGCACTGTCCCGGGGTGGGATGCTCCCTGCCTCCCGGTGTCACCAGTCCCCTCAATGTGCCACGTCCCCTCGGTGCCACCGCCCGAGCCCCGAAACCGGTGCCAGCCGGTGTCCCCCGTCTCCTCGGTGTCATCCGTCCCCGCGATGTGCCACATCCCCCCAGTGCTGCCTGACCCCCGGTGTCCCCCGTGCCAGCCGTCTCCCCGGTGACCCCATCGCCCTGGTGTCACCCGTCCCCCAAGTGCTGCCCGACCCCCCGGAGTCCCCCAGGGCTCCGCATCCCCTCCGCGCTCTCCGCCTCCCGGTGCCACCGCCCGTCCCCACGGGGTCCCCGTCCCCCTGTGTCCCCCGTCCCCCCGGTTCGCCACGTCCCCCAGTGCTGCCCGTCTCCCCGGTGCTGCTGCCCGCCCCCTGGTGTCGCCCGTCCCTCCGGTGTCCCCGTTCCCCCGGTGACCCCATCTCCCCGGTGGTGCCGACCCACGGGTGACCCCGGTGCTCCCCATCCCCTCCGCGCTCTCCGCCTCCCGGTGTCACCGTCCGCCTCTCTGATGTCCCACGTCCCCCTGGTGTCCTCGTCCCCCTGTGTCCCCCATCTTGCCGGTGACCCCATCTCCCCGGTGTCAACCGTCTTCCCGGTGCTCCCCATCCCCTTCGCGCTCTCCGCCTCCCGGTGCCACCACCCGTCCCCCTGTGTCCCCCGTCTCCCCGGTGTCCCCGGTCCCCCCGGTGCCGCCCGACTCCCCGGTGTCCCGCGACCCGGCGGTGTCCCCCGGTGCTCCCCATCTCCTCCGCGCCCTCCGCCTCCCGCTGCCACCGCCCGTCCCCACGGTGTCCCGCGTCCCCCCGTTTCGCCACATCCCCCAGCGCTGTCCGTCCCTCCGGTGCCTCTGCCCGCCCCCCCCCATTCTCCCCGCCCCCTCCCGGTTGCTCCCCGCCCCCCCCCGTGCCCCCGCCCCCCCGGTGCTGCCCCCGCCCGCCCAGCGCCGGAGCGCGGCCCCGCGGCGCGGCCCCGGCGGAGCATGGCGGGCACGGGGGCCGCGGGGGGCGCCGGGGGGGGCGCGGGGGGGCCGGTGCCGCTGTGGTACCACCGGGACCTGAGCCGGGCGGCGGCCGAGGAGCAGCTGGCCCGGGCGGGGCGGGACGGCAGCTTCCTGGTGCGGGACAGCGAGAGCGTGGCGGGGGCCTACGCGCTGTGTCTGCTGTGAGTGGGGGGACACGGGGGGGGACACGGGCTGGGGCTGATGGGAGTGGGGGGGACACGAGTGGACGCGCGATGTGGCTGCTCCGAGTTTGGGGAACACGGGAGGGACACGGGCTGGGGCTGCCGGGAGTTAGAGGGACACTGGGGGGACACTCGATGGGGCTGCTGGGAGTGGGGGGGACACGGGTGGGACGCGCGATGTGGCTGCTCCGAGTTTGGGGAATATGGGGGTCACGGGCTGGGGCAGCTGAGAGTTAGAGGGACACTAGGGGGACAATCGATGGGGCTGCTGGGAGTAGGGGGGGGACACGGAGGGACACGCGATGTGGCTGCTGTGAGTGGGGGGCACACGGGCTGGGGCTGCTGGGGGTTGGGGGGACACGCGCTGTGTTTGCTGTGAGTGGGAGGGACACGGGGGGAACACGGGCTGGGGCTGCTGGGAGCAGGGGGACACGGAGGGAACACGCGGTGTGTCTGTTGGGAGTACGGGGGACACGGGAGGACATGAGCGGGACACGGGCTGGGGCTGCTGGGAGTTGAGGGGGACACGGGGGGCACACGCGATGTGTCTGCTGGGAGTGGGGGGGACACGGGCTGTGTCTGCTGGGAGTGGGGGGGACACGGGGGGACACGGGCTGGGGCTATTGGGAGTGCGGGGGACACGAGGGGACACTCGATGTGTCTGTTCGGAGTAGGGGGGACACGGGGAGAACACGCGATGTTTGTGCTGCGAGTGGGGGGAGACATGGGGGGGGACACGCGATGTGTCTGCTCTGAGTGGGGTGAACATAGGGGGGACACGGGCTGGGGGTGCTGTGAGTGGGGGGGACACGGGGGGACACGCAGTGTGTCTGCTGGGAGTGGGGAGGACACGGGGGGGACATGGGCTGGGGCTGCTGGGAGGGGGGAGCATGGCGGGGGTGGTCAGGCCAGCACTGGAGAACATGTAGGGGTCACCAGGGGGAGGTCCATGGGGACACTGGAGGGAATCTGGGGTTGGGGGGGTTTGGGGAGAACTGGGGGCTGGGGGAACACCGGAGGGATTCTGGGGGGGGTCCGGGGGGGTACCAGTGAGTCCAAGGGGGCAGCGGGGGCTCTGGGAAACCACCAATGAGGTACCAGGGGGTGCATCAGGGTGGGGGCACTGGGAGAAACACCAGGGGGTTACTGGGAGGGTCCGGGGGGGCACTGGAGGGGGATCTGGGGGAGCACTGGGGAACACGGGTGGGGTGTCCAGGGGAGCACCGGGGAGGGGGGGGGTCGCTGACACCCACAGGGCAACAGGCACAGGGGGGGACCCAACCCAAGGGGGACACAGCAGATATGGGGGTCACTGGCACCGTGTGGGGGACGTGGCACTGGGAGGGGGTTGGGGCAGAGTTGGGAGTGGACGGGTGGGAGTCTGGGGGGGGTCAGCACCCGCTCCAGGCTGGGGGGAACTGGGCAACATAAATAGGGGTGCACTGGGGGGCTGCGGCAAGAGGAGAACTGGGGGGACAGTGGCGGGGGACGGGCACTGCGGCGAGCAGGGCTAGCTTTGGGGTCTGTGACATTGGGGACTGTCCCTGAGCGTCCCCATGGTGCCGGGGGGCCCTGCCCTCATGTCTAGGGGCGTCCCAGCCCCTGGGGTGTGGGACAGCATGGGGGACAGCTCAGTGCCCGTGGGTCATGCCGGGGGGGCTCGGTGGCTCCAGTGGGTGCGACAGCCCCTGGGGTGCTGCCCCCCCAGCCGGCTGCCACGCTGGCTCTGGGGCTGAGCGCACGGTGGCACCGGGGTGGCAGCCCGGCCGTCACTGTGCAGCGGAGCCCCGGTCACCCCACCGTGCCCTGGGCCTCGCCGTCACCTCCCCGTCACCTCGGCGCGTTGCCGGGGTGCTGCCGGGCTGCGCCGCCGGCTGCGCTCGGGGCGGCTGCCTGCGCCAGCGCCGGGGCCTTGATGTGGTTGCGGGGTGAGGGCACCTCGAAATGAGGCTTTTCCGCTCCCCGAGAGCCCGTGGGCGCCGGCAGCCGCACGCCGGCCTGCCCTGGCCCGGGGCTGTGCCGTGTGCCGTGTGCCGTGTGCCGCGCCGGTGCAGGGCGTGCGGGCTCGGCGCCGGCCTCCTGCCTTGTGCAGGTTGGGTTGCACGGCGTGGCCGTGGTCACCGGCTCCTCGCCGCGACGCCAGGGTGGCGAACGGCACCGGGGGCACGGCGCGGGATGAGCAGCGCCTTCGCCGTGCCGGTACCGGCACCCGGCAGGGCTGCGGGGTGGCCGGAGGGGTCTTGGTGCAGATGCCGGAGTGAAGGGGGCTCTGGGACCAGCGGCTCCTCACACCTGGCCTGGTGCTGGCCATGGGATCTGTCCGTCCCGGTTGTGGCTTCTCCCCGGCTCCGGTCCCCTCTGCCACCTCCGGCTCCTCGTGGCCGCACCGACGGCCAGGCCGCCAGCGCGGCACAGCGCCCGGCACGGGGTGCCATGGCGGGCAGCGGAGGGCCGGGGGGTCCCTGCCGGGGCGGTGGGCAGGACGGTGCCGCCGAACAGCCGCCGTGCCGCCGTGGGGGCGAGCGGGGCGGCCAGATCCGCCGCCGTCGGGGCCTAAAAATAACTGCGGGGGCAGGAGGAGGAAAGGGAACCGCCGGGATCCCGGCAGCGCCGGCTTCCGTTAACCCTCCCGCCGACACGCCGCGGCCTGGCACACCGGCCCTGGGCAGCGCTGGTGGCACCGGTGGGGACGGTCCCCGTGCGGTGGGGGCGCGGGGCCCCCGTTGTGCCCCGGTGGAGCTGGGGGGGCCCCGGCGCTTGCCGGCCGCCGCGCTCCCACATAATGGCTCTTTATGCTAGCAGGGGATCACCCGCCAAAACAGACACCACGAGTGGCCACCGGGGGTCACCCGGTGGGAGGGAACCCTTGCAGCGCCCCCCCCAGCCCCGCACCAACCCCATGGGGCCCCCTGGTTACCCATAGAGACCCCCGTGTGCCCCCCCCCCGCAATGGGGTTCCTCTTCTTGGTCCCCCCAGTTGGGGCTCCCGGTGTTGACCCTACCCTGGGGTTCCCCATGTGCCCCCCACCACCCCCCTATAGGGGTTCCTGCTGTAGAGACCCTGACTGTGCTTTGGGGCTCCCCATAGGGACCCCTTGTGACCCCCTTTTCCCAGGCGGGGGTCTCTATGTACCCCACCACCCCCTGACACCAGTTTGGGGTTTTCCATGTTGACCCCCTCATCCCCCCAGGATTCCTTTGAGTTGGGGACCCCCCAGACCCCTCAGCTGGGGTTTCCCATAGGGACCCCCATACCACCCCGCCCTGGGGAGGGTTTTCCATGTAACCCCCCAGAGAGGGATCCCATTCAGCCCCCCCCAAATTGGTGGGTTCCCTGTGATCCCTGGCGGGGGGTGCTGGGGTGTCATGGTGGGGGGCGTCTCATGTCCATAGGTGGGGGGGCAGAAATGGAGGATCCCCTTTCTGGAGGCAGGGGGAGGATGCTCATGCTGTGCCCCACCCTACACTGTGGGGTGATGAGGACGTGACACTGGGGGACCTGGTACTGTGGGGTGACACTGGGGGACCTGGCACCAGGGGACCCAGAAGTGTGGGGTGGCACTGGGGGACCTGATGTTGCAGGGAGTGGGGTGGCACTGGGGGACCCAGAACTGTGGGTGACATTAGGGGGACCTGGCATTGCAGGGAGTGGGGTGGCACTAGGGGACCCAGAACTGTGGGTGACATTAGGGGGACCTGGCACCAGGGGACCCAGAAGTGTGGGGTGGCACTGGGGGACCTGGCATTGCAGGGAATGGGGTGGCACTGGGGGACCCAGAACTGTGGGGTGACACTGAGGGACCTGGCACCAGGGGACCCAGAAGTGTGGGGTGGCACTGGGGGACCTGGCGTTGCAGGGAGTGGGGTGGCACTGGGGGACCCAGAACTGTGGGTGACATTAGGGGGACCTGGCACTGTGAGGTGGCACTATGGGAAGTGGGGTGGCCCCAAGGGACCTGCCACTGTGGGGTGGCATCGAAGGACTCAACACATGAGGTGACACCGAGGGATCTGGCACTGTGAGGTGGCACCAGGGCACTGCAGGGCATAGCACCCTCTCTGGGGACATGGGCACGGTGGGAGGGGGACGCTGCCTGTCCCCGCTCCCCCAGCCCCATGGTGAGGTGCCACCAGAGCAGGGGACGCTGCAGCCGAGCTGCCAGGTGTCTCTGGCGCGGTGACAGCCCCTGCGTTCCCGGTGACCTCTGCGAGTGCCATGGCCGGGGGCCAGCCTGAGAGCCACCGTCCCTAGCGCACCAGGGAGAGGGTCCCTGGCTCTCGGTGTCCCTCAGATGGGGAGGGGACATGCGGGGGCTCTCTGTCCTGCCCCCCGCACCCGCTGGCATCCGTACCCCATCTCTCAGCGCCGCTCGTCACCCCCTGCCCCGGGATCGTGTCCCTGGTTCCTGTCAGCTTCCAGTGACAAATCAATTGCTTCCTGGCCTCCGCGCTGCCAGCTCCTGCCTGCTCCTGCCTGCTCCTGCCTGCGCTGCGGGCAGGGGATGGCAGCGCCGGCACGGGAACGGGCAGCAGGGCTGGGATGTGTGACATGGCACGGAGCGTGCTGGGGCTCAGCCTGGGGACAGGGGGGTGTCAATCGGGGGGTCCCCCTTGGAGAAGGTCACTCTGGGACCCCCAGTGCCCACCCTGACCCCCAGCTCCCCCCAGGTCCCCTCCTGCCAGCGTTGTCACTGTGGGAGCCGGGCTGAGACCTGGTGGCTCGTCACATGCCACAGCGCACGGTGACACCAAAGCAGCTTCTCCCTGCGGATGCTTGTTCCCAGCTAATGACACGGGGACCATGTCCCTGGTGTCCCCAGGGCGCTGTGCAGGCAGGTGGGGGGGATGCTGACCCCCCCTGACATCCCCCATGCCCGCAGGTTCCAGAAGCACGTCCACACCTACCGCATCCTGCCCGACGACGAGGACTTCCTGGCCGTGCAGGTGGGCACAGCCCCCCCACCACACTGTCACCCGTCCGGCTCTTTGGGGACACCCCCAAGGCTGGGGGGGAGGATCCCAGTGCAGGACATGGGGTGCCGGGACCCCGCAACCTACACCCTGCTCCTGCTGCCTGGATGCAGTGCCCCATGTCCAGCCCCTCACCTCCCAACTGTGCTGGGGTTGCGGGGGGCTCCCTGTCCCCCCCACCTCACCCCGGGGGCTGGTTGGGCCGCGGCACCGTGCGGTGAGCGTGCCCGGCTCTTTGGCACGGCCGCCGTCCTGGCGCGGTGCCACCGGCGTGCCCGGCTGTTGGCGTAGCCGGCAGCTCCCCGCCAGGGCCCATCTTGGCCGCCGCCGGGTATTTTTAGAGGAACAGAAGCCTCTTTGTGCTGGTCGTGCCGAGGGAGGGGGGCAGGAAAAAGCCGCCCCCGGGAGGGAGGAGGCTGAGGGATGGCGGCTGCTGCCCGCAGCTGCCTGCGCCCTGCCTGCAGCTGCCTGCGCCCTGCCTGCAGCTGCCTGCGCCCTGCCTGCGCCCTGCCTGCGCCCTGCCTGCAGCTGCCTGGCAGCCACAGCCCCGGGGGGCTCAGCTGTGGGGCTGGGGGGGCAGCCCCCCATCCTGCCTTGGGTGTCACTTAACCAGGGGGGTCCCTTCATGGGGGGTCTGGGTGCAGAGGGTTCCCTGCATTGGAGCAGTCCCTGCATTGGGGTTCCTTGCACTGGGGGGGTTACTGCATTGGGGAATCTGGCATTGGGGAGTCCCTGCACTGAAGGGGGGGCGGTCCTAGCATTGGGGGAATTGCTGCATTGAGGGGTTCCCTAAATTTGGGGATACCTACATGGAGACTGTCACTGCACTGGGAGCATTGAGAGAGTCCCTGCATTGGGGGGGTCCTTGCAGTGGGTGGGTCCCTGTACAGGGGATCCCTACATTGCGGGGGTCCCTGCATTGAGTGGGTCCCTGCGTTTTGGGGGCCCCTGCATTGGGAGGTCTCTGCATTGGGGGTTCCCTGCACAAGGGGTCTCTGCATTGGTGAGGGGTCTGTGTGTAGAGGGGATCCCTGCATTGGGGGTTCCCTGCACTGGGGGGATCTCTGCATGGGGAGTTCCCTGCACTGGGGGAGTCCCTGCATTGAGAGGGTCCCCGCATTGGGTGCATCCCTGCACTGGGGGAGTCCCTGCATTGAGGGGGTCCCTGCATTGGGTGCATCCCTGTACAGGGGATCCCTACATTTGGGGGGTCCCTGCCCTGGGGGGTTCCCTGCATTGAGGGAGTCCCTGCATTGGGTGGTCCCTGCATGGGCGGGGGGGAGTTCCTGTGTTTTGAGGTCCCTGCATTGGGGGGTTCCTGCACTGGGGGTTGCGGCTGACCCCACCAGCAGGTGCTGATGTCCCCGTGTCCCCCCCAGACGTCACAGGGGGTGCAGGTTCGCCGCTTCAAGACGCTGAGCGAGCTGATCGCGCTGTACCTGCAGCCCAACCAGGGGCTGGTCTGCACCCTCCTCTTCCCCGTCGAGAGGGACAAGGACAAGGACCCCGCCGAGGACAGGGACTACTCAGGTACGGGGGGGTCACAGCTGGGACCCCCGATCCCAGGGGCGGGGAAACGGGACTGACCCCCCGCGTCGCCCCGTTGCAGATGGAGAGGACGAGAAGCCGCCGTTGCCGCCGCGTTCCGGCTCCACCAGCATCTCCAGCAGCTCCGGGGGGCTCAGCCCCACGGCGCTGGGGCCAGAGGGGGGGGCAGAGAGGTGAGGCGCTGCCCCCCCGCGTGTCCCCTGCCTGTCCCTGCCAGCTCCTCACCCCCTGGGTGTCGTGTCCCCCCCGCAGCACCAATGGGCTGAGCAGCATCTCCCACGAGTACCTGAGGAGCAGCTACACGCTGGACCTGGAGGCGGTGAAGGGGGGGGGCCAGCAGCCTCCCCCACCTCAACAAAACCCTCGTTGCCTCCTGCAAACGGCTGCACAGGTGGGTACCAGGCACCGGGAGGGACAGACGGACGGACAGACGGGTGTTCCACCAGCTTAGCCCCCCCTGTTTCTCCTGTGTTCCCCCCACAGCGAGGTGGACAAGGTGCTGGGGGGGCTGGAGATCCTGGCCAAGGTGTTTGACCAGCAGAGCCCCCCCATGGTGTCCAAGATCCTGCAGCAGGTGAGGGGGACAAAGGGACATGTGGCGGTGACATCCCCGTCCCCACCCCGGGGACTGGCCCCCCCGACCCACCATGGGGACACTGCGGGGGGGTCCTGCCCCTCCAGGGGGGTGGGGTTAATCTGGGGGTCCCAGGTTTTGGAGGGTCCTGCTCCTCTGTGAGTCTGGGATGGTGCCAGGGGTCCCATCCTGCCCCATCCCAAAATGCTGGGGGGGATCTTGCCTGCCTGGGGGTCCCATCATACCCCATCTCATGGTGCTGAGGGGTCCTGCCCTGATGGAGGGGTGAGAATAATATGTGGGTCCCATTCTGCCCTGTCTGACTGTTTTGGGGGGTCCTGCCGCTCCGGGGCTCTGGGATGGCTCCAGGGGTCCCATCCGAAAGTGGGTGTTGCCCCTCTGGTGGATCTGGGGTTCCCATCCTACCCCGTCTCGTGGTCCTGGGGTGGTCCTGCCCCTCTTGGGGGGTGGGATTAATATGGGGGTCTCATTCTGCCCTATCCCACAGTTTTAGGGGTCCTGCCCCTCTGGTGGATCTCGGGGTCCCATCTTGCCCCACCTCATGGTGCTGGGGGGTTGCTGGGGAGGATCTGGGGGTCTCATTTTGCTCTGTCCCATAGTTCTGGGGGTTCTGGTGCTCCAGGGGGGTGGGATTAATCTGGGGGTCCCATCCTGCCCCATCCAACACTTCTCGGGGGGGGTCCTGCCCCTCTGGGGGTCTGGGATGTGGGGGTCCCATCCTGCCCCATCTCCCGGTGCTGGGGGGTTGGGGTGGCCGCGGGGGTCCCATGCGGTGCGGTGACATGTGGGGTGTCAGGCGGGGGGGCAGAGCGGGGAGCAGGAGCTGGAGCAGCTGGTGCTGAAGCTCTCGGTGCTGAAGGATTTCCTGGCCAGCATCGAGAAGAAGGTGGGGCTGGGGGCCGGTACGGGGGGGCATCCCCTTGTGGGGGGGTCTGTGCTGGGGTACGGCTGGGGGGGGCAAAGGAACTGCCTGGGGGACACAGGGGGACTCCATGGGTGGGGGGGCTGATGGACCTGGGGGGCTGATGGGACTGGGGGGTTGATAGGGCTGGGGGGCTGATGAGGCTGATGGGGCTGGGGGGTTGATAGGGCTGGGAGGCTGATGAGGCTGATGGGGCTGGGGGGGCTGATGAGGCTGATGGGGCTGGGGGGTTGATAGGGCTGGGGGGCTGATGGGACCGGGGGGTTGATGAGGCTGGGGGGCTGATGAGGTTGATGGGGTTGGGGAGCTGAGGGGGCTAGAGGGGTTTGTGGGGGTGAGGAGACTGATTGAGGGGGCTGATGGGACTGGAGGGGCTGGGGGGCTGATGGGGCTGGTGGGGCTGGTGGGCCTGGGGGGCTGACTGGGGGAGCTAATGTGGCTGAGGGGTTGGTGGGCATGGGGGGTTGATTGGGGGGGCTGATGAAGCTGATGGGGCTCGAGAGGCTGATGAGGCTGGGGGGTTGATGAAGCTGATGAGGCTGGGGGGTTGATGGGGCTGGGGGCTGATTGGGGAGCTAATGGGGCTGGGGGTTGATGGGCCTGGGGGGTTGATTGGGGGGCTGATGAAGCTGATGGGGCTGAGGGTGCTGATGGGGCTGGAGGGGCTGGGGGGTTGATGGGGCTGATGGGACTGGAGGGGCTGAGGGGGTTGATGGAGCTGGGGGGGCGGATGAGGCTGGGGGGCTGATGGGGCTGGGGGCTGATTGGGGGAGCTAATGGGGCTGGGGGTTGATGGGCCTGGGGGGTTGATTGGGGGACTGATGAAGCTGATGGGGCTGAGGGGGTTGATGGGGCTGGGGGGGCTGGTGGGACCAGGGGGTTGATGAGGCTGGGGGGCTGATGAGGTTGATGGGGTTGGGGAGCTGAGGGCGCTAGGGGGGTTGGTGTGGTGAGGAGACTGATTGGGGGGACTGATGAAGCTGAGGGGTCTGATGGGACTGGAGGGGCTGGGGGGTTGATGAGGCTGAGGGGGCTGATGAGGCTGGTGGGACTGGTGGGCCTGGGGGGCTGACTGGGGGAGCTAATGTGGCTGAGGGGTTGGTGGGCATGGGGGGTTGATTGGGGCGGCTGATGAAGCTGATGGGGCTGAGGGGCTGATGAGGCTGGGGGGCTGATGGGGCTGGGGGCTGATTGGGGGAGCTAATGGGGCTGGGGGTTGATGGGCTTGGGGGGTTGATTGGGGGGCTGATGAAGCTGATGGGGCTAAGGGGGTTGATGGGGCTGGGGGGGCTGGTGGGCCTGGGGGGTTGATTGGGGGAGCTAATGGGGCTGGGGGTTGATGGGCCTGGGGGATTGATTGTGGGGGCCTGATGGGACTGGAGGGGCTGATGGGGCTGGGGGAGCTGGTGGGCCTGGGGGGGTTGATTGGTGGAGCTGATGGGGCTGGGGTTTGATGAGCCTGGGGGTTGATTGGGGGGCTGATGAAGCTGATGGGGCTGGGGGGTTGATGGGATTGGAGGGGTTGATGAGGCTGGGGGGCTGATGGGGCTGGGGGTTGATGGGCCTGGGAGGTTGATTGTGGGAGCCTGATGGGACTGGAGGGGCTGATGGGGCTGGGGGAGCTAGTGGGCCTGGAGGGTTGATTGGGGGGGCTGATGAAGCTGATGGGGCTGGGGGGTTGATGGGCCTGGGGGGTTGATTGGGGGGCTGATGAAGCTGATGGGGCTGGGGGTTGATGAGCCTGGGGGGTTGATTGGGGGGGCTGATGAAGCTGATGGGGCTGGGGGGTTGATGGGCCTGGGGGATTGATTGGGGGGCTGATGAAGCTGATGGGGCTGGGGGTTGATGAGCCTGGGGGGTTGATTGGGGGGCTGATGAAGCTGATGGGGCTGGGGGTTGATGAGCCTGAGGGGTTGATTGGGGGGGCTGATGAAGCTGATGGGGCTGGGGGTTGATGAGCCTTCGGGGTTGATTGGGGGGCTGATGAAGCTGATGGGGTTGGGAGGCTGACGGGGCTGGGGGGGGTTGCTGGGCCGGGGGGCTGATTTGGGTGACTGCGGTGACGATGCCTCCGGCCCCCCAGGCGCTGAAGGCCCTGCAGGAGATGAGCTCGGCTGCCCCCCCCGCGCCCCCCCAGCCCCTCTCCCGCAAGGCCAAGTGCATCCCAGTGCAGACCTTCGAGGTGAGTCCCACTGTGCCCCCCACGGCAGAAACGTCCCCCCGGGGGTGGGGGTCAGCACCTCCCGTCACACCCCGGGCACAAACCTCTCGGGGTCCCTGGTGGGGGTGGGGATGGACTGGGTGGTGCTGGGGGCTGGATGCCAGGGACTTGGGGTGTTGGGGGGTTGGATGCAAGGGGGTCAGGGTTCTGGGGGGGCTGGGTGTTGGGGGGCTGGATGCCAGGGGGGGTGGTTGCCAGGGGGGCAGGTGATGGGGGCCCTGGGGGTTGGGGTGCCTGGGGGTCGGGGTGCTGGAGAGTCAGGGTTCTGGGGGGGCTGGCTGCAGGGTGGTGGGTGCATGGGGGTTGGAATGCCTGGAATTAAGGTGCTGGGGGGCCAGGGTGCTAGGGGGTTGGGTGCCTGCAGTTTGGGGTACCTGTGGTTTGGGGTGCTGGGTGTTGAGGTGCTGAGGTGTGTGTGGGGGGTGTGCCTGGGGGTTGGGGTGCTGAGGGGTTGGGGTGCTGGGTGCAGGGGTAGTGGACGCAGAGCTGACACGTGACGGGGTTCTGGGTGATCAATAGTGTCAGGGTAACTGGAATGCTGGGTTTTGGGGACTCGGGTGTCAGGGGGCTGGGGACACTGTGTGTCGGGGGGTTGGGGCGCTGGGCGGGCTGGCTGCTGTGTTATGGGGTGTCCCCCCCCCGCCATGCAAGCCCCCGCTGTCCCCCCAGGTGAAGCTGGACGTCACCCTGGGGGACCTGACCAAGCTGGGGAAGTCGCAGAAGCAGACGCTGAGCGTGGACGTGGAGGGGGGGCGGCTGGTGGTGCTGCGGCGGCAGCGGGACGCCCAGGAGGACTGGAACACCTTCACCCACGACAAGAGTGCGTGGGGGGCACTGGGGGGTCCCCGCACCCCGGGGCTGGTGCCTGGGGGTGGGAGCAGCTGGGTGTCCCCACCCTGGGTGCGTCCCCACCCTGCGTGGGGGGTCACGGTGCCCAACCAGACCCCGACATTCCCCAAATGCCACTTGTCCCCGTCCTCCCCCCATAGTCCGGCAGCTGATCAAGTCGCAGCGGGTGCAGAACAAACTGGGCATCGTTTTTGAGAAGGAAAAGGACAAAACGCAACGGAAAGATTTCGTTTTCGTCAGCGCGCGGGTGGGTCCTGCTCTGCTGGGGCGGGGGGAGCAGGATTTGACCCCTGGTCCCCTGCGGGGGTGTTTTCACCCTGGAGGGGGCAGCCTGTGGGTCCCAGGATGGCTTTTGGGTCCTATGGCAGCCCCAGCCTGGCCTGTCCCTGCCCCCGTGCTGCGGTGATGCTGAGCTGTGGGGGCCAGGGGAAAATTGTGGGGGGCTGATGGGGCTGGGGGCACCATGGGGACCCCCTGCTGACTGTGTGTGTTGCCCCCCCCAGAAGCGCGAGGCGTTCTGCCAGCTCCTGCAGCTGATGAAGAACAAACATTCCCAGCAGGACGAACCCGACATGATCAACATCTTCATCGGCACCTGGAATATGGGTCAGCGAGGCCAGGGGGTCCCTCTGGAGTTGGGGAGATGAGCCCTTGCGCCCCCCCTTGACTGTGCTGCTCCCCCCGCTGCAGGCAGCGTGCCCCCCCCAAAAAACATCACGTCGTGGTTCACCTGCAAGGGGCTGGGGAAGACGCTGGACGAGGTGACTGTCGCCATCCCCCACGACATCTACGTCTTCGGCAGCCAGGAGAACTCGCTGGGGGACAGGGAGTGGGTCGATGTGCTCCGCGCCGCGCTCAGGGACGTCACCGAGGTCGAGTACCGCCCGGTAGGAACCTGGCAGCGGTCCTGGGGGGCTGTGGCGTTCTGATGCTGGTGGGGGATGGAGATGGGTGATGCTCAAGGTCTCTCCTGGGACGGCTGTGGCGATGCTGTGTGTTCTGGGGTGGGATCATCAAATCATTTTGGTTGGAAAAACTCCTTGAGATCATAGAGTCGAACCGTTCTCCCAGCCCTGGCATTAACCCATGTCCTGAGAACCTCCTGTCCGTCTGTCCAACCCTCCAGGGCTGGTGACTCCAGCACTGCCCTGGGCAGCCTGTTCCAATGCCCCACAGCCCTTTGGGGAGGAAATTGTTCCCCACATCCAACCTCAACCTCCCCTGGCGCAACTTGAGGCTGTTTCCTCTGCTCCTGGCGCTTGTTCCTGGGGAGCAGAGCCCGACCCCCCTGGCTCCAAGCTCCTTTCAGGCAGGTCAGAGATCAGAAGGTCTCCCCTCAGCTCCTGTTCTCCAGCTGAACCCCCCAGGTCCCTCAGCCGCTCCATCACATTGTGCTCCAGCCCCTCACCAGCTCCGTTCCCTTCTCTCCACTCGCTCCAGCACCTCAAGCCCTTTCTTACAATCATTTGGGTTGGAAGGGACCCTCAAGATCCTCAGGTCCAACCATAAGATGCTGAGAGCTGTGCACTGCACAGACCCGCCATAAAGAGATGCTATGGATGGTTTGGAGCAGGGACTGGAGCTGTGTATTTAGTTGGTGCACATCTAAAAAGCCTCTGGAGAACATCATTAAGGGGTCACACAAGATTAAAGTCAACTTACATTCAAGCAATTATTTTGAGTTCCAATCAACAAGCGATGTAGTGTGGGAGCGCGAGATGGAACGTCCCGGGGGCTGTGACATAACTGGTGCAGCAAGGTGACCCATGGCTGTGTCTGCTGGGAACAGCATCTCACACGGGTTTGATGATAAAACAGTCTGTCTTTCCCCTCCTCTCACCCCTTAATCACAGAATCACAGAAGAGTTTGTGTTGAAAAGGACCGTAAAGATGAACTATTCCAACCCCTGCCATGAGCAGGGACATCTTCACAGCTCAGGGTGCTCAGACCCCGTCCAGCCTGGCCTGGGATGTCTCAGGGATGGTTCATCCACCACCTCTCTGGCCAACCTGGGCCAGGCTCTCACCACCCTCAGGGCAACAATTCCTCATATCCAGC
Source organism: Nesoenas mayeri (assembly GCF_963082525.1). Classification (NCBI taxonomy): domain Eukaryota; kingdom Metazoa; phylum Chordata; class Aves; order Columbiformes; family Columbidae; genus Nesoenas; species Nesoenas mayeri. The sequence goes on from NC_137541.1 coordinate 213,162,387, forward strand.
CTCAATCTCCCTCCTTTAGTTTAACCCATCACCCCTTGTCCTGTCACAACAGGCCCTGCTCAAAAGCCTGTCCCCATCTTTCTTCTCGCCCCCCAGGTGCAGGACGTTGCACTTGGCCTTGTTGAGCAGCTCTGTTATCCCCAAAACACGGTTCTTTGCCCAGTGTGCATAAAAACGAGCCGAAGTTAACACACAGAGACGAGATATTGTTTATTACAGGATCGTGCAAGTCCGGATGCTGGAATCAAGCCAGCACCCCAGCAAGAGAAGTAACGGGCATTATATACAGAATCGTAGTCATCCTCAGGGCAGTCCTAAGGAGCCAGTTGGTTACACATTCGCATATTGCATTTCATGATCATTTTAGCGTATAACGAGCAACATTCAGCTACAGAACACTTTATCCAGCAGTCTGGAGATGTGTGTTGGAGCAAAACTCAGCTCATCGTGTTGGCTTCCGAACGTCTAAAGCTGCGAGGGCAGCAGTGCCTGTAGTTTGTGACCAGTTTGTGACAACTTGTGTAGTTTTGCAAGTCACTCTTTTCTTTGTTGTATGAGCAGACCGACCTAAAACTGAGAGGATTTACGTATCTTTAGGTTGGCGACTGCAGACAGGGTTCATTCTTTTAGGTGATGACAACAGCTCTATGTACGTGAACGTATAAGTTTCCAGTAGAAGCCTAAGTTAACTTAGACACAGTGTTGCTTGAACTGGAATGGTCCTGCACTGGGGTCGAGAAGAAAGATGGGGACAGACTTTTGAGCCTGTTGTGACAGGACAAGGGGTGATGGGTTAAACTAAAGGAGGGAGATTCAGGCTGGATATAAGGAATTGTTGCCCTGAGGGTGGTGAGAGCCTGGCCCAGGTTGGCCAGAGAGGTGGTGGCTGAACCATCCCTGGAGACATCCCAGGCCAGGCTGGACGGGGCTCTGAGCAACCTGAGCTGGTGCAGATGTCCCTGTCATGGCAGGGCTGGGATTAGACCATCTTTAAGGTCCCTTCCAACTCAAACCCTTCTGTGATTCCATGATTCTATGAAGCTGGTCAGGCATAGGAGCAGGAATGTGAAGATGGGGGAATTTTCACTCTTGAATTTATTTAAAGCTCACCTGCACAAGTCCTCAAGCAACCTAAGTTGACCTCAAGGTATTTTTAGGAGGCAAAGTTATGAACAGCCTGTGCTTGGTTCGCCAGTTTTAGACCTGGGATAGTTTAATGGTCACTTATGAGCCACCCCTAATGTGACCAGACTTCAAAGGCTCATTTTAGAAGGGAAAAAAGTTACCGTGAGCAAACATCACCTTTTTACTTGTCCTTTTTTGTGGCTTGAGGGTCCCAGAACTGCCCCAGGGTTGGCGGTTTGTCCCCCCCAGGTCCCAGCACAGGGACGGTCGCTGCCCTGGTCCCGCTGGCCACCCCAGTGCTGGTACCAGCCAGGATGCTGGTGGCCTCTTGGCCACCTGGGCACCCGCTGGCTCATGTTCAGCCGCTGCCACCAGCACCCCCAGGGCCTTTTCCAGCCGCTGTTCCCAGCTGCAGCGTCCATGGGGTTGGTGTGACCCCAGCACAGGACCCGCCACTTGGCCTTATTGACCCTCAGACAATTGGCCTCAGCACATGGATCCAGCCGGGCAGATCCCTCTGTAGAACTGCCCGCCCTGCAGCGCATCAACGCTCCACCCAACTCGGTGTCGTCTGCAAAGTACTGAGGGTGCCCTCGATCCCCTCATCCACATCATGGATAAAGAGATTAAACTGGTCCCAGATAAAGAGATTAAACTGGACACCACTCGTCACCAGCTGGATGTGCCTCCACTCCCCACAGCTCCCTGGGCCCAACCACCCCTCTGGTTCTTCACCCTGTCGCTTGGGTGCTGATGGTGGTGGGGGAACAGCCCTTTGGGGTGAAGGAGGGGGCTTCCGAACCAGCCACCCCCATGGGATGGGGACACGCTCCCGGTGTGTCCCAGCAAGGTGGGGAGTCTGACGGGGGGTGTCACGGTGGCCCCGCAGGTGGCCATGCAGTCCCTGTGGAACATCAAGGTGGTGGTGCTGGTGAAGCCGGAGCACGAGAACCGCATCAGCCACGTGGGCACCTCCAGCGTCAAGACGGGGATCGCCAACACCCTGGGTAGGGGTCACCGGGCATTGGGGGGCGGACATGTGGCTCATGGGGGACAGGTGACGGGGGGGGTCCCAGTGTGTGTGTTGCATTGGGTCTGGGTCTGCATTGCACGAGGAGGGGTCCGCGCACGTGCTGACATCGCAGACCCAGCACCGGTGGGGACTGTGCCCTGTCACCGGGGCTTGGGGACAGCTGGGTCCCATCCAGCACCGCAGGGGGCAGCATGTGGGTCCCAGGGCATCCCCCAGCGTGTCCGTGTCCCCGCAGGGAACAAGGGCGCCGTGGGCGTCTCCTTCATGTTCAACGGCACCTCCTTCGGCTTTGTCAACTGCCACCTCACCTCCGGCAGCGAGAAGACAGCGCGGTGAGCGCCATCATGCCAAGATGAGCCCGCTCCTGCCACCTCTGTCCCCGTCCTCGTGACACCCGTGTCCCCCTCCCTTCCCTGGGCAGGAGGAACCAGAACTACCTGGACATCCTGCGCCTGCTCTCGCTGGGGGACAAGCAGCTCAGCTCCTTCGACATCTCCCTCCGCTTCACCCACCTCTTCTGGTTCGGGGACCTCAATTACCGCCTGGACATGGACATCCAGGTGAGGGGGACGGGACTGGGGTGTGTGGGGAGGCTGTGGGTGTGTGTCCCCCGGCCCTGTGCCAGCCCCTCTGTCCCCCAGGAGATCCTCAACTACATCAGCCGCAAGGAGCTGGAGCCGCTGCTCAAGGTGGATCAGCTCAACCTGGAGAAGGAGAAGCACAAGGTCTTCCTGCGCTTTGGTGAGGGCTGGGGGTGCTCCGGAGGGGCCTGGGGGGGGCAGCCCCCACTGCTGGGACTGTCCTGACCCCGTCTTCACCGCTGTGGGTGCAGGCGAGGAGGAGATCACCTTCCCCCCCACCTACCGCTACGAGCGGGGCTCTCGGGACACGTACGTCTGGCACAAGCAGAAGCCCACAGGGGTAAGTGTTGGTTGGTTTTGGGGGGGGATGTGACACCCCAGCCTGACCCCCCTCTGCCACCTCACTCCCCCCATCCCTGCCAGGTCCGCACCAACGTGCCGTCCTGGTGTGACCGCATCCTCTGGAAGTCCTACCCTGAGACTCACGTCAACTGCAACGCCTACGGTGAGCTGCGTGTCCCCATCTCACCCCAGGACACCGTGTTCCCCCCTGGGACACTGTGGCCCCCACCCCACCTGACCCTCCCCATCCCATCTGGCCGCAGGATGCACAGACGACATCGTCACCAGCGACCACTCGCCCGTCTTCGGCTCCTTCGAGGTGGGGGTGACGTCCCAGTTCGTCTCCAAAAAAGGTGCCTGTGCCCAAGGGGACATCCGGCCACCCTCCCCGTGGGTCCCACCTCGAGGTGGGGGGTGCTGGGGGGTGTCCCTGAGCCTCCCCTCTCCCTGGAGGGCTCTCCAAGTCCTCCGAGCAGGCATACATCGAGTTTGAGAGCATCGAGGCCATTGTGAAGACGTCCAGCCGCACCAAGTTCTTCATCGAGTTTTATTCCACGTGCCTGGAAGGTGAGGGCTGGCACAGCGGCGGGGGGCGCTGGGGGCGCTCAGTGAGGTCCCGAGGGTTGATGGGTGTCATGCCATGTCCCACAACCCCCCCAGAGTTCAAGAAGAGCTTTGAGAACGACAGCCAGAGCAGCGACAACATCAACTTCCTCAAGGTGCAATGGTCGTCCCGGCAGCTGCCCACGGTGAGGAGGGGCCGGGGGCAGGAAGGGCTGGTGCTGGGGGGGGAGCTGCTGGCAGGGAGACCCCCCAGTGCCATCATCCCGTCCCCTCGCCCACAGCTGAAGCCCATCCTCTCCGAGATAGAGTACCTGCAGGACCAGCACCTCCTGCTCACCGTCAAATCCCTCGACGGCTACGAGTCTTACGGTGAGTGCCCGCGCCCAGGGGGCTCAGGGGGGTCCTGGGTGGGGGTCCCTCGGGGATACGGACCCCCGACTCCCCCCTGCCCCGGCTGCCGCCCCCAGGGGAGTGCGTCATCGCCCTGAAGTCCATGATCGGCAGCACGGCGCAGCAGTTCCTCACCTACCTGGCGCACCGGGGCGAGGAGACGGGCAACATCCGCGGCTCCATGAGGGTCCGGGTGCCCGCCGAGCGCTTGGGCACCCGCGAGAGGCTCTATGGTGAGACCCCCCCACACACCCTGGGGGTCAGGACAGCGGGGATGGGACCCCCCCCACAGCACTGAGCCCCCGTCCCCTCACAGAGTGGATCAGCGTTGATAAGGACGAGACGGCAGCTGGCAAAGGGAAGGTGCCGCTGGGTGCCAGAGCCAACCAGGACAGTGCCAAGTACGGGGTACAGGGCTGGGGGGGATGTGGGGGGACTGGGGGTCCCGGGACAGGGGGGCTTGGAGGCCTTGGGCACCTCCCAGTGCTGCGGCAACACAGGCAGCGCTCCGAGCATCTCTCCAGGATGGTGACGTGCTTGGGGACAGTCCCGGTGCTGGTTCTGCCACATGGGTTGGGGACCGGGGACCCAGTGCCTCCGAAAGTGGCATTGGCCCTGTTCCCGGTGGGGGCCAAGCCCTGTCCAGGGAGGCTGAGCCCCATGGGACCCCCAACACTTCTTGTCACCCAGGTCAGTGGCGCGGAAGCCCCCCGGTGCCGAGCCGCCCCCCGCCACCCCGGCAAAGCTCCCGGAGGAGCCCGAGAAGGGCAGCACCGCGCCAGCCCCCCGGCCGCCCCCCGCCGCCCCCCACCGCAGCACCACCAGAGACGAGGCCACCTCGAGCCGGTGAGGGAGACATGGGGCCGAGCTGGGGGGGACACTCACCGTCTCTCCGTCCCCCCACAGCTGGGGGTGCCACGCTCACCCCCTGTGCCCGCAGGTGCAGGGCGGAGGTGACGGCGGAACCGGTGGCGGCGGGGGGGCCGCTGAAAAACAGCTTCAACAACCCGGCCTACTACGTGCTGGAGGGGGTTCCACACCAGCTGCTGGCACCGGGGGACCCTGGCAAACCGCCCCCCGCCAAGGTCAAGGTGCAGCTGCCGGTGCCCGAGCGGCGCCGGCACCCCTCGACTGGGCAGCGCCGCGGTGACGAGAGCTCCTCGGACGAGGACACCGGGACCCTCAACCTGCCCCCCCCTGATTTCCCGCCACCGCCGCTGCCGCGGGAGCTGGAGCTGCCCCCCCCCAACCCCTTCTACGGCAGCGTCAAGGAGCTGCCGGCACCCTATGGGCGCGAGGAGCCCAAACCGCGGCTGAGCCCTGGGGCTGCCGCGTGCGGCGAGTCCCCCCCTGCACCCAAACTGCACCCGCGGCCCCCCCCGGCTGCCGGCGCTGCCTTTGGGCTGGAGGGGCCCGGTGGGACCCCCGCTGCCGGGGGGCTGCCTGCAGCTGGGGGGCTGCCCGTGGCGGGGGGGCTGCTGGACGACCGCTCCTGCTCGGTGCTGCAGATGGCCAAGACGCTGAGCGAGGTGGATTACGGCGGCGAGAAGGGGCGGGTGGCCCCCCCGCCTCAACCGCTGCTGGCCAAGGGGGGGCGGATGGAGCTGCCCTCCCGCTGCCTGCCCCCCGACTACGGCCACCCCCTCGCCTTCCCCCCCCACTCCATCCGGGAGAGCATCCAGGAGGACCTGGCTGAGGAGGTGGGTGCTCGGGGGGGTTCAGGGTGCCCGCACCCCCTGCCCCATCCTGCTGCTCCAGCAGGGGGGTGCCATGTGGGGGGTCCCCGGGTGGGATGCAGGGCTGACGATGCGGGCGGTACCATGCAGGCGCTGTGCCCGGCGACCCGTGGCGTGGGCACCGTGCCCGGTGTGGGCGAGTGGCTGCGGGCGCTGGGGCTGGAGCGGTACGAGGAGGGGCTGGTGCGCAACGGCTGGGATGACCTGGAGTTCCTCAGGTGAGCAGCACCCCCCCAGGAACCCCCTTACTACTTCCCCCGTGCCCAGCCATACCCGACCTGGTGGGTCCACGTCCTCCCTGGAGGAGTCACAGTGATGCCAGGTTGGGGACACTGTGCTATGGGGACACCCCTGCGGGTGCTGTTCCCCACAGCACTGGGGGGTCCCCACTGCCCCCCAGGGCCATGTAGCGCTTTAGTAGGGGTGAGGAGAAGGGCGGGTGGGCACCCAGCAACCCAAGCAGGGGCGCCTGCACCCATTGACCAGATGCAGCCCTGGGGTTCCCAGCTGGGGTCAGCGACCCCCATGGCTGTGTCCCCCCCTCCCCAGTGACATCACGGAGGAGGACCTGGAGGAGGCCGGTGTGCGGGACCCCGGCCACAAGCGTGTTCTCTTGGAGAGCCTCCAGCTCCGCAAATAGCGGCGGCCGAGCGTCCCGCATCCCGTGGCCGAGCATCCCGCATCCCACGGCCGAGCGTCCCGCATCCCGCCGCTGAGCGTCCCGCATCCCGCCATCACCAGCAGCACCCATCACCAGCAGCTGGCGGGAGCACCGGGACGCGGGGTGCTGGGTAACGGCGGGTGGGGGGAGGACTGAGGGGGTACAGGGGGGTGGTGGGTCCTGGTCAGACAATTTCAGGGGGATGGTCCCAGCCAAAGGGGCCTCCCCTCATTTTAAGTTATTTTTTATTTATTGAGAGAAGGGATCGAGCATATGTCGTGTGGGCGGCGGGCGGGGGGGGTCCTGCAGTCCAGGGGAGGGTTTTGGGGTGAGTCCCAGGAAAACCCAGCTCCTACTGTCGCCCCTCGCAGCCAGGGAGGAAGAGGAGGAGGAGGAGGAAGCTTGGAGCAAAGTTGTGTTTCAACAAAGTGCCTCTGTGATGCCCGGCTGGTGCTGGGATGGGATGGGATGGGATGGGATGGGATGGGATGGGATGGGATGGGGGGGCTCTGGCAGCCCCCATGCACAACACTAGGCAGCGCTTTGGGTGCCCGTCCCCCACCCTGGGGATCCCGTCCCCACTTGGGTCATCCCACCACCGCAGAACCGGGTCAGTGCCTTCACCCACTGCCCCCCCGCCACCATCAGTGCCTCTGGGGTGTCCCCCCACACTCCCAGTTTGCCCAGTTTAGGTACTTGCTGGATCCGTCCCCTCCTGGGCTGTGTCACCCTTGGTGCCACGGGCCCGGCACAGGGTCCCCCATGGGTGCTCAGCCCCCAGCCTCACCAAGTGCCCTTTCAGTGGGGTCCCCAGGGCAGAGGGCCCCAGGGTGGGGGTCCCCCAGCTGTGCCTTCCCCCCACTTCCCTGCTGGAGTGAACTCCCCATCCCCGTGGGTCGCCCCCCAGGGGTGATGGGGGGGTTGATGCTCAGTCCGGCTCCTCGGATCCCCAAGACCCTCCGTGCTCCCCAGTCCCCCTGTCTGGGCCCCATTGCTGCCGCTGCTCTGGCTGAGATGAAGGAAGGGCAGGACACCCCCTCGGCAGCCCCCACAATCTCCACCCCGTTTGCTAACGGGGCCTTTGGTGTGAACTTAATCCTACTAAAAATGCCGTCATGTGCTGCCCTGTATTTTGGTGTTTTTGTGTGAAATCATAAGCTATTTCATGTTTAATGGAATGGTCATTGTAAACATCTCATCATGGTAAAGGGGGAGGGAGGGTGGCTGGTGGAATCGTGGGAAGGGGTGGGAGGAGAAACCAAAACAATGACCCGTGTCCCCGTGCGGTCCGGGACGCTCCAGGCTGCCAGTGCTGGTCCAGCACAGTGGGGACCCGGTCCCCTGTCCCCTCCTCCGGAACAGGGCGGTGTGTTGGGCACTTGTGCTGCCCCGTTTGGGACACCGATACCCGACCCACCCTCCGGACCCAAACTATCCCCGCAGCACGGACAGCGCCCCGCCCCGAGACCTCCTGCGGACGTGACCCAGCACCCCAGTGATACCACAGCACCCCAGTGATACCACAGCACCCCGCCTGACACCCCCCCATGTCCCGCCGTGTGTCGGTGCCCCCGAGCCCAGGACTCCATGTGCAGGGGACCCGAGTGGCCAGGGGTGGCGGGCAGGGCCAGGGGCCGCAAGGACACAGCGGTGCTGCCGGTGCCCGCCCCCCCGAGCCGAGCGGGGCGGAGCGGCAGGACTACACGTCCCGTGCTGCAGCGGCGGCGGGCGGCCCTCCCGGGCTGACGCTGCCGGCGGCTCCCGGCGCCGCCTTTGTCCGTGCGGGGCTGGCGGCGCGGCCCCGGCGCAGGTAGGGGCGGCGGGCGGCGGGCCCGCGGCACGGGGATGGGCGCTGCTGGCCCGCGGGGTCCCGCCGGAGGGGACTCGGCCCCGACGGCCTCTCCCGTGCTCTCCCCTCCGCCGGCCGCCCCCCAGCCCTGCCGGACCCCCCCGCACTCCCCTTAGGGCCCGGCTCCCCCCGGCGCTCCGGCCTTTCCCCGGCTCGCCCCGTGGCCCCCGTGCAACGCGGACACGCTGCTCCGTGTCCCAGCCGCCCGGGCCCCCCTGGATCCGGCCCTGGCGGCCCCGGCGCTGGGAAGGGCTGGGCTGGGGCCGGGCCGGGTGCTCAGACCCCCGGGACACCCCGCACATCTTCCTGCTGCCCTTGTGGGGCACCGGAGCAAGATTGGGGTACTCGGGAGCTTCCAAAACTCCTCCTTTAACGGCTCCTTCTCACCATTACCCCGAGCTGGCCGGGTTGGTGGGCGGTGCTCTCTGGGTTGGTCTTTTTCCCGGTAGCTGTGAAGGCTCGGGGTGCAGGGAAGGAGCTGTGGGCAGGTGAGTGAACTTGTGCCCCTGATTTCTTCATGGAAATGTTGTGCTTGCAGGGACCATCTGTCCTGGCTGTGCTGGTGCGGCTGGTGACGGGACAGGCACCTCGTGTGGAATCCGGAGCATCCCGCCTCCCTCTTCCCGGATCAATACCTGCACGGGCCTCCATCTCCGCGCCGAGAGCAGCGCCGCGCCGGGCTCCAGGCTGCTGCGGCAAGGTGGGGGTCAGGCACGGCCCCGGCTCTGGGGACACCGCGGGCTGGGATTGCTGTGGTTGTTTCCATGGTGCAGCCGTGGCAAAACATCCATGGGAGCAGCTGGGTTGGGAGTCTGATTGGTACAGAAGTGTTTTGAGACCCGGTGCGGTGCAGGGTGCTCCCGTTCCTGCCCGCTGAGCCGCACCACGGGCAGGGGCAGGCAGGAGCGTGCCTGCTGCCAGGCCTCGGGCCAGCCCTTGTGTCACGGTGCTGTGCCCGGTCCTGGTGGGTGATCTGGCTTGTGGCATGGGTGTGGGACAGGGCACAGTCCCCACTGCTCTGGTGTGGATCCCTGATCTGTCACGAGCAGGGGAAACCTGCCTGTAAGCCTGCCAGCCCTGCCCCTCTGCTGGCACAGCTGGTGGGGTGTCCCCCAACCCAGGGACCTGCTGAGAGAGCCCCCAATTCTGCAGTAACCATGCTGTGCCTCCTGACTGTGCCAACACCGCCCCTTTGCCCTCGCCCTTCCCTTGCACAGGATGCTCTCCCAGCGCTGCCCTCAGGATGCCAGAGCCCCAGATGCTGGTGGGGCCCTGCCCGGGAGGGGCAGGATTTCAGTGTTTAGCAACCATGCGGTGGGGTGTGCTGAGCCGGGTGTGCTTCTTGCTGCAGATGTCGGTGACGTTTGAGGACGTGGCGCTCTACTTCTCCCCCGAGGAGTGGGCAAAGCTGTCGGGCTGTCAGCGGCAGCTCTACCGGGAGGTGATGCTGGAGAACTACCAGATGGTCGCCTCACTGGGTGAGGACACTCTGGAACCTCAGAACTAGGATCAAGAGGGAATTAACACTTGTAACTGAGCTGAAGCTCCTGAAAAGGAAAATCCAGCTCTGCCTGATTGCTGACATAGCTGTTGTAATTGCAGGTTTTAACCTGTTTGGCAGCCCCCTGTGTAGAGTGTTCCTGGGAGAGAAAATGGGATGGGGTGGAATAGCCCATTTGAGATGGAAGTGACTTACAGTGCTCATCTAGTCCAACTGTGTGACCACTTCAGGGCTGACCACAAACTGCAGCATCTTGTTAAGGGCATTGTCCAAATGCCTCTCAAACAGGGAGAGGCTTGGGGCATTGACTGCCTCTCCAGGCAGCCTGTTCCAGGGTTTGAGCACCCCCTATAGCACAGAAATGCTTCCTCGTGTCCAGTCTAAACCTCCCAGGCGCAGCTCTGAGCTGTTCCCAGGTGTCCTGTGTGCAGGAGAGTGGCCGAGGTGACGGGGGCGAGGCGAGAGGAGGCTGTAGGTGCAGGGATGTGGGGGCTGAAGCCGCAGCCTGGCAGGGACAGGAGAGAGGAGCGCGGTGGGGGGGATGCTGGGGCTGTGGGTGCGGGGGCCGGTGCTGCTGTCCCGGCAGTGCGGGAGAGGGGGCTTCTCTCTGTGCCCCGGACAGGCTGGGCCAACGTCAAACCAGAGATCATCTGCAAGATAGAGCGAGAAGAGACACCGTGTGTGCCAGAGCCTCCCAGGAAGCGGCAGAGGCAGCAGAGCCCTGTGCCAGGTGGGTATTGGGGAGCATGGGGGGTTCACTTTCCCTTGCCCCAGATGCTCCATGTACCAGGAAGTGGGGGGTCTGGTGGGTTGCCTGAGGTGCTCCCCGTAGGCCAGGACCCCACCTGCCCATCCTGTCCCTGGCAGTGACCCCAGCCTGTCTTCCCCAGGATCCGTTGGCCCCAGGACCCAGTGGGTGGCCAATGGTGTTCCCGAGGGCGGGAGCCAGTTCAAGCGTCCTCATCTTCACTGCCTCCCAGACTTTCAGCCCCTGGAGAGGAGCCCCCCAATATGCCGCAATCACAACAAAAGCTTCGAGAGCCAGACAGTGCTGGATTTCCACGTGCGGAGCCACGTGCGTGAGCGTCCCTTCCACTGCACTGACTGTGGCAAGAGCTTCCCAGGGAAGGAGGACCTGCTCAAGCACCAGCGTGTGCACACTGGTGAGAAGCCCTTCATCTGCAGTCACTGCGGCCAGTGCTTCACGCAGGGAAGCCACCTGAAGAGGCACCAGCGCATCCACACCGGTGAGAAGCCTTTCACCTGCACCTACTGTGGCAAGAGTTTCGGCCAGAACAGCATCCTGATGTTACACCAGCGCATCCACACCGGGGAGAAGCCCTTCACCTGCACCGACTGCGGCGAGAGCTTCACCCGTAAGAATTACCTGGTGAGCCACAGGCTTAAGCACACGGGGGAGAAGCCCTTCATCTGCAGCCACTGCGGCAAGAGCTTCAAGGAGAAGAAACTACTGGTGACCCATGAGCGCCTTCACACCGGGGAACGTCCCTTCATCTGCACCCAGTGTCCCAAAACCTTCAGGGACAAGAGGACCCTCACCATCCACGAGCGCATCCACACTGGGGAGAAGCCCTACAACTGCAGCGAGTGCGGGAAGACCTTCCGGCAGAAGCACCAGCAGAACAGCCACCTGCAGCGGGTGCACCGGCGTCGGAAGGCTCGGCGAGCGGGCGACCGGTCCGAAAGGGAGGAGCCAAAATGAAGAACCACATCCCAGCGTGGTCCAGGACCCTCCAGGCTGGCTCTACCACTATGATACAGGGACCTAACTTACTAACTAACTAGCTAACTAACTAAGAAAGAGTTAACCACATAGCAATTACCTAGCTTAGCGCTTTGTGTAACTTACTGTATGAGAAACAGGGGCTTGCTGACGACTTCACAGGCCTTGCAAAGATAAAAACCCAGCTGTGTCCTTGGGTGGATGAGTGTAGGAGTCGGTCCAAAGAACAGTATTTGCCTCAACATTGCCATCAGGGACTTGGAGAGATACCAAGAAACGCCCTGAAAGATCTGCGTGATATAGGGAGTCTCTAATACCTGGGACTACAGGTAACAATAGCTGCTGTCCAGAAGATGGATTTCACCTGCTGCCTCAGCCAAACTTGCCCAACCTCCTCCCTGTTACTAAGGCCAACAAAGAGGAGCCTGTGCAGGGGCTTGCAGAGGGTCTTGAGGTCACCAGCGGACAAGTAAGAGACCCCTGAACACGAGGCGGCGCAGGCGCAGACAGGTTCTGGCAAGCAAAGCGGGGACTATTTGGGTCTGTGCAGTTAACTCTGGATCATGAAACGAAGGTGGAGATTGGCCTCAACCCATGGGAGAGAGCAGCGGTGAGGCGCTGTTGCTTAGCATAAAAGAGGGTTCCTAACCGAACCTCGGAGAGATCTCCCCACGGATCATGATGGAGGACCAGCAGGATGCTGTTTGGGTCCATAGGGACACCTTTGGACCCGTGCTGGTAGCTATAATCCTCTTTCCTCCCCTTTTCTTTCCTTCTTCTTCACTGTCTCTACCACGTGCAGCTTTACGGGCAAAATAGTAAAGTTACACTGTTTGGTTGAATTATAACCCCTTGGCATTTCGGTCGCCTTAATTTTGCACTTCAAGATCAAGGTAAAAGAACCATCCTGAGTCCACCGAATGGATCGTGACAATGAGGTAATGGGAGTCTGGAGAACAAAAGAAGAAGATAATCCAGCTGTAACCAGCTCAGCAGTTTGAGCCTCGGCCAGCTCAACATACCAGGCCAGAGGTAAAGGTTTACAGTGAGGTAGACTGCAGCCTTCATCCAAAAGACCCCAGCCTTCATCCAAAAGACCCCGGCTCACGACCACCAGGACGCACTGCACGGGCGCAACCAGGAGGAGCCGAAGGTGGAGACTATGGAAATGATTTCCCAGAACTCATTGTAATAAGAATCACCTTCTTGGGGACACATTATGAATATGTATAGGCATTCCTAGAATTTTAATGAATATGTAATACTTTTCAGCATTTAACCAAGTTCGTGGCTGCTGGGGATTTGCACATGTTTTTGGTGGAATTATCCCATGTGCCCAGCGCTGAGTACCTTCTTTATAACCTCACGGGTTGTGAAGTTCATTCCACACGTCACCTAAAACAGGGTCCTTTACCTGGAGTGCATGCAAATGAGCAACATTGTGCACACAGAGGTGAGAGGAGTGGCTGACACGCCAGAAGGCTGTGCTGCCATCCAGCGAGACCTGGACAGGCTGGAGAGCTGGGCAGGGAAATATTTAATGAAATAGAACAAGGGCAGGTGTAGAGTCTTGAATCTGGGCAGGAACAACCCCAGGTTCCAGTGTAAGTTGGGGAATGACCTATTAGAAAGCAGCGTAGGGGAAAGGGACCTGGGGTTCCTGGGGACAGCAGGGTGACCATGAGCCAGCACTGGGCCCTTGTGGCCAGGAAGCCAATGGGACCTGGGGTGGGTTAGAAGAGGGTGGTCAGTAGGTCAGAGAGGTTCTCCTGCCCCTCTGCTCTGCCCTGGGGAGACCACACCTGGAATCTTGTGTCCAGCTGTGGCCCCTCAGTTCCAGCAGGACAGGGAACTGCTGCAGAGAGTCCAGCGCAGCCACCAAGATGCTGCAGGGAGTGGAGCATCTCCCGTGTGAGGAAAGGCTGAGGGAGCTGGGGCTCTGGAGCTGGACAAGAGGACACTGAGGGGGGACTCATTCCTGGGGATCAATATGGAAAGGGGCAGTGTCAGGAGGATGGAGCCAGGCTCTTCTCGGTGATAACTGACGGTAGGAAAAGGGTAATGGGTTCAAACTGGAACACAAGATGTTCCACTTAAATTTGAGAATAAACTTCTTCTCAGTGAGGGTGTCAGAGCCTGGCCCAGGCTGCCCAGGGGGTTGTGGAGTCTCCTTCTGTGCAGACATTCCAACCCGCCTGGACACCTTCCTGTGTAACCTCATCTGGGTGTTCCTGCTCCATGGGGGGATTGCACTGGATGAGCTTTCCAGGTCCCTTCCAATCCCTCACGTTCTGTGATTCTGTGATATTTATTTTATTACAGAGCTGTACTGGTACCGAAAAGTCAGCAGTAAAACTCTTTAATACCGTTTTGAGAGTTCTAAAAAGCAGGCATTCTCTATTGGGGTGTGCTGGGTACTTGGGTCCATCTAATCGAGCACGCCTATCACTTAAGCTTCCCAGTATTTATTACACATACTGATTACATATTAATTAGTTTCTACCGCTTAGCTTATGCATTAAACATAGGATTTTTACATAGTTACACCTCTTATCACAAGTCCTTTTTTTGGTATTTGGGGGTCTTCAAAGGGTGTCTCTGGTAGTCTTCTTTGTCTGATGCCCCTGAAGTTGTAGATGGCCAGTCCTTGACCCCATTCTTGAGCATGCGCGTTGTTATCTTGTTGCACTCCAAAAGTCATGTAGTTCTGCTTTATCTTTTTAATGGGTGCTAAGAACATGTTTGCTTAGGTTGTACTATGTCTAGTTTCTGCATGCATATTGTTCCTTAAAGATTAACGGTTTCCTGCTTCAATGTTTCTGCCAGTACAAGTCTTGGTGCTAGATCAAATAGAATGCCAGCAACATAAAAGTCTCAGTCACTTATACAAAAATTTATTACTATACATACACCCTCAGTGCAGGCCAGTAGGGCTGATTGGTTACAATATTTGCATTCAAGTTACCTAGTACTATTCTTACCGTGCATGTTCAGTGAGTAGGGGTCTTTCCCTGGAGTGCGGGAGAGGGGGCTTCTCTCTGTGCCCTGGACAGGCTGGGCCAACATTAAGCCAGAGATCATCTGCAAGATGGAGCGAGAAGAGACACCATGTGTGCCAGAGCCCCCCGGGGAGCGGCAGAGGGACCAGAGTCCTGTGCCAGGTGGGTACCAGGAGTCTTTGTGGGGTTTTTGGGAGTTCAGGGGGTACCGTCTCTTGCCTCAGGTGCTCTGTGTGCCAGGAAGGGTGGGGGCGGTTGGCAGGGTGCCTGTCTCACTCCCCATGGAGAGGGGTCCTATGATCCCATCCTGTCCCCAGCAGTGACCATCACGGAATCACAGAATCAGCTGGGTTGGAAAAGCCCTCAGAGATCATCAAGTCCAACCCTTGGTCCAACTCCAGTCCATTGACTAGATCATGGCACTAAGTGCCATGTTCAATCTCAGCTTAAAAACCTCCAGGGCCGGTGAGTCCAGCACCTCCCTGGGCAGCCATTCCAATGCCTGACCACTCTCTCTGCAAAGAATTGCTTTCTAATCTCCAGCCTAAATTTAAGTTGAAGCCCATGGCCCCTTGTCCTATTGCTGATGCCTGGGAGAAGAGCCCAATCCCCCCCTGGCTAGAACTGCCCTTCAGGTAGTTCTAGAGAGTGCTGAGCTCAGCTCTAAGCCTCCTCTTCTCCAGACTAAACAAGCCCAGCTCCCTCAGCCTCTCCCCATAGGGCTTGTGTTCAAGTCCCTTCCCCAGTCTTGTTGCTCTTCTCTGGACCCTCCAGCACTTCAATCTCTTTCCTGAGCTGAGGGCCCAGAACTGAACACAACACTCCAGGTGTGGCCTCCCCAATGCAGAGCACAGGGGAAGGATCACTGCCCTTGTCCTGCTGACCACGCTGGTTTGGATACAGGACAGGACACCACTGGCCTTCTTGGCCACCTGAGCACACTGGTGGCTCATGTTGAGCTTCCTGTCCATTAGTCCCCCAGGTCCCTTTCTGCCTGGCTGCTCTGCAGCCACTCTGTGCCAGCCTGGAGCTGCAGGGGGTTGTTGTGGCCAAAGTGCAGCACCCGGCACTTGGCCTTGTTGAACTTCATCCCATCAGAATCGGCCCATTTTTCCAGTCTATCCAGATCCCTCTGCAGATCTCTCCTGCCTTCAGCAGGTCCACACTCCGTCCCAACTTGGTGTCATCAGCAAATTCGCTGATGATGGTCTCAATACCCTCATCTAAATCGTCAATAAAGATGTTAAACATGACTAGACCCAACACTGACCCCTGGGGGACACCACTAGTGACTGGCCACCAGCTGGATGCGGCCCCATTCACCAGCACTCTCTGGGCCTGACCATGCAGCCAGTTCTTAACCCAGCGTAGAGTGCACTTGTCCCAGCCACGGGCTACCAGCTTTTGCAGGAGTATATTATGGGAGACAGTGTCAAAGGCCTTGCTGAAGTCTAGATAGACCACATCTACAGCTTTCCCCTCATCCACCAGGTGGGTCACCTGATGATAAAAGGAGATCAGGTTGGTCAGACAGGACCTGCCTGTCCTAAACCCGTGCTGGCTGGGTCTGATCCCTTGTCCATCCTGCAGGTGCTGTGTGATTGCGTTCAGGATGATCTGCTCCATAACCCTGCCAGGCACCGAGGTCAGGCTGACAGGCCTGTAGTTGCCAGGGTCAGCTTTGCAGCTCTTTTTGTGGATTGGGGTAACATTCGACAATTTCCAATCGTATGGGACCTCCCCAGTGAGCCAGGACTGCTGGAATATGATGGAGAGCGGCTTGGCAAGTTCTTCCACTGGCTCCCTCATCACCCTAGGATGCAGCCCATCTGGTCCCATAGACTTGTGAAGGATCCAGATGGCTCAGTAAGTCACCAACGATTTCCTCCTGGAACACAAGGGGGCTATTTGGCTTCCTATCTCTGTCAACCACCTCCAGAGGCCAGATGTCCTGAGGGCCACCTGTCTTATGGGTAAAAACTGAGGCAAAGTAGGTATTAAGTACCTCAGCTTTCTCCTCATCTTTGTTAACTATTTTTCCCTCAAAGTCCAACAGAGAATGGAGGTTTTTCTTGCCCCTCCTTTTGTTATTAACGTATTTAAAGAAGGACTTCTTATTATCCCTAAGAGAATTGGCCAAATTAACTTCAAATTGCACTTCTGTTTCCTTGATTTTTTTTCTGCACGATCTAGCAATTTTCATAAATTCTTCATAAGTAGCCAGCCCTTTTTTTCCACAGTCGATAAATACTCTTTTTATTTCTGATTTCCTTCAGAATCTCCCTGTTTAGCCAAGCCGGTTGTCTTCCCCGCCGGCGAGCCTTTCGGCACACCGGCCTCTCCTCCCCAGCAATTGCCAGCCCCAGGTCACAGAGAGAGGCAGAGGATGTCCCTGCGGGTGGGAGCTGGGGGATCCAGTTGAGGCACCCTCATCCACGCCCCCTCCCAGCCCCCCAGCAGCAGGAGAAGAGCCGCCCCACATACCCTGAGTGCAACAAGAGCTTTGGGAAGCAGGCGACGCTAAATGTCCACATGCGGAGCCATACAGGTGAGAAGCCCTACACCTGCAGCCACTGCGGCCAGTGCTTCAGGCACCATAGCTACCTGAAGAGCCACCAGTGCATCCATGCTGGTGAGAAGCCCTTTGCCTATACCCACTGTGGCTAGTGCTTGTGCCAGAAGAGCATCCTGATCACACACCAGCGCCTCCACACCGGGCAGAAGCCCTTCACCTGCACTGACCACGGCAAGAGCTTCAGCCATAAGAATTACCTGGTGAGTCACAGGCGTGAGCACACCGGGGAGAAGCCCTTTGGCTGCAGCCACTGCGGCAAGAGCTAAACGGAGAAGAAGACTTTCATCATCCATAAGCGCCTCCACAGCAAGGAGTGTCCTTTCGTCTGCATCCAGTGTCCCAAGACCTTCAGAGACAAGAGGACCCTCACCATCCACGAGCACATCCACACTGGGGAGAAGCCCTACAACTGCAGCGAGTGCAGGATGACCTTCCGGCAGAAGCACCACCTGAACATCCACCAGCAGCGGGTGCACCAGGGTCTATGGGTGGTGCAGGTGGGTGGCCAGGGAGAGAGGGAGGGTCCATCCCCAGCGCAGACACAGACAGAGGCCAAGCCCTTCCAGTGCGGTGTCTGCGAGAAGCGGTTTTGGAAGGAGAGGCTCATGCTGGCTCACCAGCGCACCCACGGCACCCCCAGCCTGCAGCCGCCTCCGCAGCCCGGCACCCCCTGAATCTGCTGCTGAGGGGCCTGTGGGGTCTGGGGGCTGCTGTGGGGTGGCTGTGGGGGGATGTCCTGGTTTTGTTTGGGTCAGAGTTAATATTCTTCCTCCTAGCTGGTTTAGTGCTGTGTTTTGGATTGAAGATGAGAAGAATGTTGCTAATACACAGATGTTTTAGTTGTTGCTGAGCAGTCAAGGACTTTTCATCTTCTGGTGCCCTGCCAGCTGGGAGGGGACACAGCCAGGACAGCTGCCCCAAAGCGGCCAAAGGGCTGTTGCTTACTATATGGTATCATGCCCAGTATAGAAACTGGGGGGACTTGGTTGGGGGCACTGCAGCTCAGGGACAGGCAGTGTCAGACATCGGTCAGTGGGTGGTGAGCAACTGTGTTGTGCATCACTTTTTTGTATATTCTTACATCATTATCATTGTAATTATTCCTTTCCTCTTCTATCCTATTAAACTGCCTTAATCTCAACCCATGAGTTTTACACATGTCACCAGATTAGCCCAATTTAAGTTTAATGTTAATAATTTAGCCTAAAAATAAAAAGTTTTAAATAGAATGAAGCAATTAGATGTATAATGTTGGGTGAATTTTAGTGTACTGTCTGCTTCGTGTTACCTTGTAGCTAAATTTGCGGACATCTTAAGCTGTGTGTTGTAAAGATCTGCTCATATTCAACCAACTTGTGTCTACTTGAGCAAAACAAAGCAGCTACAAACTGTCAGCAGAACCTGCATGTTTTGTAAGGCCTGTTTTGTACCTCATAGAGCAAAATAGGATCCACTTGAGTCAAGTAATGTCGTCAAGGCCAGCATGAAGTGGCTATGGACTATCAACAATGTCTGCAGCAACAGAAGATAAGGGCCGGTCTGAAGACAGTGATAGGATCCAATATGAAGAAAACCGTAGGGAGAAATATATCTATTGGACTGGATCATCATGTGAGGGACAGGTAAATAGTCCATGTAGGACTTGTATGCTGGGCTCGGCAGCTCTGCAAAGGCAGCCAGCTCCAGCTGACCCTGCTCCTGGACCACTTCATTCTATTGTTTATTTCTATGAGCTTTGATGCCTGAGAGGTTGCTTCATGAGACCTGGGATCCAGGCTTAGGAGCGACCTGGCACCAGGCCCTGGAGGGGAGGTGAGCAGGTTGAGATACAGAATGATGATACTTGGATTTCCCAGCCAAGTGATATAAAGAATCAGATGTGGACATATACTCCTTTGGCCATAAACTCAAATAATCCCTTACCCTCTGTGTCTCTTACACATGTACAGTTGATCAAGTCTGTGTCTGAGTTTGGATCCAGCAGCACCTGGACTCCTCTCTCAGAAGAAGTTTAGAGAGCAATGGGTTCCATTCTGAACCTCCTGATTCAACAGGAGGGCGTCCCTCTACCCTTTCACATCTCCCATCCCTGTATAAATCACTCTAAAACAACTTTCACCTGATTCTCCTTGGCATATTTCCCCCATGCAGGAAGTATTAGAGTGAGCGTTGTCATCAAACTGTGTTACTTTATTTTCTTTAAGTGATGTGAACGCCGCTCTGCAGCAAGCAGGACCCTGAATCACTGTTGTGTGACAAATTGGCGTAGTCGGCAGGATGGCAGGTGATAGTGCTGAATTCAGAGCCATGGGGTGAGTCCGAGTTCCACATTCTTAGAAGAATGAGCTCATGATAACTGGCACAACGGGGAAGATGTGGAAGAACAGCTAAAAGTGGCCAGGGGACATATAAAGGATGGAAAGGGAAAAGGAATGATTTGCAAAATGTTGGGCACCTTCCTAGAAGCTACTTGTCAGGAGAGGAAAACCCTAAATAGAGAAAAACGAGATGTGAGGGAGCAAACAGAAGGCAGGAAAGCTCCTGAGTGATTATTGTCCTTGGAAACTGAGCAGCTGCAGAAACAATTACAAGAAAAAAAAAAAAAAAAAAGATAAAACCCAGAAATTTGAGGAAAAGAGGAATCCCGGTGTATGGCAGATGCACTCAACCCCAGCCAAACCAGCAGCAGTTTGGTCCAGGCTCCAGAGGAGGGAAGGGCCTGAGCTGTAACCAGGCCAAGAGCTCCCTCCAGGAGACCCACAAGGAAGCAGAATGGCACAGTGAACACCAGTGGCTTGCGGGCACAGGGAGTCTTGTGCAGACTTTTCCTACTGTGTGCAATTTGAGTACGAGTCAACCACTTCATTCTACAAATACAATAGCCTGAATGAGCCACTTTGAGCTCTCCCTGCTAAATAAGTGAGCTATGTGGCAACGGTTTTACTACTCCCAGGTCAGTGGATGAGTCCAATTTCAGGTTCAATACTAGTCATTTAGCTTAAGTAGATGCACACCAAATGTAATGGATTATTTAGAGATATAAGGCTATATGATTTTTAATATACTCTTTGATTCATGTTACTTAGTAGACTAGATTTGCTGAAGTTTTAAACTCGTATTTATTAAAAGCAACTGCAGACTACACTAAACGCCTGCAAGATAAAGTCTAGCTTGCATTTTGATGGGAAAAATGGAACTGACTGGGAAAACAATGGTCCAAGGCTCACACAGACACATCACAGACATCTGCATATTTTGCATATCGCCAAGAAGAAAGGATTTATCCAGACAAAACGGCACCTGCAAGGATATGGACCAAAACCAATGTCTACAAATGAACAAAACAAAGGTCCATGTGGAATCAGGGTAAAAGGGTCCAATGGGGAGCAAAGGACCTGGTGGTGAAATTTTGCTATTGAACTGGATCTTGGTGTGAATGGTCTGTAAAGATATAAATGTTTGTAGTTCTCTGTGCTTGGGCAGACCTCTGCGCAGGTACCCAGCTCGAGCCAGCCCTTAGGCTATTTTACTCCATTAATCTTTTTTTCCTGAGAATTTTGTTTCCTGAAAGTTTGCTTTGCATGCGGTTACTGGTCTCCCCAAAAGTTTGTCTCTGGAGCTCTAAGTACAGGCTCTGGAATGTATGGTTGTCAGGGATAGAAGAATCCTGAACATTTGCATGGTGATGCATATAAACCTTGCCTGAAATTTTGTCTCTGGAGCTCCAAGACAGCCTCTGGAGCAAACAGTTATCAGGGAAAGAAGATGCCTGAAAGTTTCCTTTGTGAATGGATGCAGGCACCTGGAGAGAAGGTAAGCAGCATTTGGCTTGGTATATCTCCCCTATGCAGTAAATAACAGAGTGAACCTGCCACCGAACTCTTTAAGGTCGTGCTTCTCTTTAAGAAACCTAAACATTGTTCTGCAGCAAGCAGAACCCTAAATTATTCCCTGTGACACTGGTAACAGCTTCGGGAGGAGGTGTCCAGGCTGAGGAGTATCAGGGAAGCAGAGAAGGAGATTGACTGGTGGAATTGCACTCTACCACCCCTGAGACAGGTACAGAAGCCCACCATGGCACAAGAAACAAAGAACCCCCTACTCTCAGGCCACCAGGCAGAAGGAAGAGACCCAGGACATGGGGGAGAACAGAAGCAGGTTAATGCTCCAGGCAGCAGGCGAATACACCCTCAGCCTGCGCTGTCTTCTCAGGTGCCCGTACACAAGAGGTATGAGGCCCTGGAAATGGATGGGCAGACAATCGGTGATGCGGACAAAAGCCCTTCTGGAATGGAAGGGTTGTCTAGGCAACCTACCACCTGCATCAAAACCACTCTTGTTAAGACCAAAAGCGGGTAGTTCCCCCCTTTCTGAGAGGAACAGAGGGTCCGATACGCCAACCAGACCCAACCCACAGCAAAGTCTGCTGCCTCCCTGGGGCCAGGGCAAGAGATGTTACTGGAAAACTCCTTAGGCTGGTAAGGTTCTCAGGCTGTTACCCATTTTTGGTTCTCCATGTCAGCAGCAAAGAGCTAGCTCAGAGCCCTGGTCTACAGAACCATGACTGTGAGAATGATAAACTCCCAGCCAACCCCAAAATTGTGCAGGATTTACTGTTTCAGCAAGATGGGACCTTAAGGGATTCATCTGAGGGTACTTAAAGAGACAACTGATGTCATAGAGAGACCTCTCTCCTTGATTTTTCAACACTCTTGGGAATGTGGAGAGTTCCCAGTTGACTGGAAACTGGTCTTCAAGAAGTGCAAGAGCGATGACCCCGGTAACTGCAGGCCTGCCAGTCTCACTTCTGTACCTGGCAAAATGATGGAGAAGATTATCCTGGGAGGTACTGAACTCTGGTCAACAGCAAGTTGAACAAGAGCCAACAGTGTGTCCTGGCAGCCAAGAGGGTCAACCATCTGCTGAGTGCATCCAGCACGGCATGGCCAGCCAAGCAAGGAGGGGATTGTCCTGCTCTGCTCTGCACTGGTGCCACCACATCTGGAGCATTCACTGTATGCAGGGCTGGGGACACAGGATAAAAAGGAGATAAAGCTACCAGAGAGGGGGTAGAGGAGGCCATAAAGTTGGTGAAGGGTTTGGAGATGAAGCCGTATGAGGAGCAGCTGAAGTCCCTGGTTTTGTTCAGCTGGAGCAGAGCAGACTGAGGGCAGAGCTCATGGGTCTGCAGGTTCCTCAGCAGGAGCAGGAGGGTCAGGGCTGAGCTCTTCTCTCTGCTGAACAGAGACAGAACCCCAGGGAATGTTAGGAAGATGTGGCAGGTCAGGTTGGACTTGAGGAAAAGGTTCAAGAAGAGTTTGGACAATGCCCTCAGAAACACAGTAGAAATTTTGGCGTTGTCCTACGTGAGGACCAGAGTTGGACTTGATGATCCTTCTGGGTCCCTTTCAGCTCTGCACATTCTATGATTTTGTTTCAGTTTCATTGGGTTTTCTGCCATATTTTTCTTGAACATTTGCCAATTGCACCAGATCCCAGGGAGTGTTTTGCCAATGACACCATGCAGCACCACCCTGAGGCACTCAAGACCGTCCTAATGATATGTCTGACTTCATATTCAGAAAGGTCTGAGACAGATAAAGAGTGATAGTCCTGCGGTTCACTGTCATGAGGGTCACCCTGTGTATTTCCATCCCATTATTCAGGGGACACAATTAGTTTCCACATCTGTAGAATATCAGGGGCAAAATGAGCCCACGTGAATATAATTTCCATCTTTCCCTCCATTTCTGGGTTTTATCTTTTTCTTCCTGTAACTATTTCTGCAGCTGCTCAGTTTCCAAGGACAATAATCACTCAAGAGCTTTCTTACCTTCTATTTGCTCCCTCAGATCTCGTTTTTCTCTATTTAGGATTTTCCTCTCCTGACAAGTAGCTTCTAGGAAGGTGCCCAACATTTTGCAAATCATTCCTTTTCCCTTTCCATCCTTTATATGTTCCCTGGCCACTTTTAGCTGTTCTTCCACATCTTCCCTGTTGTGCCAGTTATCACGAGCTCATTCTTCTAAGAATGTGGAACTCGGGCTCACCCCATGGCTCTGAATTCAGCGCTATCACCTGCCATCCTGCCGACTACGCCAATTTGTCACACAACAGTGATTCAGGGTCCTGCTTGCTGCAGAGCGGCGTTCACATCACTTAAAGAAAATAAAGTAACACAGTTTGACGACAATGTTCACTCTAGTACTTCCTGCATGGGGGAAATATGCCAAGGAGAATCAGGTGAAAGTTGTTTTAGAGTGATTTATACAGGGATGGGAGATGTGAAAGGGTAGAGGGAGGCCCTCCTGTTGAATCAGGAGGTTCAGAATGGAACCCCTTGCTCTCTAAACTCCTTCTGAGAGAGGAATCCAGGTGCAGCTGGATCTAAACGTAGTCCCAGACATGATCAACTGTGCATGTCTAAGAGACACGTAGAGGGTAAAGGGAAAACACGTAAGGGATTATTTGAGTTAATGGCCAAAGGATTCTATGTGCTCACCTGATTCTTCATATAGCTTGGCTGGGATTTCCAAGTGCAGTGAATGAGGCATGGACTCTCAGTAAGGGTCGCGGAGAGACATTTATTACAAACTCAGGCTTTCATTTATATTTTGTATAGTGCTTACTCAAGCACTTGCTGATTTGCTTAGTTAGCCATTACATAAGTGATATATTTTGTGTTTCCAAAGTTACTGCCATACATGCTTTTTAATCTATCACACACTATTCCCCTGTCCTTAATGTATGTGTTCCTTCCTTTTTTCTATCACGTAGCATACAGTCCCACTGCTTGTTCTCACGCTCGCCGACTCTTGTGGTTTCTCACAGGACTGATCTCAGCGTACTGCCACATCCATGTTTCATCCTGCAGCTCAACCTGCTTACCTCCAAGTCACTCTAAAGTCTGGAGCCCATGTCTCTTGAAGCAACCTCTCAGGCATGAAAGCTTGTCAAAATAAACAGTTGAATGGAGTGGTCCAGCAGCAGGGTCAGTTCGAGCTGGGTGCCTTCACAGAGCTGCTGAGCCCAGCATCCAAGTCCCTGGGTAATTATACCCTCACAGTATATATCATTATACCTGCCCCTCATGTGATGATCCCATCCAATACTAATATTTGAGTCTGGGGTCTTCTTGATTCTCATTGGATCCTTACACTGTCTTCAGTCAGACCCTTATCTTCTTTTGCTTCAGATGTCATTGATAGTCCACAGCAGCTTCGTGCCAGCCTTGAAGATATTATTGGCCTCAGGTGGGTCCTGTTTTGCTCTACAACGTGCAAAACAGCCATATCATGCAGGTGCTGTTGATGGTTTGTAGCCGCTTTGTTTTGCTCAAGTAGACACAAGTCTGGTGCATATAAGCAGAACTTTACAACACACAGTTTAAGATGGCAGCACATTTAGCTACTAAGAAACGTGAAGCAGATAGCATACTAAAAATAAAACAATCTTATAATTCTAAGTGATCCATGCTATTAAAAATGTACTTATTTAAGCTAAATGATTGACATAAAACTTAAATTTGGCTCATCCAGTGATGTGTGTAAAACTCGTGGGTTGGAATGAAGACAGTTTAATAGGATAGAAGAGAAAAGGAATGATGATGATGATGATGTAAGAACATACAAAATAAGTGATGCACAATACAATTGCTCACCACTTGCTGACTGATGCCCATCTCGTCCCTGAGCTGTGGTGCTCCTGGCCAAGTCCTCCCAGTTTCTATACTGAGCGTGACCTCATATGGTAAGGAACAGCCCTTTGGCCACTTCGGGGCAGCTGTCCCGGCTGTGCCCCCTCCCAGCTGGCAGGGCACCAGAACCTGAATAGTCCTTGACTGCTCAGCAACAACTCAAAACATCTGTGTATTAGCAACATTATTCTCATCCTCAATACAAAACAGCACAATGCTAGCTAGTAGGAAGAATATTAACTCTATCCCAGCCAAAACCAGGACATGCCCCCACAGCCACCATCAAAACAGCCCCCAGTGCCCCCCGAGCGCTTCAGGAGCAGATTCAGGGGGTGCCGGGCTGCGGAGGCGGCTGCAGGCTGGGGGTGCCGTGGGTGCGCTGGTGAGCCAGTGTGATCTTCTACTTCCAAAACTGCTTCTCACAGACACCGCATTGGAAGGGCTTGGCCTCTGCCTGCCCCCCGACCAGGGACAGACCCCCTTTTTCCCACTAGTTGGCCTCTGGCAGCACTCCTGGGCCATGGTGCACCCGCTGGTGTGTCTTCAGGTGGTGCTTCTGCCTGAAGGTCTTGACGCACACGTCACACTTATAGGGCTTCTCCCCAGTGTGGATGCGTTCATGGATGGTGAGGTACCTCTTGTCATTGAAGGCCTTGGGGCAGTGGGTGCAGGTGAAGGGCATCTCCCTGGTGTGAATGCGCTCGTGGACGGTGAGGGTCACCCTATGAATGAAGCTCTTACCGCACTTGGTGCAGGTGAAGGGCTTCTCCCTGGTATGGACATGCTGGTGCTTCAGCAGGTTTGGCCTGCTGACAAAGCTCTTGCCACAGTCAGTGCAGGTGAAGGGCTTCTCCCCAGTGTGGACACGCTGGTGGATGATGAGCTCCTTCTTATCCCTGAAGCTCTTTCCACAGTCGCTGCAGGCAAACATCTTCTCCCCAGTGTGGATGAGCTGGTGCCTCAGCAGTTGCTGCCTCTGGGTAAAGCTCTTGCTGCAGTCGGTGCAGGTGAAGGGACGCTCCCCTGTGTGGATGCGCTGGTGGATGACAAGTTTCTTCTTCTCCCTGAAGCTCTTGCCACATTTGCTGCAGGTGAAGGGCTTCTCCCCAGTGTGGATGCGCTGGTGACTCCGCAAGTGCTGCCTCTGGACAAAGCTCTTGCCACAATCAGTGCAGGTGAAGGGACGCTCCCCTGTGTGGATGCGCTGGTGGCTGATGAGGTTCGTCCTCTCCCGGAAGCTCTTGCCACAGATGGTACAGATGAAGGGCTTCTCCGCAGTGTGGATGCGCTGGTGGTTCACCAGAACATTCTTGAAGCCGAAGCTCTTGCCACAGTCGGTGCAAGTGAAGGGCTTCTCCCCAGTGTGGACACGCTGGTGCCTCAGCAGACTCCGCCTGCTGACAAAGCTCTTGCCGCAGTCGCTGCAGGCAAAGGGCTTCTCTCCGCTGTGCACACGCTGGTGAGTCAGCAGGTTCTGCTTGTAGATGTAGCTCTTGTCGCAGAGAGTGCAGTGGAAGGGACGCTCACGTATGTGGCTCCGCACATGGATATCCAGTGCTGTCTGGCTCTTGAAGCTCTTGTTGCACTTGGGGCACGTGGCGGGGCTCTTCACCAATGAATGGGCGTCTAGGAGTGGGGGGAGGCGTGGGTGCCCCAACTGATCCCCCTTTCTCCCGCCCAGCTGGTCACAGGACGAGCCCCCCTGCCACCTCCCACCTGGGTTGGGCATAGTTTGGAACAGGGCAGTGGGTGCCAGCAGCTCCTCTGGGAGCCCCTTGGTCTCCCTCTGTGCCCCAGGGCCAACAGCTGCTGGGAAGTAAAGACAGGGGTCACTGCCAGGGACAGGATGGGCATGTTAGACCTCTCAACATGGTGAGCAGCATGGGCACCCCACCAGCCCCCCACCCTTCCGGTGCCACTAGGAAAAGGGGATGGTGCCACTTGAACCCCACACACCTCTGCCAGACCCTTGGTACTCACCTGGCACAGAGGTCTGGTGCCTCTGCTGCCCCCCAGGGGGGTCCGGCAAGCATAGAGTCTCTTCTTGCTCCATCCTGCAGATGATCTCTGGTTTGACGTTGGCCCAGCCTGTCCGGGGCACAGAGAGAAGCCCCCTCTCCCGCACTGCCGGGACAGCAGCACCGGCCCCGGCACCCACAGCCCCAGCATCCCCTCCACCCCGCTCCTCTCTCCTGTCCCTGCCAGGCTGCCTGGCAGGGTAAAACCTGCTAACGCAACCACTATGTCAGCGCTCAGGCAGCAATGGCGACAGCTGGATTTTCCTTTTAAAGAGCTCCAGCTCAGTTAAAGGTCCAAATTCCAGCTTGACCCCAGCCCAACATCACCATATAGAGTCCTCACCCAGTGAGGAGACCATCTCGTAGTTCTCCAGCATCACCTCCCGGTAGAGCTGCCGCTGACAGCCCGACAGCTTTGCCCACTCCTCGGGGGAGAAGTAGAGCGCCACGTCCTCAAACGTCACCGACATCTGCAGCAAGAAGCACACCCGGCTCAGCACACCCCACCGCATGGTTGCTAAACACCTCTGCCGAAATCCTGCCTCTGCCGAGCAG
The DNA here is from genome assembly GCF_963082525.1 of Nesoenas mayeri. Taxonomy (NCBI): domain Eukaryota; kingdom Metazoa; phylum Chordata; class Aves; order Columbiformes; family Columbidae; genus Nesoenas; species Nesoenas mayeri. The sequence continues at coordinate 213,189,756 of NC_137541.1, forward strand.
GGCCCCACTGGCACTGGGGGCTCCGGCATCCTGAAGGCAACCCCAGGAGATCTTGGAGCATCCTGTGCAAGGGAAGGGTGAGGGCAGAGGGGCGGTGGCACAGCCAAGCAGCACAGCAGGGTCACTGTGGTACAGGGGGCTGCGTCAGCAGGTGCCTGGGTGACACTCCACCGCTGTGCCAGCAGAGGGGCAGAGCTGGCAGGCTTAGAGACAGGTTTCCCCTGCTCGTACCAATTAGGGACCCACGCCAGAGCAGTGGGGACTGTGCCCTGTCCCACATCCATCCCACATGCCAGATCACCCACCAGGACCGGGCACAGCACCGTGACACAAGGGCTGGCCCGAGGCCTGGCAGCAGGCACGCTCCTGCCTGCCCCTGCCCGTGGTGCGGCTCAGCGGGCAGGAACGGGAGCACCCTGCACCGCACCGGGTCTCAAAACACTTCTGTACCAATCAGACTCCCAACCCAGCTGCTCCCATGGATGTTTTGCCACGGCTGCACCATGGAAACAACCACAGCAATCCCAGCCCGTGGTGTCCCCAGAGCCGGGGCCGTGCCTGACCCCCACCTTGCCGCAGCAGCCTGGAGCCCGGCGCGTCGCTGCTCTCGGCGCGGAGATGGAGGCCCGTGCAGGTATTGATCCGGGAAGAGGGAGGCGGGAGGCTCCGGATTCCACACGAGGTGCCTGTCCCGTCACCAGCCGCACCAGCACAGCCAGGACAGATGGTCCCTGCAAGCACAACATTTCCATGAAGAAATCAGGGGCACAAGTTCACTCACCTGCCCACAGCTCCTTCCCTGCACCCCGAGCCTCCACAGCTATGGGGAAAAGGACGGACCAAGGGACCCAACCAGCTTGGGGCAAAGGTGAGAAAGAGCCACGAGAAAAAGGGGGTTTTGGAAGCTCCCAAGCACCCAAATCCTCCTCCAGTGCTACACAAGTGCCCTTCTCAGCACCGAGGCCGCCAGGGCCGGATCCAGGGGGGCCCGGACGGCTGGGACACGGAGCAGCGTGTCCGCGTTGCACGGGGGCCACGGGGCGAGCCGGGGAAAGGCCGGAGCGCCGGGGGGAGCCGGGCCCTAAGGGGAGTGCGGGGGGGTCCGGCAGGGCTGGGGGGCGGCCGGCGGAGGGGAGAGCACGGGAGAGGCCGTCGGGGCCGAGTCCCCTCCGGCGGGACCCCGCGGGCCAGCAGCGCCCATCCCCGTGCCGCGGGCCCGCCGCCCGCCGCCCCTACCTGCGCCGGGGCCGCGCCGCCAGCCCCGCACGGACAAAGGCGGCGCCGGGAGCCGCCGGCAGCGTCAGCCCGGGAGGGCCGCCCGCCGCCGCTGCAGCACGGGACGTGTAGTCCTGCCGCTCCGCCCCGCTCGGCTCGGGGGGGCGGGCACCGGCAGCACCGCTGTGTCCTTGCGGCCCCTGGCCCTGCCCGCCACCCCTGGCCACTCGGGTCCCCTGCACATGGAGTCCTGGGCTCGGGGGCACCGACACACGGCGGGACACGCCGGCTGCTGGGGACAGGCCGGGTGGCTGTTGGCAAACATTCCTTTGCCTTTTCTACTCGGACGGGTCCCATCTCCCCCTTCCAGGTCAGAGTCATCACTGTGTCCCATCATCGTGAAAGCCACAACCCTGGTGGTAGCACCAGCCAGATGCCAAGTGTTGATTCACATTATGTGTCTTCTCCTGCCTGCACCCTTTCCTCTGACTGAGTAGCTTCCCCAAGGGGCAGGAGGAGTGAGAAACCCACTTTGACCCTGGAGATGTGGTGAGTGCTGGGAGAGATCCCCAGGGCCTGCCGCAGCCCCTCAGCCCCTGCCCTGCCCCTGTCCGTGCCGGGCAGCCCTGCCCGCAGGCTGAGCAGGGGGTGCTGCCTGTGGGTCCCGCCGGAGGAGCCGGGGTGCAGCGTGTCTCTTCCTTCTCCTCCTGCACGGGGCGAGAGGGGAGGTGTCGTGCAGGGGACGCCTGTCCCCCTGGCCCCGCTGGCCTCCATGGGCTCCCTGGGCTCTCTGTCGGGGGCAGCTCTGGCTGGTACCACAATGGGTGTGCTGGTGTCTGGGGACCTGGGTGGTGTTGAAGGAGTGTTCTTGACCCTTGGTTTCCTGTAGCATAGTCTCAAATGTCTGCACTTAAAAAATAGTTGAATCACAAGATAGAACAAGAAATAAATTGAAATGTACATGAAAGAAAAAGTCCAAACTGGGTGCCTCTCAAGGGGAGGGACCCTGAGACAAAAGTGGTTTGGGCTTTTAAACCCTCACGATCTCTGTACCCGCTCTTCATGCATCCTGCACGAGCGGTCCACGCGCCTTTTGCTGCTGTAATGGTAATTCTGAGTCTGGGGCTGCGTTTTTTCTTTTTTTGGGCTCTCCTTCTCCATACTCCATGCAGCTTTTTCACTGTTCTTATCTAGATGGTTTGCAGCCTCTGCTGACAGTGTTTCCTCTTTATCCCTCTCTTCAAGCCCCCTCCCCCCACCCCCGTCACCAAGCAACCAGGTCAAGATATGTTCACAGTATTCAGCCTGGAATTCCAGGGAGCCTGGCTGCTCATGCTAAGTTTGGCTACTCATGCTAAAATAGGTTCTTCAAACAAAAGAATACAAATGGTGTACAGCTGGCTGCTTAAATTTAAACAAGAATCCCCAGTGATGATACCGGCTGACCCAGAGTGAATGGCACCTCTTATACGGGGCCTCCCAGACTCCCTGAAAGCTATTGGCATTCTGTTGCAAGCAAAAATACAGGCAATGTCCCAGAGTGAAAGGGCGGTCACCACATTAGAAGGAACTGTGACCCTAATTGCAGATCCCCTGAAAAGAAAGTTTGGACGTGGGGAGCGGTCACTCAAGACCTAATTAATCATGGGTGAAAATATGGCTGTGTGACCATTCCATCTAACAAAACAGACTCAAGAGGTTTCAGACTCACAGAACCAAAACCTTCCTCACATGCAATTAGCAGTAAAAGGATGACATTTGTGCTTCCACCAGGTGGAAGGGATGCAGGACACAGGTGTAATAGTCTGAGGACTATCATGTGGAGGAAAGGTATCCCCCGAGACTTGGGTTAACGTCAATAATGCTCCTGGTAGATACTGGAGCTCACATTCCGGCTTTCAAAATGGAGGATGCGGTACAGGGACACATAACTTTGTCCAAGTGGTGCATGTTTATTGCAGAAGCTTTTGGTATCATCCAAGCTCTGACAATGGCCACCGTCAGTCTGCAACTGCCCGGGGAGGGTACAACCACATCGGTGACCATGGTCATGGGATCATTGCCACTTAACCTTCTGGGACTTGATGTACTGAAAGGTGAAGTGTGGACTCACAATAAGGGATGGAATGGGATGTTTGCTGCTCCACCTATTAATATACAGCTGTTACATGCTGCTCCTTTGCTTCCTTCCTCACAGTCAACAAACGTTAATCCTTCTCTGCTATGCCTAGGGCACAAGAATGGAGAACTCTGGTGTTGGAGGAATTAAAAGGACAGAGGATTGTGGTGCCAACCCATTCTCCTTTTAACTCCCCGGTATGGCCTGTTTGTAAGCCAGAAGGGAAATGGAGATTAACCATAGACTATTGCGGGCTTCACGCTAATCCAGACCCATTAACAGCCGCTGCACCCAACATTGCTGAGCTTATAGCATCTGTCCAGGAACAAGCTCACCCTATGAGGGCAAGCATTGATGTTAAAGACGTGGTTTTTATGCCCCCTTGCAACCTGAGGACATAGAATGTTTTGCATTCATTTGCGAGGGTCAACAGTTTACCTGACTTCCTCAGAGACACAAGCATTCCCCTACGTTGGCCCATCATGCTTTAGCACAAGAGTTAGAATTATTTCCTTTGGAGGAAGGAGTTGAAATTTACCCATTTGTTAATGACGTGCTTATAGGAGGAAGTCAGGTGGATAAGGTTCAAGTGTGCAATTTTTCTATTCCAAAGCCTTTATATGACCTCCTACAAAAAGGAGCGTCACGGGAGTGGACCCCGCTCTGTGAAGGGGCCCTGCAGTTGTTAGTGTTTGAGACTGCAAACCGCCAAGCTGTTCTCCCAGTCCACCCTTCTGACTCAATTCAAATCAAATGGGCATTTGCCCCATCAAGTTTATTGATACACTGCTGGCAAAAGGGGCCCAAAAGACCCACTCAGCCTGTTGTATTTTACTCCCACAGCCTCAAAGATGCTGAGAAGAGGTATTCCATCTGGGAAAAGGGGTTGTCTGTGGTCAGCCTAGCCCTGCGAGAAGCCAAGCACACCATACACAGCCAACCAGTAGCACTCAGAGCTCCTGTTACGGTAATAAAGTCTGTGTTAACTGGGACACCACCCCCTGATGAGGTGGCACAAACGGGCTCTGTGCAAAAATGGTATGCTCAAATTGAACATTGCTGTCATCTTTTCAGTGTCTCTGAGGGTGCAGCCGAGACCCTGAATATTGAGGAGGATACTGCCTTGAAAACTGAAGATGACACTACCACAGAATCACAGAATCCCAGAATGTCAGGGATTGGAAGGGGCCTGGGAAGCTTATCCAGTGCAATCCCCCCATGGAGCAGGAACACCCAGATGAGGTTACACAGGAAGGTGTCCAGGCGGGTTGGAATGTCTGCACAGAAGGAGACTCCACAACCCCCTGGGCAGCCTGGGCCAGGCTCTGACACCCTCACTGAGAAGAAGTTTATTCTCAAATTTAAGTGGAACATCTTGTGTTCCAGTTTGAACCCATTACCCTTTTCCTACCGTCAGTTATCACCGAGAAGAGCCTGGCTCCATCCTCCTGACACTGCCCCTTTCCATATTGATCCCCAGCAATGAGTCCCCGCTCAGTGTCCTCTTGTCCAGCTCCAGAGCCCCAGCTCCCTCAGCCTTTCCTCACACGGGAGATGCTCCACTCCCTCCAGCATCTTGGTGGCTGCGCTGGACTCTCTGCAGCAGTTCCCTGTCCTGCTGGAACTGAGGGGCCACAACTGGACACCAGATTCCAGGTGTGGTCTCCCCAGGGCAGAGCAGAGGGGCAGGAGAACCTCTCTGACCTACTGACCACCCCCTTCTAACCCACCCCTGGTACCATTGGCTTCCTGGCCACAAGGGCCCAGTGCTGGCTCATGGTCACCCTGCTGTCCCCAGGACCCCCAGGTCCCTTTCCCCTACTCTGCTCTCTAATAGGTCATTCCCCAACTTACACTGGAACCTGGGGTTGTTCCTGCCCAGATTCAAGACTCTACACTTGCCCTTGTTCTATTTCATTACATTTCTCCCCGCCCAGCTCTCCAGCCTGTCCAGGTCTCTGATGGCAGCACAGCTTCCAGTGTCACCACTCCTTCCAGCTTGGTGTCACCAGCAAACTTGCTGACAGTCACTCTATTCCCTCATCCAAATAATTGATAAATATATTGAATAATATAGGCCCCAGCACTGCCCCCTGAGGCACTGCACTGGATCCAGGCCTCAACTGGACTCTGCCCCATTGACCACGACTCTCTGGCTTCTTCCCTTCAGCCAGTTCACAGTCACCTCACTACCCGATCATCCAGACCGCACTCCCTCAGTTCAGCTGTGAGGATGCTGTGGGACACTGTGTCCAATGCCTCACTCAAGTCAAGGTAGATCATGTCCACCGCTCTGCCATCATCCATCCACCTTGTTATGTCCTCATAAAAGTCAATGAGGTTGGTCAAGCACGACCTCCCTTTGGTGAAGCCATGTTCACTGCCCCTAATGACCCTCTTATCCCTGATATGCCTTGAGATGGCACCAAGGATTAGTCGTTCCATCAGTTTTCCAGAGATGGAGGTGAGGCTGACCGGTCTATAGTTACCCAGGTCCTCCTTCTTGCCCTTTTTGAAGACTGGAGTAACATTTGCTTTCTTCCACTCCTCAGGCACCTCTCCCATCTCCCAAGACTTGGCAAAGATGATGGAGAGTGGTCCAGCAATGACCTCAGCCAGCTCCCTCAGCACCCGCAGGTGCATCCCATCCGGACTCATGGATTTATGGATGTCCACATTGCCTAACTGCTTCCTAACCCAGTCCTCATCAACCCAGGCAGACTCCTCCATTGTCCTGCCTTCCTCTGGGCCCTCAGTGGTACGGGATCCTCAGGACAGCCCCTGGCAGAGTAGACAGAGACAAAGAAGGCATTCAGTAACTCTGCCTTCTCTGTATCTTCTGTCACCAGGGCACCCACCTCCTTCATCAGTGGGCCTACATTGCCACTGGTGTTAGTTTTATATTCCATGTATTGGAAAAAGCTCTTCTTGTTGTCCTTGACCCCTCTCACCAGGTTTAATTCTAAAGAGGCCTTAGCTTTTCTAGTTGCCTCCCTACACCCTCTGACAACAGCATTATATTCTCCCCAAGTGGCCAGCCCCTCCTTCCATAATCTATAAACTCTTCTCTTCCACTTGAGCTTACTCAGCAGCTCCCTGTTTAACCACGCAGGTCTCCAGGGTCCCTTCCTTGACTTCCTACGTGACTTCCTTCCTTCCCATTAACAATTGTTTGTCAGAGAAGTCTGTCTGTTTTATCAGTGACGAGGGGATGGAGGTGTAGTTCAGAGTAATCTGGCTTTTGTTTCCATTCTGGGTCTTAATGTGTAAGGTATCTAAAGTAATCATAGAAGATGTTTTGAGTTTGTAATTTAGAGGTATTAGCATATCAGAAGTGTATAGATTACTAACTGTTAAAATAAATCCTTCAATGCAATTGTTTTCCTTATTAGGATAACTGACCAGCTCTCTCCAATATTGGTAACTGTTGTAATTTGTATTATTCTGTTCTATTGTAGGTTGATTTGCAACAAGAAAATGCCCCATAAGGTATGATGATCCACAGTGGGCATTCAAACTCACCAAGAGAACGCCCCCTTTTGACTTTGGAGGCAAGAGGTGACTGCAATACCACTCCCAAGTAGTTTGTCAGATGACTGTGGTCACAGGCTGGATTGTGAGGCAGTACACATCCCCCTGAAATCTGGCGCTTTCAATGAGGAGGTTGACAGCTCTTTAGCACCTTCTGTGCCCCACTGTGCCTGTCCTCACATATATACACCTAGAACGGTACCAAGGTGTTGTCAATAAGCTTCACCTCTACCAACTGATGGGGCAGGAGGTGTCAATTGACAGGATCCTTAACAAAGGAGGTGCCCAGACTAGCTGAGAAGCTTCTGGACTATGTCGTAATGCCCACAGCCACATCTGGCCAAACAATGAAACGGGGTTCCCGCCAAAGACACCCTTGGAGTGGTCTTCTGGGAGCTGCGCGTCTGTAAACTAGAGTCCTTTCCTTAGACAGGAACACCATCTAAGGAAACTTCCTGGGACTGATGACACCTCACTTCTTTATTTGAGTGAGGGACTGTTTCTTGTGAGTACCCTGAAGCCAAAGGCCTCTAGTTTTGTCTCCTGTGAGTGACTACATGCACGTTGTGGATCCTCATTATTCTTATGATATTGCATTTAAATAATCTTCTTAGCTGATATCAGAACCTGTATTTTCTGTTATCAGAGTGCTAAATACGTGTAATACCATTGAAATTGAATTATAGTGTTTATGAGTGATATGAAGTAAAATAACAGTCTTAGCTAATGTGCAAGGCCTGATTTAGGATTTAGCCAGTACCCTGCAAAATAATTACATAGTTTGTAAGAATTAGGACTGTAAGACAAAACGGCTAACATTATCTAATAGCATAAAGTGCTTAGACCCTGAAACTTCATTTTCAGCTCTCAAGCTGCATATATGGGTTTTTGTGGGAAATGGATATGCTTGTGTGATGTTTTTTCTTATAGTCCTCCGAATCATCTGGAGAATGATACAGAATGCAAAGAAGAACAAAACCGGGGTCCTTACTGTGCTTATTGGGAAATTGATGTTTAAAACAAAAAAGGGGGAAATGTTGGAAAGTAAAATGTGGGAAAGCAAGATGTGCAGTTCCAGCCACCTGGATGATAAAGGAAGATCAATACTAACATGACCATCTGGACGGTCAAAGACATAATACTAACATAATATATAAAGGGCCTTGGACAGATTATTTTGAAGTACGTTTCTCATAATTGTAAAGAGTTATAGCCCAGACTCGTGAGAATGGTATCTGGGGCCAGATAACTGCCCCCAAGAGCATGTGATGTGTGAATGTCCTTGGGCCTGATCTGTGAATGAGTGGAAAAACAAGTGAGACAAACATCACATGAGTTTAGTGTGTTTTTAATAACAACTAGTGGAAAACCACCTTTTGTAAACATCTTAGTCCAGGCCCGTACCTGTAAATCCTATTACTTGTCAACGGTGAATAAAGAAGGTGGCCTACGTCAGCGCTCTGCTCTGTCAGGCTCTGTGCCTTTTTTCCAGAACAAGATCTCTGACTGTACGTGCATCTCTGTCTGTGTCCCCGTATGCGTCATTTCTAATTGCCGCAATTGTTGGTTATAATAATTTATCCAGTCAACATTCTTGTTTATAGTTACCCACCAAAAGAAAAAGGACTCAAAACCCGCAGCTCCTTGATTTCTTGCTTTGTGTTTGCTGGGGACCCCTCTGGGGACCTCAACTGAATGGAGATAAACTCTGTCATCAAAGGAAAACCCCAAGCTTTTTCTGTTGCCCTGGTTAATTACTGTATTCAAATGCCAGGGCAGAAGGAATTGCCAATGAAACAATGTCACAGGTACCTTCCCAGTGGGGAGTAAAATGGAATGAAGTGTCATCTTCCCGCAGTACCACCAAAGATCCACTCAAGAAGCATTTGAGGACGTATGAGGACCAACTTCCCGTGACTCTACACACCTCCTCATGTTCCTAGGAACTTGGTATCATTCCTGCCCTGTCGTGAGAGACAGGCAGTACGGTTTCCAATGATTCCTGAAAATGCCAGGGGCCACTATCTCCCCTGTGGTGCAGGTCACCTCCCCGTTTTCAGAGGAGTTACAAAATGTTTGGTTCACCGATGCCTCTGTTAAATGAGAGGGAAAACGTGGAAATACAAATACAAATAGAAACCAATGAAAAATAATCAGAGGGGGACGGTAGCACCCAGGTGGAAGAGTTGGTTGCAGCTTGGAATGTTATCAAACATGAGACGCAATCTCTTTCTCCTGTCTACATCTCTGCTGATTCTGTTCCTGTCTTTAAGGGGTGCACTGAATGGCTCCCGTTCTGGGAGCAAAATGGGAGGGAGGTCAATCAGGTACCTGTATGGGAGAGAGAAAAATGGCAAGAAATACTAACCTTTGGGAAAGAGGGAAATTTTGCGGTGGCTTGGGTCGCCTCCCATCAGAAGAATGAGACTCCTGCCAGCCGATGGAACAGCAAAGCAGACTAGTCGGCCAGACGTGCTCCCCTATGGAACGACCCTGAGTCAGAAGATTGGGAAAGGTTATTAGAAGGATTACACCTCAAAATGGGGACACACTGGAGCTAAAGAGTTTTACTGAGAAGCCCAAGATCATACCACAATCCACTCCGTTAGGAGGGGCCAACTCAACTTACCTTCAGAACCCGTTAATCCCCATAGGCCTGTTTGAGAATGGTACCTGAGCCTTAAAGGGTCATTAGTACATTTGTGGCCAATATGCATACAACTCGTTAACAGCAACGTGGACTGGGGAATGTTATGTCAGAGTAATCTGTCCCTTGATTTTCCTGCTCCCTGGAGCTAATTATAACAGTCTGAGTGTCCAGCTCTGTGATGATCTAACATGAAATAAGAGATCCATTAATAAGTTTGATACTGCTCTAAGAAGTGATGCTGGCCAAAAGTGGGGAAAAGATGAATGGACCCTATGGCAGAATGCAAACCCCATCTCCCCCTCCCTCCTTCATTATGGAAGGAGTAGACACATCTCCCTCTCTCTCTGCTGTTTGAGGCCAACAGCTTCTTTTGTTTGGCCCCAGAGCACCCTGGACGGGCCGTTAGGAGAAGGGAGTGCCGAGGCGCCAGGAGCCGCTGGGCACCTGCGGAAAGTGTGGGGGATGTTTGGAGGCTTCAATGCACCCACAGCCAGGGTGGGGGTGCAGAGAAGCTTCTGGAATGCCCACAGTCACATCTGATCAGCCTATAAAAATGAGACTCTTGTTGAGACGCGTGGCCTTGAGCATGATCTCCTGGAGTTATGAGCTGAGATGCTGCCACCAGGGGCCACGGCCCCCACCCCGGGACGGAGACTCCGCTTGCCCTGCCACCATGTGTGTAAGTGAATTTAACCCTCGCAGGATTGCGAGTGTATCTACTTTACGTGCACATTTGCACGTGTACTTTCCGTGCTCAATACGAGCACGTGTATAAATTAATCCTCGCAAATCGCGAGTGTATTTTCCTCCCGTGCTTCCACATAAGCACATGTAATATTTCGTGCACATTTGCACGTGTATTTCTCCTCGCACAATTGCAAGCGTACTATAAATTTACCCTCGCAGAATCGCGAGTGTACACTTCCCGTACTCAATACGGGTACGTGTATCCCTTTAAAATAATCCCACACCGTGTTCAGGCAAGTGTGGACTCTTCCCATACTCAGGGGCGGCTCTGGCATTGTTTTTGGTGAAGCCACGTGCATGCACACTGTGGATCTCCTGTTGTATTAGTTGCTGCCCCTTAATAATTTAATTTTCCTCAACTGATATCTGAACCTGTATTTAAGTCACTTTTGGAGTGCTAAAACCCTGTTTCTCATCGGTTTAATAAAAGTTATTTTGGACCCTGTTGTCCCTTAAACTAACCTCGGGGTGCCTCCGTGACAGACCCCCTGCAAGGGATCATACAAAATATACAAACTCAATCTTTGATGTCCCGGGTAGGGCAGCATTGCCCGGCAGAGCTGGCGTTGCTCCAGCAGCTGCAGGGCAGCACCCAGATGTCCTGGGCTGGACATCTATCCGTTTGTATAAGAGGTGTCAAGGCAGACTTGTCTGTCACGGGGAGCTCTTGGATGTCATTGCCGTTCACGGAAGACAACAGGGAAGGACATACTTGATGTGGTGGAGAAGTCCACAAATAATCATCAATTACCCTGGGAACAGATGCTGGGGCTAACGACTGATGCTCCGTGTGGTGTGAGCACAAGTGCAGGCACGTCGCAGGAAGAGCCAGAGGCCACGAATGCATTTGCAAAGAGCAAGTTTTCTCTCAGTTCCCTCTCGACCGGGGGATCTCCGAAGTAGCACCTAAGCTCCCTCGCAGAGGTAACACAAGCGGGGACGCAGGCGCTGGTCAGTTCAGCCCTGGGAGAAGATCACTGGGCCTGCCGAGCTCGCCTGTATTTCAAGGCTCCAGGCAGGCGCAGCCTCCCACTCTTTCTCACAACAACGCAGGAATCTCAGGCACAGTGATAAGTTGTCTAGAGTTTCTCACAGGCCTATGTGAGGTTCTACTGTGGAGGTTCTGCTCGTCAAGCATACAAGCTCAGCAAAAATATTGCTGTCATACATGTGCTTTTTCTACAGACAGCTGCAAGTGACTTGAGCATATTTATATTTAACCAAACTCCTCGCTATTCTTCTGCTATATTCCCACAGAATGGACATCCAGACCGATCAAGAAGGATCTTCCATGCCATGAGCATCATGCTTCGTATTTGGAGACTCGCGATCTGACGGCTGGTGACAGAGTCAGGATGGAGCTGGGGCAGAGTTGGGACAGACAGGGACAGAGACCCATTCTGGTTCTGCTCCGTTTCGGGGAGTTCTGTTTGGGAGTGTCATCCGCTCAGCCTTTTGCCATCCTGCCGTGTTGCAGGGGCCTCTGAGCCTTTCAGCCTTTTGTGAACGTTGATGTCCTGTAGCTGCTTTGCTTTCCTCAAGTAGGCACAAGGTTGTTGAATATGAGCAGAACTTGACAACACACAGTTAGAGATTTCAGCAAATTTAGCTACTAACTAATGCAAAGTAGACAGTATACTCAAAAAGTCCTCAACTGACCAGTTTCAAACAAAACATCTGTATATTAGATACATTCTTCTCATTCTAGTTCCAAAACACGGCACTAAACCAGCTACTTGGAAGAATATTAACTCTGACCCAAAGAAAATAGGGACATCCCCCCACAGCCACCCCCGCAGCAGCCCCTGACACCCCACGGGCCCCTCAGCAGCAGATTCAGGGGGTGCCGGGCTGCGGAGGCGGCTGCAGGCTGGGGGTGCCGTGGGTGCGCTGGTGAGCCAGCATGAGCCTCTCCTTCCAAAACCGCTTCTCGCAGACACCGCACTGGAAGGGCTTGGCCTCTGCCGGCCCCCCTGCTGGGGAAGGACCCTCCCTCTTCTGCTGGACACCCTCCAGAACCACCCCTGAGCCCTTCTGCACACAATGGTGTCTCTTCAGGTGACACTTCTGCTTGAAGGTCTTGCCGCACTCCCAACACTTGTAGGGCTCCTCCCCGGTCTGGATGCGCTGGTGGTTGATGAGGCTCCTCTTTGTTCGGAAGCTCTTGCCACAGTCAGTGCAGGTGAAGGGCTTCTCCCCGGTGTGGATGCTCAGGTGGAGGATGAGTTTGTTGTTCTCACTGAAGCTCTTACCACAGTCAGTGCACGCAAAGGGCTTCTCCCCAGTATGGATGTGCTGGTGAGTCAGCAGTCTCTTCTTGTGGCTGAAGCTCTTGCCACACTCAGTGCAGGTGAAGGGCTTCTCACCGGTGTGGATGCGCTGGTGGCTAAGAAGGAAGTCCCTCCGTCTGAAGCTCTTACCACAGTCGGTGCAGTTGAAGGGCTTCTCCCCGGTGTGGATGCGCTGGTGGTTGATGAGGGTATTCTTCTCACTGAAGCTCTTGCCACAGTCATTGCAGGTAAAGGGCTTCTCCCCGGTGTGGATGCGCTGGTGGTTGATGAGGGTCTTCTTCTCCCCGAAACTCTTGCCGCAGTCATTGCAGGTGAAGGGCTTCTCACCGGTGTGGACGCGTTGGTGCCGAAGCAGGTTGTGACTCTGCCTGAAGCTCTTACCACAGTCGGTGCAGGTGAAGGGCTTCTCCCCAGTGTGGATGCGCTGGTGGTTGATGAGGGTCTTCTTCTCCCTGAAGCTCTTGCCACAGTCGGTGCAGCTGAAGGGCTTCTCCCCACTGTGAACGTGCTGGTGACTCAGCAGCTGCTGCCTCTGGACAAAGCTCCTGACTCCCTTGACCTCCCTCTGGGTCCTGGGGCCAACAGCTGCTGGGGAGGAGAAAACGGGGTCACTGGCACCAACATCATGGGTATGTTGGACACCTCCCCATGGGGAGCAGCAAGGGCACCCTGCCAGCCCCTCACCCTTGCAGTTGCATGGATCACTCTCAGCAAGAGTAGGGTGCAACTTTGAACCCCTGTGACCCTTGATACCCACCTGGCACAGGGCTGTGCTGCCTTGACCACTCCTGAAGGGGCTCTGGCACACACGGCGTCTCTTCTCGCTCCATCTTGCAGATGATGTCTGGTTTGACGGTGGCCCAGCCTGTCCGGGGCACAGAGAGAAGCCCCCTCTTCCGCACTGCCGGGACAGCAGCACCGGCCCCCGCACCCACAGCCCCAGCATCCCCCCCACCCCGCTCCTCTCTCCTGTCCCTGCCAGGCTGCGGCTTCAGCCTCCACATCCCTGCACCCACAGCCTCCTCTCGCCTCGCCCCCGTCACCTTGGCCACTCTCCTGCACACAGGACACCTGGGAACAGCTCAAAGCTGCACCTGGGACGTTCAGACTTACTTGACCCCAGCCCAACATCACCAGAGAGAGTCCTCACCCAGCGAGGTGACCATCTGGTAGTTCTCCAGCATCACCTCCCGGTAGAGCTGCCGCTGACAGCCCGACAGCTTTGCCCACTCCTCGGGGGAGAAGTAGAGTGCCACGTCCTCAAACGTCACCGACATCTGCAGCAAGAAGCACACCCGGCTCAGCACATCCCACCGCATGGTTGCTAAACACCTCTGCCAAAAGCCTGCCAATACGGGGTAGGGCCCCGCTGGCACTGGGGGCTCCAGAAACCCAAGAGCAGCGCTGGGAGAGCTCGGAGCATCTTGTGTAAGGGAAGGGCAAGGACAGAGGGGCGGTGTTGGCACAGTCAGACATCACAGCGTGGTTACTGCAGCACTGGAGATTCATTCCGCAGGTCCCTGGGTTGGGAACACCCCATCAGCTGTGCCAGGAGAGGGGCAGGGCTGGCAGGATTAGACGCAGGTTTCCCCTACTCGTGCCAATTAGCAACGCATGGCAGAGCAGTGGGGACTGTGCCCTGTCCCACACCCAAGCCACAAGCCAGATCACCCACCAGGACCGGGCACAGCACCGTGACACAAGGGCTGGCCCGAGGCCTGGCAGCAGGCACGCTCCTGCCTGCCCCTGCCCGTGGTGCGGCTCAGCGGGCAGGAACGGGAGCACCCTGCACCGCACCGGGTCTCAAAACACTTCTCTCCCACACCTCCTGCACCAACCAGACTCCCAATCCAGCTGGTCCCACGGGTGTTTTGCCACAGCTGCACCACAGCACCACCCACGGTAATCCCAGCCCGTGGTGTCCCCAGAGCCGGGGCCGTGCCTGACCCCCACCTTGCCGCAGCAGCCTGGAGCCCGGCGCGTCGCTGCTCTCGGCGCGGAGATGGAGGCCCGTGCAGGTATTGATCCGGGAAGAGGGAGGCGGGAGGCTCCGAATTCCACACGAGGTGCTTGTCCCGTCACCAACCGCACCAGCACAGCCAGGACAGATGGTCCCTGCAAGCACAACATTTCCATGAAGAAATCAGGGGCACAAGTTCACTCACCTGCCCACAGCTCCTTCCCTGTACCTCGAGCCTCCACAGCTACTGGGAAAAGGATCGACCATAGAGCTTTTTCCAGTGACCCGGCCGCCTCGAAGTAAAGGCAAAAAAGAGCCCCAAAAAGAGGAGTTTTGGAAGCTCCCGAGTCCCCAAACCTCCCCTACCTGCGCCGGGGCCGCGCCGCCAGCCCCGCACGGACAAAGGCGGCGCCGGGAGCCGCCGGCAGCGTCAGCCCGGGAGGGCCGCCCGCCGCCGCTGCAGCACGGGACGTGTAGTCCTGCCGCTCCGCCCCGCTCGGCTCGGGGGGGCGGGCACCGGCAGCACCACTGTGTCCTTGCGGCCCCTGGCCCTGCCCGCCACCCCGATCTCTCCTTCTCCATACTCCATGCAGCTTTTTTACTTGCCGCGCCTCGTTGTCCTTTGGAGGTTCGATTCAATCCACGTGTAATGAGTCCACCCTTTCTCAGCTGCTCGTACTGCTGTCTTCGTGATCAGCAGAACTTGAAATGCTCCTTCCCAAACTGGCTCAAGCTTAGTTTCTTTCTAGAATTTGACCAGAGCCCAGTTTCCAGGCTGAAACTCGTCAGCTGCATACCCTAAAGACAGAGTTTGTGCTAGAATCCCTTGGTGCCCGAGAGAAGACAGAAAAGAAGACAACCCGAGTATATAGGTTTTGAGAAACACATCCTTAGTTCCAAGCTGAGGTGGTCCATCCGTTATTTAATTTGTTCTAGAATCACTGTTGCTACCGCTGCCGCCGTGGCAGTGCTCGGAGGGAAAGTTTCTCCCCACCCGGTAAGATGAGCAAAGCTAGTAAGTTTTTAATCCACCCAACTGCAGGTAATGCTGCGAAATCAAGTCCGATATTTTGGGAGGGTCATAAACTTGGACTCCGCTCTCCTGCAGGCTACTTTCTAAGTGCCTTTTAATTTACTTTTTAACAAACCACACATAATTCACAAATTTGCTTGGCTATGGTGTAAATTCCAGGACATCGGTATTTTCGTAACACTATGTCACTCATGACTTGTGTTCCCCATTAACTCTCCTGATGTAAAATTGCTAACACCTCCCTCACGGTTTGCTTATTTCACATTTCTCTACCATCTGGGAGTACCCATTTCGCATTCTGTTCCCTGGCTCCTAATTCTTGGAGGACTTCTTTTTATTTTTCCTTGAAAACTGGAATTTCTTGCGGGGCCAGGACCTGTGGCGCCAGATAACTTATTGTTATTGCTTCAGGTTTTAAGGCTGTTTCTCAGGCCATTTCATCTGCTAACCAATTTCCCCTGACACAAAAGGAGTTTCCCCTCTCATGTCCATTAACAGGCACTACAGCCACTTCTATTGGTGACATCAAATTATATAACACTTGTCCAACTGGTTCTTCATGAACCAATTCTTTCCTGTGCTATTAATTAGACCCCGTCCTTCCCAGATTTTCCCAAAGGTGTGCACTACTCCAAATGTATATCTAGAATCATTACAGATGGTACCTTCTTTTCCTTTTAACATTCACAGTGCCTGATGGAGAGCATACAGCTCGCATGTCTAAGCTGACCCGTTATTAGGCAACCTTCCCATTTCCCTTCATTCAGCACCTTCAGTGGTGGCACACCCATTGTGTCTTTTCCCTGAACTACCCTTGAAGACCCATCTATGAAGAGGTGCAACCCATTGTCAGCTCTCCATAGGAAAGCAGCAGGGTTTAATTTCCTGCCACAAATAGGAGTTTATTCATAATTCTCTCTCCTTTCCCCTGATACCCCATTTCTTACAAGTGTGTCTTCGGTCTAAGATCTTTTTAGGGCAATATTTAAAAGGGATAGGGTAGCTTCCTGTGGGGGACTATGGTGGGTCCATGGATTCCCTGACAGGGGGCATGGGAACAGAAATTAGGCTTGAAGATATTCATGCCTACCCATGAGAAAGATGGGAATAAAGGAGTATCCGGAGAGGGTAAGGATGTACCCATGAGAGAGAAGGGAGTAAAAGAGTAACACTGATGATAGCAAAAGCAGCCAATGAGATGTTACTGCTGTAACTTGTAACCAATACTGAAGAGACACATGAATTGGTAAAACTGTATAAAAATGCACTTGTGGCAATAAATGGCATCTACTGCTTTGATCCTGGAAGAACTTGGTCTATGTCATTTGTCTCAACCACGACATATGGTGACCCCAACGTGATCCTGTATGAAGAGGATCTCGCATGAAGAGGCAGCGGTGAAGCTGTGACAGGCAAAGACGAGCTGTGGAGACGGAGCCTGGTACAGCCGATAGAGCAGCAGGGGGGAGCTGCCGAAGATTCGGATCCTTGAAAAGACACCACGCCAAGAGTTGGTGAGCTACCGGGAACAGGAGGGGTGGAACT
This sequence comes from Nesoenas mayeri, assembly GCF_963082525.1. Lineage (NCBI taxonomy): Eukaryota > Metazoa > Chordata > Aves > Columbiformes > Columbidae > Nesoenas > Nesoenas mayeri. The sequence continues at coordinate 213,206,847 of NC_137541.1, forward strand.
TATCTGAAGAAGAGGGTATTGTATTATCCACATGGAAATTGCTTCTGAAGAAGCCGGGTGTTAGCCTTCTGGAATTGACTTTGTGAAGGATGTTACTATGGGGCAAAGCACTACTGAAAGATTTCCCAGCACCGTTCAAGTCCGCGTCATCTGATGACTCGTATGAGGGTTAAGGTCCGCAGCTTTTTCTTGAAGAGTTAAAAGGAAAAGGAGTATGTGTACGTATTGTCCCAAGATGAGATAAAAACCATGAAAGACTCAAGCAAAATTAGACCTATGCAATGCAACAGCTATAGATCATTTAGGACAGAAAGATGGGGATTTGTTGAAAGGCATTCCCCAACTCTTGGAAGAGACACTAATTGGCACACCATAATTACAGGCGGGATTGGTTTCTGAAATCCTGAGGCAGTCAACGGACCTTGCATATCAAGCTCTGATAAAGGTGCCTGAAACCGACAAAGCAGCCAAATCATTTACAACTATTAATCAGGGTCCCAATGAGAATTACAAGTAATTTTTTTACCATCTTCAAGAAGCCATCAATAAGCAAGTTGAAAACTTAAAGGCTAAGGACGCACTGGCGTTGAAATTAGCAGTAGAGAATGCTAACGTTTCCTGTCAACGTGTTATCTGTGGGTGTTACAGTACATATTACGTGCTTCTGTGTATTGGCTCTCTGAAAATCAAGCCACTTGTCAGGAATGTGAGTTAATTGTTCTACTGGTTGTTGTTAGAATTGTTTCTTTGTGGTGTAAGTACACCGTAAAACCTTCTCCCCACTTTTCCCACTCGCGCTGCAAGCAGCCCTGTGCTTCCCCACCTGGCTCCCTCTTCTCATGGTTTTTACTTACGAGATGGGGTCTGAAATGACTATTTTCAGTCGTGTTCCTAAGAAATCGATATTGGGAGGTGTTTTAAAACTTAGGAAAGCACTTGGAAATATGAGGAAGGAAGATCTTGTGAAATATTATGATCGATGGTGGCTGCTGTGTCAGTGAGATGAATGGGAAAAGTGACTGGAGGACAGAACCTTGAAGTATAACAATTGGTTGCAATTAATGTGGAGCTGAGCGGGGTGGAGCGGCAGGACTACACGTCCCGTGCTGCAGCGGCGGCGGGCGGCCCTCCCGGGCTGACGCTGCCGGCGGCTCCCGGCGCCGCCTTTGTCCGTGCGGGGCTGGCGGCGCGGCCCCGGCGCAGGTAGGGGCGGCGGGCGGCGGGCCCGCGGCACGGGGATGGGCGCTGCTGGCCCGCGGGGTCCCGCCGGAGGGGACTCGGCCCCGACGGCCTCTCCCGTGCTCTCCCCTCCGCCGGCCGCCCCCCAGCCCTGCCGGACCCCCCCGCACTCCCCTTAGGGCCCGGCTCCCCCCGGCGCTCCGGCCTTTCCCCGGCTCGCCCCGTGGCCCCCGTGCAACGCGGACACGCTGCTCCGTGTCCCAGCCGCCCGGGCCCCCCTGGATCCGGCCCTGGCGGCCCCGGCGCTGGGAAGGGCTGGGCTGGGGCCGGGCCGGGTGCTCAGACCCCCGGGACACCTCGCACATCTTCCTGCTGCCCTTGTGGGGCACCGGAGCAAGATTTGGGTACTCGCGAAATTCCAGAACCCCCTTTTTCTTGTGCCTCTTTCTTGCCTTTAGTGCAAGATGGCCGGGTTGGTGGGCGGTGCTCTCTGGGTTGGTCTTTTTCCCGGTAGCTGTGGAGGCTCAGGGTGCAGGGAAGGAGTGAAAGAACTTGTGAACTTGTGGGTGAGTGAACTTGTGCCCCTGATTTTTCATGAAAATGTTGTGCTTGCAGGGACCATCTGTCCTGGCTGTGCTGGTGCGGCTGGTGATGGGACAGGCACCTCGAGTGGAATCCGGAGCATCCCGCCTCCCTCTTCCCGGATCAATACCTGCACAGGCCTCCATCTCTGCACTTCAGGCTGCTGCGGCAAGGTGGGGGTCAGGCACTGCTCTGGCTCTGAGGACACTGCGGGCTGGGATTGCTGTGGTTGGTTCCATGGTGTATCAGCAGCAAAAACACCCGTGGGACCAGCTGGGTTGGGAGTCTAGTTGGTACAGGAGGTGTGGGAGAGAAGTGTTTTGAGACCCGGTGCGGTGCAGGGTGCTCCCGTTCCTGCCCGCTGAGCCGCACCACGGGCAGGGGCAGGCAGGAGCGTGCCTGCTGCCAGGCCTCGGGCCAGCCCTTGTGTCACGGTGCTGTGCCCGGTCCTGGTGGGTGATCTGGCTTGTGAGATGGTTTTGGGACAGGGCACAGTTCCCACTGCTCTGGTGTGGGTCCCTAATTGGCAAGGGCAGGGGAAACCTGCCTCTAAACCTGCCAGCCCTGCCCCTCTGCTGGCACAGCTGGTGGAGTGTCCCCCAACCCAGCAACGTGCTGAGAGAGCCCCCCATGCCCCAGTGACCCTACTGTGCCACCTGGCTGTGCCAACACTGCCCCTCTGCCCCCAGCCTTCCCTTGCCAGGATTCTCTGAGCTCTCCCGGTGTTCGCCTTGGAATGGCCAAGCCCCTGGTGCCAGTGGGGCTCTGCCTGGCAGTAGTGAGGTTTCGGCAGAGGTGTTTAGCAACCATGCGGTGGGGTGTGCTGAGCCGGGTGTGCTTCTTGCTGCAGATGTCGGTGAAGTTTGAGGACGTGGCGCTCTACTTCTCCCCTGAGGAGTGGGCAAAGCTGTCGGGCTGTCAGCGGCAGCTCTACCGGGAGGTGATGCTGGAGAACTACCAGATGGTCGCCTCGCTGGGTGAGGACTCTCTCTGGTGATGTTGGGCTGGGGTGAAGTAAGAATTTATCTCTTTAAGTGAGGTGGAGCGATTGAAAGGGCTGTCCAAGAGTTGATGTGGTGGTTGCAATTGCAAGTTTGACCCTGCCAGGCAGCCTCCTGTGGAGAGTGTTCCTGAGAGAAAATGGGATGGGATGGAATAGCCCATTTGAGATGGAAGTGACTTAGAGTGCTCATCCAGTCCAACTGTGTGACCACTTCAGGGCTGACCACAAACTGCAGCATCTTGTTAAGGGCATTGTCCAAATGCCTCTCCAACAGGGAGAGGCTTGGGGCATTGACTGCCTCTCCAGGCAGCCTGTTCCAGGGTTTGACCACCCCCTATAGCACAGAAATGCTTCCTCGTGTCCAGTCTAAACCTCCCAGGTGCAGCTCTGAGCTGTTCCCAGGTGTCCTGTGTGCAGGAGAGTGGCCGAGGTGACGGGGGCGAGGCGAGAGGAGGCTGTAGGTGCAGGGATGTGGGGGCTGAAGCCGCAGCCTGGCAGGGACAGGAGAGAGGAGCGGGGTGGGGGGGATGCTGGGGCTGTGGGTGCGGGGGGCCGGTGCTGCTGTCCCGGCAGTGCGGGAGAGGGGGCTTCTCTCTGTGCTCTGGACAGGCTGGGCCACCAAAAAGCCAGAGATCATCTGCAAGATAGAGCGAGAAGAGACACCGTGTGTGCCAGAGCCCCCTGGGGAACGGCAGAGGCACCAGACCCCTGTGCCAGGTTGGTACCCAGGGTGAGGGGGGGTCAAGGTTGCACTGTCTCCTTGCCCTGGTTGATCCATGCAACTGCAAGGGTTGGGGGCTGGCAGGGTGCCCTTGCTGCTCCCCATGGGGAGGTGTCCAACATGCCCATGATGTCAGTGCCAGTGACCCCGTTTTCTCCTCCCCAGAAGCTGTTGGCCCCAGGACCCAGAGGGAGGTCAAGGGAGTCAGGAGCTTTGTCCAGAGGCAGCAGCTGCTGAGTCACCAGCACGTTCACAGTGGGGAGAAGCCCTTCAGCTGCACCGACTGTGGCAAGAGCTTCAGCACCAAGAGCTATCTCATCATACACCAGCGCATCCACACCGGGGAGAAGCCCTTCACCTGCACCCAGTGCGGTAAGAACTTCAGCCAGAAGAGCAGCCTGCTGAGTCACCAGCGCATCCACACTGGAGAGAAGCCCTTCACCTGTACTGACTGTGGCAAGAGCTTCAGGGAGAAGAACAAACTCATCATCCACCAGCGCATCCACACCATGGAGAAGCTCTTCACCTGCACGCAGTGTGGTAAGAGCTTCATCCAGAAGAGCAGCCTGCTTGGGCACCAGCGCATCCACACCGGGGAGAAGCCCTTCACCTGCAAAGAGTGCGGTAAGAGCTTCATCCAGAAGAGCAGCCTGTTTGGGCACCAGAGCATCCACACCGGGGAGAAGCCCTTCACCTGCACCGAGTGTGGCAAAAGCTTCCGTGAGAAGAAGACCCTCCTCATCCACCAGCACATCCATACCGGGGAGAAGCCTTTTACCTGCAACAACTGTGGCCAGAGCTTCACAGCAAAGAAGAACCTCATGAACCACCAGCGCATCCACACTGGGGAGAAGCCCTTCACCTGCACGGAGTGCGGTAAGAGGTTCAGCTTCAGTGAGAACCTGCTAAGGCACCAGCGCGTGCACAGCGGTGAGAAGCCCTTCACCTGCAATGACTGTGGGAAGAGCTTCTCGGAGAAGAAAAACCTCATCATCCACCAGCGCATCCACACTGGGGAGAAGCCCTTCACCTGCAATGACTGTGGCCAGAGCTTCAGGGAGAAGAAGAAACTCATCATCCACCAGCGCATCCACACCGGGGAGAAGCCCTTCAACTGCACCGAGTGTGGTAAGAGCTTCAACTTCAGTAACAGGCTGCTTTGGCACCAGCGCATCCACAGTGGTGAGAAGCCCTTCACCTGCAACGACTGTGGCAAGAGCTTCAGGGCAAAGGATACTCTTGTCGTCCACCAGCGCATGCACACGGGGGAGAAGCCCTTCACCTGCAATGACTGTGGCAAGAGCTTCAGGGAGAAGAAGAAAGTCATCATGCACCAGCGCATCCACACTGGGGAGAAGCTGTTCGCCTGCACTGAGTGCAGTAAGAGCTTCAGCCAAAAGGGCAACCTGCTGAGTCACCAGCGCGTCCATACTGGAGAGAAGCCCTTCACCTGCACTGACTGCGGTAAGAGCTTTAGCCACAAGAACAGCCTCCTGATTCACCAGCACATTCACACCGGGGAGAAGCCCTTCACCTGCACCGACTGTGGCAAGAGCTTCACAGTAAAGCAGGCACTCATCATCCACCAGCACATCCACACCGGGGAGAAGCCCTTCAGCTGCACCGAGTGCGGTCAGAGCTTCACACAGAAGAGAAACCTGCTTGTGCATCAGAGCATCCACACTGGGGAGAAGCCCTTCACCTGCACCGACTGCGGTAAGAGCTTCAGCCGGAAGAGAAGCCTGCTTGAGCACCAGAGCATCCACACCGGGGAGAAGCCCTTCACCTGCACGGAATGCGGCAAGAGCTTCAGAGTAAAGTGGAGCCTCATCATCCACCAGCGTATCCACACCCGGGAGGAGCCCTACAAGTGTTGCAAGTGCGGTAAGACCTTCAAGCAGAAGTGGCACCTGATGAGACACCAGTGTGTGCCGAAGGACCCCAATATTGTGCTGGAGGGTGTCCAGCAGAAGAGGGAGGGTCCTTCCCCAGCAGGGGGACAGAAAGAGGCCAAGCCCTTCCAGTGCGGTTTCTGCGAGAAGCAGTTTTGGAAGGAGAGGCTCATGCTGGCTCACCAGCGCACCCACGGCACCCCCAGCCTGCAGCCGCCTCCGCAGCCCGGCAACCCCTGAATCTGCTGCTGAGGGGCCCATGGGGTCTGGGGGCTGCTGCGGGGGTGGCTGTGGGGGCATGTCCTGGTTTTGTTTGGGACAGAGTTAATATTCTTTCGAGTAGCTGGTTTAGTGCTGTGTTTTGGAACTAGAATGAGAAGAATGTATCTAATATACAGATGTTTTGTTTGATACTGGGCAGTCAAGGACTTTTTGAATGAATCACTTAGAAGTCTAAGACTGTGTGATTTTTAGTATACTGTCTACTTTGCATTAGTTAGTAGCTAAATTTGCTGAAATCTCTAACTGTGTGTTGTCAAGTTCTGCTCATATTCAACAACCTTGTGCCTACTTGAGGAAAGCAAAGCAGCTACAATACATCAACGTTCACAAAAGGCTGAAAGGCTCAGAGGCCCCTGCAACATGGCAGGATGGCAAAAGGCTGAGTGGATTACATTCCCAAACAGAACTCCCCGAAACAGAGCAGAACCAGAATGGGTCTCTGTCCCTGTCTGTCCCAACTCTGCCCCAACTCATCCTGACTCTGTCACCAGCCGTCAGATCGCGAGTCTCCAAATACGAAGCATGATGCTGATGGCATGGAAGATCCTTATTGATCAGTCCGGATGTCCATTCTATGGGAATATAGCAGAATAATGGCCGATTTATTTAAAAGTTAAATGTTTGCTCAGTTGAGAGAACGGCTTTCCTGCTACTGCCCCCTCACTCCCCCCGCATAATTCTTGTCTGTCTTTTCTTTCCGTGCCCCAAGACATTTACTCGTGTCCCCCATCAGTCTCACCTCTTACTCTTCGTACACTCTCCTGCAGTTGTGGACACAGCCAAGGTTACTGGTGAACGTTGCGTGTCCCATAAGTAAGAAGGGCGTATTTGCAAAGAGGGGCAGACAGAACGGGTGACCAAAACTGACCAACTAAGTATTCCATCCCATACACATCATACACCCAATAGAACTGGGAGATCACGAGGGTCTTGCTCTCTTTGACCATGGGCGGAATCTGAAGAGGACCCTGCCTGTTGTACATGTGATCCAAGGCCCAGTTCCAGACGCTGCATCCCTGAATCCAGTTCCGATTTGCTGCCGAGTCCAGCCCAGGACATCCGGGTGCTGTCCTGCAGCTGCTGGAGCAACGGCCAACTCCGCCGGGCAACGCTGCCCTACCCGGGACATCAAAGATTGGGTTTATATAGGTCTAATTTTGCTTGAGTCTTTCATGACTTTTATCTGATCTCGGGACAACACGTACACATACTCCTTTTCCTTTTAACTCTTCAAGAAAATGCTGCGGACCTTCACCCTCATATGAGTCATCAGATGACGTGGACTTGAACAGTGCTGGAGAATCTTTCAGTAGTGCTTTGCTCCATGGTAACATCCTGCGTAAAGTCAATTCCAGAAGGCTAACACCCGGCTTCTTCAGAAGCAATTTCCATGTGGATAATACAATACCCTCTTCTTCAGATAAGTTCCACCCCTCCTGTTCCCGGTAGCTCACCAACTCTTGGCGTGGTGTCTTTTCAAGGATCCGAATCTTCGGCAGCTCCCCCCTGCTGCTCTATTGGCTGTACCGGGCTCTGTCTCCACAGCTCGTCTTCGGCTGTCACAGCTTCACCGCTGTCTCTTCTTCATGCGAGATCCTCTTCATACAGGATCATATCAGGGTCACCATATGTTGCGGTTGAGATGGACAAACAACATAGACCAAGTTCTTCCAGGATGAAAGTAGTAGATGCCATTTATTGCCACAAGTGCATTTTTATACAGTTTTACCAATTCATGTGTCTCTTCACTATTGGTTACAAGTTACAGCAGTCACATTTCATTGGGTAGTTTTGTTATCATCAACCTTACTCTTTTACTCCCTTCTCTCTCATGGATACATCCTTAACATCTCCGGATACTCCTTTACTCCCGTCTTTCTCATGGGTGGGCCTTAATATCTTCAAGGCTAATTTCTGTTCCCACACCCTCCATCAGGGAATCCAAGGACCCACCATAGTCCCCCACAGCTGCCCTGAGGCTGGACCCCAGGGTCTGGACCTCCAGGGATGGCCCATCAAGTGCGGGACCTCCCACCAGCACTGTCTGCTGGAAAATACAAGTTTTCTCCAGTCTGCCTCTTTCCTCTTCTCATCTCCACCTTCCCTCAATGTCTTTTATTTCTGCCTTGCCGGCTGCTGTGCTTCCTCGGCCTGATGTCTGACTCTCTTTGGACTCCTGTTTTGCACAGGAGCTGCGGATTTTGCCATCAAACATTCCTTGGAAAAAGCAAAGGTCAAGTTTGGCAGCCAACCCCCGCATTGCTATATTCTGCACCCCTGAGCAGGAAACACAGGCAGAAGCACACAACTCCTGCAAAACAGGGGTCCAAAGAGAGTCAGACATCAGGCCGAGGAAGCACAGCAGCTGGAGAGGGAGAAATAAAGGACATTGAGGGAAGGTGGAAAGGAGAAGGTGATAAGCGGAACAAAATTCTTTTAGAAACCCTTAGGCCTAATGTAACCAGACTAAGCCTAATGTAACAAGACTAGGCATAATGTAACAGGAACTTAATAGAGGAACAATAGCTATCTAGAGACTGGAAATTAGGCAAACCAGGATGCCCTTGGTTTGCAAGCTGCGAAAGTTGAATGTTTCACTTATTGAAGAAAGAGCTCCGTGACCTTTGCTGTGTAGTAGTACAAAACGACAATACTCTTACACTGAAGAAATTAGGTCAAAAAATATGACACAGGGTAAGGGACACCAGGCTGCAAAGACTACTGGGGGCAACTAGAAACCTTCAGTAAAGACCCACAAACACCAAAGATGGATTTAAGGGAGGGAAAATGTAAATAGTTCATGCTTAATATATGAACTAAGCAGTAGAAACCAGTGAATATGCAATTGGTATGTGCAATAAATACCAAGAAGTGTCAGGCATGTGCACATTCGATTAGAAGAACGATCCTCCGAGCATCCGGCACACTGCAATAAAAATGCCTGCTTTTTAGCACTTTCAAAACAATGCTCAGTAGTCTTTTTGCCAACTTTTTGGTATCCAACAGGAAAGTGACAGACTGGACAAAACTCGCCTTTTCCAACAGACAGTGTTGGTGGGAGGTCCTGCACTTGATGGGCCATCCCTGGAGGTCCAGACCCTGGGGTCCAGCCTCAGGGCAGCTCAGCCTTTACCGTGGGGGAGCTTCCTGGGGGCTCTGGCCCATGTCAGGGAGTGGCCACCAGCCCAGGGTCTGCCCAGAGGAGAGAGCTGGTACCTAAGGGAAAAGTTAGAAAAAAGGTTACACAGATGGTAGGTCACAAGAATGGTGTTTACTGTTAAGACAAGCAGTGAAGAACTGAAGGGCAACACGCTTACTCTGAGTAGATAAGAAAGACCAACTAGTATAGGAACTGGTTCAGCATGACCATGAGATTCCAAGTAGAGTAGCAAAAGAACTGTGCATGCCCAGGACTTGAGTTCATTGAAAGGACAATGTGATGAAGACTCCTTACTTCTTCCCATAACCCTCGAAAGACCACCAACTCACTGCTCTGTGCAGGTGCTAGAGACATCTGCATATGGTTAGTGGTTCCAAGAAATGTAATACATATGTAAAGCACTTCCCAGATGTGTAATGAATATGTTTGATCTGTGTGAGGGTGAAAAATCATGGACTCCACACAATCCAATATGAATTCAAGCAAAGCCATTTATTACAGAAACAAGCCTCCTTATATATGCAGTTCTTTCCTGATCACACGTCCACGCTCCACGCGTGCATTAGCTGATTGGTTATTGTCCGTGTTCATGAGCTGTCCACCGCCCGAGTCTCACTGCTAATAGGTCTGTTGATTTACATCGTGTTTTCAGCTTTCCAAGGTGGCCTTGAAATTCTTTTGGGCCTGACTAGTTTAATAACAAATCTCCATCTAATAGAAACCCATCCACGCATTAACTTCAAGAAAATCCCTCAAATCTCCCACAACTCCTCCTTTTTGTTCTTGAACCAGCCAGGTCTTGTTTACAACATGCTGAATCATCTTTGAAATACACTGCAACATACAATCACATCATTAACAACATAATTACAATTACATATAATGCAGTTGAGCCTTACTTAATAAGATCAAACAACTACCCACCTATTTCCAGGCTTTTAAACCATTTGACAAACCCTAATTCTACTATGACAATCTTAGTAACGTGCTGGTTTAGTTTGTCTAAAGTACTACGAATAGATTCCGAAGGATCAGACAAGTGAATACAACACATTCTCTCAAATTCTTCACAACCATGACCTACTGTTAAAAGTAAGAGATCTATAACTGCGTGATTTTGTAGAGTAGTATGCCTAATAGCATCAACATCTCCTATTAATTGAGTTAGTATCTCAGAAGTTAGATTAGCCTGTTTAAAAGACCAATAGCTTAACTTTGATATGTCTCCTAAAGCTTGGCCAGCTGCTAGACTAGGGAGAAAGAGTGCAGTAGACACTATGGTAGGAATGTCCCATAATCTTACCTCATTTTTGCATTGCCTATCTCAGTGTAATATCGCCCTTTTGGCTCTCCTGATGTTTGCTCAAATTGCCATTCTCCACAGAAGGTACACCACCTGCTTGCTAATAGGCTTCTAGACCACCAGGTTTGTGAGCATCTATAACACTGAATTAGGATCCACGGTTTACATCTGAAACCGTCCTCACAACTTCTCTCCCTCCTGTCCATCTGCATCCGTTGAATCTTTGTTGTCTTTATTCAGCCATGGTTTGACCCATTTCGCAGGAATCCACTTCGATCCTTGGCCTGTAATGACACAAGCATAACCTTTTCCCCAGGTTATCAGTTGATGTGGCCTTTTCTATTGACCACTAACTAGTGATTTGTCCATAACTAATGTAGGTTCTTTCTGATTTAGCATGGTTTTGGGTCATACTTGCAAAGTGTTTCATCACATACGGTGCTTTTGACAATTGGTTTTGTGGTGTTTCCCCTACTTCTCCCGCTTTTTGTTTGTTTGTTTGTTTGTTTTTTTTAAAAAAACCACATAAACACAAACAAACAAACAAGTTCAGAACCAGATACGTGCATTGGACCTTGACTACGTATTCAAAATCACAAATCAAATTTAGAGGTTCCTCCTTAAAAAGCTTTAAGTAATGTAAAGCTGTGTCAAGTTCTGCTAATTGGGTTGAACCTTCAATAATTTTTACAGAATGATGCCAATTGTTATCTTCAAACCAAACCACTACAGCTTTATGAGACTGCCCAGAACCACCAACAAAAACTGTGCAAGTATGTAGGATCAGACCAGATACAAGTATGTTCTGTGACCTGATGTTAAAGACTTGCAGGTTCTGCATCAATTTACATTTAGGCATGCCAAAAGCTGTGCTGTTAAGAAAACCAGCTAGTGCAATTTACAAGGACATAGATTGTAAATTCAAAAAAAAAATCAGAATTAAATTTCAGAAATGGTACATATATGACAAAAGGATCATGGCCTATTGAAACTTAAATTCATTCCCTGCATTTCTTGATCAGAGTAACAATCAGTATATCAGTCTGTTAGCATTCTCATCATACTGTCCCACAATAGCCACAGGTTGTTTCTGTGTTGTAGCTATAAAAAGACAAATCTGCAAGTCCAATAAAAACAGTTAGCTTGTAAGGTTGTCATAAATTTATTCATCCAAGTTTCTAACTCCATTTTGGCTGTCATATTTATTGGGTATTGTTTTCTCTTACCGGACCAAAGTCCTGTTTCAGTTCTATCAGTGTAGTGTTCACTTTATCAAAACACTGACTGTTAATACTAGTGGAAATACAGCATTTGAAATTTCCTTGGAGATTTCTCACTTGCACAAGCAGATCTGCACCATCCAAGCAGCTTCTTGTGGGACATGCAACTAAACAGAATTCTCAGAAAATGTTATTTGAGCTTACAATTTACTTAACAAATCTTGACCCAAGAGAGGTATCGGGCTTTCTGGCAAATATAAGAAGTCATATGGTAAAACTTTGTTCCAAATTTGGCATTCCATTGGTCTCAAACAATGGCATTTCTTTCATTCTCTCCCATGACCTCAAAAACAATCACGGTGAATTTACTAAGAAGTCTCTTACAACCAGTTACCACAGAATAAGTCTATTAATAAATTTTTGCTGTAATTTTCTAGTTTCATTAGAACTACGGATCTGCTAGGGATGCCTTTAAATTTCACCTCCAGGCTTCTCCATTCAGTATTACAACATCGCTGCAGTGGGGGGAGAGAAACCCCCCCTTTCACCGCTTTAAAAGTGGGCAGCCAGGTTTTTCCATTTGCTTTTCTTTCTCTTCTTGCTGCGGTTCAGATGTGGCCAAGGCCACGCAGCCGGTGTAATCGCTGGTATGAAGTAGGAGGCTCTGGCAAACTCCTCAGTTACAATGAGCTGAGTTTATCTTGCAGCTCGACACAGGCCTGGGATATTTTGCTTTTTTGTTTTCCCATTTCATTCCAACCATAATACACTTTATATGCAATTCCAAGTATCTCAGCAATAGTTACATTCCTTAGCTTCATTTACCTTTTAAAATTTGTAGATGTCAAAAGCCAGTATATTAAACGTCAATCCATTATTACACTTTCCTAAATCCAAATCAGTTCATATTCTAGCAGCTTTTAAATACAACCTCATCCAAGTTCACATCCATCATAGCATTTAGTTTTCTTTCCCATACCTCCAACTAGCACATAGATTCAATGCAAATCAAAGTTTAACAACTTAAATTCTTTTCTGGTCTCAAAATTATTAGATAACAATATGAGCAATAACTTTGTTGTATAAGGATGCATCCTAAGGGGGAGCAAGGTGGTATTTTAGCAGTGGAACCAGTTCCCATTTTGTAATTATCACCCCAAACAAAATTCTTTTGGTACCAAATACATATATATGCAAACTAAAATACTGAGCTCAGATATGCAACCAAACACCAAGTTCAAATATGCAGATGGATCACAGTTACACTAATTCAAGATGATATCTCGATTTTAGCATTGCACCTTTGGGCCGCTCACTGCTCAGCAGGGGGAGGCACTGCTGGATCTCCTTGCAAAACAGGTCAGTGTGGCTGGAGCCCCATCGGCACCCGTCCCCACTGCCCTAGCAAGCTGAGCTGGGCAAAGCTTTGATTAGCGTCTCATCTGGGGTACTACAACTGTTATCCCAAAACCATGGTTCTTTACCTACTGTGCATACAAAAGAGCCAAGTTTAGTACACCGAGATGAGACACAGCCTATCACAGAGCTGCACAAGGCTGAAGGCCGGAATAAAGCTAGAAGGAAAATAACAGCTACTACACACAAAATCTTATCATCACATTCAGGCAGTAAAGAACTAAATTACTCATGATCTTCTGTATTATCACAAAGTGCACATTTTAAGTCCATGGATTCTCATTATTTAGCAGTCTGTGAAATCACCATACTACACAACAAAGACCTACTAAAACTGCAACATGCTTAGACAGATACCCACAAAGAAAACAGGTTAATGAGGAAAGCATCTTGCAGACTTCAGCAAGTTTCCTGTGACCTGTGTGTTATCAATTAACTCTCTCTCAGCTTGTTGAAGTTCAAACCGTCCCATCTGTGAAACTATCTGTAATGATCTAATGATCTCTTGCAGAGATTTATTTTGTCCTACTCTTCTCAGCTTAAAACCAACATTAACTGAAACACAGTGTTACACTTCAAGGTTCTATCCTCCAGCCACTTTTCCCATTCATCTCACTGACACAGCAGCCACCATCGATCATAACATTTCATAAGATCTTCTTTCCTCATATTTCCAAGTGCTTTCCTATGTTTTAAAACACCTAGCAATACCGCTTTCTTAGTAACACGACTGAAGACAGTCGTTTCCGACTCCATCTCATAAGTAAAAACCATGAGAAGAGGGAGGGAGGGGGGAAGCACAGGGCTGCTTGCAGCATGAGTGGGAAAAGTGGGAAGAAGGTTTTGTGGAGTAATTACACCACAAAGAAACAATTCTAACAACAACCAGTAAAACAATTAACTCACTTTCCTGACAAGCGGCTTGATTTTCAGAGAGCCAATACACAGAAGCACGTAATATGTACTGTAACACCCGCAGATAACACGTTGACAGCAAACATTGGCATTCTCTACTGCTAATTTCAACGCCAGTGCGTCCTTAGCTTCTAAGTTTTCAACCTGCTTATTGATGGCCTCTTGAAGATAGTCAATAAATTGCATGTAATTCTCATTGGGACCCTGATTAATAGTTGTAAATGATTTGGCTGCTTTGTCGGTTTCTGGCACCTTTATCATAGCTTGATACGCAAGGTCTGTTGACTGCCTCAGAATTTCAGAAACCAATTGTGCCTATAATTGTGGTGTGCCAATTAGTGTCTCTTCCAAGAGTTGGGGGATGCCTTTCAACAAATCCCCATCTTTCTGTCCTAAATGATCTATAGCTGTTGCATTGCATAGGTCTAATTTTGCTGACCTGCGAGGGGGAGATGGGACCCGTCCGAGTAGAAAAGGCAAAGGAATGTTTGCCACCAGCCACCCGGCCTGTCCCCAGCAGGCGGCGTGTCCCGCCGTGTGTCGGTGCCCCCGAGCCCAGGACTCCATGTGCAGGGGACCCGAGTGGCCAGGGGTGGCGGGCAGGGCCAGGGGCCGCAAGGACACAGCGGTGCTGCCGGTGCCCGCCCCCCCGAGCCGAGCGGGGCGGAGCGGCAGGACTACACGTCCCGTGCTGCAGCGGCGGCGGGCGGCCCTCCCGGGCTGACGCTGCCGGCGGCTCCCGGCGCCGCCTTTGTCCGTGCGGGGCTGGCGGCGCGGCCCCGGCGCAGGTAGGGGCGGCGGGCGGCGGGCCCGCGGCACGGGGATGGGCGCTGCTGGCCCGCGGGGTCCCGCCGGAGGGGACTCGGCCCCGACGGCCTCTCCCGTGCTCTCCCCTCCGCCGGCCGCCCCCCAGCCCTGCCGGACCCCCCCGCACTCCCCTTAGGGCCCGGCTCCCCCCGGCGCTCCGGCCTTTCCCCGGCTCGCCCCGTGGCCCCCGTGCAACGCGGACACGCTGCTCCGTGTCCCAGCCGCCCGGGCCCCCCTGGATCCGGCCCTGGCGGCCCCGGCGCTGGGAAGGGCTGGGCTGGGGCCGGGCCGGGTGCTCAGACCCCCGGGACACCCCGCACATCTTCCTGCTGCCCTTGTGGGGCACCGGAGCAAGATTTGGGTACTCGGGAGCTTCCAAAACCCCCCTTTTCTCGTGGCTCTTTCTTGCCTTTACTGCAAGATGGCCGGGTCGCTGGGTAAAGTTCTTTGGATCGGTCCTTTTCCCGGTAGCTGTGGAGGCTCGGGGTGCAGGGAAGGCAGCTGTGGGCAGGTGAGTGAACTTGTGCCCCTGATTTCTTCATGAAAATGTTGTGCTTGCAGGGACCATCTGTCCTGGCTGTGCTGGTGCGGCTGGTGACGGGACAGGCACCTCGTGTGGAATCTGGAGCATCCCGCCTCCCTCTTCCCGGATCAATACCTGCACGGGCCTCCATCTCCGCGCCGAGAGCAGCGACGCGCCGGGCTCCAGGCTGCTGCGGCAAGGTGGGGGTCAGGCACGGCCCTGGCTCTGGGGACACCGCGGGCTGGGATTGCCGTGGGTCGTGCAGCAGCAGCAGGAAAACACCTATGGGACCCACTGGGTTGGGAGTCCACTTGGTAGAGGTGGTGTGGGACAGAAGTGTTTTGAGACCCGGTGCGGTGCAGGGTGCTCCCGTTCCTGCCCGCTGAGCCGCACCACGGGCAGGGGCAGGCAGGAGCGTGCCTGCTGCCAGGCCTCGGGCCAGCCCTTGTGTCACGGTGCTGTGCCCGGTCCTGGTGGGTGATCTGGCCTGTGGGATGGATGGGGTACAGGGCACAGTCCCCACTGCTCTGGTGTGGGTCCACAATATTGCACGAGGAGGGGAAACCTCCCTTTAAGCCTGCCAGCCCTGCACCTCTCCTGGCAGAGCCCATGGGGTATACTACAACCCAGGGACCTGCTGAGTGAACCCTCTGTGTCGTGGTGACCCTGCTGTGCCACCTGGTTGTGCCACCGCCACCCCCTCGTCTTCACCCTTCCAAGATCTCCTGGTGCTTCCCTCAGGATGCCAGAGTCCCCGGTGCCAGCGGGACCCTGTCCAGCAACTGCAGGATATCAGCAGAGGTGTTTAGCAAGCATGTGGTTGGGTGTGCTGAGCCGGGTGTGCTTCTTGCTGCAGATGTCGGTGACGTTTGAGGACGTGGCGCTCTACTTCTCCCCCGAGGAGTGGGCAAAGCTGTCGGGCTGTCAGCGGCAGCTCTACCGGGAGGTGATGCTGGAGAACTACCAGATGGTCGCCTCGCTGGGTGAGGACTGTCTCTGGTGATGTTGGGCTGGGGTCAAGTAAGAATTCATCTCTTTAAGTGAGCTGGAGCCGTTGAAAGGGCTGTCCAAGAGTTGACGTGGTGGTTGCAATTGCTGTTTTTCCTGTGGAGAGTGCTCCTGAGAGAAAATGGGATGGGATGGAATAGTGCATTTGAGATGGAAGTGACTTAAAGTGCTCATCCAGTCCAACTGTGTGACCACTTCAGGGCTGACCACAAACTGTAGCATCTTGCTAAGGGCATTGTCCAAATGCCTCTCCAACAGGGAGTGGCTTGGGGTATCGACTGCCTCTCCAGGCAGCCTGTTCCAGGGTTTGACCACCCCCTCAGTACAGAAATGCTTCCTCGTGTCCAGTCTAAACCTCCCAGGCGCAGCTTTGAGCTGTTCCCAGGTGTCCTGTGTGCAGGAGAGTGGCCGAGGTGACGGGGGCGAGGCGAGAGGAGGCTGTAGGTGCAGGGATGTGGGGGCTGAAGCCGCAGCCTGGCAGGGACAGGAGAGAGGAGCGGGGTGGGGGGGATGCTGGGGCTGTGGGTGCGGGGGCCGGTGCTGCTGTCCTGGCAGTGCGGGAGAGGGGGCTTCTCTCTGTGCCCCGGACAGGCTGGGCCACTCTCAAACCAGAGATCATCTGCAAGATAGAGCGAGAAGAGACACCGTGTGTGCCAGACACCCCTGGGGAAGAGCAGATGCACCAGAGCCCTATGCCAGGTGGGTATTGGGGATTTGCGGGGCTGATGGAGTGTTCAGGTTTCACTGTCGTCTTGCCCCAGACGCTCAATGCACCAGGAAAAAGGTGAGACTGACGGGGTGCCTGTGCTGTTTCCCATGGGGAGAGTTCTCATGTGTCCATCCTGTCCCCAGCAGTGAACCTGGTCTCTTCCCCTGCAGCCATCATCCCCACGACTCAGAGGGAGGCCGAGGGGTTCCCCAAGGAGCTGCTCAGACCCACCACCCTGCTCCCGGGAGTGCCAAACCTGGGCAGGAGGTGGCAGGAGAGCTCTGCCTGTGACCAGCCAGGCAGGAACCAGGGAAGCTGGTTGCCGTATCCCCACTTCCCCCGCCTCACAGACCACGGGTCATTGGAGAAGAGGCCCCCCACGTGCCCCAAATGCGACAAGATCTTCAAGAGCCAGTCAGTGCTGGATGTCCATGTGTGGAGCAACATGTGTGAGCGTCCCTTCCACTGCACCGACTGTGGCAAGAGCTTCATTTACAGGTCAAGAATGCTGACGCACCAGCTCATCCATACTGGGGAGAAGCCCTTCACCTGCACTGACTGTGGCAAGAGCTTCCGGTCGAAGAGGACCCTCACCATCCACCAGCGCATCCACACTGGTGAGAAGCCCTTCACCTGCACCGACTGTGGCAAGAGTTTTGTCCAGAGGCAGCACCTGACGAGTCATCAGCGCATCCACACTGGAGAGAAACCCTTCGCTTGCAGCAAGTGTGGCAGGAGCTTCAGGTATAGGGAGAACCTGCTCAGACACCATCACATCCACACTGGGAAGAAACCCTTTGCCTGCACCAACTGTGGCAAGAGCTTTGTCCAGAGGCAGCAGCTTCTGAGTCACCAGCGCATCCATAGCGGAGAGAAGCCCTTCACCTGCACTAACTGCAGCAAGAGCTTCCAGTCAAAGAAGACACTCATCATCCACCAGCACATCCACTCTGGGGAGAAGCCCTTTGCCTGCACTGACTGCAGCAAGAGTTTTGTCCAGAGGTCGCAGCTGCTGGGTCACCAGCGCATCCACACAGGGGAGAAACCCTTCACCTGCAGCGGCTGCGGCAAGAGTTTTGTCCAGAGGCAGCACCTAATGAGTCATCAGCGCATCCACACTGGAGAGAAACCCTTCGACTGCAGTGAGTGTGGCAAGAGGTTCAGGTATAGGGAGAACCTGCTGAGACATCAGCACATCCACACTGGGGAGAAACCCTTCGCCTGCACCAACTGTGGCAAGAGCTTTGTCCAGAAGCAGCAGCTGCTGTGTCACCAGCGCGTCCATAGTGGAGAGAAGCCCTTCACCTGCACCAACTGCAGCAAGAGCTTCCGGTCGAAGAGGACCCTCACTGTCCACCAGCGCATCCACACTGGGGAGAAGCCCTTCACCTGCACCGACTGCGGCAAGAGTTTTGTCCAGAGGTCACAGCTGCTGGGTCACCAGCGCATCCACACTGGGGAGAAACCCTTCACCTGTACCGAATGTGGCAAGAGGTTCAGCTACAGCCAGAGCCTGCTGAGGCACCAGCGCATCCACACTGGGGAGAAGCCCTTCACCTGCACTGACTGTGGCAAGAGTTTTGTCCAGAGGCAGCACCTAATGAGTCATCAGCGCATCCACACTGGAGAGAAACCCTTCGCCTGCAGCAAGTGTGGCAAGAGCTTCAGGTATAGGGAGAACCTGCTGAGACATCAGCACATCCACACTGGGGAGAAACCCTTCGCCTGCACCAACTGTGGCAAGAGCTTTGTCCAGAGGCAGCAGCTGCTGAGTCACCAGCGCATCCACACTGGGGAGAAGCCCTTCACCTGCACAAAGTGTGGCAAGAGCTTCTGCTACAGGGAGAACCTGGTGAGGCACCAGCACGTCCACAGCGTAGAGAAACCCTTCACGTGCACCAACTGCAGCAAGAGCTTCAAGGAGAAGGCGACCCTCATCATCCACCAGCGCATCCACACTGGGGAGAAGCCGTTTGTTTGTACCCACTGCAGCAAGAGCTTCTGGCAGAAGAGGAGCCTCATCATCCACCAGCGCATCCACACCGGAGAAAGGCCATTTGTGTGCCTCAAGTGCAGCAAGAGCTTCAGCTACAGGGAGAACCTGCTGAGGCACCAGAGCATCCACACCCAGGAGCAGCCCTTCAGCTGCACCCACTGCCCCAAGGCCTTCAGAGAAAAGAGGTACCTCACCATCCACCAGCGCATCCACACCGGGGAGGAGCCCTACAAGTGCAACGAATGCGGCAAGACCTTCAGGCAGAAGCGGCACCTGAGCAGACACCAGCAGGTGCACCAAGACCCAGGGGTTGTGCCAGAGGGTGTCCAGCAGGAGATGGGGGGTCCTTCCCCAGCAGGGGGGCCGGCAGAGGCCAAGCCCTTCCAGTGCGGTGTCTGCGAGAAGCGGTTTTGGAAGGAGAGGCTCATGCTGGCTCACCAGCGCACCCACGGCACCCCCAGCCTGCAGCCGCCTCCGCAGCCCGGCACCCCCTGAATCTGCTGCTGAGGGCCCTTATGAAGAAAGGCTGAGGGAGCTGGGGCTCTTTAGTTTGGAGGAGACTAAGGGGGGACCTTATTAATATTTATAAATATATAAAGGGTGAGTGCCATGAGGATGGAGCCAGGCTCTTCTCAGTGGCAAACAATGATAGGACAAGGGGTAATGGCATCCAGCTGGAACACAAGAGGCTCCACTTAAATTTGAGAAAAAACTTCTTCTCAGTGAGGGTGTCAGAGCCTGGCCCAGGCTGCCCAGGGGGGTTGTGGAGTCTCCTTCTCTGGAGACATTCAGAACCCGCCTGGACATGTTCCTGTGCGACCTCACCTGGGCGTTCCTGCTCCATGGGGGGATTGGACTAGATGATCTTTTGAGGTCTCTTCCAATCCCAAACATACTGTGATACTGTGATGTCCTGCGTTTTCTCTGGATAGAGTTAATTTTCCTCTTAGTAGCTGATATAGTGCTGTGTTTTGGATTGAGAATGAGAAGAATGTTGCTAATATGTGGATATTTGTTGTTGCTGAGTGGTCAAGGACTTTTCATCTTCTGGTGCCCTGCCAGCTGGGAGGGGGCACAGCCAGGACAGCTGCCCCAAAGTGGCCAAATGGCTGTTCCTCACCATCTGATGTCATGGTCAGTACAGAAACTGGGGGAAGTTGGCCAGGGGCACCACAGCTCAGGGACAGGCTGGACATCAGTCAGCTGGTGGTGAGCAATTGTGTTGTGCATCACTTGTTTTGTACATTCTTACCTCATCATCTTTCTTATTATTCCCTTCATCTCTTATCCTATTAAAGCATCTTTATCACATCCCAGGAGTTTTACACACATCACTGGATGAGTCTAGTTTAAATTTTATGTTTATTTTTTAGCTTAAGTAAATACATTTTAAACAGAATGATTCACTTAGAAAATAAGGTTGTGTGATTTTTAGTCTACTGTCCACTTCATGTTACTTGGTAGCTACATTTGCTGACATCTGAAACTGTGTGTTGTGAAGTTCCACTCACATTCACCAAACTTGTGTCTACTTGAGTAAAACGAAGCAACTACAAAGCATCAACCTGCACAATAAGGCCTGGTTTTTATCTTATTGAGCAAAACAGGATCCACTTGAGGCAAATAATGTTTTTGAGGCCAGCATGAAGTGGCTATGTACTATCAAAAAAGCCTGCAGCAAAAGAAGATAAGGGTCTGCCTGAAGACCGTGAACGAATCCAATGAGACGCAAGAAGACCCCAGACTCAAATGTTACTATTGGACTGCATCATCACAAACGAGGCAGGTATAATTATATATACTGTGAGGGTATAATTACCCAGGGACTTGTAGGCTGGCCTCAACAGCTCTGCGAAGGCACCCAGCTCGAGCCGACCCTGCTGCTGGACCACTCCATTCAATTGTTTATGAGCTTTGATGCCTGAGAGGTTGCTCAGGCATCCAGACTTTGGAGCCACCTCATACAAGGCTCCCGGAGGGGAGGTAAGCAGGTTGAGGTGCCAGATGGTGAAACTTTGAAGTCTGTGACTAAATTTGGATCCATCAGCACCTGGACTCCTCTCTCAGAAGGAGTTTAGAGAGAAAGGGGTTCCATTCTGTACCTGGTGACTCAACGGGAGGGCCTCCCTCTATCCTTTCACATCTCCTGTCCCTCTCTAAATCACTCTAAAACAACTCTCACCCAGTTCTCCTTGGCATATTTCCCCCATGCAGGAAGTACTGGAGTAAACCTTGACATCAAACTCTGTTCAAAGTTGCACTTTGCTTTAAGTCATCTCAATGTGCTCCGTGGCAAGCAGGACCCAAGCCTGACAGTATTCAAGAAGCGTTTGGATGATGCTCAGACACATGGTGTGAATTTGGGTGTTGTCCTTTGCAGGGACAGGAGTTGGACTCGATGATCCTTGTGGGTCCTTTCCAACTCAGGACTTCCTATGAGTCTATGACGATGGAGCCATTACCCTGGAATTAGACGGCAGGGAAGCCAAGCAGCTGGGATCCCCGTCTAGGGACGGGGCATTGACAAGGTGACTGAGAAAAAGACACAAACCCTCAGGTTCTGGAGGTGACTTCTGTCAGGTGTGAGGCAAACACAGCCCTTCAAGGGAGATGTGACCTGTCACCCAGGCAAGTGGACCACCATGGAGAAGTATCCAATATTTGATGGAATTAGCTGTGCTGGAGGTAATTTATAATGATCCAAATAATGAGGATTTACCAACATCATCTGGATCTGGATCTCACATGGCGGAAGTTTCTACAGAGTGCACTGTTGTCGTATACCAACCCATTGGCAGTGACATCCTGGAGAGAGAAAGTGAGGGGCAAAGTATGGATGAATTGGCCATGAGCTCCAGTGGGGGTCCTGGCCATGGGCAGGTCCTGGCTGCCCAGGCAGCTGCCCAACACTCTTGGAAAAACAGGGAGGTCTCAGTTGTTCAAATGCCACCAGCTCTACCCTCACACTGAGACGGGGCTTCGTGAAGGAGCAGAGGGAATCCAGGGAAAAGGAGCTGCCCCCCGACAGAGAGCCCAGGGAGTCCAGAGGGGCCAGCAGTGCCCACAGGGACAGGAGCTCCATGTGCGACAGCTCCAGTCTCTACATAGGAGAAGGAAAACACTTTGCTGCACCCCGGCCCCTCCGGCGGGACCCACAGGCAGCACCCCCTGCTTGGCTGGCGGGCAGGGCTGCCCGGCACGGACGGGGCAGGGCAGGGGCTGAGGGGCTGCGGCAGGCCCTGGGGGTCTCTCCCAGCACTCAGCACATCTCCAGGGTCAAAGTGGGTTTCTCCACTCCTCCCGCTGCCTGGGGAAGCTACCGAGGGAGCAGATGGAGTGAGGGCCAGCAGCCCCCGGCACAGCCCCGGCTGGTCAGGGCCATCTTGAGATAGCGGTGGGTGCTCATCCTGGACACACATGAGCAGAACTCCGCCTTGTTCTCCATCAACACAGGAACAAACAGGAACAGACATGATGTCTTAACAGCCAGAGGCACCTCTGAGTGAGCTCTGTGGGGAGGAACTGCAGCAGCAGCATACACTAGTGCCATGGCTTTATTGTCACCCTGCAATCAAAACTTTGACAGATAATTGGCACCCAATGCAGGGCTGTCGTGGTTTGATCGTGGGGAGACAATCAAAACCATGGCAGATGTTTTCCCTTCACCCTTTTTCCCTCTTCTCCCTTCAGCCCTCCACCCCCGCCTCCTTCCCTCTCCTTCTCACTAGGATTTGGGGAGGACAGGAAAAGAGAAAAGTAAAGGAAAAGAGAATTGGGAAACTTGAAAACATTTACTAAGACTACGAAAACCAACACAGAGAAAAATAACACAGAAACAAATATTGTAAAAACAGTCCTGAAGTTTCCGGTTCAACAGCACAAGACCTCAGCTTGCAGGAACAGCAGAATGAAGGAAAGCAGTCCGATGAAAAAGAACCGATGCGCCCAGCAGCCGATGCAAAAAAGAGAGCAAGCCAGTCTACGTGCTCTGCTTTTATATGCAGGAAATCATGAATGGGATGGAATACCCCTATTGGTCAGTTCGTGGCCACGTGACTTGGGTCAGTTCCTTCCATTGCTTCTCCCCCACTTCAGCCCAAAATGGGGCGGGGGAGGTTCACAACACCAGGACATTCCACTCCTAATTACATACCATTCACGGCCAATACAATCTAACTAATACAGTCTATTAATACTATCTAATTACTTACAACTATATACATATATACCTCCAGGTGTAGCTTATTATTCTCTTAGTCCTTGGATCATCCCTTGGGAAAAAAAAAATCCATCTAAGTTCACTGATCACAACAGACGTAAATACATCAACTTTGAAGAAGCTGTCAGGTGTCAGTCCAAAAACTGTCTCTGGTTCCATCTGAAAGACTGATTAGACACTGTTAACATGGAAATTAACATCATGCAATTCAGTCTTGACTATTTTCACCCAAAATCATATCTCCTTGTGGTACACACTGGACCTCTCCATCTCTAAGCATCATCCACCAGGTGCTGCCCAGTCCCTGGGCAAAGACAATCCCACAAATAGGCCTTTGCCTGAGGCAGGAGTGATCCAAACTGCTTTTCCTAACATATTTTTCATGTGTAGCACCGGGACTTTATCTCCTTCTACTGTATGCAGAATTTCTGATTGGGCAGGCCCGGCTCGATTGGTTGATCCCCTAGTGTTGACCAACCAAGTGGTTCTCACTAGGTGTGAATCCCAGTTTTTAAAGGTTCCACCACCCAGTGCCCTTAGTGTAGTTTTAAGCAAGCCGTTGTACCTTTCAATTTTCCCAGATGCTTGTGCACGATATGGAATATGATATATCCAGTCAATGCCATGTTCTTTAGCCCAGCTATCTATGAGACCATTTTTAAAATGAGTGCCATTATCTGATTCAATTCTTTCTGGTGTACCATGTCGCCAGAGAACTCGCTCTTCAAAGCCCATGATCGTATTGCAGGCAGTAGCATGGGATACAGCATACGTCAGTGGTTGCTTCCACCATTGTGAGTACATACCGCTTCCCCTGATGAGTTTGTGGAAGCGTTATATAATCAATTTGCCAAGCCTCTACATACTTATACTTTAACCACCGCCCCCCATACCATACAGGCTTTAACCTTTTGGCTTATTTGATTTCCACGCAAGTCCCACACTCATGAATAACCTGTGAAATGGTGTCCATAGTCAAATCCACCCCTCGATCGCAAGCCCATTTATAGGTTGCATCCCTACCTTGATGCCCTGAGGCATCATGGGCTCACTTTGCTGAGAAAAGTTCACCTTTGTGTTGCCAGTCCAAATCTACTTCAGCAACATGACTCTTAGCAGCTCGGTCTGCTTGCTGGTTGTTACGATGTTCCTCAGTGGCTCGACTTTTAGGGACATGAGCATCTACATGGCGAACTCTCACAGGCAGCTTTTCTAGGCGAGCAGCAATGTCTCACCACAGTGTGGCAGCCCAAAGGGGTTTGCCCCTATGTTGCCAGCTGTTTTTCTTCCATTGCTGCAGCCACCCCCACAAGGCATTTGCCACCATCCATGAATCAGTATAGAGGTACAGTACTGGCCATCTTTCTCTTTCAGCCATGTCCAGCACCAGCTGGATGGCTTTCACTTCGGCAAACTGACTGGATTCACCTTGCCCTTCGGTAGCTTCAGTGACTTGTTGTGTGGGACTCCACATAGCAGCTTTCCACCTTCGATGTTTACCTATAAGGCGGCAGGATCCATCTGTGAACAGGGCGTATCGCTTTTCGGTCTCTGAAAGGGTATTGTATGGGGGTACTTCTTCAGCACGCGTTACTTCTTCTTCCTCAGGGGACATCCCAAAGTCTTTACCTTCTGGCCAGTCGGTGATTACTTCCAAAATCCCTGGGTGATTTGGACTCCCAATTCGAGCACGTTGCGTGGTCAACGCAAGCCATTTACTCCACGTAGCATCAGTTATGTGATGTGTGGAGGAGACCTTTCCTTTAAACATCCAGCCTAGCACCGGCAGTCGAGGTGCCAGGAGGAGCTGTGCTTCAGTACCGATCACTTCTGAAGCAGCGCGGACTCCCTCATAAGCTGCAAGTATTTCCTTTTCAGTTGGAGTATAATTGGCCTCAGACCCTTTGTATCCTCAACTCCAAAAACCTAAGGGTCGACCTCGGGTTTCTCCTGGTGCCTTTTGCCAAAGGCTCCAGGTAGGGCCATTATCTCCGGCTGTGGTGTAAAGCACATTCTTAACATCTGGTCCAGTCCGCACTGGTCCAAGGGCTACTGCATGAGTTATCTCACGCTTAATCTGCTCAAAAGCTTGGCATTGTTCAGGTCCCCACTCAAACTGGTTTTTCTTACGAGTCACCCGATAGAGAGGGCTCAATATCTGGCTGTAGTCAGGGATATGCATCCTCCAGAAACCTACAACCCCCAAGAAAGTCTGTGTCTCCTTCTTATTAGCAGGTGGAGACATGGCTGAAATCTTATTGATCACCTGCACTGGGATCTACCGCCGACCATCTTGCCATTTTATGCCTAAAAACTGTATCTCTTGAGCAGAGCCCTTGACCTTACTACATTTTATGGCAAAACCAGCATCCAACAGAATATGAATTATTCTCTCACCCTTTTCAAAGACTTTTCTCTCGGTGTCGCCCCATACGATAATGCCATCGATATACTGCAAATGTTCCGGAGCTTTACGTTCTTCTAGCGTGGTCTGGATCAGTCCATGGCAGATGGTAGGACTGTATTTCCACCCCTGGGGCAAGCGATTCCAGGTGTATTGGATGCCCCTCCAGGTGAAAGCAAACTGCAGCCTACATTCTGCTGCTAAAGGTATAGAGAAGAACACATTAGCAATATCAATGGTAGCGTACCACTTAGCTGCCTTCAACTCAAGTTCAAATTGCAGCTCCAGCATATCTGGCACAGCAGCACTCAGTGGTGGTGTAACTTCATTCAGGCCATGGTAGTCTACAGTTAGTCTCCACTCATCGCTAGACTTACGCACTGGCCAAACTGGGCTATTGAAAGGTGAGCGAGTCTTACTGATCACACCCTGGCTTTCCAGTTGACAAATCAATTTCTGAATAGGAATCAAAGAGTCCCGATTGGTGCGATACTGTCGACGATGTACCGTTGTGGTAGCAACTGGCATCTGCTGATCATCAACCATTAGCAGTCCTACAACAGAAGGGTCATTTGAAAGACCAGGCAAATCAGGCAGCTGTTCAATTCTCTCAGTGTCCACAGATGCTATCCCAAATGCCCACCTATAACCTTTTGGGTCCTCAAAATACCCTCTCTTAAGGTAGTCTATGCCAAGGATGCACGAAGCATCTGGGCCAGTCACAATGGGATGCTTTTGCCAATTTTTTCCAGTTAGGCTCATTTCAACCTCTACAACAATCAGCTCTTGGGATGCCCCAGTCACTCCAAAAATACTGACGGGTTGTGTCCCCTTACAATCTGAAGGAATTATTGTGCACTGAGCACCAGTGTCCACCAAAGCCTTGTACTCCTGAGGGTGTGTTGTACCAGGTCATCTTATCTGTACAGTCCAGTAAACTCTGTTATCCCTTTCCTCCGCCTGGCTGGAGGCAGGGCACCTCTAATCTCGGTCTTCCACGATCTCTCATTGTGAATTAGAGGTTCCTTCACAAGCATCAGAATCTCTTATGTAAGCCGGGGCAGCCCTTTTCCTAGAAGCCTTCCCTGTTAACTCATGCACTCGTTCTTGAAGTTCCCCAGTAAGTTTATTGTGCCACTTACTCATATCTTCTCCCTGCTCACGTAGGAAGGACCACAGCAAACCTCTGATGGTGGCCTGCCTGTGTTCTCTCTCTGGGGATTGGAAACACTTTCTCCTAATAGCTGAAACATTGGTTCATACAAATCATGAGTCATGTGTGAAGAAGACACAGACTTTCTCGGGCGTTGTAGGTTTCTGGAGAATGCATATCCCTGATTACAGCCAGATTGTGAGCCCTCTCTATTGGGTGACTCGTAAAAAGAACCAATTTGAGTGGGACCTGGAACAACGACAAGCCTTTGAGCAAATTAAGCGTGAGATAACTCATGCGGTGGCCCTTGGAACAGTTCAGGCTGGACTAGATGTTAAAAATGTGCTCTACACTGCAGCTGGAGATAATGGACTTACCTGGAGCCTCTGGCAGAAAGCACCAGGAGAAACCCGAGGTCAACCCTTAGGTTTTTGGAGTCGAGGATATAAAGGATCTGAGGCCAACTATACTCCAACTGAAAAAGAGATACTGGCAGCATATGAAGGAGCCCAAGCTGCTTCAGAAGTGATCGGTACTGAAGCACAGCTCCTCCTGGCACCTCGACTGCCGGTGCTGAGCTGAATGTTCAAAGGGACGGTTCCCTCTACATATCATGCAACTGATGTTACGTGGAGTAAATGGATTGCATTGATCACGCAATGAGCTTGAACTGGAAATCCCAATCACCCAGGGATCTTAGAAGTGATTACAGACTGGCCAGAAAGTAAAGACTTTGGGATGTCTCCAGATGAGGAGGAAGTAATGCGTGCTGAAGAAGCACCACCATATAATATACTTTCAAAGACTGAAAAGCAGTATGCACTGTTCACAGACAGATCCTGTCGTCTTGTAGGAAAACATTGAAGGTGGAAAGCTGCTATGTGGAGTCCCACACAACAAGTTACAGAAGCCACTGAAGGACAAGGTGAATCTAGTGAATTTGCAGAAGTGAAAGCCATCCAGCTGGCTTTGGACATTGCTGAACGAGAGAAGTGGCCAGTACTTTATCCCTATACTGACTCATGGATGGTAGCAAATGCCTTGTGGCTACAGCAATGGAAGAAAAGCAACTGGCAGCGCAGAGGTAAACCCATTTGGGCTGCCACACTGTGGTAAGACATTGCTGCTCGGCTAGAGAGCCTGCCTGTGAAAGTTCGTCATGTAGACGCTCATGTGCCTAAAAGTCGAGCCACCGAGGAACATCTAAACAACCAACAAGAGGATCAGGCTGCTAAGATTAAAGTAGCTGAGGTGGACTTGGACTGGCAACATAAAGGTGAACTTTTCCTAGCTCGGTGGGCCCATGATGCTTCAGGGCATCAAGGTAGAGATGCAACATATAAATGGGCTCGCGATCGAGGGGTGGATTTAACTATGGACACTATTTCACAGGTTATTCATGAATGTGAAACTTGTGCAAAATCAAACAAGCTAAACAATTAAAACCTGTATGGTATGGGGGGCGATGGTTAAAGTATAAGTATGGAGAAGCTTGGCAGATTGATTATATTACACTTCCACAAACACGTCAAGGTAAGCATTATGTACTTACAACGGTGGAAGCAACCACTGGATGGTTGAAAACACGTGCCGTACCCCATGCTACAGCTCAAAATACTATCTTGGGCCTTGAAAAGCAAGTCCTTTGGCAACACGATACGCCAGAAAGAATTGAATCAGACAATGGTACTCATTTCAAAAACAGTATTATAGACAATTGGGCCAAAGAACATGGTATTGAGTGGGTGCATCATATTCCATATCATGCACCCGCCTCTGGAAAAACTGAAAGGTACAATGGTTTGTTAAAAACTACATTAAAGGCACTGGATGGTGGAACCTTTAAAACTGGGATTCACATTTAGCAAAAGCCACTTGGTTGGTCAACACTAGGCCTGCCCAATCAGAAATTCTACGTACTGTAGGAGGAGATAAAGTCCCTGTAGTACACATGAAAAATATGTTAGGAAAGGCAGTCTGGGTTACTCCTGCCTCAGGCAAAGACAAACCCATTCATGGGATTGTTTTTGCCCAGGGACCTGGCAGCACCTGGTGGGTGATGCTTAAGGATGGAGAAATTCGGTGTGTACCTCAAGGGTATTGGATTTTAGGTGAAAATATTCAATACTGAACTGCATGATGTTAATTGCCATACTAACAGAGTTTAATAAGTGTCTTTCAGATCAAGACAGTGGTGATGAAACCAGAGCTAGCTTCTTCGAGTGGTGCCTGACAACTTCTTCAAAGTTGATGTCTTTAACCATAAACAATGGTCAGGAGATGCACCAGATGTACCATTTTTTTCTGCCCTGGGAGAATGTTGTGATAAATGAACTTAATTAAACTTTTCAAAGGACGGTCCATGGATTAAGAAAATTATTAATTACTCCTGTATATATATATACATATATATATGTGTGTGTGTGTGTATATATATATATATATATATATATATATATATTAGTAGTGATTAATTAGATTGTATTGATAAGGTTTAAGTATACCGTGAATGGCATGTTATAAGGGGTGGAATGTCCTGGCTTTGTTAAAAACAAGTTTCTCTTTAGTGAATTTGCCTTTTTAGTGAATTTTAGTGAATAAAGCCTTCTTATTAGCTGCATTTTCCTGAAAAGCAGATACATGTTTTGGTAGACATAGCAATGGAATGCGAAGTCGCTGATGAGGATGGATGCACATCTCGTGAGAGGGGCAACAAGAAACAGGTGACCTAAAACTGACCAACTGAAGTATTCCATCCCATTCACGTGATACTCCATATAAAAGTGGGATATCATGAGGATCTTGTCCCTTTTCCTTATGGCCGACATCAGGAGGGGACCTAGTGAGTCATCCCTGCAAACTGAGGCCTAGTGACAGTTTGAATCCCATTCCAGTTGGCTGCAGAATCCAGTCCAGGACTTCGGATGCCAGCCCTACATCTGCCAAAGCAGTTGCCAGGACTTTCAAGGTTGGTTTTGTATGTTCGTTTTATTTCTCTATTTTATCAGTAGCATTAGTTAAACATTTTTAATATTTCCAACTCTCTTCTCTCGGTCCTTCTTTCCTCCCGATCACCTGTCCATAGTGGGAAGGGGGGAGAGGGAGAGGCTGAAGGGGGAAAGGGGAGAGAGGGGTTAACAATACATCTGCCACTGTTTTATTGTGACCCTGCAATCAAAACCTCGACAACATTTTCAGCTTCTGGTGCCCTGCCAGCTGGACATGACACAGCCAGGACAGCTGCCCTAAAGT